>NC_092019.1:18441327-19143827 GCF_042242105.1 Pempheris klunzingeri | reverse complement strand
TCAAACACAAACTTATTATATAATTTACCGACCTAGGACACCCGAATGACTGAAGGGACCGTCATTTGCATAATTTCATACTGAGGTTCAGTAGGGTCAAAGGGGGTGTTTGTTGTTGTTGGCAACAACGAGCAGAATGCATATCAGGAAGTGATCGTGTTTACAGTGCCGGCGAGAGCAACGCTGGAATGAGACTGCAGTTTTCCTTCCTCCCACTCTTCAATGTTTCCCGTGTCCCCATCCTCATCTGGCTTCCCCGTCCTGCTGCCGTGTCCTTTCTCTGCTGCTGGAGCAGGTCCCATGTGTTCAATTTAGCACCGGAGATGTTAACCGTCCTCTATCCAGGTCAGGACAGCACAGCTCGCGGCAGTCACACCGACTTCTACTTACGCTTATTGGCCCCATACATTTTTTTTTATACCTACAGATTCTGCTTGGGTTTGGTCATAAGGCTAAGGCAGTCTGACATTCTTCCTCTACGTTTATAAGAAAGTCTGAAAACTGGCTGTTTTTATTGACAATCAATGCTTCACCATTCTTCTATGTGCTTTTGAAACCCTCTCACTTAAGTTGCCACGTGTTGGAAGTTTGGAAAGGGGAAAAACAGCTGCTGACGTCAGGCTGCTCTGCTGAGGCATCACTCCTGCGTCAGCGTTAGACGACACGCTGCTATACAAGATGAAGCATGTCGTCTAATAAAAATTACAGCTTGCATGAGGATCTAACGGTGCTTTGTTATGTCTTTGGTCCTGTGTGCACAGCCACAGTTACGCCACTATTCAAGAATGATTTTTATCATAATTATAATGACAATCAGCTGCTGAATAAAACACAAAGACAGAGCTCAGTTTTGATACAAATATTGCTACCAGGGAAGAACAGAATCTTTTACTAATAACATGTGAATCTAACACCATATAATACAATTCATAACCCCATTTTAAGTCTGTGTTTTAGATCAGGAGCTGTGAACCTCTCGCGTGGGGAAGGTGACACTGCAGAAATGACACCGGTGCTCAACCACACCTCTGCAGCACTGGTCTCTCAGTGTTCGAGGGTGTACGTGTGTGTGCGTCTGCATTTTTCTTCAGTGCAGTGAGCGCAAATCCTAATCTCATGTTTTCTACACATCTTCTCATGACCGCCTGGTTCAAGCTGACTTCAAATAAGCCAAAGCAACAACAACAACAACAACCACCTCTAACCTCGCTCCCCATCCCTACATCTCTCCTCCTCACTCTCTACTTTGATCTTTGTTACACGTTCCAGGTTCGCCTTCTTACATTTTGTTTTTTTCTCCAACACATAGCTGTATCTCTTTTTGCCCGGTGCTGTGACAGTTTCACTCAGGCGTGGCAACTCACTGACCCAACAGAACTCCAAGGAATAAATAAAAGCTGTAAATACAAACAAGTCTCTGTTATTAACAGCATGGTTACCTATAGTGCCGCTATTTATAAATGTTTTCTATGTGGCCTAATAACAGAAACAACCCTCCGAACAAGCACGTCCTGAATTAAAAACTCTGTAACACACATACACACACTTTCTTGCATGCAATCTTTTCAGTAATGGGGCCTGCCTACACGAAGCCTTATTGTTAAAGAATCTGTACTGAAGAGAGAGCATGTGCGATAAATTTTGCAAAAACAGCGTGCGTTCAACTAGATAAGAAAAAGTGCATCTCTGTGGTACTTTGGCTTAGACTAGAAATAACACTTTATATTAGCAGTAGTATTTCAATAAATCTTCAAACGCTACATTGCCCCCTTAAGGCTTCTACCTGGCTATAGTTAACGTGGCAGGCGAACATAGGATGTCTCCTTTTACTGTACATCTGCTATTGGCAGTAATGTAAATTATTTTCTGGCGCGCATGTCTCGGATGTGCGTATGTGTGTTACAGCAGATCGCAATCACTATATTGTGTTAGGCAGCATCTCTCTCACAGCAAAATGTTGCTTCATTTCTTTGGCACCTCTCTGGGAAAAAAAACAACCTCCCACTGAAAAGTAGGAGGTCCCGTTTTTTTTTTTGTTTTGTTTGTTTTCTCCTTTGTATATCTGTCTACTAAGCACGCACGCAAACAGACACACGTACACATGCACACACCTCCCATGTTCCATCACTAAACCACTGCACTGTGCAGAAAGCCCCCTAATGCAGTAAGGGTCCAGGCACGAGGGTGCACCAATCTCCGGGGAAGCCTCTGAAAGTAACTCTTGCACTCCAAACCAGCACCAGTAAGAAATCTAAACGGAGGAAAAAAGAAGGGAAAGTTTGAGTGTTAGAGAACAACTTCTCAAACCTTTACAGTTTCAGTTTGATTCAGTCATCAAAATCTCTCTGAACAGATGAGCTGATAAGAGGATCAGATGAGCTAATAAAAACGTTGATTCTTCAGGTCTTACAGCTGCAGCAAGTTATTTTCAGACATGAGTTTCAACTCTCAGGCTACATATAAACTTCTTATCTACTGTATGTCTGTTATGGAGGTTGTATGGTTAGTATTCAGCCTGAGAAGAAAACAGGAGAAGCTTCTCAGGGCTGAAAAAAAAATCCCCGGCATGTTTGTTATGGTAGATAAATTAATTAATTAACATTTAAAGAAAATCGGAATCAATACTTTTGTTTACAGATACTGTTGTCTTAGAAGACGCAAAAATTGATGATCAAGTCTTCATGAAGTGACATGATTTTAACTAGATTTAGTCTCCTTTAATAATCCAGAAATGTATGTAGCATTACATTTCTATTACTTAATAATGGCATGCATGTTTCACATTTTCGTTCTAATCTTTTATCTGATCCGTTTGTTCATTTCACTCATTTTATCTTATCTAATTGTTGGGTATTTTATTCATATTTCAAATCGCTGTAGTTTCAGTGATCTGATTTTATCTCATTCATAGTGCTGGATAGTTTTAACCTGATTCTCTAATGCAAAGCACTTTGTAACTCCCCTTTGAAACCTGCTTAAAAAGACTTTTTTTTTAAAAGACACTTATAATAATCTTATTATGGAAAGTATGATAACCAAATTTATATCAATTTGCTAGATTAAACATTTTGTTGCTCATACTTCAGTTACCTAACTTACGTAGTTCAGTGTTCTCACCTAGTGGCCAGCAGGTGGCGTGATGGTGTCTCACTGGAAGTTGCCCCCCTCTAGTGAGAACTTGGAAAGGGCCTCCTGCAGCCTGTGGTGCTCCTCTTCCACAGTCTGCAACATAAAAAAAAAAAAATCAATATCACCTTAGGAACTGAGGACAGACACTAGCATCCCGACACTAGCATCCCGACCCCCCCCACGCGCACGCACGCACACACACACACACACACACACACACACACACACACACACACACTTCAACCTCCTCTTAACATCCTCTCTTCGTCTCCCTCGCTGCTTCTCTGACACATCCCATAGCAAGTGCTGGACATAATAGCCATTTTTAGAGAAGTCCAATTTCACAAGGCAATTTTCAGCCAAGCAATAACTGCGGTGGTTAAACGGTTTTCTATTCTCTGGTTTCTCTTTTGTGCCATTTTGGCCCCATTTGTCCAAAGTATACCACAGCTCGCTCCTTACTTGAGTGAAATCCTTGATGCCAACTGTGTGTCTCTTTCCAGTTGGCTCCTATCTTTTCTTACGTCTCTTATCTTTATCAGCCCCCGTCATACTACCTGCTCACAGTTTTGTATGTGTGTATTCTCACCCATCTCTCTTCTTGTTCACCTCCCCTCACCTGTAGTCTCTTTAGTTGGTCCTGCAGACTGTGGAGCCTCCTGCACACTTCCTCCATCCTCTCCTGGGACAGCACCAGGGGAGCACTGATGCTCCTCTCCTCCTCTCCCTTTGTCCCTGCACCTTCTTTTTCACAGGCGTTATCGTTCTCCTCCTCCACTCCCCTGTCGGGGGTCTGGCTTTCTTCTGTGGACAGAGCAGACTGTGTTAGATGTGTCATGGCTCAGTTTTGTTATGAACAGCAAATTCTGATCAGTAAAACTGATATTTAATACCAGTAAAACCTTGGATTGTGAAACTCCCTCGTCACAATGTAACTCCAAACACTGTCCTACCACAACTCTTAACTGTAATACTGTTACATCTCTTGTCATTTTATCATGTTATTTTCATGTATCTGGTGAAATAGCATGACAAAAGAGGAATGACAAAGAAGATACACCAAGTACATATTATACACACATACAGAGGACAACACAAAAGTGTTATGATGATTAGGGTGTGTATGGGCAGTGTGTGTGTGTGTGTGTGTGTGTGTGTGTGTGTGTGTGTGCGCGCGCAAATCTGAACACCTGAGGCAGCGATCTGCATCCCTGCTATAGTCTCCTGGAAAGGTGGAAATGTTGGCGTGTGAAGCAGGAAGTTTGATAAGTAAAGCAAGAAAATGGTCTTAATGTTATAATTACAACAAACACATTACATTAATGCATAAGAATAAATCCTACTGTCTAAATGAATAAAGAGAAAATGCGCTCATTGTGCAAAGACCATTATGCCAAACGATTATTTTGGCTGATGTGAAAATTCACTATTAATGTTTAATAGCCCTTTTGAATGTGAAACGCATGCAGATTTTGACATTTTAGCTTACAGACATACAGACAGAGTAGCATCTTTGCGTCAAACTCTCTGCAAGAAGTGTAAAATGTCAAAGTATTCCTTAAAAAAAAAAGCCTACCTGTTGACTGACAGCTTTCCATTTCTTGACTGGGCCTCTCTGATTGCTCCTCTCCGTTTTCTTCATCGGGTTGTGAGTCTTCTGATAGACTGATGCTGCCGACCAACAGCCTTTTCAGCGACATGACTAACACGGGGAACACATTCGGTGGTTTTATTAGTATGACAGACAAGCTACAGAACTATGAAAGAAGAAAAAGATGGTTGTATGAAACTCATCTGTAGAAGTACAAGGAAAACCCTCATTCACCATCATCCAAAGCACTGCTGGCCAACTTCTCCTGATCGCTGTTAGAGTGGCCTATCAAATCAAAGCCTTTCTCTGACAGGAAATCAATAAGCCTGTGTCTGGGGTCTGAGGACTTGTCATCCGTCAAGCTGTCCTTATCTCGATCTGCACACGGACACAAGGCTTTACTTTGACTCATGCTTTCAGAAATGTGTAACCATAACAAATTTGTACTATTTATTAAGTGTTCAGCTGATAAAGCGCTGCCTTCTCACCACTGCTGCTTTTCAAACCCCCATTCTCAGTTGGGCTCAAAGATGCAGGCAGCCTGACGGAGAGAAAATGACAAAAGAAATGAGATATTTTGAGATGGGTGAACTTTGGCAGGCGATGAATATATCTAGCTCTTTCAACAGACGAGTAAGCACACACACACACACACACACACTGATACATACGTGGGACTGAATGGAGGTCCTCCGCCTCCAGGAGGCAGCGTCAACCTCATGGGTGCTCCACTCTTCTTCAGATCATCCACCGCTGCTTTTATTACATCAGTCCAGCTTTACACACACACACACACACACAATTAGATTAAAATTGAGCCTATGATTTATCTTCTGAAACAAACATGATCAGTCTGTGTGTAATCATGGCACTTACATTTTCATCTCTCCAACAGACTGAGCCACCAGTTCATAGATCTGAGCACCACTATCCCAGGTAAATATCACATAGAAAGCCTTTCGATCTGACAGGACAGGAAAAAACAGCAATTGGAAGGTTGGATGATATTGATCTCAAAAAGGAAGTGACCGTATTTGTCTGTGATACTACGGTGTGCAGCTGACCTGTGGCCACCTCACGCAAGAAGACCGAGTCCAGCTTAATAATGGGGCTCAGCATCTGCTTGCCCTCCTGCACGGCAATGTTACTCTTGCTCTGGCATTTGAGGACCATCTTATCATCCTGCCTCTGTAGGAGCACTAGCAGGTCCCCAAGCAACACACACTGCACCTCTGAAGGACGAGGACGAGAAGAAGTAGGACAATGAAAAGATAACAAAGGACAGGGAGGAAGAGATGGAGGATTTCATTATCTATTAATGTACTTAATGGGGTTACTAGCAATTCCAGTTTTTGAGATAAACAGTAATTTTTCTTTCTTCTCTTATCTATTGTTTGTGTGTCTGTTGATACAGCGAGCTGAACTGCTGCATCCATTTGCCCACATAGGAATAAATACAGCTAAACTGAATTGAACTGAGGTTAGGCTCTTGAATTTAACTGGTTGTGAAAAAAGGGAAGTCAACGGGGCAATGAGATCACAAAAAACAGCTGCATTGCAGCTGGGTTTCCTCTTATAGCAAATGTTATCTAGTCCTTAAAAAGGGGAAATGAAAACAGAAAAAAAAAAATCGATAAGTTTGTCAGCATCACAAAATAAGCCTCCCACAAAGTGGAGGTTTTTTTTGTCTTTTGGAAACAGATTAATAGCATCCAAGTGTATTTTATCAAATAAATATTATAAATATTAAAGTAAGCTTGACATTACTGCCCCAATGAAGTGTTTAATTTAAATGAAAAACTCCAACTTTCAAACATTTTTCAGCAATGTTTTGAATGTCTCTTTGCTTCTGCAGCAGAACAAGTAGGGCACTGATACTCTCAGGCAGTTTGCATGCATGTGATGTACACACAAGCATTTATTTACCAATTGCCTTCTCCTTTGTGACTCTCCAGGTCAGAGGGCCCTCATAAAGCATCTTCTTCTGGGTCAGGTCGATGTTCTAGGAAGGACAGAGAGAGTATATCATTAAACACCACCAAAACGCCTAGAACTAAAGTCTGTAAAGAGCAAACAAATCTTATTGAAAGAAACTTACTTTATATTCAGTGTAAAGCTCATTACTGGGTTTGAGCCCTGATGTGTCCAATCTGCGCTGGTAGTCCTTCAGATTCTGGGAACAGACAGAAAGGTTAGGGCAGGGGTGTCAAACTCAATCAAAGGGGCCAAAATTTAAAACACAGTCTAAGTCGTGGGCCAAACGGGCTTAACATTTAATGAAAAGTCTAAAAGTGACTATGTTTTATTCAGAAATATGAATTTAAACAGCCAAACTTCAACAACTTTTCCTCAATAAAATAAATAACATTTAAATTTTTTTTTTTGTACGTGTCCTGATGTTTTGTCTCATAGTGTCGTCTTATGTTATATTCTTTAATTACGGCTACATTAGCTCCACAAACAAGACATACGGGTTTACCTCCGACATCGACAACCAGGTAAAACTCTGCTTCCCACCTGCTTTGAAAGTCCCTGTTTTCAAAGTCCATTTTTCGTTTAGCTATTTAGTTTGGGGGGGCTAGCTTAACTGTCACTATAAAAGCGCTGACTGATGCATTTATCCGCTGATCGGCGTGTCATTATACCTGCAGGAGGAGGGACTGCTGCACGGGTCTTGACTAGCGCGGCAGCTGTTCAGTGTATTGTGGGATTTGTAGGATGAGTGGTAGAAGTGCGATTTACCGTTGGGCCATTGTTAATAGTCACATGAAATTCTCTTGCGGGCCGTATATAATTGCATCGCGGGCCGGATGTGGCCCTTGAGTTTGACATGTCTGGGTTAGGGGGTCAGACTGAGGACAGGCAGCACAGCTCTGAAGTAGAAAGCAGAGACCTTCGAAGGTCTTGAAATGAATTTACTAGACTCCAATTGGTGCTCAGTCACCACATAACAGTGCGATGAGTGATGGATTGTGTGTTTCTCACCAATAGGTTCTCCATCACTTTGACCTCCTCGTTGACATGGTTGAGGATCTTTCTGCAGCACTCTGCGCTCTGCTGGATCCTCTTCTTCTCTGTCAGGTCCTCTGTGGAGAGACGAAAAACACAGAGTTGAGGAAAATACAGCTTTCACAGCGGAGCCCAGACAAAAGCCATAAATCATGAGTGTAGACAAAAATGTGGGACAGACAGCAATCGATTGTTCAAGTGTTTTGTTGGTGAGCTTAAGTTAGTTGGTTAAATATTGTTCACTTTCCTACAGTGGTAGAGACAAGCAAATATGGCATTAGTGTAATAATCTTCTTCACTTTTACCTAAAAATATGTATTTAACTCATAATTTACACAAACACATGGATCATCCTGTTGCTGCTATACTAAATTCAAGTCCATGTGTTAGCGTGCAAAACCTTCATAAACACCAGACATGGAGTCATTAGTCATCAGTGGATGGTTCTTTGTCACTTGTAAAAATCTGGTTACTTTCAACAATTCTTACTCGACTTTTTCCCTATGTCTTTTTAACAAATCCAGATATGCGGGACATATTGTATGTATGATAAAATAATATTTTAAAAAACATTGTTTAAATTGTGGTTGATATCCCCTTAATATCTGTGGACGTATCAGCCCACCTGTGTTCTTGGCAATATTCTCCAGCAGCAGTGGGTATTTGGTCAGTCTCTGCATCTCTATTGGAATGATGTCCTTGAGCTGCAGCCTGCGGCACTGGGGCTTACTCTCTGCCTCCTGGGATTAAAACGCACACACACGCAGAATGAGAGCACATGTATGGGACCACTTATGTGACTTCTTGCATGTCCAATGCATCTGTGAGTTCATCCATGTGTGTCTTCTGTTAAGACTTTAAGAAGTTATTTTTGCATCTGTCTGTCTGTCTGTCTGTCTGTCTGTCTGTCTGTCTGTCTGTCTGTCTGTCTGTCTGTCTGTCTGTCTGTCTGTCTGTCTGTCTGTCTGTCTGTCTGTCTGTCTGTCTGTCTGTCTGTCTGTCTGTGGTACCTGTATGAAGCAGTTGAAGCGTGGCTCTTTCTTCTGTCTGCTTTTGATTTGGTCCAAGGCCCACGACTGATGACTGCAAAACCGCGCAGTCAATTTCTGGAACCAGTCCCCCTCGGTACCCCCAAACTGGAACACACACACACACACACACAAAATGACACTGTGTTGTGCTTGCCAGAAGTAAAGAGTAAAGAGGAGGAAAGGAATAAAAAGATGGAGATGGAGAAAAAGCTGGAAAAGGTACAGCATGACAATTAATGTAATAGTGTAGCTGTTAGAGCCAATATTCTATTTTCATGGATAAATAGCTTTCATTTGTTCATTTGTTAAGCCAACAAAATCAGATTTTGGCACAATTACTGTTAATTATGAATCTAATCAGTACATTTTTGTTGGAGTTTTCCTACAAAGCAACACAAATACTGTGAAAAAACAGAAATAGGATGAGATGAAGAGAAGGATTACGATGACTCACTCTGTTGAACACTGTGGTGCTGATGGATTTGACTATGAAGTTGTCATCCAAACGCAGTTTCTTCAGGTTTTCATAGAAGTTATCTGGGTTCACGGCCAGAGACAAACAAATGAACAATTTACCTTTGAAATACAGTGAGGATCCCTTCTTGATACAACAAAAGCACTAATGAAGGCTGGCTGAGTCAATGTTCTCTGACGTGGGCAATTTCAAAAATGTATTCTTTTTGTGAGGGATGTAATTGTTTTTGATTTCTGCAATATCCTTGACTGTGCACCAAGTTACATCCTTTAGATTTATCACTGGTAACAAATACACAAGAAGCAGCATCACACTGTCACTGTCACAAATTCTTTTCAGAGAACAAATTTAGATTCACTGCACGATGGTTTTCTTGTTGTGTGGAAGGAGAGCACCAGCTTCCCGGTTCATGCCTGAGGATACAAACACAAACGTCAGCAGCACTCACAGTGCATGTCAATGATCTCGTCCAGGTTGGGGAAGATGGCGGACAGCTCAGTGGATGTCAGGAGCTCCTCTCTCTCCAAAGGCTTGGAGAAGACCATCTGAAGGACACTAAGCATGCGCACGTGGGCATGCTCAGTTGCAAACAACTCTGAGAAGGGAGAGGGAGTACACACAGGATAAGAGATGCTACAAAGACCTTCAAAGGGACAAGCCTACTCTGCTCATCTGTGTCCTTCTCATTATGTGCTTCGTCATCACAGTTCTCACCGTTGATGACCTCCTGCCTCTTGATGTCCTTCTTGCTGAGACTGGACAGGGCTTCAGGGGAGGCCAGCTCCCTCCAGTTGGGCGGGTCCTGCTCGAACTCCAGGAGGCGTGGCTCCACCTCCTCCAGCTGTGGGGGGGGGCTGGTGGGGGAGAGGCCAGGCCCTTCAGGAAGTAACACTGGTCCATCAAGACTGAGGAAGGGAGGAAACATAATTCAAGTATGACCCAGGTGGCTATCAAGTGATATGGCTCACACTCTGGTGGCTCTAGTGGGGGTTGTTGGCTGTAGAACAACAGTAGCTGTGAACAGCTGGTTGTTTTTCTAAATGCACACCAGGGATGTCTTCACAATACATAATGTAATGATGTTAAATAGCTAACCAGAGTTTTAGTTAGATAAGCCATCAGTCAATGTCCTGTTAGTATTTCTGTAGCTTAGCTACAGTATCGAGTAGAGTCTCATAGTGGTAAGTAGTTTAAAACTGTTTTGGTAAATTGTCCAGCAAACTAACAAAGACTAATAACAGGTCATGATTTAGGTTAAATCAAACTGAAGCTGTTCAACTACAACTTAAAGTGCTTCAGAGAAAAGACTATGATTAAAATGGGAAAGCAGAAAAGCCATGGCAGTTTTCTGTTGCATAGTAACAATCACATGATGGTATTTTTTATCATTTTTATTGATGTATTTAATCGAAACCACTCCACCTTTAAGTGTTGTGCTTTTCTAGCCTTGTTGTTATATCACTCTTGGGATTGTTTTTTTGCACAAATTCGCTGCCTACTGGATCTCTGTGACGACAGCAGCTGTCATTTTTTCTTGACTGCTCAAGAAAAATACAGAGAAATGAATTGAAATCTTTGCATGAACCTGGCCTGTTGGTTTACTTGGGGATCTTTTACTCTTTCAAGACGTTCCCCTCCGAGTGCTGACAAAGTAGAACTGACTGTTTTGTGGATTGATAGTCAACTAACAGCAAGTAGAATAACCCTTAATACAGGCCTGTCACCTAATGCTTATCCAATGGTCAGCACTGACCTCATTCAATAACCTTCCCCCTAAAGAGCTAAATGACCTTTCACTGAAAACGAGAGAGCTGTTTAACTGTTACTCACTCCCTGTCGATCACAGCACAGGTCAACTATCAGAGACAGGTCTGTCTGACCGTCAATATCGAGTCAGTAAACTTGTCAGTCAGATTGATTCATTTAGATTGTGTCTACAGTAAACAAAAGACATTTTCCCCAATTCCCCACAATTTGCTCCACAAGGATTGATTTAAATATCCTTTCAGAGCAATCTACCTTGTAGTTCCGAATGATCCAGGTGAGCCGGATCTATTACACCCTCATTATTACCAATTACTATGTTTATCCGCTTTTTGATTATTTCAGGACTGCTGCACTCATCCTGTTTTAGCTGTCAGTGTTTGACAGCCTGTCTGTCTGCTCCTCTGCAATCAGAGAGGCACTGTCCATCTTACGGATGGAGGTGCTGGGGGGTGAGCGGGGCAGGAGTTGTTGTCATGGTAGATGGTGGCTGGAGGTCCACATCACTACGGGAGCGAGACTGTTTGGCCCGGGAAGAGCCACGACGGCGAGAGGGGTGCCGGTCCACACGGGCACTCTCGCTACGCGCCACTTTCCTACTGTAGGGAGGGAAGGAGGGAGAGGGTGGGGTGGTGGTGAGAAAAGACAGGGACAGAATATAGGAAAGAAGAAGCCACAGGGAGGGCAGAGTGAAAACAAGAACAAAGGTATGGAAAGAGGAAATGAAAGAGATGCCAAAGAATGGAGAGATGTGATGCAAAGGTGCAGAGGAAATGAAAATAAAAAAACATTTTTTCGAAGGACAGTAAAAGAGAAAGTATCAAAGTATAGTCATAATGTAGTAAGTTTGCATGGACATTTGTGTTAATTAAAAGAAAAGGCATAAATGATAAAAGGTACAGCAGAAGGGGATTTATACAAAACAAGAGTTGTTCAAAAAGGAAAAAGAAATCACATCAACAAAAGAAAGAGAAAATTAGTGACTGCGCAAAGTGAATATGCATGACGTGTGACATGCATATTCTGGTTAGACATTGAAATACATTCATATACTGTAGATATGGTAGCACTTTTTACATTTCCTTATGAATTACTAGGAGAAAATGCACAACAGAATGTTAACAAAGTAGCCATGCATTGCTTCTGCATATTGTCTGCACTAGTTTCCAGTCAGGCAACGTCAATGGTCACATATGTCAACAGTTCTCCAAATCCACACAACGTGCATTCAAATCTGCTACAAATAATACAACTGATCTCAACAATCAGGCTTATTCTACTTCCATCACAAGCTGGTGCATGATACTTAGCCATGTAGTGTATTATTTATCAGGAGTGCAGGGTTCTGTGTGAGGTGCGTATGCATGTAAGAGGTGGTTGCTCAGATTGTGTGTGTTGTGTGGCCAGCATAAGGCCTGAGGCATGTCCATGATTCTGTCAAGGCGCTGACACCCACCTTGTCTTCCGTCTGTAAAAACACGGGACACCACATCGTTACACGCCTGCCTTTGTACAACTATTGTAAGCCACAGTCACAACCATAACATGAAAATGCAAACCCCAACAAGATAGACTACACAGGTTTTAACCACTGTCAGAGTAGCATGCCAAATATGATGCCAAAGCCCCTGTAACAACATATAACCGCACACACGGTTGAGACAAGCAGGACAGAGGACGGGCCCTGGCCGCAAGAGATGCAGACACCTTGAAAAGCACACGGGACGAACAACAAAAACTAAAATATATAAAGTTAAACTAAACAGCAGCACAATGAAGATTAGCAACTTTGTCTAAAATGGACTTTAGTTTCTAATCCTCTCGTTTTTTAAGCTTCAGAAAAACTTGAGACAAATTTCTATATGTTAGCTACATTCTCTGACTTAAATGCCAAACCTGTTCACTGGGTAGAGAGTTGCAGCATAGAAAGACTCACCAAGAATCAGTGCCATATAACCGTAACCATTGCAAATCTCTCACTCACCGGTAATGATCTAACTGAATCCAATAAAGAAGACAAGATTGTCAGAACTGCACAGACAATGCCTACACGCAACAAAAAACTGCAACTGCAATGAAGCACAGTTATAAACATTAGGAGATGCACAACAGGACACACAAGGAAGAGCACAAATGAGACAGAATGATATTAGGAAGAGAGCACACACGTGCCAAGTGAGAAGAAAAAAAGAGAGAGGGCATGAGGGAGAGGGAAGGGAAGGGCTGGAAGGGAAGACTGCGTCCGAGTTCACCTGGAGGTGGTCCTTCTCAAAACTGCAGGCTCTGTTAGCTAGCGAGCAACGGGCAGCATGACAAAAGCTTGCACAGGGCAGGGACAGACTGCTGGGGGAGTTTTACCACGCTCCCTCAGCCTGAGCACTCCGGGCATGTTCACCTCCCCCTTCCCCCTGACTGTTGGATCTATATAGTTTAATTATATTCTGATTATAATCTCTAATCTTGTCATTTTTTATATTCTCCTATTGAGTCACTTTTCTGCAATGATAATCCTACTCCCTGGGTGCTTCTGTTTTTATTACTATCTCCATCCTCCTCACCTTTCTTTCTCCACATTTTCCTCTGTGGGAGTGTCGCCGCTGGGTGAGAGGGGCTCCCCGATGGTCAGCCCTCCTCCCAGCCCAACAGGGGACACATCGCCCCCGTCTGACAGGGTCGGAGGCTCTAAGCGATTGCTTGAGAGTCCTGGAAGATTAAAAAACGGGAGGTAGCAGCTGAGTGGTTATGTATTACAATTTTTTTTTATCCAGAAAATTAACAACATGGGGAACAGAAGGGAAAGGGAACGGTCCGCAGCTGGTCTGCAGTTTATGGTTAGTGCCAGAATCTTTTGGTCACCAGGACACTCCAGTTACTTACAATATATGTCTGCCTATCATATTCCATCTCACAATCCATGTATCCTGTTTCACATTCACAGTTTGCATTTCCGTTATTTTGTTAATTTGCACTGTGCTTCAACTGTAAGAGGTTTTCTTTAATTCTGACACCTGTAAGCAGTGTGCCAGCTGACAAGTAAATGAAGTCTGGCTCACAGAGGAGCAGTAGAAACTCATATTCATATAACAGTTGGCCAGATGTAACAGCCTATTATTTTGTAATTACAGCCTCATTAACAGAGCGGCTCTATGGTCCGGACTGAAATATCTAAATAACTACTGGATGCACTGTTATGAAATTCTGTACAAACATTCAAGCTCTCTAGAGGATGAATCCTAATGACTGTGGTGATCCCCTGGCTTTTTTCTAACGTCATACATTTACCATATTTAGCAAATGTTAGCATGCAAAGAAGTTAAACTAAGATCCTAAACACAATAAACATTATACCTTCCCAGTGTTGTGCCATCAGCATGCCAATAGTTTTATTCATCAATTTACAAACTGATTATGATTAAACACTTGAAAGACGTCTGTTGCTCTGGTGGCACACTCCAGACTCCATGCAACACAGTCTAGCCCATGAACAGGCTTACCATCACTGTGTGAAGACTCGGGGCTGTTGGCGGTGCTGATGTTGTTGCCCGAGCCATCGGTGATGTCTAAAACTGGCAGGGAGGCGGGGCTACTGCTGGAGCCAGACTTCTTGCTTGGGAGGGAGGGAGCTGCAGACTCGGTCAGGGAACCTCTGCCAGGAGCTGGACCCTTTCGATCCGGATTCACTTTCTCCTTCTCCGCTGAAGACGAGGAAGGGTGTGATAAGATTAACAGAGCTGAACTACAGACGAAGCAGGAGCACAAAAACATGACGTAAAAGCACTTTAGTGAGTGAGAAAGGGACAGAGACTTTGTGAGACAGGCAAACAAACAGGATGAGTATGGTGCAGTCAAGGCCTCTGTTGTAAAGGAAAGAGTTAGTTCGGTACAAGAGAACATCCACAACCCTGCAGATGAGATAAGTGTGCAAGGTGTGAGGTTTTCTATTGATTACAAAGTATACAGTACCACTAATTCTTCAAACAATGCCTCACCCACATCCCCTCCCAGTTTGATTTGGGTCATGCAGACATGCTTATGGGTTGATTAGTAGGGATGTGACCATTCTACAGATAAAAGGGGGGGTGGGGGGTCTGGACGACTAGTACCTTCAGCCTCCGTTTTAGGTTTGACCTCAGCTGTAAGAGGAAAGAAGGGCAGGACAAAATGTTCTCATATCCACACCATTGACAAACATCAATATTTAGAGATACTACAGTACATACAGCTCCTTTAAATGTCACTACAACACATTATTGTGAATATTTATTATGAATATTGTAAATATTTATACAATATATAATTTCCCAACCTGGGATCAATAAAGAACGTCTAACTATCTACAGTATATACATTTACAGATTGTTAATACTTCAAAATATAATTCTGGAACGGTCAGAAATGCAATACTAGCTCTGAGAAAATTTCAATACAATAGGGCTCATGTGAGCCAAGGCACAAAAGCAGATACATACTGTTGCCAGCTATCCAGCTGGGGATGCCAGGAAATACCCCCCTGGGCTTGGCCTTTGTGGATTCATCCTTCTTATTCTGGAAGGATAACACAGAGAGGGAGTAAGAAGGAAGGTCAAATTAAAAACAAGTCAAATACGGGCTGCAAATGTATTTATTGACCTGTTTGTTTGCTGATTTATTGATGATGCTAGCTTACCTTTACCAGTTGTCTCCTGAAGAAGCCTCCTCTGGACTTCTTACTGTCAACTGCTCTGGTTTTAACCCCGAGGTGCTTCATGTAGAAGGCCACCGCTGAAAAGATGGATTGGCTACGGGAGAAGTGAGAGAAAGGTATTCGTTAAAAACATTCAATACTGTTTCTTCTGTATTGCAGGATTTTTTTATTTAAATAAACTTAATTTAAATTAATGGTAATACTTGAGCAAAGTGCATCTTTTTTTCTTAGACAATAAATGCATGGCTTTAACATATTTAACGATAAAAGCTGGAATAACATATAAAAAATGCCACAGTAGTGTGTGTTGCACAGTCTCTGGTGTCACTGATGATTATGCTGAAATACTTGCACAAAATGGAGAGTGCAAATGAGAGTAGACCGTGAGGAGGAAAATGAGGATGGGCAGACACAGGGAGGAAGGAGGAGGGAAGCAGAGAGTTGAAGATGTCCAGAGAGGGAGGAGGAGTTGAAAAGAGTAGGAGGGGGGGGAAACTATGACACAAAAAGACAAACGGTGAATTGAGAGAAATAAGAGAAGTTAGAAGAAGAAAAAAAGAGACTAAGGAGGAGGAGTCTCTGGAGCTTTGCACAAAACAAAAGCACAAGTGTCTCGCATCACCAGTCACAGTTTTACAGAGCATGCTGTCTGAATACACTGACTGCAACATAAAGAACCTTGAGAGAAAAGCATAAAAAAAACCCACAGTGCGTGTGCATGACGCATTAATCAAGAGGAAGAACACTTGAAGAAAAAATGCATCTCAGTCAATTTACAGGATAGCAGTGACAACTTTTGAAACAAAGCAGAATAAGATATAGGCATGCAGAAACAACCTTTTCTATGGAAAACTCAACTGAAAGAAATGTTTTGGTGAGTATGAGTACTTAGTGCACTCGGGCCAGTACACAAACTTCTTGTGGTTTGACCACACCCAGGCTTGGAAAAAGCATGCAGAGATGAAATCAGCCCCATGTGCACAAATACCCACTCAAACGGAGCGCTTGTGCAAATATTTAAACTTTATTGAAAAACAAAAACTTAACTCACCATTTTTCCTCGTCTGAGACGATCGTAGGTCTGAAAGAGAAGACACACGTGTCAGTGATGTTACTCAAAGAGACAAAAGGAAAGACAGACTTGCTCATCTTGCAGCATCGAGCGCACCTCTTCCTTTTAAGTAGCATTTTTCCTTTCTCTCGCTCGACTGATTATTAAGTGTGTTTTGGGCCGGTGGAATCTGAAGTTCGTAGGCTTTTCCTGATCCAACTCAAAGCTGACTGTTGTGTTATTTTGTTCAGAACAGAAGCTATTGAACATATTCTAAAATTTGACCCAAAAAAAGAGAAGAAAAAAAAAAACAAAATAAAAAAAAATCAAAAAAGTAAAAGATGCATCAAAAGCTGCACCTCTGTCGCTCTAATAACAATCTTAAAATCAAACTTGCAATCTTGAAGATCTGTGAATAAGTCAAACTATTGTCTCCAGACTGTCTAAACTTCCAGTAAGCTGTCTGCAAAGGGAATCCAAAGTCAGAAATCCTCCAGCACAGCGGAAATGGCTATTTAACCGTGTTTTTGTCTGATGCAACAGGCAGGCAAGATTTTGGAAATTGGATACTCATGTTTTGCTATGAACATAAAGGATGGGAGGGGTTTCCCTGGGATTTCCCTGCATAATCCAATCAAATTGTCTGGTGGCCTCATTTTCATCAACCGAAGAGACCAATGAGAAACAGCTGGGGCAAGAGGTCCCTGTGTTGTGGTCAAATGGGGAGGAACTGGACGGGGGTGAGTGGGTGCAAGACTACGGGAGAATGTAAGTGTGAGGGGAATAGAGAGATGATTGTCAGGGGGAATGAATAGAGAGGAACTGAATGAATCGTTTGTTCACTGGAGATAGAGATCCAACTGTGTGACAGTAAGTGAATGAATCAAAAGCTGAATTACCATGTGTCTGATACAGACTGCTTTGCAGGCTTTTTGTATCTTCTCCACTGACAGTGTGTTTATATCCACAGGACGGGTGCATCTCCTTTCTTTTCTGTTGTTCTTTTTTTTCTCTCCTCTGACAAGATGAAGTTGGACAGTCTTCTGCCCTCTCCCTGGCCTCCTCTCTTGCTCTGTCTGACTAACTTCTTGTGGAGGATAACACATTGTAGTCGGCCACGGGGTCAAGGATAGATTAACTTTCCCCCAGATCTCTTGCTTTATTTCTTTAACCGTGTCCAGGGAAAGAGCTATCCAGCATTGATAACCCTCTGGCCTTCCCTCTCCCCTACTCTCTTCCGCTGAGTAACCCCCCACCACTACCACCACTGCTGCTCCCTCCGGTTGGCAAAATGCCAGGGGAGAGCCTTCCTGCCAGCGTGGCACTGCTGACTCCATCTTTTCCTCTCTGCCTCTTCATTTCCTTCTTGCTCTATTGTGCTCTCTTCCAATCACTGTTCCCTGTCCAGTTCTCTAGACCAGAGAGCTTGATTTTCTCCATCTCCTGCTGTATTTGTCTCTGTGTGTTTTGCACTAGATTGGCTGAGTGCACAGCTTATGTTGAATATACCTACTGTACAGCTTTATACAAAGTGTAGTGCCAACTTTACAATTTTAGAGGGAACAGATCCAAAAATGTTACTTTTCCAACTTTATCTGACAGCCTAACCATCTCCTCAGTTTAAAGGGATAGTTTGGATTATTTACAGTGGAGCTGTATGAGGTATTTATCCATAGTCGGTTTATGAGCCACAGTAGATTGTGGTGAGCATGCCCCCAGTTTGGAGGAGCAGGCAGGAGTCCCAGTATAGACACTATGCAGTGTGCTACTGGGGACGGAGGCAGCCGGAAAAATGTATGTTAGCCATCTACAAAACGAGGAACTGAGGCCGTTCTCACTTTCTCTTTGCTTACCTCTAAGACTTCATTGACAAAGACAAAGAAAGTAATTTCACCATGCAGAATGTGGTTAGTTGCGTATCTACTGCTGTCTCCATCGGTTGGTTTGCTTGTGGAATTGAGTGACTTTGGTGGTTTAAGTGGTTAGTTTGGATCCGAACCACAGTGTTAGTTCATTGATTGAGGCAGTGGCAGCACAGCAAATTTTTGTGTTCTGTGAGATAAGATTAACGTTTTTGTCAGTGGAGTCTGGTGGCTCTGAAGCAAGCGAAGAGAAAGAAGGCATTGCTGTCAGATGGCAATTTAAAGTGGTGAAAATATTCTAAACATAGCATACACTTAAACTGATATCAATTTGTACAAATAAAGCAAATAAGCAAAAATTAAAGAAAGTCTTTTTTTGGGAATCCTTCCTGGTCCTCCAAACTACTGACCACTATCTACTGTAGGTAATACACTGACTATGGATAAGCACCTGATACAGCCCCACTTCAAATAATCTGAACTACCCCTTTAAAGTGCAGAGAAGCAGGTAATAGAGAAGAGACTCAAGTATTTTTCCCACTGTGCAATTACTTTTTGAAGGTCCTTTTCTACTAATATCCCCCATAACACCGTGTGTGGCTGTTTTCTTATGTTTGAAAACTGCACTTCTTCTTTGACATCAGTCTAATTTGCCTGATATGCACAGTTCTTCAGGTGGTGAAAATACAATCAGGACTGCTTTTTGGTTGAAAAGGGTGAATTGTTCTCAGCCTTGAGGGACACTATAGGTTTATGTAATGCTAATCAATTATTTCTACATTACTTTTAGTTACTTTTTTCAGTGCAGTACAGTAAGTTGCAGTAAATGCCTTGATAACCATGCACACAATCTGCAATTGCAAGAGGTTGCAAGAGGCAAATCAAAAAACTGTTTGGTCATTGCAAATGGGAACAGAATGAGGCAACTTATTTGTCTTCTTATTTTATTAGTTGCAGTTGACCTTTCTGCTTATTAGTTTATGTGCACATGCTAGTACACCTTTGGCTTTTTAATCAAAAAAACATAAATTCTCTAAAGCAGTTGCTCATCATTTGCTCATCATGATTCATCTAGGCGAGTTTCATGTCAATCCAAGATTTTAAAGCCCTCCAGCTCCAGCTGCCAGACATCTAACAATGTCAGTGCAGAAAATGAACTTGACTTGTGCTGCAGAACCCAAAATAACTCTTTCTTCATTGCTATTCTGGAGAAGCTAGAAAATAATACCGCCAGGGTCTACAACAACTCTTCCTAATGGTAATGTTGTAATTTTTAGTGCTGTAAGTGCTGTAAGTAGCAGTGGTAGGGAGAAACGCTCACTGTGTCTCGGACATCTTGTCCAGCAGGTTCTCAGCTACGGACTTCTCCTTCATCTCCGTCGGGATGCGATCAGTGGGATAGTGGCTCTCCACGTCGATGAGCTCTGCCTCATTGGGTGTCATACCCATCATCCTCTTCTGCCTGTGCAAACAAAGCAGAGGGAAGCAGAAGCTTGGTGAGATTAATACTGAAAACAAAGCACTGATGCAGTACGCTGATGAATGTTTTCCCGATTCCGTGAGCAGGTACATTAAGTAGAGGAAGGGGCCTATTTAGTGCATAAACATGCCTAAAATATGGCTATTCATAACAGTGCCAAGAGAGTGGCTATTGAACAGAATGGTTGTTAATTCATGAAATAAATGAATTCTCAGTATCCTTTCTGTGATGTCCAGAATTTGCTGTCCATATTTGCTTATTTTGTATCATCTTAGGTTTGATTTACTGAAAACACCCACTTTCAAATCTCAGATGACGTAATTTTCCTTTGCATCCAGATCCAAGGCAGCCCATCTAAAAGCTAGTAAAAAACTAACCTAAGAAAGTGTCACAGCGACAAGGTGTTTATTGAAAAAGACAGAGGGAAAAAGAGACAGAGAGAGAGATCAAGATGACCTTTTCTTGTGTTCATGCTCCTGTTATTCACTGCAAAAGCCTTTCCGCGGAGACAAATGTATATAAAACTTTAACTGTGAGCCAAGGTGAGCCTCGAGTCAATGGCAACAGCTCAGCGTACACGTAGGGGAGTTTTTAACAGAGATTTTAACAGATGTTAAAAGCTGTCCATCTCTACATTTGGGAAGTGAAAATGTTAGGTGAGAAGTTGCAGATACTTACCGCAGTGTGGATGGCATTTAAACTTCTAACACACATAATAAAGGTAAGCAGTGTCTTTGAGAGACAAGAGACAATCTTAAGAGAATTTAAAGGAAAATGATGGTGATGTGTCAAACACGAACACTAAAATTCCTCTGGTAGACATTACGTATGAAACAAGTCTCAAATCTCTACAAGTACATTGTCATATTCGTTATCATGATCTGAAGTCAAATGCTGCCTTAACAGAAGGAAATCAATCAAAAAACTATTGCAAAATGGTAAATTGTAATGTTGACTGGTTACAAGTCATCATTAATGGGTTAATGCATGAAGATTCTCACCTGAAATCTTCCAGCTGTTTGGCCACTTCAGGGGCCTGCAGTAGCTGAACCTCCTGAGCATAGCGCCTTTGGATGTCCTCAGAGAGCAGATCTGGACGGATTCGGTCTTAGGGAAGGGAGACAGGACAAGTTGAGCGAATGAAAAGTGGTGATGCAGGGCGAAAAACACGGAGTGGAGCTTTGGCGTGTGTGTATAAGAGAGAATAATGATTTTTATTAAATACACCACAGGAAAATAACTTACCCAATTCATAGGTTATATTAGGTGGGATTGCCACTCTGAGAATCTATGTTGTGGAAGAGACAAAATAGGCACAGAGACAGAAAGAAGAACATTATATTTACAGCAAATACACGATGCACAGCCTTTATAACTGAGGACTGAATCTTGTTTTGCTTTGATCTACACTCAGTAGTCACTTTATTCGGTACACATGGCTAAACTAGCGCAGTTTCACCTCAATGTGTGGATTCGTCATTTTGGAGGCTGCAGTTTGTGCTGCTGTTGAACTGCATTACGTTATACCAAAGGGTGTTTCTATTATTTTGTCCAACCCTTTTGAAACAATGAGAGTAGGTAAGTGGCGCACCCACATACACACACCTCTCTGTATAAAATGGTCCAACAGCACCACAAACCACATCCTCCAAAAATAAGATGAATCAACACCTCTTTCAGACATTAGTTGGGTTTAATTGCACTAGTTACCTAATAAACTAGAGTGTACATAGACAATTGCTTCTTTGTTGTGTGTTGAACCAGGGAAAACGGTGTGATATCAACTGATGAGAATCCAAATTAACTGCGCAGTAGCTACATATCACCACAAGGGGTCATATAAACATTAGAAATAAAAAAAACACATGTTCCAAATGGGCTATAGGAGGCTCATAGCTGTCACTGACATGAAAACAACCACATGGGCCAAGTCTACGTCAGTGGGTTAACAGTGGAGATGGGGTTTAAAAAAAAAAAAAGAAGAGGCTAAGAGAAGATGAGTCCTCCTGAAGGGCTTTCCCACGATCCTGACAGGAAGCTGTGGGGTCGGACAGACCGTCGGCCCAACAGGCCAACACACACGTACAGTAGATGAGCTTTGAGGAGGAAATCTAACGGAGAAGTGACAAAGGCCAGGTGGGTGGGGAGGAGTGCTGGAAAAAAACAGGAAGGGTCCTACACAGACACAGAATATAGACAGAGCCGACATAACGCTGTGCACCCACTAACCATGTGCACACAATGTCGTCCTCTCTCCTGAGTCCAACCTATTGACTATAGCTGAGCACTACATCAAATTCCTATTGATACAACACAGTGAGAAAAGAATATGATGTATTTATTGTAAACAGCAACAGCACTAACTGACCCAACAAGCAGAACTATCAAACACAAATAAAGAGACAGGCCATTGATGATCTCTAAGGGGAGATTTAATCCTTTAGTCTATCATTACAGGACTATTGGAAGTGCTTCAAACCACAAAACCATGCAAACATAAATTTGATAACTCAAGTCATACAGCATCTGCAACATCTGCTAAGGTAATCACAAGAAAATACAGAGTCCAAACAGTGCAATGGAGGTCTTAACAGATCAGAAAAGTTCCACCCCACCCGAGAAAAAGCTGTGAATTTCTTCCCCAAACCCGACACGCACATGAAACACCAAACGCAGAGCTGAAAGGAGCCGATTCCAAACACAGTCTAGGAAAATGGAATCAGATCTCGTAAGGTCACCAGACAAACCATTCCCTTTCACGAAGACAAAAGTGATTATCTAAATGCTGCATGTGTCTGGGTGCTCACACCCTACATTCATTTCTTTCTTGACTAACACGATTATTTTCACTTCACCTGAAATTTAATTTGTTGAAATTTTATTCATGGCAATCAGGTTCCTAATTCAAGTCCATTCGCATTCTGCTTTAAGCTGGCATACAGACAACATCTTACAGGGAATGCAGTATAGTGTCGGTCCTACTTACTGCACCCTTGTCCAAGAAAGTGTTGGTGAACTCCACAAACTGCTTCTTTGTCTCTTTGGCACTGAGGTTCCTCAAGAGGTCGGCATGGAGGTAACATAGCTGAGAAAGGGCAGATGGACAGAACGAATGAGTGAGTGCTGACGAACGTCGACAGCCTTTAATGTCCTGTGTGCTGTATTAATGCATTCCAAGGTTTCTGTGTCACACACATATGATCTAGTGGCATACCATTATATAGAAAATCTTAATTTCACTCACTTTTACCTGAATAATAGTCATTTCAGCAATAATCATGCACATACTTCCATCTCAATGACTTATTAAACACTATATTAACTGTCTTCTGCAGTATGTGGGATAGTGGCCACACACTACAATCATACAGTGATTCACTGATTCAACAATGACAGCTTTACTGTTTTTTTAAAACGGTGCCAAACTAACATGTTTTTCTATAAACACTCTACACTCCTGATGTTCTGACGGACTTCTATTCTCTAAGTGGACCTGTATGAGGTTAAGGGATAACAGGAGAGGGTGAGGGACGGACGGTGTGATGACTGTGGGAAGTGTAACAGTACCTGGGTGGGTCACAGTGTCTGCATGCAGAACAAAGGGGAAAGGACAGGCATGCTTTATATCAGCTCTGACATATACATAGTCACACGCACACACACGCACGCACACGCACGCACACGCACACACACGCACGCACACACACGCACGCTTTCTTCCCAGGTAACTGTTTGTCTGATCATTTTTTTGCAGGCACTGGATTTATCTCATGTCCCACACTTGGTTGATTGGGGCTAAAGCTTTGTCACTCCACAGAAAACCTGCAGCGTGACATTAACCACTTGTTCTACTTTCAGCTGTTTTAGTTAATATGTCTAAACTAGGACTTCTGTCTGACTGCTTGTATTACTCAGCCTAATGAACAGTGCTGACCAGAGGAGCAGCCAAACACCCCAGTTTGTGAATTAAATGTTAATAAGACCCAGGTTGTAAGGATAAAAGGAATAGTCCTTTATGTTCAAGTGCTATAAAATGCTGTTCTGTTGCTACAGGTAGATGAAGAATCCTCAACAACCACACAATTAGTATCTCAAACCATGAGCAATTAATTTTCATCATCATTTTTACCACAGCTGTGCAGCTCTTTAAACCTCCAAGTGGATTAGGAGTCTATGTGGCCTAATGGTCAAGATTAATACCATACGACTGCAAAGTCCCAGGTTCAGTTCCTTTGTGCACATCATACCCCTTCTCGTTCTCTCTCTCTTTTCATTTGCTGTCCTCATCTGTGCTCACAGTATCAAATACATGCAAAATGCATAAAAGTTATTTAAAAGAAAAAAACTAACTTTTATGCAGATCTGTGAATAAAATTAAATATTAAATCTATCATCGGTCTGACATGCTCAGTCAGTCAGTATGGGCAACTTCTACATACTGCCCTTATTAAAGGTATCAGGTATCTTTCTGTCCAAATGCATACATGATATGGCTTCAATTAACTTTACAGTACTTACAGTTGGCTTATGCAATGAATATTTTTGATAATTTTTACATCTTAAAATGTATTTGTTTTCTGCCGCTTGTCTAATTCAACAACACCTAAACAACATTTAGGTTACTTTTTTTTCCAGTAATAGTAGACAAAAACAGAGAAAGAAAGCTTCAGTCCTCAAAAGACAGTTCACACCTCAGCGCATTAAGAAGTCATTACATGTAGAAATTGAAATAGACACGTGTCTGTTTTGTCAGGCTTGTAGGAGATGGATGACTGAAAAACGTGGCTGACACATCCTGTGTAGGCACAGTATTGCATTACATGAGTTGTAGTTCTCACCACAGGAGCTGGGTCAAACTGTAGAATGACATGTTGCAAGAAGACCAGCAGGTGGGTCGGCCGCTCCTTCAGCTGGTCAATGCTGTTGAAGTGTGCGCACTGGTCATCCACCGCCTGAGCGAGAGAGACAGAGAACACACAAACAGAGCAAAGACACAAGTGAGATAAGAAAAAGACATAAGGACAACAAAATATGAGGTGATGGTGACATTTTATTTGACTGTCACCTGCCACTGTTTTATTCACTCACATCAGTCAGATCATTCTCGAAATCCTCATCCTCAGCCCCGATGATGCTCATGGCTGGGTTAGAGCACTGAGCCCCAAACACACCCTGCTATGGAGACAGAGAAAGAGACGAGAAGTGGAAGAGAGGGAGAGGGAGGGGAGGAGCACAAGACAATTAGAGAACATTATGTGCTATACTTTGAACCGGTAGGCTACCTCTTTGACATCCTGAGCCCCCGCTGAGCAGAGCCAGACATAAAGCCAGATTAAGGTTTGGACACTGAGCTATTTAAGTGAAAATTAACATCAAGCAGAAAGAGGGAAACGGTCCCAGCATCCAATCTCACCTCCTGAAGAGAGAGTGAGAGACAAACCTGGAGTGTCACAATGCGTATGGCCCTTGAAGTAAGTAGGATCCCATTTATATGAGCCAAGCAAGTCAAACAAATATAAAGCATCAGCCACAGGTAAAGTAAATAGAGTTTTGAACTTTTTTCACTGACAAATAACTTTAACAAAGCAATATTCACAGTATTTGGTTGTGCTCAGTAAAGCTTATTCTCTGTTGAAATAACCTGTTATGCTGCCCGGAATGGGACACTGGGAAAATGAATGATACTGAACTGATTATGAAGCTGATTATAAACTGTTCTTAACTAAATAATTTTGAGTATTTTAGTAATATGGGGATTTTCTGTGAAATACCGAAGTCCTGTTTTCCCCCAGGCCACACTAAAACATTTAGTTTAGGAGTTGAAATCAGGAGGGAATAATTCAGTGTTTTACATGCATTGCAAAACAGCATTTTCGATTTGAGCTTTCTCTGAACTGTGGGCAAATTTCGCCTCTGGAAATTGTTTTTACAGATTCGTGTTGGTTTCAGTAATACACTCAGAGGAAAATGCTCCCTTGACTGCCATTATGTCAACATTTCAGATCTAAAAATGTAAATTAACAAATCTGAAATGAAAAAGGTTCAGGCCAATCCTTGCCTTTGAAATCCCTGACAGGGAAAAAATGCATCAGCGCGGGTGACCAATTTACCCCCACCCTTCAGAAACAACGCCACTTCCCCTGCACGTATACGCACCCAAAATACACAAACAACACACAGACTCATGTATTCAGTCCTCTGAAGGTTGCAGACCCACTACCGCTACCAGGGAACACCCAGACACACACACAAAGACTCACCAACACACATCAAAAAACACCAACAGCTACACAGTGCAACATTGTCCACTGCTAGGTGAAGACAGGGGGCAGAGGATAAGTACAGAGCCAAAGAGTATGAGTCAAAGGCAAAGTGTGTCCAATAGTCCCTATAAGGAAAGAAAGCCTTAAGAAACGTAAGGAGCATTTTGGAAGATTTCATCAGAAGGTAATTTTATAGATTGAAAATTATGAATAGTGCTCCATAGCTTTGCATATCCACATTTCATTACCATTTTGTATGAGGGTTTTGAATGACAGTAGCTGAAGGTCAATATTCAGTACAGGGTTGGATGATATGATGATACGAACCTTCATGTAACCTGAGATCCTTCAGCAATGGCCTCTTACCATTTTAACCACTATATTTGAAATTTTGAGTCTTCTTTCACACTTTTGTATTTAGTTGTAACTGTAGTGGTTGATTGTGGCTTTACACTGTAAGGCCCTTTGTAACTTCTGTTTGCTAAAGTGCTGTACAGATAAAATAAAGATATAAAGATTGGTTACTTTATCTGAACGGAATTTGTTCTTTTAAAGCAAGCCTATCTAACATACTCAGGTAATTCATGTAGTGTACGTTCTCTGTTTCTCCACACTAAATAATGTAAAAAGAAATTCTAAATCAAGCGGATTGGACATGCAGAATTAACTAAAACTAATGATGGAATCTGATTTGGTAATACAATTGATTTGGAATAACACAGTGGCTGAGAAGGAAGTGAAAAATCACTTAGTGGTTAGAGTTTATGAGGAAATTGGACCGTGTATACGACCACGATTCAATTCATGGCTTAAATACAGCGTGTATGTGTACAGTGGTATTTGGGACAGTCAACAAATGCTTTGAGGTCAAGGTGAGTTCTTGTAACAAGAGAGAGAGAGAGAGAGAGAAGCAGAGCTGATAGCCGGGGAGAGAAATAGGGAGAGAAAAAGAAAGAGAGACAGAGAAACCGAGGGACAGAAAGAGAATGTGTTCATTTATGGCTACATCCAGTGGGCTGCGGGTTGAGAAAGGCCAGTGTCAGAGCAACATGCGTAGGAGGGGTTAGCCAAACAGTGAGACATGGGCCTGTCAGAGCCATGAACACACATCTACATGGCCATACGCACTCACACACAGGGACACACCTCCTCTCTTTCTCACACACACACACACACACACACACACACACACACACACACACACACACACACACACACACACACACACACACACACACACACACACACACACACACACACACACACACACACACACACACACACACACACATTGAGCTCCTCACCAAAACGAAACCGCCAACGCCGACAAGGTTATCTCACCATGACAACAACAGCTATAACCGACTACTGCTGCAAAAGCGGATTTAGCCATTTCCTGGTGGAAAGATAAAATGCTTTCAGTGAAAACTTTTTTCTTGCACAGCGTACAGTCCTAATGACAGGTGCATAGGACCAACACTTCTGTCAGAAATCCTGAAAAATGTCAATCAGTAGTGTTAACTGTATCTTGTTGTTACTTAGAGAATCATTTATCAGATTATTATGTCAGTTATAACACCTACTTTGTTTATACCACGTTATCTTCTTTAATTTGTATAACCCAACATCGCAGACTTGATAAGGTCAGATAAGGTCTCAGATTTGAGGAAGATCTCTCAAACCTCTAAGCCCCCTTGACGGTGAATGACTTCTGTTTCCGCCTCAGTTAACTGTCAAATTTCAATTAAGATGCAGAGAAGCTGAGGGTGCTTGTGAAGCCTTGAGGAAAGCTGATACTTATGAAAACATTGCTGCTACTATGCTGAACTAGTGATCACAGCATTTCAGCCTCCTCATTACGGGCGATGCTGAAGCCAATCCCTCGTATAGAGGACACGTGTTCATACTGTGAGAGATAAATTGGAGTAGTCAGGGGGAAGCTAATTGCGGTCGCTCAGAGGGGAGTGGGGAAGGTCAACTCTGCTCCGCATTTAAAGAGCACAAGATTGTAGAGGGGCAAGAGTGCGAGCCTCCTCCGTCCAGAAGGAGCCAAGTGGTACATTCCAGCATATGGCACAGTTCAGACAACAGATGGAGACAGTCTGAGAGTTTCCGCAGTAACCAGAGCCTCTTCCCTTCACCTCGGTTAGTACACGATAGCTGGTCTTAGCTCCAATTTGCGAGGGTCTATCCTGGCTGGTACAGACGTTGCAGGGGTGGGGGGTGGGTGGGGGGGAGACCACCACCATGCAGTATTTGAACGGCGCGTCCCAGAAGAGCAAAGATCAGCTCTGGCGCTCCTGAGAGTCGGCAGCTGACCCCCGCCCGCCCGCCTGCCTGCCTGCCCACCCCGCGCTCCCCTCCCTCCAATCACATTCCAGTTCTAACTAAAGTGTCAGGTGGCATCAATCCAGTGATAGCCATCAAGCGTACGTGCCTTTGTGTGTGTGTGTGGGTTAAGACTGCGCACATGTGTGGGAGGGGGCCATTCCTGTGCAATTGTGGGGAGCTGCCGGTGAACGTGTGTGCTATATGACAACTGGTCTTTACAACAGCATTCCTGTGCATCTCTGGGGTGACAGGGCCAAGCTCTAATGCTGGATATAAGCAAAGGGGAAAAAAACACAGCACCTGTTTAATTGAGCTCCTGAACATTAGGATGATGTTGCAGCACAGTTTTAGCGTTTCATATTTCCACCAGGTCACTAAAAGGTCACTGTTGCATCAGCTCCAGAGCCCGCATCCATTGTGAAACCGTTAAAACACCATTTTAGTAAAACCCCTCAGACCAAGAAGAGAGGAGGAGCCAAAATGTGACCTCACCCCAAGGTAGGCATCTTCAGCATCCATACCGCAACGGTGGGAGGTGGGGGTCCCACACCTGTCAAACGGTGACTGTCAGAGAGGAGTGGTTTAGGTGAGCTGGACCACATCGAACCATACAGTGCTTATTCATGCAGGTGCTCCAGTGTTGCACCACAAAGTGTTATGAATAGACGTGTGCCAGTATCATGTTTTTCAGAGCCAACCAGAGGGCAAAGATCATCGTTAATTGGATTAGCAAACAGTGCTTTAGCCCATTGTTGCATGCCAGCTGCATTCAGTGTTTTTATCGCCTTTATTCATTCAGCAAAAGGAATCTCCACACAGGCCACTGACCTTTAACCCCACAGTTTAAGATGTCACTTCAAAGCAAGTGGTCTAAAACAGACAAATCATTAAAGGGAAGACATGTGCAGGCTGCAAACACTACAAAAGTAACTTCCTGTAGATTTGATCTGACAGGTTTTCTCATAATACGGCTTTTTACACATGATCACATGGTCTCAGCAGAGACTAAGCGCCAAAAGTACAGATATACACACACGCACACGCACACACACACGCACGGGTGATTTATAAATAAGTAACTTAAAGACTTAAAGATCCCAACCTGACATATTTCAATATATATAAAACACTATGTCTCTTGCTACCTCATGGTCAGTGGTAACCTGATTAGACATGTTTTGGAAATATTCTGCAGCATGAAGGATAAAGCTTTAAATTATTTGAACTTTCAGGGCAGAGCGAGTGACCAAAAACACTAGATCAGTAAAAAGGTTCCAGCTGGTGAGAGAACACTCAGCATATATTTTCCTGTACTGAAAACAGTAAACTTAGAGCTTCCCACGTTCAATTACTAGATGCACCTGGCCACTGAATCCATTGTATAAGCATGGGTCACTGTTCTCTTCTTACACTAGTCACAATAGTCTGTGTCCTGTCCTCTATATGCTATGAGGGCAGTGTCCAAAAATAGCCCGGCAGCTAATGGCTATAGCATGCTGTGTTTGTACTGCTGTTTATCTGGCCCTCTCATCAGGCCACAGCCTCATTAGCAGTGACTGGGGGATTCCTACCAGCACCACTGCTCCTCCAGCGGCTGCTCCCTAAGGCGCCTGAGCAAAAGAGGAGGAGAAAAAAACAAACAAAAAACTGGGGGACTGGAAGGTGGCAAATGGGGAGGCATACAGACAGGAAGTGGGTGTCATTTCCTCAGGAAGCTATCAGAGCCGTTTCTTGTATGACCTATCAGATGAAAAGAGAGACAAAGAGAAAAAGAGAGAGAGAAAGCGAGACGGAGAGAAGGGGAGAAAGACAGAGAGATTGAGAAAAGATGAAAAAATAAGGCAGGCAGCACTGCATCAAATAAACCGCATTTGCCACTTGTCTAAGTTCACGTGGGAACCAGAAAAGGAAGTTACTGCACAGCAGGAAAAAAACCCAGTGATGAACGAATGAGGAACAGAGAGTTCACGAGAAAAGAGTGTGAACAGGAGAGGTTGGCCTAAAAGTGCAGGTTTTACATGCACAGGAAAGAGAGCGTGGAGAAGGAATTAAAAGAGGGGACACACTGAAGCAGGAAATGAAAAACAAGGCAGTAACATTGGAAAGAAAGAAAAAACAGGCAATGGAAACATAAGTGCGAGAAACTGTGGAAAGTCTAACAAGCACAGAAGCATCCAGAAACGACTACAACCTCTGCATCTGCTGTAAAATACAAAATACTCACTGGATGCTTTCAACCCAGACCAAATGGTTTTGGCTATTCTTGGCAGAGTTGACAGCGAGTTTGTACCGCAGAGAAAACAGTGTAAACATGCTCTATGGTCTGTGCAATTTTTCAGTATATCAACCACGTCCATGTCACAATTGTGAGGCAAATTACACAATAAAAACAATCGAGTGCAAATGCGCAAATTCAACTATACAAAAAGAATAAGTGAACGCAATATTCTGATATTTGTTTGTAGACACAACTCACAGGCAAACGCTGTTCCAAAGGTGACACTCCACTAAATTTAAGCACAAAGTTCAATTTGCACATCGCGAAAAGCATTACGCAGCCCGTGTAAACAGCAGAACGTGGTGTAGACTTTAGACATGAGGCTTTAAAAAAAAAAAACCTGCGTTGAAAATATGTGGGTATTTACCAGGCTCTGATCAAAGGTAGTATGGAGTTGCATTATGGGATGACACATTGTGACTGACAGTCATGATATCTTGACTATGACCTGCCTTCTTTGAACTGTCTTACATAAATTATTGAAAATGTAGAAGACAAAAAAAAAAAACTGGATTACCCCTTTATTAAAAGTGAACGGTTTAGCCTGACAGAGCATCTTAAACTATTCTCCAAACAGTGGCTTGATTAGAGATAGGCCTGTATCACCTCAGAGAGATAAGACGTGTCAAGATAAGGCGTAACATGACTGAATGTCTGCGCGTTGGTTCAACAAGTACAAGGGCAACAGAGTAGTCGACTGAACATTACAGAGGGCAAAGTTATCCCAGAAATCTCGTCACCGCAGCGACAGTAAGCAAACACCGGAGGAGGGGACGCACTGTGAGATACTGACGATAGTGTAGCACAGCAGAGTGTGTGTACGAGGGAAGGGACATCAGTGCATGTGTGAGAGAGGGAGTGGCTCGTCTTTTTGAATACAGCATCCCTTTTTCTTCTACCATCCCTTCTTTCAGTATATTTCACCTCTCTACATCTTCTGATTCATTTTCCTTTTCTTTCTCCGTCTGTCAAGTGTCCTCCTTCGTCTCCTCCACCTTTACCCCACAATAAAGCGGCCCCTTGTACGATCGCTCCAAGACAGCCTGCGCATTCATGGCCGGCAGACAAGGGCCAATTATGTAATTTAACGACCATTACGTAGTGGCTAAAATAAGATTATGGCCAACAGCGCAGGGAGAACACAGGAAGGTCTTTTCATTGCTTCACAGAATCCTAACTTACGTGTTGTTCATTGTTTTCAGCTGTAAGTTGTTTTTTTTTGTTGATTTCCAAAGGCTTGGAAAATTAAGAATGAAAGAGAATAACAAAAACATGCACCCTCCTTACCCTCACCGCAGAACATAGAACCAAAAATAGAAACACACACACCAAGACAGCTGGTTTATACAGTAAGATGTAACCAGAGGAATCGGGTATTATAATGGGGTAATCACACATAAAACTCTAAGACCTACATGGATATGTGTATCCATGCTAGTCCACTCCGAGGGACTTGGGCCCATTATCTCCAACATGTTTCAGAAAGGGCTCCCGAATATGGAACAACTTAAATGATTTGTCCCTGAGCCAGAAGCTTATGAATACTAATGGGATAAGTTTCACAACAGAAATCCAGTGTGAAACCGCAGGGACAGAGTTTGAAATCCACTGAAGAGGAACACATCTCCCTGCGCTAAAAAGAAGCACCTTAGGCAGCTCCAGCGAGGAGTGGCTGAGGCTGTACTGTACTCCCAGACTACAGAAAATATGTTCCAGGGGCCATTTTGTTTCTTAAACATAATATCAAACTTCCTTACAAACTTTGCTCTGAAAGTAAATACAGTGGAACCTACAGCATATACTCTGGATAACCTTGAATTGCAACTTCCTGGCTTTAAGCAACCCAAGAAGCCTCACCAAACACAGTCCCACTCATCAAAAAAGTATGCTGAACCCTTGTGGGTTTCGAAATTTGCACCACTGACATGTCTCCTCTGAGTTCTACTGCAATGACCTTTCCTTGATCTGATTTCATTTGGATACAACCGCTGCACAGAATCATTGACCTTCTCTTCATATGATTTCAGCTGAGCAGACATTGCTCTCAGAGGCTTTTAATGACAGTGGACAATCCCCATCCCCCTCCAATCTCAGCGCAAGACTTCCCATTGTTTCGAGGTTGACATTAAACGAGGTATCCCGAACAACAAGCTACTGCTGAACCTCCTCCCTTCTTCACGCACGCAGCCGTGCACGTACACCGAAGCTGAACGCACCCTCTCTTCATTTTGTTGGGTCTCTCCTTAGAGCCAAAGTACACTTCACTTTCCTGCTCTAACAAGCTGCCACCCCCACCCAAACCCACCCCCGTCTCTCTCTCTCCCTCTCCCTCCCTGTCCCCATATAGAGGTCACTGGCTTCATGGAAACATTTGATAGGCCGGGGCCAATCGACTGGCATGGATTGGCAGTCCACAGTGAACCTCCAGCTTGGCCTAACTAACTGCTTCCGTGTGTGTGTGTGTGTGTGTGTGTGTGTGTGTGTGTGTATGTATGTGTGTGTGTCGATGGAGCAGTAATTGCTGAGGCCAAACACAGAAACCTCTGATTTAGCAACAAAGACTGCTCCGCATTCATTCAAACGTGTGTGTTGTATGTGTGTGTTCAGCGTTTAGCTGCAGATTTCCAGATGATACCAAACAAAACAGCAGCAGGCTGATACTGGATATTTTTGGAAGGAATTTAGCCTGCCCAGAATCAAAGTCTCTGAGGTCAAACATGCCTCTGTACTTGCACACAAGCACACCTTGGTTCATGATGCTAAACTCGTGCCAATAGCGTGCAATCCAGATAGGCAACATTCTTCTCTCAGGATAGGCTCAGGATAACGAAAAACAAGGGATAACTCAGTCTTTGGCCAAGACGGTTCTCTGTGCTGATCATAATCAATGCTTTCCCTTAACATTTAAATCCATATCTACAAAGAAATGACATCGAATCAAACAAGAGAGCGGATAACTTCCATATCTGAGAGTCTATAGCTAAAATATCTTTTACATTTTATACATTTGACTTAAAAAGGTTAATGCACACCTTGAGTTTCTTGTAAACAGGTGTTTAGGAGAAAATGTCCAAAAGCAAGAGAGGGACAAAAAGAAAACCCCTTTATTTTATAAAGGTTTTTGCCAGTAAGAGGACAATGTGTGGGGTTTTTCTTTTCTCCGCTCATATTTTGTATATTTAAAATATGTATGTAAAATAATATATCTATATTTTTTTTTCTTCTTCTTTAATCGATCGCACCAGAATCAGAGATATTGTCTTTTGTATTCCACACATTCCTCTTACTTGTCAAAAACTGCTGCCTACTTTACCCACAAGGCTAGTGTGCTATGCTAACAGTGGCTAATGTAGCTGCAAGTCTCAAGCAGAGAGGAGGAACCCGCTACAGAGTCTGGCAAACACACTTCTTCTAAACTCCACACCCACAGATTTATTTCATTTTCAGACTTGTAGCTTTCAGCCTCAACATCACTTGAGGTAATTTGTCAGATTTCGTACAGCTTCCTCTGGAGCCACGGAAGGCTTTATACAACCTTTTTTTTTTTCCACATATGCAGCAGTACTCCCCAAAACCTAAAAAGGTGCCTAGTATTAAGAATGGTTACACAATGCACAGGTGCACTTTAGAGCTGAAATCGTTAACCAATCAACTGATCAAGAGAAAATTAATCTGCAACAATGTTCAATCAATCTTGTTAGTAATTATCAGGCAAAAATGCCAAAAATTCACTGGTTCTAACTTTGCAAATGTGAGTAGTTTCTGGCCTTTTATGGTAGTAAAACTGAATATCTTTGGGTCAATGTGTGCTTCCCTTTAGGGCTGCAAATAGCTTTTAATTACCCAAATACTGATATAACAAAGCACTACAGGAACACGTGGCAACTAATGACGACAGGAGCTAATAAAGCAGCATCAGCACCAAACATCATAGTTACATTCAAACAATAAAATGGTAAACTTTGCCAAAGGAAACTAGACAATTGGTGGTATTGCATTATAAATAAAATGATAATATATCATTACAAATAATGATGGAAAATATGAGGTATTGTGTTGTAACATTTAAATCGTGCTAGAGCATCTTGTATCTTTCGTGATGTTTTTTTTACAATATGACAAATAAAAGACTCCTTTTTGCTAAGAAAGGCCTGGGTGCTAACATGTACCCAGCACACAGGCCGCACACACTCCCTCAGACTGGACGACCTTTAACCCCACCACCCATGTATGGTCCCTCCATACCCCCCCAGCTTTCACTCCCCAAGAGTAAACATCATCTGCGGAGTCTAGTCTCGCTTTTTCCACCCTGACCCTCAAATGAAAGAGCTCATTCTCTGTTTCCTCGCTCTCTCTCGCTCGCACACTCTCCGTCACACCAGCTTTCCAGCCATCTCTCTGACTCACACTTGGACAGACAGATGTAACTCTTTCCATTTACTACCTTTTTTCACAGCGTGAGGACCACGCTGCTGCAGCACTAGCACAAAGTCCTCTCATCGTTTAGTGTGAACACTCACACTGAGAATGGCTGCAGTCACTTTGGCCCCTGAAGGAGTCATTCAGTTGGGGGGGGGGGGGGGGGGGGGTCACAGCTGCACACACATGACGCACACATGCACACTCTTTGACCACACATAGTGTGAGCAGGGAGCATTGTCTAGTTTGCCTGCAGTGTGTGGTGAATGACAGCAGAGAGGTGACAGAGACTGGCAGGTGAACACACTGGGCTGCCTGTGAGAGCCACTTCCAACTTCCAACGCATCGTCCTGTGGATGAGCTGGTAGCATATGATTACTGAACAGTGGCACTTATGTTTTAGCTTTACAATGAGCGGTCTGAAATTACTCATGAAAACAATAATCAATGTTTTGTCTACATTAAAAACACTTTGTCAGCTCAGACAAAAGGCTTCTGTTTGGCTAGAGGAGCTGCGATGCCCTTATAATATGTTATTACACGGCTTTGTTGAATACTCAATTCTGATTGGACAAGAACAGCATTCTATGGTCCATTATTTCAGATGTTGCCATCGACGCCAGAAGAGATAAGATCATTTCTACATCAATAAAAGTATTTTTAAGTCAGTATTCTGTGTCAAATTATTGATTTCTTAAGTATGAAGCCTTGTAATAAGCGGGATAATGTACAGCCAGCGGCGGCTATTATTGCGAAAGGAACCCCTTTGGACGCAAAACCTGTCAAAACCTGTCATCATCCTGTCAGGTTTCATTTTGCAGTAATGAGCGGCTCCCTGTACATTATCCCTTATTAACCCTTATGATGTCATAGCGATATCATCGGGGTACCTCGGCTCGGGTTTGGAAGACTAAAACCTTATAACAGAAAACATGCATGAAACTATGGGTGTGGAATTTTGGGTGTGGGCATTTACCAGGTTGCATTGTGGGAACTGTAGGATCACATGTTTTTGGAGATTGACCCATACTGAGCACAAAAGGTCAGGATACCTCGGCCTCTGCTGCTTGTCTGCCAACAGTGTAGATCCCTGGAGTTACCCTTTAAGCCCCTTTAGGAAGCACTATAGCATCACACCCATGAATAGCAGCCATGTCTGCGTCCTAGAATTTTCTCCCCATTTACTACAGAGTGTATGAATGTTGTGTTTTAGCCTTTTTGGTAAAGGTCTGTTTTACAGGAGACATTTCGACTTGTCATAGTAGAAAAAGCACAGGTGTTTGTAAGAACATGAACACTGACTCCGCTCTACTCTAGTGTCCCTGTAAGCCACAACAGTGTGATCCAGCAAGACCCAGAAACTGAAGCAGCTAAATGGAATTCAGCCGTCGGTCATTTTATTATTTAAACCTGTGCTTTTCTTAGTGGAAAAAAGTGTTTTTAAAATCTGTTTTTATGCAGCTGTCTTAGGCAGGTCTACCTTCCCTCAGTGTGACAAAATCGTATGATAGAGGGAATGTTTTGTTAATTCATTTAAGGAACAATTTACAGATGAAATAACCAGACATGAATGCCTGCTCGGGGCTATTCCAGCTAATAATCCAGAAAATACTGGACAAATTGAGGTGCATGATGCTTATTCACAGCATTCCCTGCAAATGGCCAACCACAACCACAGCCGTGGAAGGAATTATTCTATTCTTATTCTAGCCCTTACAGTGCGTCACCTCGCTCAGCGCTGAGGTGAACTGTGGTTCCAGGTGTAGATGTGTCACACGCACAGTGCAGCATAACCAACATCCTATGCACTTGCACACACACGCTCAAACACACTCTTTTGTAACTTCACCGCAACTCAGCCACTGAGCTCCGTCAGAAGGAATCAGTAGATTTCACTGCTGACCTGTGGAGAGAAGAAGAGCAGCCCAGTCTGCTCTGTCTCTCATTATCTGCTGCCTGTGCGTCAATCTAACTGCAGCCAGAGAAGAATACCTGTGTTCCCTTTGAAGTCCAGGCCTGACTACAGTAAATTATTAGCTTGCCTGCAACACAGCTCCAGGCCCTTAGGACACCCCCTGGCTGTTCCACTGTAGGTGCCATTACCTGTCATTCCAGTTGTTGGGTATCTCTCATAGAGGCTAATATAGAGGCTTAGGCCTCACTGTAGCCCCTATCCAAGTTTATCTTCCTACTCTCCGAGAGACAGCGAATGTGGGTGAGTTTACGTAGGCCTGTAATAATAGAGAGAGTGAGAGACAGGGAGCGAGAGAGCAGCACAGCAACTCAGATTAAATAGCCAACATTCCTTTAAAAGGAAGAGAAGGTAGCCTTTGGGCTCCAGACAAGCCTGTACTTGTAAAACGTAAAACGTAGAGAGAGAGAGAGAGAGAGAGAGAGATGACAAGTGCAGTGCTCCTCTAGTCTAGCAGAGCGTAACAGGAAGTGGCAGGGCCTGCTTCACATGGGGCCTCTGGGGTTCGGCGGCTGGCTGGAAACACGTTACACTCTCCGAAACCGCCAGCTGCAACGCCCTTAACACACACACACACACATGGCACCGTCTAATAATTAGAATAATACTCACTAGAGTGATGAGTTTGCTCAGACGGAGCTCGTGCTCGCAGGCCGAAACCCCGGAAGACTGAAAGTCATAGAGGCACATATAAGACAAACTGGCCTAGCAGCCTGGCATTAAAAAAACATTGCTATTCTTTGAGGAGTGATTAATGAAAACATGTCTGCTCACTGGCAAGCACAGCCCACGCTGTTCCAGCCTCCTTTACTTAATGACTGCAGTGAGATAATGAAGCCGCACTAGATGTACAGTAATTGCAGTTTCCTGTGAACGCAGGAAACTCTCGCCTATTCTGCACAGGCGATGCCCTCTGTTTCACAAGGCAAAATCATCATGGGTAATCAATGGCACGCAGACACTAATTACTGAACAGTCTGCACTGAAAAACAGCCACTCTATAGGGGCTTGATCAGATGAGTGAGTAGTATAGGAAGAGAGGAGGGGGACTCCTGTTACACTGTGCAGCAGGTCTGTAGAACTCCCTCCTCGTTGCCCTAAAACAATGCTGACATTATAAATAAGAGGAAAACTAAAAGCTTGATCTGGCACTGATTACCTAAGTCTCTGTAATCACGGTGCTGAGGGTGCTTGATCCAAATGCACAGAGCAGAAAACAGCCACACACACAAAAAAAGGGGGCAATTTAAGAAGAAGCAGAAGCAGAAGCAGGCTCATACTCTTGTGGCTGTGTTTGCCCGTGCAGAGACACCCACAGCACTCCTGTGATACATGACAGAGGGATGCTCTCGCAAAGAAGATACATAAAACTTCACAAGGTCACCGCAAATGCCACAACATAACTCCCTTTGAGAACATTAAAGTGATTTGTAGTTTGGGATCAGACCTAAATGAGTCAAGTCGCAGAGTCCTGCAGCGTCCGTGCCTCTGACACTCACTAAAAGTTGCCTGTTAAGAGTCACTTTTGTTCCGCCGCCACACTCATGAACCAAAATGTTAAATTAGCCCGTTATCAGCTGTTTTTTTTCTTCTTCTTCTTCCTCCTTTTTCATCCACAGAGGACGGGATATGTAGTGCAGCCAGCCGAGCACAGCATTCCTCTATGTGGACCCTGCCGTCTGCAGCTCGGGCTACAGAGGAGGTGGAGGTGGAGGTGGAGAGGTGGAGAGGGGGAGGGGGAGGGGAGGGGAGGGGGGGACGAGCCATTTCTCTCGGTTAAAACAAAATATTCACGACGACTATAAATTCACCACACAGACACGTAAAAGTTCAGCGTTCACGCGCGGCGTTAAAATGATTTACTCACCCGTAAACACGGAGAAAACGACAGGCGAAGCGTCTGATAGGTTTCCTGTTCGAAAGTTGTCGTGTGTCAGTGGGAAAAAAAAAACATTGTACGCGGAAGTAACGAAAAAAAAAAAAAAAAAAAAAAAAACAGCAGCAGCGATTAGAAATAAAAGGTACAGATGCAGCGTGACGAAATGACCTACCAGCGAGTCTCTGTCTGCCACATTAAAGTGGTTTTAGTGCTGCTGTTCGCCTCTTTGTGTTGTCCGCCTCGGCTGTCATTTACTTTGATAAAAGTGAGGAGTTTGTTTCCGCGCTGTGTTACACAGTAAGTTGTCCCCATTGAGTCCGAGCCACTGTGCTGTAACATGGCTTGTGTGTGTGTGTGTGTGTGTGTGTGTGTGTGTTAAAAGGACACTTCAGTCTTCATGTCACAGTGTTGAGTCTGTTAAATCCACCATGAAACACTCCTCTGAGTGTCTCACATTATCAATAACTGTATACTAATCAGCCAGTTTCCTACATTAACTGACTCCCATCCCATCACCAGCGGGCCTGTTTATGTCCGCAGCTTATTTACTCCGAAACAAACTATATCTACAGCATTATGCATACATTAAAAAAAAAGACTTTTATTATTCATTCTTTTAACAACAGTCATAATATCCAGCCAATCAAACACCGTGGAGGCCATCTGAACACACTGCAGATGTGTCGACGCCACACACAGCCTCTCTGCCTCTCTGCCTCTCCGCCTGTCTGTCTGTCTGTCGTGAAATCAGAGCAGCTGTTTGTTTTAGTTGATCACACAAATCTAAATTTCTCTCCGCCCCCCTGGCGCCACCTTGTGGAGAAACGCAGACACGACGCGGAGCCGCTCCGTCCGTCCTGCGGTCACACTGCAGGGCTGCTGGGTAGTGATGCCCATAATGAACAGGTTCACCACCCAACAGGCAGCTGCTGTGTCCACCCAGTAAAACATTAAGGAGGTTTACTCAACACACATGTAATGAGGTATGTTAAGTAACGAGGAAGTAATGAGGATGTTAATAAAGTTTAGAGGACAGAGGGAGACCTCAAACAGCTGCGCCTCCCCCCTTTAGTGATTATTGTTAATGCTCTCATTTATAAATGTGGACAAATAACTTTGTTTGACGACAGTTTCCTCCTGGTTTACAAATTAAGCTCTGAGTATAACCATCCATTAATCCCCATGCTTACTAATTAAATGTTTTAGTGAGGCTCTTTGGGTGACACTCAGATGACCCCACGGCTACAGACTAACACACCTCATAACATAATGTGTGTTGAGTTATCCTGTGTTTAGGGAATAAATGTGTCCACCTCTGTTTCTCTTCATTTTGCTCCTCATTATCTGGTTATCACGAGAAAACAAAATTGTTATCTCAAGAGAACAAAAGACCTGTTCAAAATAACGTGTTAATTATCGTTCATGCTGTCTGTCCTGGAGTAAGGAGTTATTCATCTCGTTAAACAAAAGGCCCTTTTCTCGATATCACGACTTAATCATATCGCTGTCACGACAAAACGAAATTCATCGCGAGATAACGAGATAATTGTTCCCCTGTCTCGAGACAACAAAACTTAAAGGATTTATTGAGATAACTGGTTGAGCGTTTGATTCATCTGATCACACCTGATTTCAGCATTTAACACTTTGTGGAGACATTTGAACGCAGGGACACACGGGGTGCTGCTAGGTAGGAGAGGACAGGTAAAAGCACGGTGGACAAAGCCTGTGTGCTGCTGTCTCTGAATAAAACATAATTTATTCACATTTAATCATCAGAGCATTAACAATAATCGGTCAAAGAGACGGTCCGCTGTTCAGGCTGCTGTGTGCAGAGGAGCACACATCCACATCCAGCCCCCTGCTTCATGTGTTCATTTAACCCTGGTGTTAATTAACACAGAACTTTTGCTGACTTATGTTGTTTTGTGTGTGTTAATGGTCAAACGGTTAATTATTAACATCCCTCTGACTGACCTAACTATTTGACCTGTAGCCGACTCTAAAGCCAATATGACCAATGGCTTCATTACATACTACTGTATGTCTGTTCAGTAAATCCTCCAGGGTTTAACGGCTCCGCTGAAGTTTTGTCACAACAATCTCACCTCAAGGTCCTTTTATGACACGATCTTCATCATAATCAGTTTCTATCAAATGTCCTTATTTCGAGGACGCCTTGGGTTGCAATAAAGTCTGTTTGTGTCTGTTTGCTTTGTTAATACATTACTGTGATGTTTCAAACATGAGATGATCTCATGACTGGTGGGTCTGTTCTGTGTTTGCACTTTTTGGTGAACTCATTGCCTCAACTAGGACTACACCATAGGTCACTACAGCGGCCCTACAGCAAACATAATCAAGAGTTTAACAGTTTGCATCAGTCAGTATTTAAATATTGAGGTGTGTGTGTGTGTGTGTGGCAAAGTAACACTGATAGTGAACCACAATATAACGAGGATCTTCTTCCTACTATCATCAGGTTTCCTCCTCATTATTTGTATCACGGTCACAACCTGGATAAAATGTCATTTTGGCCGCCGCTGTGTGGCGATTTAAGATCGTTGATGTGAAGGTTGAGGACATGAGGTTATTTCTCTACTGTAAGAATGGACCATCGCTGATTGGCCGTGCCCTTCATGTTTTCACTTTTACCTGACGTGTGTGCGTTGTGTGTGTTTTCTGAGCTCACGCATCATGTCAGTGATCGTTGGAGCTAATGTGTCCCACGGTTTGAGGGGTGTGTCTCTCGCTCAGGTTATGGCTTTACCGAACCTGTGTAGAAGCTGTCTCACACCTTTGGACATGAGGTCAAACTAGTGACGTCCTGATTGGTGGTGAGAGGTTTGCATATGTCAGAGATGGTGAAGGAGAGGAAGCCGTTTTGCGCCTGTGATTATCAGCAAGTGTTAAATGAACTGCTAAAATTTCTACTCTTAACTGAAACTAGGCTATAATAAAATCTAAAAGTGATACAATTCAAGCCCAAAAAAACAACTGCAACAGTTTACGTATTCAAATGTGTGTTTAAGTGTCTGAGTGGTCATAACACCTTCTAACTGGAATCTAGAAATGATTCTTTAATACATCAAATTAGGAGCAAGTTGTAAAAATACACAATCCCATTAGCAGTAGAATCTATTTGGAACTTTTATCTGTCACTATCTATTTATTCAATTCATTCTTTCATTAATCTAATTATGTGAGGACACAACGAACAGAAATCTATATCAGCTGTGATGACATTGATCTTCTCAATTTTAATTCTTAATTTCACAATGTAGCTCTCTGCCTTAAACCACAGCACATTATTTTATAGCGCTGTGGAGTCACTTGTGATATAGAAAGAGTTACATCTTTATTTTGTATCAGCGCAGTTCTTTTCAAGTCACATTTTAGTAGTCAAAACTAAGTAAGATTGAGAGTCAGTAGCTAACATTGTAATTTAATTGTCAATGATGTCACACACTGAACCCATTCAACCACTCACAGTCAACAACAGTCCACTATCCAGAATAATGTTTATTGCTTTTGACGATATTAATCTTTTTCTTCTTTTTTGCACTTTCCTTTTTTCCTCTTTACAGTAAAACAAAGAGAGAGATGACAGGTAAAACCACTGCATTGTCATTTTTGGATGTGTACACACACATACACACACAGAGGAAACAGTATTTACAGCTGTTAGTTAGTGTACTCCACACGGAGGTGACTGGAGGCCTTTCCTGTAGCAACTTAACAAACATAGAGCTTTACATTAACTTTACAATAGAGCTTTCACGACTAATCGTTTACCGCCGCTGTTTGACAAACCATCAGTGGTGGTTTGACAAACAGCGGCGGGGACCTTTATAGTTTAAAGGCTATGAAGCTGTACAATATGGTTCGGTGTTCACTCTGTGCCAAGAAACTGGACCGGAGAAAGGATGTTGTTTCATTAGATCTGGGATGAGCAAAGAGAAACAGTTTTTTTTAAATATTTTTTCCCAACTGTTTAATGTCCTCAAGCAAACCCAATTGCCCTGCTGCTGGCATGGACAAAAAGCACTGATTGAAAAATAATCAAAACAGATTTTAGGGTGGGGGCGTTTAAAAAAGAAAACGCGGAGACCAATATTATTCACATTAGACTAATTACAGTACAGTTACACTGGGTGAATGCTAACTATAAAAATAAGTCTAGCGGCATATTTTTGAACCCAAAGGGTTTGTACGTTGGGCATCTGGCAAAAATGACCAAAGGGCACAATTAATTGGGGTTGAGAAAATCAGAGACAATTCCCAGTTTGAACTCTGTCCTCATCATAGAAAAACATCTTCAGAGTGCAGATCTTCTGCCATTAATAATTTAAACTTTGATACACCTAAGCTTATAATTTTTCCAACATGTTTAAATACTGAATTAAATCACAACAATACAGCTAAATCTTATCATAGTGAATAATAATTAAATGTAATGTACACCATAATAAAATATATACACAGAAATAGTCATACAAATTTCTAGATTTGTCCAGCTCATTCTGCTCTCTTTTTCTTTCCTTTTAGAAAAATGTGCAGGAAATACTTGAGCCACAGGACAAAATAAATTTCCACAGACTATCACGGTTAGCACTATTAGAAATATGGATTTTATCATTTAAATTAACCCGCAAAAAAAAATCCAATATCATACAAAGTAAGTGCAAAATAAACTTAAGGGCAACGATTTTACTCACAGGATCACAGAGCTGAGTTCAGTGAAGTTGGCTGAAAGGACCACTAGGTGGCAGTATTTGACCATGTCTCAAAAAGTCATAGCGATAATATATAGTCCAAATCTCAAGAATTACAGGACAAATCTGCAAAATTGGATCGATCTGGGCATTATTTGTTGTTCTGTTCTGTCTGTATAGGGATGTTGTTTGTTAATGTTTGCCAAGGCAGACATTGCTGTGTTGTAATTTACCACCTCACTGCCTTCTATCATAGCTCGACTGCAGACAGCAAATTGTAGAGCACTGCTGGCAACGCATAAAACAAGTCTACAAACCATGGAGCGAACATTCGCTGTGAGGGATCAGAACAGAAAGGACGAGATGGTGATGCAGACGGCGGGTACCCTAAGAACTGTACGCCCCATGTGTTCTAAGATGGGCTGTAATGGACTGTAGGCAAGTTAAAAACGTACACAGCAAACAGGGAAACAGTAATTTTGGAAGTAAAGAACATAACTGCCTTTCCTGGAAAAAGCATCTATCAAGAGTAATTGGGGAGTTAAAGCAGAGAAAAGAGAGAAAAAGAGAGTTATCAGAGCACAGACTGGCAAGATGGTGGACGCAGGAGAGAGTGTATTAGCTGTGTATCATTTTGAGAGTCTCTGTCTCCCTGTGTCTTTCATGCAGAGCCACAGAAGGGGAAAGCGACGGAGGCAGGGACGGGGGCGGAGGAGTGACGGGAATCAGGCTCTTCAGAGGATGTGGGGACACTGGCGGGGGGAGAGAGGAGATGGGTGGCAGCACGCTCCCTTTCTTTCCATCCAATATTATCTGTGATCGGTTCGCCAGGCTGGATTCCTTCCTGATGCTGAATTCAGGCTCGTTTTCGTTGTCCGAGCTGCAGTCGCTCAGATCTGTGATCTCCAGGTCTGAGTCTGATTCCGGGTCCTGCTTCACCCCTCCTCTCCTCTCCGTGGGGCTCTGCTGGTCTGTCCCAGTCCCGGCTCCCAGGCCGACCGCCCCGAGCCCCAGATTCAGCCCCGTGCCCGGAGGATTGGCCTCCACCCTCTCCCTTTCCCCCAACGACGCCCCGTTGCCAATGTCCGTCCGACCAATTGACAGGCTCCCCGGGTAGGGTGGCAGGCAGAGTCTGACTGGCTGACCACTCGCTGTGCCGTTCGTCCCTCCGGTTTGCCCCGCTGCTCCCCTCTCGCCCCCACCTGCCTCCCCTGGGGGGAGCAGGGAGGAGAAGGGGTGAGGCAGCTGGGAGAGGCTGCTCTGCAAAGGGTTGGGGTAAAATTGGGAGGGGTAGAGGGAGCCAGGGGGCAGTTTGGGGCAGTTATTGAGAGAGAAGGCCCCTGGGAGGTAGGGGTTGAAGCCCCAGGGGTAGTCAAAGGGTGGGTTGCGCGGGTACGGGCCCAGCAGGGACGGGGGTTTGGAGTAGCACGGGGCACCTAGGATAGAGAAAATCCAGAGATGGAGGTTAGCTCTCAGAAGGGCCAAAGGTTTCTTGACATACAACATCCAAGAATGTTCGCTAATTATGCTCAACGGTATTAGCAAGTCTAATCAGAAGCCACAGGGGCCAATTCTGGCACGGTTACTTTCAACAAAAAAGCCTGATGGTTCATTTATGCATGCCAGTACTGTGTAATACACCCAGTTCACACTGCTGAAAACCAGATGTGAACACAAAGATTCTATACCAACCGTAATAAAAAACAACAACTAATAAAGCAGAGTTCAAGGCTTCCAAATGGCTCATCATTCCTGTGTGTTAAAAGGGAAATATTTGGAGACACGCTGCCTCTGCTCTCATCGCAGAATAATCTAGCCGAGAAATGATAAAGAATGCAGCAGCGCCCTAATCCGTGCACTTCCAGGGGTTAAGAGACTGACAGATAGGAAACTGTCGATCTCTTGTCCCCCCCAATGTTTCGACGTGTCACCGCATCATTTCAGATTAAGCTAAAACCTTGAGCAAATTAAATATTGCACCGTATTTGAATTCCGTTCCTTGTAAGCATCACTTGATAACAGAAAAAGGGGGTAAATTTGAGATGATGCTGGAATCTAATTTTAATGAACAAACAAAAGCATTGCCTCTCAACCTACTGTACTTCCTTCCAACTGACAACCAACTCAGAGGCTCTCTTCTCTCTCTCTCTCTCTCTCTCTCCACCTCTCTCACTCTTCCTCACTCTCCTTCTCGCTCTCCCTCTCTCTTTCACTCTGTTATTTACTATGCAGGGCTAATTTGACAGTGGTGAAGTCTCTGCGTGCTGGGCCAGGAGTAGCTGGCAGACACATGAATATTGAATCAGTCAGGCAGGCCTCACTTGCTTATGAAAACACAGTAATGGGCGCCCACAGGCCACAAACTGAAGCCTGCACCCTCAATTAGGGCCTTCCTGCCTGGGAAGGGATTAGGACAACGGGGACACATGGGAGGGAGAGGAGGGTGAGAAGGGAAGAAGGGGGGAATAGGACCTGAGGACAAACAAGAGTGGGGAGGAAGGGGGGGGGCGCGCTGTGTGATGAGGAGTGCATGTGTGTGCGAGTACATCTGTTTACACACCACCTCTCCAGCTCTGCAAGTTCGTGCACATTCTGATGCACGTACAGAGCGCGCACGGGGGCACAGACAAAGGCAGATAGTACATTAGCACACGTATACCGCTAAGCAAACATACTCAAATCCGCACACGGCGTTTGTTGACAAAGGAGAAGACAAGTGCGAACGATCGCTCCGAAAAAGGTGGATGATTTCTCCAGCCTTCGACTTGTTTCTGACCACCGCTGATATGCATAATTCACAAGCTCACCTGGCCTCTCTCACCCGAAGCACAGCCTCACTGCAGGCTGCGATGGGACAGCCATCTCTCTTATTTCCTTTAACAATAAATGTTCATGCCTCCCCATATCCTCGTTCCTCTCCCTTCCTTCCTCTTTCACCTCTACTTTCTCTCCTTCCCCTTGTTTAAGCAGGTCTGTTTTCTGCGGACACACGCTGCCTATATGCTTCATAAATCTTCTGTATGAGCTGTGTTTCTTCTCATGAAGGAGGCTCTGTCTCCGCGATACTGAAAGATTCCTATTTTTGAACTGCCATTTAGACAAACTTCTCTTAGCTCACCTGAACTGAGGAAGGGGAATGCGTCCAGTCTCAGTTTGTCTCCTTCCGGCCCCGGTGCCGCGGTCCCCCGATCAAACAGGGACGTTCCCCTGCCGGAGTCTGGCAAACGAGGGAACAGGGACTGTATGGCCTGAGCGACAAGGAGGGACAGAACAAAAGAGAGTGGAAACAGATTAAAATCAGTTTGTGTACTTCCCAAATCGAGCACAGGTACTGCATTCCTACAAATCCACCCTTGTGGCGCCGCTGCGTCGCGAGAGGTAAAGCCGCATGTTGACGGCGGCACCCTGCAGAGTGTGATGCAAACAGTGACAGAGTCGCAGCAAGGACAGGATAAAAAGGGGTGTCGTGGGACACGGGGAGAAAAGGGAGGAAGGAGGACGCAGAGGCTCAGAGACTCAAAGGCAGGAAGAGTACAGAGTCAAATGGAGAGCAGCGATTAAGATTGTGGGCACAAAGGATAAATGATGAGGAGAGAGAGGGATTGTGGCCCAGTTTGTGTGAGGGGACACAGGACGAATAGGACTGAGATCTGAGAGAATGACATCCACTCAGGATGTAGGGCAGCTGTGTGTGTATTCACTTCTTCATGTGTAAAATACATGAAGGGGTAGGAGGCAAGGTAAAATAAATGGAGCAGTTGAATCTCAGGAATCAAGGGGACAAAGGGGGGATTTTTTTCCCCCTAGCAGGACTTTGGATCAATAGTATCTGTCACCCTGCAGCCCCAAGTTTGAAAGGCGAGACTGTACTCCCAAGCTGCGAGATCTGCGTTGCTTAACAAACCGCATTAATGACCCGCCATTGATCTGATCTGACGCGACCCCTTTGCTTTCTATTTCTTTCATTTTCAATCGATGACAGATGGATACGCCATCGGAGACGGGGATGAGAGAGGGAGGGGATAACGTTTTCTTTTGTTTTAAGGACAAGTTAAAACCGCCCCCCCCTCCGCACCGTCTCCTTCAGAGTCTGTGTCTCCTTATCCCATCTTAAAGATAGCACAGACAAATGACGGATGATTCTCTCCTACTGTACTTTCAAGTTACGCGCACTTTCTAGGACATTATAAATAAAATTATATGCACACATCCAAGCTAAAATAAAATACTGTCTTCTTTAACCGTGTGTGAGACTACATCCCTAATGTGATGTAAAACATTTAAATTGACTTGTTCATTGTTTTATTTTCTCTAAATATCTTCTCCCTTTTAATAGACCCACAAGTAAAGTCATAACATTATTTTTGAACTAAATTAGGACATTTTTGTTTCACGCTTCCTTCTGTCTGTGTTCTGATCCAATTTATCTCTGTAAAAATTTTACAATCTCTCAGGGCAAATAATAAGTATTCTATTACGATCATCATTAGAGACTGAATAAAAGATAGGGATGATGAACACCACCCATTCTCTTGTACAAAGCGAACACGCAGCAGGGGCCTGAGAAATACAACAGCAAAATCACTAGAGTGAAATGGATTTCAGTTACCTGAATTAAATCACTATTAATAAATAAAAAAAAAAAAAATAAGGAGCAAAGCACTGTCTTGCTAGCCCTCCTTTCCATCCCCATGTTCTAGTTTTTACTTTTTTAAATTCCCTGTGTATTGAAATGCATTTTTTATTACTGCTACAGAGGGACACTGTAGAATCAGTGAGTTCAACTGAATGTGTTAAAACTGAGGCTTCTTCTCATTTCTCAAATGCGTCACATTGTACGTTTCTGTTCATTTTCTCTAGGACTGGAGCTTCATTATCTGCATATTTCTTTTACAAACATATCCCTCCAACCAAGCCCACCCTCTCCCTCCATCCTACCCTTCGTACCTCAGGGCTGCAGTCTGGCGTCGTGGAGCCCCCGTTGAACTGGTTCTGGGCCAGAAAGAAGGGAGAGTTGGCCATGTCCAGGATGGGGTAGTTCACCAGCACGACCTTACTGAAATTAAACTTGTAGGTGAAACGCTTCCCTTTGGTTTTGTGCAAAATGCGCTTGTTGTAGTAATACCTGCAAAGGAGGAGGAGAGGATATCGAAGGAGGGATGGAGTGAGGGGATAAAGGATAGAGGAAAAAGGAAGAGGAAAAGGAAAAGAGGAGGGAAGGATTAATATAATGCTCGCATCAAGGTTTTGTGTTTCACCACTCACAGAAAAAGAATAAGTAAACAAGTTCAGCGCTGTAGGGCGAGAGCTATGCTGATTTCCCACTGTTTTTATTCATCTCCTCCTTCTTCAAATCAATTCATGTCTGACTGCCTTTATTCAATACAATGTGGTTCTTTAAAGGGATATTTTATTCAGCTGTTAACAGACAAAAAGTCAAAAGGCTGGATCCCTTTGAGCTTCAGAGACCCTTAAAATACAGCAAACATTACATTTCAACACCAAATACAATAAAACAAAATAAGCTTTCATCATTTAAGCGCATTTATCTATTTGGAAAAGATTATGTTATATAAATTGTGGTACGAAATAAATGAAAAGGCACTATCATGATTCTGAAATATATCGATGTCTTCAAATGAGAAACCAAGTGTATCTTTGCTAAGTAAACAAATTGATTTTATTCAGAAAAACACAAATTTGTCACAGTTAAAGTGAAAATGATTTACTTCACTTTGGGGGCGTGGTGTTTAATTTGATTCATCAGAAGCAGCTTGGACCCCGAAACCTGACACCCGGCCCAGGTGATGTGTAAATGTAAATGACACAGAGAAGCTGTCACTGTTTCCAACAGCAAAGCGCATTTACAAAGAGGTGGGACAACAAGAGAAGTCTCCACGGTAACGACCTCAGGTGTCTCCCGCTGGGCATGTCGAGCCGCCGTCATGCCAGTTTCCTGTGCCACCCACTGAGTTGTCACAATGTACAGGATGCCAGGTTGATCAGCAGTAAAGGAAAACATGGAGCCATCTGGCTCAGGTAGGGGAGCTGAGCGTAAAGGGGTGGGGTGGGGTGCTGCAAATTGAAAAACCTATGGAAGTGCGAGATAGAAGTTTAAATCTCGGACGCCATACCTCTGAGCACTTAGCGTTCTTTGCTTTAAAGGGACCACAGTAAGTGCACCAAATACAGAATGCATTAGACAACCTCAGCATTAAACAGTGGCGAGCGGCGCCTCATTATGCAGACGCACTATATCAACAAACACAGCAGCGTGTAAGTATCAGCATGTATCCACAGTGGCTGCGCCCAGTGCAATGATGTGTACGTGTTTTGCTTTGCGTGGCAATTGTGCCGTGGCCCTTAATTGAGCAATTAAGTGAGGCTAATTAAGAAGGCTAATTGTGGCCCCAGCCAATTCATAACAATTAGACTCTGACGACAGCCCCCATTAACAAGAGGCCAAAGGAAAACAGAGGGAGGGGGTGGGGATGGGGAACAAGTCGGGATAGTGTGTATTTGCATAAGAAAATTGTGTGTGAGGGTTGGGGGTGTGAGCAGCAGAAGGTATGGAGTGTGAACGCTATTGTTTTAATCACCTTCAGCAACTTCGGTGTGGAGCAGTTTCCCTGTTGTTCTCCACTCTGAAGAAGTCCAAGCAATTTCAGACCGGGGCTTAATTTTGAAATCCCTATTGAATTTTTTATTCGACAGCTCAATGGTGAACTTTCCATTAGGATGTCCACAGATAAGGAGAAATTGACGGTATTGACGTTCCCCAGGAAAAACCACACCTTTATCTTTCCATTAAACCAACATGAAAAAGTCAGACTGAAGGGAGGATTCAGTCAAACAAGAGTAAACAATTTATGTAAACCGTGGTGCGGTAAACATCTTGATTTATCTGATTCCAACAGTGTTATTGCTTGACATTCAACACACCGTGTACAAACACATACCTCAGTGCCCTGCTCAGCTTGTCATAGTTCATGTGAGGCTTGCATTTCCTTATCCCCCACAGCCGAGCCACCTCGTCTGGATCCTTGATGACAAACTCTCCGTAGTCCCCCTGCCACGCGATCACCCCGTGATACTCCTCCTTCTGCAACAGCTCCAGGATGAAGTGCCACAGCTGGATCTGCCTGGACCCGGGGCTCGACTCGGGCTTGTAGGCCCAGTCTGGGAAGGCGAACCCTGGGCAGGAGGGAACAGGAAAGACAGGAGGATGAGGTTGGGGCCTGTCATTTGTCCCACTGCTTGCCAGGGGGGATCGCTGTCTGAATGACTGATGAGTGACGGAGGTGAGGGATGATGTGTTTAATATCACAGCACGTGCCTTGAGCAATGTTAGTCTGCGACTGCGCTAATGCCCTCTAGCCTCAACAGATTGGTCAGTGGGATGATGACAGCTCGCTGGGAGAGATCTGATTGATGCTGCTCGGGCCTGAATTCTAAAAGCCGACTGTATGCACATCGTAGATGGAGTTAAGTAGCTTTTGATTCATCCCAAATGATTCTGGCACTAAGTAGCCTGGTAGAAAACATTAGACATACAACCAATTACTACCAGAGACTGAATTTGTTTACCAGTGCGTATGGTTAGGGTTTTTTTTTTTTTTTGGAAAGTTCGACATGAATTTTAACACGCATCACTGTGATTTTGATGATGGTGGTTACGTTTGATAAGAACCGAAATGGCTTGTTTTGGTCGTGTGGTTACACTCAATTTACACACGTGACCTGGATCTAGATTTAGAGGTATATTCAAAGATGCCCGCACACATGTGGGTGTTATGATTAAAAAAAAACAAAAAAAAAAACATGTGACGTTAGGCAAGCCTGATGCAACAAAGAAACCATGCTCCTAGCATGAGCGTGATGGTGGGGCTGACCTGGCGTCCAGAGTGCGGGCACCGGGGGGATCAGCAGATCACTGACGCAGTTACAGTCCATGCCTCCACAACACCTGAAAAAGAACAAAAGAGATGACACAGAGGGAAAGGACAAAGTCAGTAAACAATGCTCGCATTTGTGTATGAAAACCAGATGATTTCATAGAAAATTATTTTCTGAAGCCAGACTCGGCTGCTCAGCAGGTTTATTTCAGTGGGCTGAAGTGTGAAAGAGTGTTAACTTTGTTGAAAATGGAGGTATTGCATAAGGGTCTAAGGGCGCAAAATGAGTTCAAAAACATACCTTAAATCGATGTGAAATATGGCAAGGTTATGTTTCATATGTCTTTGGTAGAGATCAGGTGTTTGATGGATGTGATCTTGTGTGGCCACCTGAGGCTGTGTCTGATGCAACATGGTGGACATCCCTACAGTGTATTTATGAACAGGAGGAATCAAATAGACTTTTGAAAACCGAGTTAAAGTTCAGCAACGTTATGCATTAAAAATAGGACTTTTTCATATATAATATGGCTTTGCTGTTCGTTGCTTTTAAAATTAAAGACTACAAATTAAGTCAAAGATGTCTATGTGCAAAGTTATATTGAGGCACATTACAACATTAGCTGTAGAAAGTGGTTGGTTTAATGTTCTAGAGGAGGAAAGGCTTTGTTGTGAGTTTTGAGTGTCATTTTTCAGTTTTTTTCCTGCTCATTATGTGATGATTTATAGTTCTAAGTAAAAATCTCTGCTGGTTGAATGACAATAAAATAAAAACCTCAGTTGTGTTTCAGGAAAGGAGCATTTGTAATATCATATCCATTTAATATCAGTGTCATTTTGCACCTCTCGGTTTTACAAACACAACCGAGCTCCCTGACTGAAAGCACCACAGGTGTGCATGAAAGCCTTAAACAAACTGTTGATTTTCCATCCATCGCACCGCATCACGCTCCTTTTATGTGCGAGCAGGTGATCCGAGCACATCATAAAGAATAATGCATGCACGTGTGAGTGAGGCAGCTTTATTAAATGACAGCTAATAATGGGTAATGTCTCCTAAATGAATGACATCTGCTGACGGGAGAGGGTGAGGAGATTTTAGTGTTTCCAAGACGAGCGAGGCGACTATGAGCCGGGATCTAGTTTGGATATCACAGTTTCATCAGAGTTGTGTTACAAAGCTCAGATGGAAGAGATGCCCTGCTGCTACACTGGTATCTTTAATGCTGGCCTCTCTATCTCTCCCTTCACTCTCTGCCTCTATTTAATTATGCTCTGTGAATTTTGGATTTTCCCTCCAGCATTGAAATGGAACGTGAATTATTAAGGTGTGTTTGTATAAATTATTATTGCTAACTCCAGGCATTTCTCTCTCTCTCGCTCTCTGACCGACTCTCTCTATCCATCTATCTCTCGCCCGCTCTCACCCTGCTTCTAGCCTTTGGATTGTGGCCCCTCTCCCTCTCTCCTCCCTCTCTTCATCTTTCTTGTTTTCAAGCCGCTCCGTCTGTCTTCAAATATAGAGCTGGCATTCATCCTATCTCACTCACATTTTTTTTTTCTTCTTCTTATCATTCATGTTATCATTTCAGATTTTTCATCTCCTTGCTCTCCGTTTTGTGTCTCTGCCTACACTCGCTTTCCCGTAATGAGTGAAAGACATCACGAGGGTTCCGATAACAGCTTTAAGTTATACCGTAACAAAAGACTCCTCATTTTCACGCAGGATTTCTCCACAATACTAAATACTACGTATAGCCTGTAACAGGTCATTTTGTATGCAGCGTACCAGTGGGATGTCAAAATGCACATCGGCCTTCGCATGGTTAGAAATTGCTCTCCTTCATTGTCCTTGTATTAAAATCTTGATATCTAGCCTGTATATCTGACTGAAGGCCTCGGCAGAGATCGTTGCGAGTCTTTAGAAAATAAGATATTCTTTGTGTTTGAGGTAGTAATCTATACGTTTCCTCTTCCCTGTGGGCCACAGGTCATCACTACTGTATCATCTCTTTCATTTCCCTTATTCTCACGTTCCACAGCATGTATAAGCTGATCTCCTCTGAGGATGAGATACATGTGTGCTCCTATCTGTCAGGATTTCTCCAGCTACCTCTCATACCACCTACGCACCGCCTATATCTATATCCATCTTCCTTCTCCCTATCCAACAGTGTATCTATACAGGTGAATCCTCCTTTCCTCTTTCCCACCTCCTTCCTATTCACACACACCTATCCACTGTCTTCTCCCCCTCCCTCCCTCCCGCCCCACCCGTCTCCTTTTCTCTCCCTCTCTCCAGCTCTGTGTGTTTTGCTTCGGCGCAGTAATTTTCCGTTTGATTTCGGAGGTAATGCATTTTTTACAAATCAAAGAGGAAGCCAGGCTGCCTCCCCCCCCTCCCTCTCCTCTTCCTCCTCCCCTCTCCTCTCCTCTCCTCTCCTCCCTCCCTCCTCCTCCTCCTTCCCCTCCCTCCCCAGTCTCCCGTTCTCGCCCCCCTCGGCCCCCCAGGCCAGAGAGGAGATAAAGGAGCCCCCATCATTTCCTTGTTAGTTTTGATTTGGGCAGCGCAGGGCTTTCAAGTTCCCCCCATCACCCCCAGAAACATTATAACTAGCAGCCCAGGGAATACTGTTCCTCATACACACACACTCTTACACACACATGCATGCACAGAATGTCAGATACAGACGCTCACAGATTGTAATGGATTGTGCATGCACAGTAAACACACAGTCTCAAGCAGATATGCCACAAATACACAGGTATTCAGGTAGCGATACACACACACCCACACGCACACACACACACACACAGAACAGCACACAAAATAAGACATGTAGCCCATAGATATTGACTAAATCAATATAGACACACTAACACACATCTCACCAAGCTTTGTTTACTAAAGATGCCGTGGCAGTGATCAAGCACAGAGATGAGCGCAGACCACAAATGCGTTTTATTTTGCAGTGAGCGTGTGTGGACACAACAGTCCAAACAAAGGACCTCTCTCCCACAAAAGGCCACCTCTAAAACCCAGGGTGGATGATGGATCACACAGTTACCAGCGACAATGGTAAATGCATACAATAAGGGCACCGAGTTACGCACACAGTCACATCTTGACAATGGCGCCTTAACCGCTCAAAGGAAACCACAGTTGTGCTCCACATGTTGGGGAGTGTAGGCCCGCACTAGTTTTAGCAAACACACACTCCTGCTGCAAACCCTCTGGTGTGCTGATGAGTCAGAGGCGTTTGATAATTCAGTTGAAAGAGTGCGCTGGTTTTCAGGACAGTTTTTTCCTCTGTCTTTAGGACACTACAAAGATGCGAGCGCTCACACACTTACGTTAGGTCAAGGCTGGTCAAGGCTGAGAGGTGCTTTTGCTTTTGTTATCGCTGCTCGACTTTCAAACAACAGCACACAAAGTCTCAGAAAGGCCAAATCAGCGCTCATCTTTAAAAATCATCTCTGAACCAGCAATACTCGATTTATTTTTTTGAGGGGGGGCATTTGGGAGCAATGGAAACAAGCTGTAAACACAACATTGAAATACTATCACCATCCAGTTGATATGGCGGTCAGTTGCTTATTTACACACCCAGCGGACGTGGAGCAACATCAGCATTCATTTGGAGTCGTGGTCCGGGCCATTTGGTCAATGTTAGTCCAATATTCACTCCATTTTGGCTCTTTTTCTCTCCAGCAACTCCTGAGCAAAATATAGCTGCTAAATGTTCCATTTTCTTTACAAGCTAGATGCTAAAATGTGTGTACCAGGGTTTTTTCCAGAGTGTTTTCACGAGTGAAGCTGTATGCGGCGTCTATAGACAACGATGAGAGTGAACCACGACAGATAACGAGCCGGGACCACAAAACCAAAACAAAGAGCTGAAAGACGCTAAAGTGGTTGATTATAGCAGCTTTAAACTCATTTGTTTTTATAGTTTTTCTTGATTTCTTTTTTTTTTTTTTTGAGTTTTTCCTTCCCGAAGAAGGAGGGTCATAAAGGGCAGGTGATGCCTCGGACTGATCCACCGGACTGATCCATTGGCCTCATCGACTGCTGGACTCTTTATTAGATTGTTTGTTCGCTTACACTTGTTTATTTCAGTGAACTTTGTAAAGCACTATGAGACACTCTGTTGTGATATTGGGCTATACAAATAAATTGAATTGAATTGAAAATTGAATTGATTTTATAACTTTGAACATACAACTCACATGTAATATCACATTTGCATAACACTTTGCAACCTCTGTTTTGAAGAGTGCTATAGAAATATTGTTTGTTTGCATGCCTGTTTTAACATAGTAATTTTTTTTTTTGTTGTCACACACTGTCACCTGATTTTTGCTGATTGTTATGAACCTACTAAGATAATACAGAAGAAAAAGTATGCTCATAGTTAGGAACAGATCAGAGTTATGGGTCTTCTAAAAACAAAACTAGGAAAGTCATATGAAATTCTGGTGATTTTAGTAGCAAACCTGAGACGCACCTAGTGCTAGTGCTCCTGCTTTGGTTTCTATGAAAACTAAATATTGTCTGAACAAAAAATAAAATTAGAAGCATATTTTAAAAGAGTCCCTGAATCAGAATTTGATGAGTTTCAGGTGTATTTGGGAACATAATGCAAGTTTGCAACGAGGCTGGTAATCGACAGGGCCAGGCCGTCAGCGGAGCTGGTACACTTGTGGAGGCGAGGTTAGTGGGCCACTGACGGCAGTGAAAAGGAAACAGTGTGAGGAATATACTGTAGTACCAACTATGTTTTGAAATTCTGCAGAGTGACTGGGGTAGAGGGAGGAAGGGGGGCAGCCTGACATTCAGGCAACATTATGTCTCCAGTGTTGTCTAAAGAAGGAAAGAGTGATGGGTCACGATATAAAAAGATAGAAAAATATGAGAGGCATGAAGAGTCTGGCCTCTCCCGCTTTCTTTTTCCACTAGATGAAACGGGCTCTGTACATCTGTCTCATCTTCCTTTTTTCGGCTGCCCCTGAAAAGGGCCCAACTGAACCCTCTCTCTCTCTCCTTTTCTCTCTACTTGCCTCTCTCTCGCTATCTCTGTCTTTCCCTCTCTCTCTGTTCCTCTCCCTGGTTAGCTCTGACACACTGGTCAGCCTCAGGGTGGAAGAACAGAGGGACTCTGCTATGGGTTTGTTAGAGGAGATGGAAGGAAGGAGAGAGGAGAAACAAGGAGGGGAGGAGAGAGAGGAGAGAGAAGAGGGGGGGGAGGTCGTCAGGAAGAGAGAAAAAGAACCTGTCCATCCAAATGTTAAAGAGAAAAGTCAACGCTGGATCAAATTTTATTACTGCAGTGGCCTATAATTCTTCTGATTTCACTAAATCTCTTGTCTAAATTATAAAGTAACTTTTCCAATAGGTCATACATCATGAATAATGAATGATTTAGCTTCTACACATCTAAACACACAGCATAATACAGACAGCAATGTACTGGTGAACGTCTATGTAGCCTGCATCTTCCCACAGAAAAATTCCTTCTTTTTTGGACAAATAAATAAGAACGGTTCTCCCATGATATTTATAAGTATGAGACATAAACTGATGACATATAAGTTTGTATGAAAACCTTTAGACACTTTTCATTAAACTGCCGAAAACCCTAACCGTACATCATTTTTCTCAACCAAATGAAACTCCCCTTAGCTTCAACAAAATTACGGTTTCTTCCCTTTAACCCCACAAAAAACTCAGCCAAAACTCTAAGCAATCAGTCGTCCTTGTAGTTACCTGATCTCTGAAAATGTTGCAAAGCAGGACTATTTATGAAGTATGATATAAAACTGTTGTGATATTCTGAAATGTGAAATTCAATGGGATGGGAATACACTGTTTAAAATATGAGGCGTTAAATGGGCGCTCCTGTAGCTTTGGTTTAAAGATTCTATTGTTTAAATGACACACACTGTATTTTAACATCTTCACAGACCATATCAGAAATAAGTGTCCCTTTAATTTGTGTGTTTTGTAGATCCATGAATAAATGAAATCAAATTGCTCAAATTACAGTGATTGTTGAAAACACCACAATCCTATTCTGTGCAGTGTGTGAGAGTCAAAGGGCGGAGAACACTACACCGGCCAGACTGCGATTTTTGTCGCCGCTAAATTTCCACACATTCGCTCCCTTGTACCTTGAACTGTGTATACCCATCATACTGTCACATGAGCGAATGAGAAATCAGTGCAGCACTGTAATAGGAAGAGACAGCAGCGCAGTACTGTCAGTGTGTTTAACCAAGACGTATAGTTACAGGAGCGCCGAGGCTCTGTGACTGTGCTCGTTCTCCCACGGAGCACCCATTACTGCACACTGCAGGGGCAAAGCTACCGAGTCCCTCACACCGAGAGACGGGCCGTCGCCTGACACAGCTGCCAAACCACAATATCATCTGGTGAAATGTAGTTTGAAACGTGCACTACTGCTATCAGCAGGTATAATTGTTGTGAGGCCAATGTAAGGTTTAAAGTTGCGAGATCAAAGAGAGGGAATATTGGGTCAGAAAAAGTGACATTTCTTCCACTAAATTAAAAACTAATTTGGTCCAATAAAAGACATCAGGTTCAAGGATTAAAGACTGAGACAACAAATCCCATGAAAACACCAAAACCTACAATGTTTTAGTCGGTCTTCAGATAGTTTTCCGACTTCCCTAACCAGTCTGTGACCTTCGGTCTGACACCTACCTGTCCCCCGCTGAAGATGTCGACCTTTAAAAGAGGCTCACAGATGTATAGTGTCACTCATTACGCAGGCGGAGTTATTTCATGAAACACAGGAGCGCTGTAGTTTTTAGCAAGTTTTACCCAAACAGGAGCAAACTGTGCATTTGTTGGGGACTAGTTTCACCAGCGGATGAATACACGTTTAATTTCCCAGTATTTACTGCACCGGGAGGGAGTATTAGGGACTAAATCTAAATAAACTACAGTGGCCACGTTCATTTTAATGAAGGAACGCTTCACTCATCGCACCAGTGTGGCTCATTTGTGCGTTTTTAATGGTTTTAGTGGAGGTCTATGGCTCTGAGGAATACGGGCACACAGACTCACAACTTTTGGTCTTTTCAGTGGATTTGTTTTTAACATTAAATATATAAAGCATCGCCGGCCTCCTCCTTTGAGGGCCAGGTTCCATTCATGTGGAGAAGTTTCAGAGCTCCTACAATCAGGTGAAGTTGAGGCTGCTGCTGCTGCTGCTGGGGTCATAAATAGGCTACTGTAGCTTCTGATAAATAAGGAAACTTGTGTTTTTTAGACTTTCATGAAAGGCGGAGGACTCCAACAAGTTTTGAGACGAGGTGAGTGGAGATGAGGATGTGAGTGCGCGAAACGGTATTAGTATGGTATGGAACGGCGGCCTTAAGAAAATAAGGAAAAGAAGGGGAAAAAGGATGAAGAAAAAAGTATCAATCGATAGGGTTAAATTATTCATCGTCATTAATTATCGATCGCTCTCCGCTGCCGGCTCGTCCGCCTCGCGCCAGAGTTGAAAGGAGGGAAAGCGCGCTTTATTAAAACCGGCTCGAGCCTCATTGTTTCATGTCCCGCGGCAAAGAAAAAGCCCGAGTTTGGCTCTGCCCGCGCCAGTAGAAAAACACACACACACACACACTCACGCACGCACACACACATTGCTCCACCTCCCTCCCTCGCGCTCTCCAGCTCTCCTGCTCGCGCTCGCTCTCTCTCTCTCTCTCTCTCTCTCTCTCTCTCTCCGGACGCGCGGGAGGAGCTTTGGGGAGCCTCGCGCGGTGTTCACGGGGCGGCTGTGTCTCGCGTGGATCGATGAGGGATCAATGGCTCGCGCTGACTAATAGCCAGAGAGCGCCTTTGATCTCGCGGCTGAGAGATCAAAACCTGCGCGAGAGGGAAGAGAAATAGGAAAAGAAACTGCGCCGGCGAGCTGACCTTCACTCACACACACACACATATATATATATATCTACACACGCACACACACGTTTACGCAAAAACCCACGTCGCCTACGCACGCGCGCAGCTTTTAGGAATTTGACTGCAGGATATCCTACCAGCAAACAAACTATGGGAGATGCATTACTAACGAAACTGCAGGGCGAATATTCACGGACGCATTTAGAATAATAACCCATCTGTCTGTGGGCTAAAACACAGGTCCTCCGCACACACCCTAACACCACGCGCACACACACACACACACACACACACACACACACACACACGTGTACACGCACCTGCATACGCACACACCACCTCGCTTCCTAGTCCAGGTTGTTGCTCTTGATTTTGACTTCCTCAGACAAGGTGACACCGTGAGAACAAGGAAACCATCTGTTGTTTCCTGGGAGCAGATGAGTGTCCTATGGGCTCAGCTTCACGCCTATATAGAGAACAAGGAGGTGTGTGTGTGTGTGTGTGTGATGGAGAGTGGGAGTGAAGGCGGCTGCAAAGTCTAAAAAAAAAAAAAAGGGGCAGTTTGAAAAAGGCAACAAAATTTGTCCTAATATGGAGCAAAGTTTAAGGACGTGTGAGCAGGTTTCTTATTTGAACTTCATAATAGTGATACAGATGTTCTCAGGTCACCATCATCTACTTCTACTTCCTGTTTCCTGTGTAAAGCTCTGGTCCCCTTTAACATAATGTTATTTAATTATTTTGATACTTAATGACTTTTACTAATTTTGGGAGAATTGCTGCTTAACATAATTTTAAACTGATGATGTGCTACTTTTTAAGCCTCTTAGCCTAAATACTGGGATGTGTGTTATTCCACTTTCATTAGTTCACTGGAGGTCTGATGGTTTGACCTCTCTGCGCTTCAACTGACTCCAAACAGAGGCAAGATAACATATTGAACGTTTCTTTGTCTATACATGGCTTTTTGGCAAACAAAAGGAATATATATTTGTTTATGCACGGCACATGTAACAAATAAATCGGCAAATATTTCCTTGGCTGGTGTAACAGAAATGCTTTATGGTCACCTTTGCGTGCAGAAGCCCAGTTTGTGGCGATAGAGAAGGAGAGTTATGGTGCGGACACATTCAGCAGTGAGCTCTGTCGGACACAAAATGAAGTAAAGACTCAATAGAACCACAACATAATTCCTTGTAAAATAGTGTCTCATTTTCTACACTTTCACCTGAGTAAATGCTCTTCCCTCTCTCTCTCTCTCTCCTCATCATGCTCTCTCTATCTCTCTCTTTATCCCCCCCACCCCACTCACCCGCCCTCCCTCCTCTGGTCAGTGAGTTACTCTCTCTATCGCTCTCACTTCCCGAATTAACCACTCAAGAAGTCACCACCGACTCAATCAATAGCTCATACATAAACCCTGCTATAATCGCTCCCCCTGCCCGTCTGTCTGCCCCCTCCCTCTCCCTCTCCTCACCCCTTACCCCCTTCTTCGGCTTCTGACACTCCTCTTCCTCTCCTCCTGTGTCCCACTGTTTGTCTTTTAAAATTTTTTTTTTTTTATTATTTTTTTTTTTATACGTCTTCATCCTGTCCTCTAATTATTTTAGACACTCTCCCCTCTTGTACAAAACCATCAAATCATAAACACAGGCAGGGAAATCAAGATCTTTCTCTTTAAAAAATAAAAGTCCCTCACACCTCTGCTCTTTAAGCCTGCTCTTAATTTGACCTAATTATATGGAAAGACATGTCTTTTCTTTGAATGACTGAAGTTTGTACTTTTAGAAATTCTCAACCTGCCTTTCTAGGTTCTATTTTGTCTGTTTACAGACAAGATTATGGTATATTTAGAAAATGCAACACATAAGAGGGCAGAGCAATAAAGTCCTCTTGTTTCCTTTGTTATCCCTGACGTTTACGCAATCCATCAGCCTTTATCAGGACTAAGACAGGCAATAATAATCACATCCAATCTGGACTTATTATACGTCTTGTGCTGAATGTTTAGTCTGAAAGGCGACCTGATGCTACTCTGGGAATATTTTTAACTCCTCTGGTTTCACTAACCCTGCTATGTTCCTTCAGGGACTTGATATTTGTGTAGCATCCCTCTAAAATTTATTACAGGATCACAGTAATTCTTTTAAGTGCAAGGGCACCATCGGCCCATGTTAGTGTGTCCAGCCAGAATGGGCCCAGTATTGCGTTATAGCAAAGACAAGGAGACATCAATATTGCATTATCTCATGTTTAACTGTGAGACACAGATAGTTGTTTTGGGGGCCTTAAAGATATTGTATTACCAAAGGAGATACAGGCAGACATCCACACACACACACACACACACATGAGGAGAGAAAAAGGAGAATAACACACAGAGAATTTTAAAATTATAAGGCCTCTACACACCCTCTGCTCATAGCCCCTCTCTGTCTCTCTCTCTCTCTCTCTCTCTCCCTCTCTCTCCCTTCACTCGCTTCTTCTCTGCCTCTCTCTCCTCTCTCCAAAGTCTTTGATTCGTCCGTACGGTTTGATCTGCGAGAGAGCGAGTTTTGTAAACACATTTTTCACGATCATATAGCCACGGGCAAGGGGAGCGTGGGGCGCGGAGGAAGAAGAAGAAGAAGGAGAGGGAGAGAGAGACTCAGAGAGAGAGTGAGAGAGGGAGAGAGAGAGAGAGGGAGGGACGTTTAATGAGCGTGCAAGATGGAGAGACAGACTGACAGAAAATGCAAGGATGGAGCCTCAAATATGACTTACTGCTATAGTGCACACAGCAACAAAGACACACACACACTCACATGCAAAACACACACACACACACACACACACACACACAACTGAGACCAGACTGATGATTTTGGCACAAGCAAAGCATCACAGGGGTTGACGAAATGTGAAGCAACAATGAGAAAAAGCAAGTTATTCAGTTTCCCTCATCATGGGGGGGTGGGGGTGGGGGGGTGACACTCCAACACTGCATTTCCCGATATGACACTTCCTGACTGGTGCACCCATATAGAGTCACTCTCTCTCTCACACACACACACACACACACACACACACACACACACTCACACACACAGACACACAGAGTAAGTGATGCATCTCGTTTGGGATGATGAACACAGAAAACAGAGAAACAGCGTCTGAAAAACAGATTATGGGGCGAGCCAATATAAGGCAGAGCACAGACGGTAAACACGCCATGGTGTAAAGCTGAACTAATAAAAGTGCGAGGCTCTCATTCCTTACATTTCTTCTTTTTTTTTTTTTTTTCACTTGGTTGGAACACTTTCTTTTTTTCATCTGGCAGCTGCTAATCCGGTTAGGTTCGATTGGCTCCGGTAATGGCGCTAACCCGTCGCTTCTATACCGACTCGTCTCCGCGGGACGCGGCGGAGAGGGGGCGACTCCGGCTCGGTGTGAGCGTCAGACAGACACCGGCGACGGTAACGACCCGATCCAACGAAGAAAAGGAAGATAATAAAGAAGAAGAAAAATGTGTGGCACTAACCCCCCCCTCCCCCTCCCCTCCCCCCTCCCCACTCAAACTTTAAAACTTCCCCTTATCTTTGCAGATGTTTTAAGAGAAAAAATATTAATAACTGCTCGACAAAGTTGGTGCAGGTGATACACAAAACCGTAAAAGAAATTTGGACTTCCTCCTATGAGTTAATTACCCCCCCCAAAAATAAATGTCTGATCGCCTTTGCCTAATCACGCTGCACACCCTTTCAAAATAAAAGAATTTTGGATGAATTAAAACACGCGCAAGGTTACAAATGGAGGCCAGAAGGCTGCTAATATGCACACATTAATTCTGCATAATAATAATAATAATACTCATAATAATCTATATATTATATTTACACGGAGGCACAGCCAGCATGCTATAACTTCTTGATGAATTGACTTTGGGCAAAGCACGGGCTGGGGTTACATGCAGGCCATCACATTTAAAGTGCTTTTCCACTTCGAGATTTGTTTGTTTTCCTAAAAGACGGGGAAACACTCCTCAACAATTCTGCACAAATCCCAGGCGTCAGTCGTTAAAGAATGATTTTCTTTTCATTTTTCCTTTCCTTCCATTCTTTCTTTTTTTTTTTTTTCTTACTTAGCCTACTGCTTTTTAGAAAGACGAATAGCTGCAAGCAGTAAAGTCGGTTGTCAGTGTGTGTGTGTGTGTGTGTGTGTGCGTGTGTGCGTGCATATAGTGCAGTGCAGTGCAGCGTTTCCTCTTCCTCTCTCTTTCTTCTCTCAGTCTTTTCTGTCCGGGGAATTGTTCTCAACGTCCACAAACACATTGCAAATACCCGCCGGCCCAGCTGCATCGATTTCTAATTAGACGCCAGGATAATCGTTGGAGAGAGATGAAAAAAAAGGAGAGGGTGATAGCGAGACCGAGTAAATAAATATATAAACGAATTAGAGTCCAGATTAATTGAATGAATATGAGCATTAAAAAAGAAACAAGGGTGATCTTGGCGGATAAACCTTGCGTGGACTGAACGGGGAAATAAGGCGGATATGCAGAGGAACAAAGGCTGGGACGTATGCAGAGAGAGGACGGGGATTTTATTTCTAAGGGTCACCAGAAAGGGGGAAACAAGGGCCTCCGTTTTGTCAGGGATTTATCCTGCAATTACTGCCAGGTGCATATTGGTGTCTGTGATGATAAAGTAATTTTGTGAAGTTCAAAAAGTTCTATATGGTATCAAGGCCATTTTTTTTTTCCTGCAAGAAAAACACGAGTGATGTGCAAGGAACAAGCAGGAATTTCGCCCAGAAGTGGAGGAAGATGATCATATTGTCCAAAGTGACCCACTAAAACACGTGCATGCATAATGGCGGCTGTGAGCGCGGAGGGATTGGAACCCACTGATAATTGCTGCGTGGGTGTTTCTGCAGAGGCCTGAAACTGTGACAGCAATCAACCTTGAACTAAAGCCACAGCTGGATTATCCAACTTCTCTCCTGTTCAGTCAAATTTCTCCCCCACCCACCACCCTCTCCTCCTCCCCCTCCCTCCCTCCCTCCCTGTGTCTCCTGACAGAGTGTGACAGGGGGTTAGCCGGGGAGCTCAGGTAGCTCGTTTACTTTAATTAACGTTTCATCATCCTCGGAGCGGGACCGCGCACCGTATATACTCTTTCATGCTGCTCCGTCTCTCATCCCTGTTCTCCATCCATTCATCATCAGCCCTCCCTCTCCCCCCCCCCACTCTTTCTCTCTCCCCCCCCACCTTCGGGCTCACCTCTCATCTTTTCTTCAACGACTCGCCACATCGCCCCCTGCTCTCTGTCTCATGTCCACTCAGGCACATACAGGATAATAATTCAAACACTTTCCTTCCTTCGCTCCTGCCTCACTTCCCTCCTCTTCCCGACGCCTCTTCCACCTCCTCCCTCTTCTTTTTTCTCTCCCCCTCCAACTTTGTTACTTCTCTCCCTCAACTCTTTTTTTCTCCCCTCCTCCGTCCACCCCCCTCCTTTCACAATCACAATCATATCTGCTGTAATTACAAGCTGCTTTAAACCGGCCATTGTTTTTGAGGATGTTGTAATAAAAAAGAAGCTCAAAGTCGAGGCAACTGTTCGGCCTATTAATAGGGAGCATTACAATCATTATGTAGTCCATGATGACCGTGGAGGAGAGAGAAATGGGGGAGGAGGAGTGTTATTGAGCCGTATTGACCGCCTCTGATCATATAATAGAAAATAAACCTCCAGCCGGATCATCATCATGCAGGTAACCGCGATAGATAAAATCAATTTGAGCTCTCTCTCTCGGTAGGCTTGAGTATCACTTAGTGAGCTAATGTTTCCATAAGCAGCTTGATATTATTATTTATGCCTTTTCCTCCCCTGATACAGTTAGTCGTCCTTGTTAAACTGAGCCTAACTCGTGCTTGGTTTGACCTTGTGTGCAGGTAGAGAGATCAGGCTGCACAGATTGAGGTGTGCTGTGAGATGAAGTCCGCACTTTACACAGTTTGGTGCAAAATCAACATCAAAATGCGGAGCTTCTGTAAACTGGGATCTCTTTAAAGTTGATCTAACTTCTGATTTGCGGCAATTCTTCCGTAAGGTGTTTCTGAAAACTTTTGTTTGTGCGCAACTTGCTTCCAGCCTCATTATGGCAACATAATAAGATACAGCTGACAGGCATTTCCATTTCAGATCTCAAATAACTAACACTTAAGTAGAGCAATTCAATAATAATAAGATTTTAGAAGAAAAAAAAAAAATCCAACTGTCAAACCGCTCCTGTCTTTCTCTACTGAGAGCTGACAGAAAGGTTTAATGAGGGCGAGCCAGTTATCGCGATGTTTGGGGAAATACCTTTATGGAAGGTGAGCGCTTATGAAAAAGTGAAAGGATGGCGCGAGGAATTACTATCTTTGACTGTGCTTTTGAAACAAGCAACGATGCAGAGAAAAGTTGTCACTTACGGTGTTTGGCTTGTCTGAGTGAGCCTGAAGGCTCCTCTGGTTAAATTATTTATCCCCAGCTTTCTTCTTGCAGTAATTGGCCCTCACTCTCATTTGAACTTTGAAACATTTTCCTGAGGCCATAAAACAATGGTGGGTTTAAGTTTAGCTAAATTTCTATGTAGGGCCTATAACAGTTCATTATGCTAATTGAAATTACGTAATAACATATAGGATAGAATTAAGGATAGGGATTTAGTCTAGGGGTATTCCTACTGATTATTCTGAATATCACAATTATCCTATAATAATGACTGATTCTACTGTAAAAATCTAAAGACAAAAAGTTGGAGGATAGTCAAATCACATAAACCTGTCCTATATCTTGCGAGCTTAATGAAAAAAGGAATGAGGAAAATGAATCAATAAGACCAACAGTAAGAACTTGAGACTATGACAAACCAATAGTAGTGAATCCCCTTGGAGCCAGCTTTGAGCTGGAGTTTGATAAACCGGTGGAAATGGCAGGTGTTACACGAAGCAAAAAAAAAAAAAAAAAAAAAGGTAGAAAAAAGTAAATGCAGTTAGACTCATATGGTTCGGTGTGGTCTGGGCGTGACTCTAAGACGGCCTGGGACTCAGCATGGAGCATTTTGAGAGTTTAAACAGTTTAAAACACTTACAGTGGTAACCGGATTTGTAGCCTTGTGGGGTTAAGAACTTGATGAAATCCGCAGTGCCCGCTGGGACTTTAGAGGTGAGCGCTCACATACAAATTGCCATTGATAAAGAGAGAAGGTGAAGCTCCACCATTATAAACCTTAAACCTCATCCCTCTCGCACTGGTTCACACGAAGAAACTATTCTACCCAGACTGCAGTGCAGACGTCACTATCTGGGACCCTGGAGGGGGGAGGTGAGGCTGACATTATTTCACGTAAATATTTTTGCTTTGTAATTATTTACAATGGAGCCATTTATTTTGACAAGGATCACCCTGACGTTCAAGATTGTGTGACACGGGAACATTTCGGCTTTGTGGTGACCTTTGAGAGTGCAGTGCAGACAGTAACTGCTGCTGCTCAAATGTGCCCTCAGTAATAGAGACAAACTACAACCCCGCTTGTCTGGATTTTCAGATATGCACTGTGATTAATAAGCGCCACACATAAAGCATTAGCATGACAAAACGCCTGCCTTCATATAGAACAAATAACCACGGTGCAGTAATGTGAATGTCCCATAACACCCAGAATAACCAGATATCCCTGGTGGAGCAAGACCGACAAATGGCCCAAGCTGATATATTGGGCAACATTAGTTTATTCTAAGCAGATATTTGTTTATATATAAGCAAACAGTTAAAACATAAAATTGACAAAAGCTGACAAAATACGTACCAAAGCAACATCTTACCTAAGCTCACTAACAACTTGAACCTACTTGAACCTGTTTCTGGAGTTAGATGGAAACTGGAGTGGCACATACATGTTGACCCAAGAGAGTATATGAAGAGAAACCCTGACCAACACCTGGCCAGTGAAACCTCCCGTTACATCCCTTCAGGGTGTTTATCATTACTCTCCCAGTGTCTTCCCCTTCAGTCTAGTTAGTGTGGCACAATGAGTCTATATGATCTAATAATAAAATGTGGGGGCGTCCAGTTGGCTTAAGGGTGTAAGATATAGACAAATAAAGGCCAAAATGCCAGAAAAAATTAATTAATCGTGGCGTAAGCAGCTAAGCTGTTCAGTGAGATGTGACAATAAAATAAACTGTCAGCATGACAAAAGCTAAATTTTAACAGCTTTTCAAAGCCAAGTTTATCCACCAGATCGACCTGACTGTATTCAGCAATGAGGTCATCTTTACACATCTTTAGTCATGTTGATAAATTATTCAGTTGTTCGGTAACTTTCTAAAATAAACAACTAACAAATTTATAATAAACAACAAAAGTATCGTACAGAAACACATGCAGTCCGGAGAATCAATGATCAATGCGGAGAATCAACTCAACTTAATGCCACATTTCAAATGGACTTGTATTGTACTGTGGATCGTATCGTAGCTTTGCTTTCAGACAGTTTTATGTTCCTACTAGGGTACAGGGACCTTAGGGTCATGAAACATATTCAGCACAGAGATGAACACAAACTTTGAAGTCAAGACCATATTTCTGATTTAAACAAGACACAACAAACTTGAGTTCAATGAGCACAGAATGTGAATGAATGGACGTAAAGCCTCCGTGATATACTGTTGTTCAAATTTAAAATGAATACTGTCTCTTCTGTTATGACTCTGTCCATATTTACTACAATATCTAACGTTTAATACTATGTCTGTCTCTTCCCATAACACAGACCTCTTGGACTGTTTTATTTCTATTGAAGTCATACACCCATGTGCATGAGTGCAAGCACACACACACACACAAAAAAATTCATTCTCTCCATCTTTCTATCTGTGTGTTCCCCTCCCACTCTCTCTTATACAGAAACACACACAAATGAAAGTACACACACACACACACACACACACACACACAGCGCCCCGTCTGCCCCGGCCCCCGTCGGCCCTCTCGCCTGTGTGTGCGTGTCAAATCGAATCTCCACCTCAGTGCGTAGTACACCTGCTGTGCCGGCGTATAATGCGCTGCATACAGTGAGTGCACGATGACGGATTACTGAATTAGACCAATAATGACAAGTGACACTTCTGTTACCGCTCCCTGAGCCACTGCAGAGAGAAGGGAGAGGTGTAAATAAAGAACAGACACAGCGACGGAGAGAGAGAGAGAGAGAAGAGGGTGGAAAGAGAAAAAAAAACAATAGAACAGAGACGGAGGAAGTCATGGAGATGGATTGGGAATTTTCAGCTTGTTCTATAAAAATAAATAAGTTCTGTTTCATTCGAGTGCAACTTCTCTGTCTCGTATCTTTTTTTCCTCTCTCTGTTTCCACGGTGACACTGAGCTGTCATGGACTCTTGATAGCAGCTCTAACTAGATTCACATCACAATCAGTGGTGACAGTTTCTTTTTATTACCTTTTCCAGAGTCTATAGGACCAAACCCAAACCAAAACCTATCCTTTTCTCTCCCTCTCTTAATACAGATTTTAAGACGAGGTCCCACCTGGACCTGAACTGGGCCTGATAGATTCTTGTGGTCAAGGTGTCAGGCAAAGCAAGATCCTGGTAAGAAAATGCCGGCAACATTGCGGCAACCTCAGACGTTTGGCAAGACAGAACTGTTTTGAGAAGTTTTGATGTGTTTTCTTAATGAATATACATGAAATGTAGAGCAGGGTAATTTGTGAGTGTCCACCAGTTGTAGACCGGGGCAGTGTATCTGCAGGATGTCTGGCCCCCCCATGGACCTGGGTCTCCGCAGGCCTGTGCTCAGGATACTAAACCATGCCAAATGAGGAAGAGGAGGTGCAATCCTCCCTGGGACCACATGAATAAATCAGCCTACCACCCGGTGCTTCTGTAACGGGGCAAAGACTGACTGGAGGAGCACGCATACAGAGAGATGTACACAAACACATGCATTCATTCATACGTGCACACGTGCAGAGGAGAATCTGAAAAACATGGACTACACTGAAGGTGCGATTGGTGTGAAACACCAGTGGCTGTTTGCTTGTTTTTTGAGGGGTTGGAGACAGACTTCATGATGCGAACATCAATGAGAATATCTGTGTTGGCGCCCTGTCAGTGGTGTCAGTTTAACTGCAAGGCTCATCATCCTGTCTGTATTGTAACATAATGGAGAATCATTGGGGGATATAAGGCTGCCAAGTCCTCAAGTCATTGTGCCACAGTCGTGTTTGGCTTGTAAGCCAGTGCTCAAAGGCACAAGCGACTTCGAGAACGCACACGTTCTGTATGGCAACTTGATAGAGAAAGCCGGAATGAGGACGAACAAGGCTGCTGTGAAGAAAAAGTGAGCACTTAACTGGGACAAACACACACATGCAGAGGGAAGTGGAAGCACAATTGGAGTTGGAAAAAGAGAGCACAGGAGCGAGGGAGCAATAGGGGGAGCACAGAGGAAGGAAGACAGAAAGAAATATTGACAAAGCCTAGATATACACATAAGTCACCCGACACGACCCGCCTGCTCCCTGTATTTTATAGAGCTGCTCTGCGCTGGCGGAACAGCATGACAGGCCAGTTCCTTCAACGGAAAATATGGTCCCTCTCTAGCCTCCCGCCTCGCGCTCCGCTATCACTCCTGTTTTCTGTCTATCCCACCTGATATCATTCTGTCACCTCTGCGCCAGGCTCTTTTTTCTATCATCCCCCTATTTCTTTCCTCCCCGTTCTCGCGTTTTTATTGGTGCTCTTCATTCCACCCGTCATGTTTCAGTCCTCCGTTTCTATCCATCTTCATGTCGCTCTCTTAATCCCCTCTCATTTGCTCTCCTCGGCCCTCATCCCTCCCGTTTCTCTTCCTGCTCTCCTGGAGCCGTTTCCGCCTGCCGTCCCATTTCCACCTACTCCTCTCCGTTTCCCCCCATTCTTCCTGATTCATTTCCTCTCTGCTATCCATTCCATTCATCCCTCTCCCTCCTATTTGTGCCACGTACAGCGCCATCCCTCTCTACCCAAGGCTGTCCTATCTCTATCTTACACATCTCAAACTGCATTTCCTCTGACCTCCCTGGTTTTCCTCCATGGTTTTTAGTTCATCTGACACTCTTGTCTGTCTACCAACCCTGTCAACTTCATCCATCCACCTCTTTATACTTCAGCTTGGCCTTTTCACTTTAGCTCTCTCCTTTCTTCCTCCACAGCTTCTTCCTTCCTTTCTTATAGATGTCTCTTATTTCTCCCCTCTTTGAAATAAGCATCCGCATTCACCACATTTTCCACTATTTTGCTGTTCACACTGTTATCTCACCCTCAGGTTCCTCCTCCCTATACCTCCCTCCTTTTCTTTCTTTCCTTTTTTTTTTTTTTAAATTCCTTTCTTTTGTCTTTCTCTCTCTCTTTCTTTCCTCTCTTCTCTTTCTCGTCTCTCCCTCTGCATTCCAGCCGGCCCTCCCTCTCTCATCCGCAGCCTGAGCACAGAGCCCCATGTGTCGGAATCAATTAGGGCTGAGAGCCGTCGCGGCCGCTCTTTCACGGAGGTAAATATTAAACTGCACCAAGCACCGAGGTGGAAGAGAGAGAGAGAGAGAGGAGGGGAGAGAGGGAGCCCTCCGTCCCTAATCCACCGCATCGATCAGGCGGGGATGAGGGTAATATATTATTTTGACAAGATACGATTCTCCGACGCGCACCGCTATCCCCGGCGATCGATTTCTTTTTTCTCTCCTTTTTTCTTTCCTTTTCTCCCCCTCAGCAAGTGGGACATAGTTTGTGTGTTACTGTGTGTGTGTGTGTGTGTGATAGAGTGTGTGTGCGCGTGTGTGTGGATTTGTGTGTTGTTGCCGGGCGTCTTGGCGTGTGCATGTGCACTGGAGTGTGGATGGGTGACAATAGGAACAGCATTAGGAAATGTGGGGAAGAGATGAGGATGGTGCTGCTAGTAGGTCTGCGCTTTTACAAACAAGCTCCTGTCTAAACAGCTAAATCACACGCTCGCCCAAAGATGGATCGTTGAGAGGAGAATCTGAGAATCGCACTTTGTGTTTGTTTTGTGTGCGGAGTGTATGCACGGTGCAGCAAGCAGGGCAGCGTGTCAGGGTTACAGTTAGTCAAATAGGCAGAGCTGACCTATTGTAAAGTTAAGTGTCCTCCCCCGCACGGTCCCCTCTGCTCCCGTGCCTCCCCTCTATATCGCTTGGTAAACTGTGTCTAAATGCTAAATTCCCAGATCAATTTTTTTTATTCAACCTCTCCCCCCCATCAACGCGCTCCCTCTGCCCCCTGCCTCTGTCCTCCTCAGACAGCTTCACATCTCCCTGTCCTCCGGTGATGAAGGGTGTCCTACCAGCCTGATCTGTGCGGCTGTGTGTCTATGGGTGGCCGTCTGCACCTCAGTGTTTGTGTGCAGCATCTTCTGACAAGCAGGTCAGAAGGACCCTACAAAAAGCAGAACTTTTCACATCACATCCTTTGTAAAAGTGACAGATGCAGTTTTTGCAGTGCTGAATTTTATGGTTTCATCAGAGAACTGCAAAAGTGCTGTGACAGCTTTAATGGCTAAGTGATATTTTTGATTTGAACGTTGAATCAAGTGAATTTGTAGTGTAAAACTCACTGAGGATTAACAGCTCTACGTAGCTTGAAGCCCATTTTAGCTCATTGTTTTGTTTCTCTGACTCACAAATGGACTGCACAGTTGAGTCTCACAGCTCTCATCAGCTCCTAAATGAAATGATATGCAGCCCTTTCCATGTAATACGCGTGGATAAGGTGAACGTAGGATACCTGGCTGGCATGAAAATGCAGAAAATCAAAGTAAAGCAGTAGCTGGAGCGGAAAATCCAGCCATGTAGCTGGCTGAAGAGATGTGGTGGAGACCAAAATGTAGCAAAAAGGCCTGTGAATACTGGACTGTCATTCAAACACAGTTCCACTGCTCATGCTCATTGCTACTTGATAAGCTACTTGATAAGCTTTAACCCGATCACCAGTCAAGACTTTTGATGGTTGATGATTCTGCAAAACTTCGGAATACGTTCAATGACAGCGTTTCCTTTTTACGCCCAATGCCAACGTCTCTAAAATGATGGTTTTCTTTAATATCTGTGAATGGCTACTGCAGTATGATTTGGTTTAGTGAAAGATTGTAGTTATGGTTAATAGTAAAATGAACAATAATTGCAGGTTTGTGACGTAGAGAGCGTGCTACACACCAATCCTTCAGCTCTGCTCACGCACCCTTACACAATGTCTACAGAGCCTGTGTACCGAAAACAGCACATTAGTAGAGTAGCAGCAGGAGCTTCAATGTCGCACAGGGAGCGTTCAGGGACAGTATTGAGTGTAGGTCACTTGTATTTTGGCAATGCTCAGAGCTAACACACAACCACTGTATTAAGTGCGTAAAGTGGAAGAAAATATATGTAAACAGTAAAAATGTGCACCAGAATGTAGGTGTGACTATTTAGCGAGAGTGAAACCCGGCCTTTGTAGACAGCTGTACTGAGTAAAATAGAACTGTATCTGATCCTGTAAGCGTACGTTACGAATGCAGCTGAAATGCCTTGTGTAGTGCCACGCCACTACTTCCCACCTTGCTACTGTACATAAAGTGACTGATTGTAATCGGGCGTAAATTGTGAGGTGCAGAATCGTACAATATTGATGTAATTCCTGGGATACTCTTTCTCTGTCTGCTTGTTTGGGATTTTTTTTCATCCCCCTAGTCATCAGAAATTGATTAATGCAGCTTTAAGTTGTGTTTTCTGGAGTTAGGATGATCATGGTCAAGGTTAAGTGCGAGCAGCCAGTCCATACAGGCTATATTTTTCAAATACATCGTACAAACTGAAAATACCAATGAGCTCCTACAAATGTCCCATTAGGCCAAGCTTATGCATGAGTATGAGTGTGTGTGTGTGTGTGATTGTGCGTGAGAGAACATCTGCATGCAGAACGATGACGCGGGCAAACAGCAGAGATACAACCCATAGGACACTGTGTGTTGCAATACACTACATTGACTATAAAGGTTATACAGTCCCCGTGTGTGTATCAAGAGTGTGTGCAATTATATACACAATTTTTGTACGCGACTGTGTGTCTGAAGTCTGTATGTTCGTGTGGACGACATATTTCAGTACCAACCTGTCCTTTTGTGGCGATACGAATACACACGTCATGTCTACATGCACACATTTCGGCACCCAACTGGTTTCCTCTCCCAGAAAGCTCTGTCCAAACAAGCACAACACCCGCTGGCATCTCCTCCAGCTCACTCTGCTCCTCTTACTCCTCATCTCACACTTTCTCTGTTTCTGCCCGCCGTGACTTAGTTTTCCTGTTTCTTTCTGTCCGCTCTTGCTTTTATTGTGCCATTTTCTGCCACTTTGGTCCAAGAAAGGGAGGCCATAATGCAATCTCTCCCCCTCTCCGTCCCCTGCTGTGAGGGAGAGTAGCTTGGCCTGTGTGCTGGGCCGAGGAGAAGGGGGAGAGACGGGGTCAAGGTGAGCTCTAATACACTATTGATCCGCCCCAATTGAAAACCTGATGGAAATTTTTACCCCCTCCCCTCCCCTGCCTTCCTCCTCATCCTTCCCCCGCATCTCTCTCTCTCTCTGTTTTTCTCCCCCCTCCTTTCGTCTACCCCCCTCCCTTCCTATCTCCCACTCCTCTCTTCCCTTATGTCTTTTTTCCTTTCCTGTGTGTATCCTCTGGTGTCTAGAGTCTTCCTCTTTTTCAGTGTCTATCCCCGTTCACTCCAATCTGTTTTCTCCTCCAGCTGAATGTCTCTTTCAACCACTGACCACTTTCTCTCCCTCGCTATCTATCTTTGTGCTGGGCAGCGCTCTGCCTCCATGTCTTTTAAACCGCGCCTCTAATCATTTCCTCTCTTCTCTTCTACTCCTTGTGGTCTCGCCATCTCCCCTTTTTCAATTCTGTTCCTCTCTTTTTCCTTTAAATCCCTAGCTAACCCACCCCTCCCTGCTGTTTCTGTCTCTCTCACTCGTTTTCTCTCATCCCCCTCTCTGAGCGTGCATCAGATGGTCCATTTCTCTCTAACCCAGTGCATATTGATCCCTATGGCAGTAGCATGCAGGGTGAGGGCTGCGAAGACCACTGCTACAGTGTATTAAACGCCACAAACGCTTTGGACGTGGGGCCTGAGACACGCCTCCCCGGCAGGGCCCTGTCAATAGCTGCTCCCTCCTGTCAACAGCAGCCAAATGGCCTCTCAATCTGGGACTTGTGATGGGCCACAGATTGGTACACAGAAACTGCAATGGATGCACCACAGAAAAATAGCCAGAATCTTGATGGGAGAAAAGCCAGGATAAAAAATGAACTAAAGTAAGGAGATGTGTATAGGGTAATGTTCCCTGTGATAATGAGCTGCTTAAAAAAAAAAACAGATGTATTCAGCATTGATGGAAGTCAATAAAATCATGTAAAACCATTTCCATTCAGATGCCATAAAACGTTGCGCAACAAAATCTATGACCTCTGCTTTCAATTTACACCATTCTTTTCCTTAACAGGTTTCATAATAACACACTGTTGTCCTGCTGTTATGTGGAACAGCAATTATGGACGCGGTCGAGTGTGCTATATACTGTTCAAACACACATCAAACAAAAGAGGCACAAACACTGAAAAGACCTGAACAATAGAGGTGGCAGCAACAGAAGTAAACCTTTAACAGCTCCCCATTACTTTCCCACTTAACAAGACAGACCACAACCTCTCCCTCTCTCTGACTCTATGCAGAGTTGGCTGCTATCACGGCACTGCTTGAGTGGGAGATAAATGGAGTGAGTGCGTGTATGTGTGCGTTTGATTTATGTACTGTTGTGTACGTGTCAGACGGCCCGAGCTATCAGGACCACCATCTCCCAATAGACATAGAAATGCTACAGCAGTGGAGGGACCCCTCTGTCGACCCCGAGACCTCTGATACACATCTGGAACAACAGAGCACGCTGAGCCGGGATTGGAGGGGTTTGTTGGAGTAGGAGGAGGAGGAGGAGGAGGAGGAGGAGGAGGAAGGGAGCTACCTTCGTTTTTTTCTTTCCATTTTCATTCGAAGGAGATTTGTTCACTTTGCCCCTCACTCTCTGTCTTTCTGCTTCTGTCTTTTTCTCTTCTCTGCCACCTTCCTTCCACCTTGAACTCAACTTTACAACTTCTGTCCGCTCTCAGAGGAATGACCTCACAGGTTGCAGAGCTCTAACATGCAGACTGGGGGTCCTGGTTGGTTGCTTTCACATCAAGCTTCTGTCAAAAGTGTCGGCCGTTACTTCTGTATGATCCTGATCTCACGGGAAATCCATGGTTTGATCAAAAAGGAATTTCTGGTATTCAAAGGATATGTATGTCAGAACCTAATGTATTACCATTAAATATTATATATATATATATAATCTCTTATCATAACCTTTATTTGACCTTTAATAGTTTTCCCACCTCACATGTAGGTTGGACTCATGTGAAGTCATATTTTGTACGTGTAATAAAATGTTGGAACTGTGTGAAATAACCACATCTCACAGTCTGAAGTTGTTTCCCATGTTTTTCGGTATATGTTGCATTGCTTCTACTTTGTCAACTGTCTGGCATTCAGAGTTCAGACACCTGTTTTATTTTCCCTCTTTTCTCTTTCAGTCACTCTTTTCTTCTCTCCCCCGCTGTCTCCTCTCCCCCCCCCCCCCCCCCCCCCCTCTCTCCACCTTCTCCATCTATTTCTTTCTCTCTAGGAAGGAATCAGTCTCACCTTAATTGCTCTTAAATCGGATTAATGACTGACCGGGGACAACTTGACTTAATCTCTCTTCTAGTAAATCTCTTCCTCTCCCCTCTTCTCGTACATCACTCCTAAACATTTTATCCTCTCTCGCTCCTATCTCTTGTCTTCTCTTTTCCTGCCTTCAGCCCTCTCTCCCTGCTCACTCCATCTCTCTCCATCCTTCTCCTCCACTTTCAGCATCTCACCTTTTTTTTTTTTTTTCACCTCCTCTACCTCCTTCTTTCTCCATTTCATCTGACTCCCTTCTTTCTCCTCTCTTGCCATCACTCTCCCTGTGAGTCAATCATTCTTTCATCTTTTTGGACGCACTCTGTCATGCTTCAGCTCTGCTCATCATCCGGGTCCCTTCATCATTTTTCTCCGCTTCTTTTCACACCCTTTCGACAACTTTCTATCATCCTTTAACTTTGTCATCCTGAGATTTTGCCAAAACCTCTGTGACTTGGCTGTCACTCCATCTCTCCATTCTCCACTTTCTCTCTCTCTCTCTCTCTCGCTCTCTCTCTCTCCGTTTTTGTCTCCTTACAAGGTTGGCCAGTCTCAGGATGTTGTGTATGTGTTAGCGCACGTCGATGTGGTCCTGTCATTGCCTCCTAAGTGCTTTGGCAATACTAGGGATCTGCTGTCATGCCAGTGCAACTAATCTAAATCGAATTACACTGAACTTGTATTGAGATGGAGATAAAGGACACGAGCGTCTGTCTGTGTGATTGCTCAAGCAGCTCTCTGGCACCCATGTGAAAAAAAAGCACATGGACGAAAAGTGCACATGCGCACACACGCCCACTCAAGACATCAGTTTTGGTGACAATGACACCAATTTGATCATCAACCCAAATGAGATTAACACCAATAATAACGCAACAAGGACTAAGAAGTGCATTACAGTTCAATACAAAACAACTGCCGCCGTGTCATACTAGGGTGATCCTTGTTAAGGGTATAAGGGCAAAGAAATTGTGGCACCTTCCAAACCCCTGCAGTTCAAAAAACTGAGGGAAAAAAGAGCCCAGCCTTGTGGACAAAAGCTCATTTTCCTCTTGGTTGCACACTGCTGCAGGCGGGCTAACATGCCACAGGAGAATTCAACCACTCATACACCTTTGTTTTCCTCAGGTTTTTCTCAACTTTACACACAGCAGCAGAGCCTTAACGGAGACTGAACCAGGATTTCTATGTTGGCCCGGAGGGCATGTGCGTGGCCGGTCCAGCCTGAGGCGAATTTGATGACCCCAGAGCCACAACGTCGCCCGTTTTTTGTGGTTGTTTTTTTTATTTTTTTATTTTGGATTGTGACAGAGAATGGGAGAATCCGTCATTTCCAAATACGGGCACCTTTGTTCACTTTCCAGTTTTGCTTTGAGCCACTTCCACGTCCCCTGCTTTCTCACACTTCTCTCCACTTGCCAACTCTTTCAAAGCCTCCCCACCCACCTTCCAACCTTTGCATGCCAATCTGCTTCACAGCGCTCCTGTATCTGTCCTCTCTCTCTCTCTCTCTCAGTGCAGTCAGGATTAAGCATTTATCTCGGTGGTCCTCCTTTCGGCCCTAAACGCCCGTGAGGATGATAAGAGTCGCTGGGATTTGTCAAATTGTGCGCCATTGATTAACTGACCTTTCACGCCTGCAAGTCTCTCAGCCACTTCACTAACTGCCGACAGGCTAGATAGAGAGATAGATGGATACATCTGGCTGTTATTATTGTGTACAAGTTTGTAGTTACCAGGTGTGGCAGCAGGAGACAACCAGGGTATGAGGGCCACGGGGGAGAGGGGGGAGATGAGGGAGAGATAGGGGGGAAGCAGGACAGAGGCTTGGAGATGGTGGGAAAGATACAGAGGAGTCCTTCAATTGCCCTATGGGCTTGGAGTGTAACAGGTAGAAGTCTGTCTACAACCAAACAGTAATGCGTGCTGAATAATGAATAATGAAGCACAAATTTTAAGGTGCGCCAAGGGCCTAATATCAGATAGCAAGAATTAAGGGGGGGCAGGAGGTTTTGGAGGAAGCGTTCAGACATTGGCTGGTTGGAGCAGAATGTTGCATGTGATCGGTAATGGCCAAGGGCTATTGCATAGCGCATTGGACACCTTTGATTATTCACAGACAGGTCTGTGTTGCTGCGGCACCGAGACATTTTCAAAAGCAAGGTACGGGTATTTTTAAAAAAGCAAAAATTAAAAAAAAAAAAAATACTGAATCCAATTTGAAGTGTCTGAAACAAGAAAATCTTACCATTCAAAATTGAAGCTACACATTACATCACAATCAAAATGTCTTTGTTCATAATTTATCATGTGAGCAGTCAGGAACAATCACTGAGGGGGTCTAAATGAGTACTATTCTGACCATGTTTAGGCTGTCATTAGACAGTTGTGGTCTTCACTTTTAAGTCCACACGTGATTGGACATGGAAAAAACACACCTTGACCTTAAGTGACTTCAGCTCCTTGTGTATGTGGTGGTCTTTTAGCGCAATTGATCAGAATGGTTTTACAACACAAACGAAGGCAAGAGCCAAAAAAAAAGAAAAAGAAAAGCAGCCAGCAAAAGCAAAAGGGAGACCGAGATACTGAAGAGGAAGTTCACCCACCTGGACTTCCGCGTCGCCCCGCCTCAGAGATGCACCTGAGGCCGAAGCCCGATCACCGTCTCTCAGGCTGGACTGGAGTCTGTTCGCCGCTGCGCTTGTTCCGACCCGGGAGGGAGGAGGCGAGAGAGGAAAGTGCCGCTGTCGCACTGCACGAAGGCGTCACTAAAGAAAACCAAACCAAAAAAAAAAAAAAAAACAGACAATATATTCTCATTATGTCCGCAAGAACCTCTAACAAGTTACTGTGGACAACTTTTTCACCAGATTCAGAAATGGGACTAAATTACATGGGAATAAACTGACTGCGGGGCCGGAGACGCTCTGCTTCTTGGGCTGGTGTTGTGCTGTTTTCCCGCAGGACCACTGCTGCCCCGTAGACCACAGATCAATCACCTTATTTACTCTTTACTGTCAAACTGTAACGGAGACAGCGAGAGGGAGGAGGAGATGCCAGTATGAGACGCATTACTGTGGTACTCCTGTAATGGCTCAAATAATGCGCATAATACTGCACACTTGTTATGCGCACTTATTAGTAAATGACCTTATCGCACTTGGTGGTATTTAATCGTCTGTTGGACTTGATGTCTCTACAATAATCCAACAAAATCCCCAGAGTGACCTCTAACGTTGCTGTGTTCATATTGACGCCTTCGGAAAAGTGTATATTTGAGGTTGGAGCTATTTTTACGCGCGGGATGTTTCCGGGTTTGGCGGCACACAGAGCGGATACAGAGGCCCTGAATGCAGCTCAGCGAGGAGGCTCTGCTGTCTCGTTATCGATATCTGAGAAGCTTGCTGGAAAGGATATTGACCGCACTAACTAGCCGCACTTTGATCATACGAAATTGCTTTCCAGATGACAACACATTAAGGATGAGAGCATTTTTAAAAAATCAAACCCGCCTCTCGCACCTGTCAGAAGTTTCTTTTCCGAATGAGATGGAGATGAGGAGAGGTGAGAGCCCCCATAGGTCGACTGCTTTGATGAATAAAAGAAAGCCAATAGTCTATTTCCAAAAGGAGCAAGGGGGTGGGGGGAAGAGGAAAAACAAAGAAAAGAAAAAAGGAAAAAAAAATTGAAGAAGTGGGGCTACATCTAAAATCTTAATTCCTCACTAAAGAACAACGATCTCGGAAAAGTAAGTCGGACTCTAATCATACACTGGACTTAAAAACTCATAACTTCTAAAAAAAAAAAAAAAGAAGAGGAATTTAACAAGAGATAACAGCTCTAATAATAATCTAATCTAATAATTCTCTAAAAATAAAGCAAACGAACAGATGAACACATATAAAAACAGAAACAACAATATCTATATTTTCTTTTCGTGGAAGTGACGGCGAGTGAATTAAAGGGGAATTACGCAAAACAACAGCAAACCAGTATAGTTTTCACATTTTAAAGATTTAATTAAATCCCTTAATCGGAGCAAATTCAATTATTAAACCATTATCATAATAATACAATAAAATAAAAGTGTCAAAGCTGGAGTTTCGAGTTCAAACCAGAATGCTTGGAGAAATAATTGAAACCTTGAGTGCAGATTATTCGTTAACCCTTTATTAATAATAGACTAATAATAATAATAGTAACAGCAATAACAATATTAACATAATAATAATAAAATAATAATAATAATTATTATATTATAATAAACGAAAATGGGTTTTATTTTATTTTAGGCTTGTTAAATGAGAGCATGTCTACATAATTAAATTGGTTATATTATTATTGTCATTATTATTATTATTATTATTATTATTACTATTATTATTAATGATAATATTATGACCCTCATCATCCCTGTAAATAAATAAATAGAGCACACAAGTGCTATGAGTGACTGGAGAAGTATTTATGATATGTGAGTGCACAGTCTGTGGTAAATAGCAGCGGCGTTAAAGCGTTGATATAACAACAAATGTAATTGGACGGGTTAACGAGTTCATGCCCGGTCGTGCCGAGGTGAAGGATGAAGGAGGGGAGGGTGAGTGACGTGGGGAGAAATTTCCCCAAATGCCATTTAATGTCGGAAATATTTCCACCAAGTATTGACAGCACAGAGACGGATGAGACGGCCGGCGAGGAGAGGCACAAAACCAGGGGAATAATCCACACGAGGCTGGACAGGAAGAGGCTCAACACGTTGGCCTGGAAGTTCACATCCAGAAATCCAGCGGCAGGACCAAGTGTTTCAGGCCAGGAGGCTGACAGCCAGGCTGGGTGATTGGAGTGAAGTTGCAAAAAGCCCAAACGACTTTTGATAATGCCGGAAAACAGCTACAAATCATAATAAATAATACTGTATTTATTTCATGTTCTTATTTTTAAAACAAATGCATTATTAGGATTATTATTATTATTATTGGGTAAATTGATGTGTTGTCTACTGCAAATTAAACAAGTTAACCCAAAGCTTCCTCACTTGTAAATCCTGTTTATCTGCCAGAGACACGCACACACACACACACACACACACACACACACACACACACGCGCTTTAAAACTTTGTTGACGCAGACTGGTGAGTAAAGTTGGATGTGAATAACTGACGGAAGAAAAACAACATTGGCCGGAGTTAGGGTGGATCCATTGATCTATCTCTTAATCTGCAATAGTTACATGCATGTATTGATTTACAAACACTGTTTATCTGTAAATATACGGGCACAAATAATTGATGGAGTACACCCACGGCGCACATAAATATGCATCAAAGTTGTAAGGGGGTAAACACCTAAAAAGAAAAAAAAATCTCAAGAGAAACCAGCCAATACACATAAAGATTATTCCAAATATTATTTTTTTCCAAGTTTGGCTCCGCACTGTATTGATGCGCCCACTTCTGAAACAGACTCCCATGCGGGTCTGAAAGCACACACAGGCTACAAATCCCCGGCCTCGCTCCTGATGGAGTAAACTTCGGCATTTTCCTTGTGTGAACACATTGACGGATGGTCACAGATAGTCACAGTTGTGCCTGATTGGTTGATTTTTTTTTTTTTTTTTGGTTAGAAGTGTTATCAGACTGATGATACACATTTGAAATCTAACATTCTGTCTGGGACATTCTTGGAAAACTCAGGCTCGTCATGGCAGGTGGGTGAAGCCAAAAATGAGTCCAACTTTAAGACAAAAAAAAAAAACCAAACAAACAACGAAAACAAACAACTGATGAATTCATTAATTATGCTAATTAAAGACGGGAATAAACCAAAAATATCAGCAGGCACATTTACCCCCCAAGCTGCTGGCAGAGCTCAGGAGGCACGAGAGTGAAAAAGGAAGAAAAATAAATAAATAAATGCAACCGAGCCTGAACGTCACACACACACTCTCTAACATATTCATAAAGGTAAATTAACCGGGGTCACTCACACAGTGATGGACCAGACAGAGAAGAAGGAGAGAGAGAGAGAGAGAGGGAGGGAGGGGGTGGGGGGGGAGAGAGAGAGATGCACCGGCTGGGGTCTCGTGCAGCTCGCCCCGTGTGAGAGGCTGTTTAATTGACGGATGGATACGGCGGCGTGGAGGTGAGGGCTGGACGCTTTAACAAATAGAGACACTTAAAGGCTAATCCGGGCCAACGCCGACAGCTGAACGCATCAAAGTGCTTCGGTGCAGCCGAGACTTTCACACCTGCACACATGCACGCCAAAATAAAATAAAAAAAGAAGAATTAAAAAAATAAATAAACAAAAAAACCCAGCATATTTATTTATTTCCATCTCCTGGTGCGTGAGTGCGCGCTGGCAAAAGACTGAAAGTTTCCCAAAAGAAGCTAAAAACACTCAATCCAAGACGTGCCAAATCCTGCGTAAATTACGCACGCTTAACTTTTTACTGCAAGGTTCAACCCGCAAACTGATTATTATGAGTATTACAGGCAAAACAACTGTTAGTAGCAACAGCAGTAAAATAATGAACAATAATACCGCCAGCACATCTATTTCAAACACTAGTGCACAACCAACCAGAACTTTTTCTTCCACGACACACACACACACACACACACACAAACATAAAAATCAATTTTCCAAAATTTAAAATAAACGATAAATATTACAGGTGATAAATTGTACAGTGAAGACAACATACCTCCAGCTTTTATTTTCAGGAAGTGGTGTTAAAGCTCTGGCCGGCTGAAGTGCGACCGGTCTATCCACACGCGTTCACTCTGACGGCGCAGCGAGCCAGCGACCGGAGAGGCAGCACTACAACCAACCTGAGCCCGGGGAGGAGAGCAGAGGGAGGGAGGGAGGGAGGGAGGGAGAGGAGGAGGTGTGCATCTCTCTCTCTCTCTCTTTCTGTGTGTGTGTGTCTCTCTCTCTCTCCCAGTGTGTGTGTGCGTGTGTGTAAGTAGTTAATTAGTAAATCCCCATTCGCTGTGCCTCGGGTTGGTTTGTTTTCCCCGGTCGACAAGCCGAGAGGAAAGAGAATTTGAAGTAGGATTCGACCCGTTTCCGCTCCTCTGTCTCATATATGAGGTTTGTGTGTGTGTGTGAGACAGAGAGAGAGTGTGTGTGTGTGTAGTGTAATGATGTGTGTTTGTGTTTCTTTTTTTCAGGCTCTCTTTAGCACCATAAGAGGAGCCTGTCCATCTCCTCCGCTTCACCTCCTGGGCACCAGGGACTGCTCACTGTGATCATCAACACGTTGACCCCAAAAGTTGCTCAACTTGAGTCACTAAGCAATTCCCCAAAGGGGCTACGAAAGTGGTCACTTGAAGGAGTTGCAGGTGCAACTGGGATTCAATGTGCCTGATGGTGTTTTTATGAGACAAAGCCTCCACCTAAACTGAAGCTGGATACGAGTCTGAATCTGCGAGGAAGCACAGCCACTTCCTGTCTTTACATGGAGTGAAATGCTACCGAGAAACTTTCCTCTCTCCTCCATGAATATGAAGGAAACCCAAGCCACTCACTAAAGGTGTAGCCCTGCCTGTCAGTCTGGCTTAAGTAGATAAACCGCTACGAAGAAATTCACTGTTCTTGTCAACACTTTCCCTGCTGTCCCTGCAGCAAAACCCACATTGCGATGAAACACATGATCTGTCTTCAACTCAATAGCATTGCTTCTATCAACCGTCTACGTGGATGAAATCACACACACACACACACAGAGGAGAGGGCACGCTTCCTCTGGCTCACATGCCAGTAAATCGACTCTGCCCTTAACAAACTTTAATTATTTAATTGATCCCCAATCAGCAACTTAATAATCAATTAGGTAAACCTATGGAACTCACTTGAGTGCAGAGAGCTGGAATCTATGACATGGGAATCAGGAGAGGAGAGGAGAGGAGAGGAGAGGAGAGGAGAGGAGAGGAGAGGAGAGGAGAGGAGAGGGGTCGAAGGATAAGATAATAAGGGGACTGGAACTGGGAGGAAGAAAGTGGTGCTGTGTTCTCTGCTGGGAGTCTCGCTGAAGTTACTATGATCTGTAACAACTCTGACAGTGGAAAAAGGTCAAATTCTTGTACTGCTAACGTGACATGCCCCCGCTGCCGGGGAGGGTACGGGGGCACATCAGCACTGACCAGATGCTGGAAGTAGAAAGTAGCTTTGGGAGGCAATCATTTTTAGTAGCAGGAGCAACTCGGCAGTAACAAGGATTTCCACTGGTGATGATGGGTTCACTGAAATCAGAGCTGAAGCGACTGGTCAGCTAATTGAAAATCAGTTGACAACTATTTTGATATTTGCCTTTTTAATACAAAAATGCCGAACATTCATTGGTTTCCGCATCTCAAATGTAAAGATTTGCTGTTATTTTGTTTTATATCATTATAAATTGAATATTGTTGGGGTTCGGGTTTGTGATACAAAACACGCATCTTGAAGATGGCACCCTGGGCACTTTTCACTGCTTTCTGACATTTCATGCATCAAATGCTTGATCAACTAATAAAGGAAATAATCAGCACATTGATCAGTTATAAAATAATAATAATAAGTTGACAACCTGATTGAAATTTGAAAAAAAGAAAGAATAAAAGGACAAATGAATCTGTCAGAGGGCCGTCTTCAGGGCCGCAGTAGCTCGGTCCATTGGGACTTGGCTTGGTAGCTGCAGGTTGGCCGATTCAAGTCCAGCTCAGACCAGTCATTATTTGGGCGAGTGACTACAGAGGTGTCTTTGGACAAGGCACTGAACCGACATCTCTCCGTATATCAATTATACAGGTTCTGTTTTTGCAATGAAAAAAATAATAACCTATGAGATTAATAAAGTATGCCTTCCTTGCTTACATGCCTCAGCCTGTTTAAATCAGCCCCCCAAATGTTGAGAGAAAGGAGCAATGTTGGTGCAACACGGCCATGGTCACAATCACAGCCTCCCACATCACCACAAACACAACCCAGGCACCTCGTTATCGCCCTCTAGTGTCCACTGCTGATGTCAGCCTTCCATCACTGCTTGTTAACCCCTCCAGCTGCCTCTTTCTCTACTCCTTTCCCTGATTTTTGGGTTGCACAAAGCTACACCCAAATTGTATTTGTGTGTATGACTGTTTTTTTTCTTCTGGCTGTATGTCAAGCTTGTGTGTGTGTGTGCGCGTGTGGATAGCAGGCAGTATCAGACACTCACACACTCAGCAGATGAAAGCTTTGCCAATACTGCAAGTCCCCAGAGGGTCATGGCAATATTGATGTGACCACTGGCGTGTGTGTGTGCGTGTGCGCTTGCGTGCGTGTGTGTGCACGAGCTGCCGATGCGTGTCAGTATTTGTACATGTATGCAGTGTCTGTTCCATCTGTGCATGTCACCTCCAGACTCCAAAAGGGCAAAAGCAGAAGCGGACACACTGAAACACGCCAGCAACCTCTAACCACTGATCTCAGACCAGCTCACTCTAACATCCATTGAGGGGTGTTTTTTTTTTTTCCCCCCGCTGATCCCGGCTCAGCAGCTGGAGCGTCTGAGCCTCTGACACCTGGGAGGTATATGTGACAGAGTGGAGAGGTGCAGGAAGAGGATGAATAACTGACCTATCACATCCACATTGACTGAGTTAATTAATATAAGTAGAGCAGGGGATTCTTAGCTCACTTTTCACTGTATGGATTTGCTGTCTCCTCACATTTGGTATGTTTTATGTCTATTCAATGCAAATCCAATGTGTTCTGTCCGGCAGCCCCATCATGACAGCTAATTTTGGTATGTGAGCTGTTCTGATGGGGCGGATTTTAATTGTGGCACAACGCGGGACCTCGGTGTGACTGAGAATGGATGTCAAATTGCAGCAGGGCGAACTGTTAAAAGGCTCACATTCTGTGCATTATATTTCCACTTGAGGCGTCTATATATTTGTTGTCAGCCTGTATGCATTAAATTTGATAAGGCTAAAATCTAATGTTTCAAGAGAATAGAGCTTCGATGAGGCGCTTGTCGGCACAGAAATTAGGAGAGGGAAGTGGGGAGAGCAAGAGGGAGGAGGACAAGGTAGGAAGGACAAGGAAATCCTCCTAGATTGTTAGACTCTCTTATACATGCAAACACTCTTTCTTCTTATTTGTGGGAGTGAAAGACAAGAGAGAGGGAGAGAGGCGCACAGAGGGGGGAGATGACACAAGCAGGACAGACAGGAAGACAGGCAGAAGAAAGTGGGAAATGGAGAGAAAAGGAGGGGAAAGAGAGCAAGAAAGAGCTCCACTGCCTAGTCTTAATCTGAGCTGTTCTGATCAATAGCCCATTTCCCATTGTTGCCAGAGCTGTTCGATCGCTACACCACGGAATTAACACACCCACTTTAATCTAGGGGGAGAGGAGCGAGGGGAGGGAGAGGAGGGGGGGAAGGGAAAAAGGGGAAGAAGGGGGTTAAGGGGGTGACTGGGGAGCAGCTGTGGAGGCATTCTCAAATGAAATCAAATCTAATTGTTATCACTGTAGCCGCTGCACTTATTACTACCACTGTTACAATTATCCACCCACCATATAGCTCTTTTTTTCTCCCTCATAGCTTGCGTCATGTGGTGTAAACTGGACGTAAATAATCCGAATTAGTGTTTATTTGTTTCATTTTGCCGGCTGTAGATTGGATTGGGTTTGGAGGTTGAGGGGGAGGCGTGGGGGGGGAGGTCGGCGTGGAAGGCTCGGCTCATTCCTTGGTGACAGGGAATGGGGGTCTGTGGTCAGGTATATTGTGCCGGATACACTCTAACATCTGGGTGTCTCAATTCAACTCGGCTGCTGTAAGCCTGTTCCAGCAAGGTTTCGTGAGATAATGCTGTTATGTTACAAGAATGTGCTCCTGATCGCAGTGTAACCTTATTAAATGTAGGAGGGTTTGTTCTGGTGGTACCATTCGGCCGTTTTTTTCCCCCCCTGCCAGTCATGGTCTGGTGGCAGCAGGTGAGATATCTGTCCTCATTCCAATACAACAGAGGTGAAAGGAATTTCTGGTGCTCAGAGCAGAGTGGGAGTTAGAAAATTCAACATCAATGGGTCTTTCCAAAACTAAGTCCCAGTTATCTAAAATAATCCACAGACCTCACTGTGAACATGTGACGAGTTTTCATCCTAACTATTTCCCACTAAAGAAACAGTCCCCATGGAAACTCACAGCGAGGTCCGTGGTTTATCCAAAGTCACCAGGAATCTGTCGCTTTCGCACAGACTGAAATATCACGACAACTTTTGGATGGTTGGTCATGAAACCGAAGACAAACACATGACTCCTATATATCGCCGCCACCACGGTTGACATTTTTGCTTTTTTGAGTGAAATTTATAAGAACTAATGGATGGATTCCTATGAAATTTGTCAGAATTTTCCAGAGACAGAGAACTCTGAAGCTGTGCAAAGGATAACAAAACTATTTGCATCACTCGATACGAGAGGTAAGTAAGAAAATCATTACATTTGGAGGCTTTTACCTTCCACATTTTTTGGATTGTGCAGCAAATGTAAAACAGCAAGTCTGTCTTAAAATTTGCTTTGTTGCAAAAACATGATCACTTGAAATGGAAACTCATCTTGGGTGCAACATTGTACGCTCTTTATCAACAGCAGATGTGATATGTCATTGAAAAGAATGCCTTTAGACCGTGGCATGTACAGTGATTACAGGTTGCCATTTTCAATACACGAAATGTAATCAGCTTAGAGAGCAGCCATAATGTCATTTCATATAGAGTGCAGGCAGTCCATTGGTCACACCAGCTACAGTGAGTGCCATTAGGTCTGTGCAGTCATTAGATGTAATACAACTTGTATTTCTTTAAGTGAGACACATGAAATGCAGGGTAAGATATACACTTGTGGCACATTTTGAACTCCTGTGATTAAAGAGACCAAACTGGCAGCCAAAGTCTTTCCCCTCCTTAACAACAAAGCTTTCAAGCATCCACTCTCCCATTACTAAAGTGAACACTTGTGCTTTCTCAGTACCAACACTAGAGTTTAGCTGTTGAATATTGTAGTCTACAGCTTTGGGTGTTGCCAATGGAGTCTTTGCATACTCCACTCCACTGAGACAGCTTGAGGGGAAAACACAGCACAGAAGCTCTTCCCTGCCACCCGAGGCTATACCCAACTTTTCCTCCAATCCATTCTACTTACTCTAGTCCTTTTGAAGTAATTTCATAACAGAGCAATTTTCTCGTTAGCGTTTGGCTTTAATTGTGGGTAATTAAGCGTGCTCCAGCAGTAGAGAGAGCACTGTTCGGAGGACTGGGGGGAAATTAGCCGTAGTTCAGCTGTGAAATATGGGGTTAAGTGGGAGACGGGGTAGGGAGAGGAGAGAGCCGAGGGGGGTCAGTGACTCCAAAACAGGGGGCATGCTGTCTAAAGGGAAAGCTGCTTTGGGTGTAGCGGAAGATAGGAAGGTAGCAGAAAGAAAGTGGGGAGCACAAATAGATAGTTTTAGCGAGAGACACAATTCAAACAGAAGCTCAACAGGGCTGAAGGAGGCACTGTGAGGAGTGCAATAGAATAATAATGATTTGGGAAAGGAGGGAGAAATGAGTGGACACAAGCGCGAAAGACTAAATTTGTGCCAACACACGGGGATCACAAAAACACGTGTATAGCAAGACAAATACAGAAAAGAGAAGCTACATTTTAGCACTATCTGCGGGTTGTCGTACTGTGTTACGAGTATGGTATGGTTGATTTAGTGCAATAATAAGAGTGCAAGTAAATGCAGGAGGTTTGACTGCAAATGTGGTACACTACAGAAAATCTGAAAAACATTTGGCATAAAGAATAGATCCAGGCTGAGAAATGATGTGTATCTGAAAACAACTGATTATTTTGCAGATGCATGTGTCAGGAAATATTACTATAACCGTCTTATTGACAGGTGCATCAAGTCAAAAATTCAGACAAAATTTTTGCTTTTTGCCTGTGTGATTTTGCACGATAAAGCTCTTAGGATCAAAACAGCGTTAATAAATTGAGAACAAGCGGTCAACAGCGTGCAGGGGGTTTGGTTTTGTCACATTTCAGTAAATAAAATGTGTGCATTTCCCTCATCGCCTCCATTTGACGCAACAGTGCGTGCATACAAGCAAAACCCTGTGGTGGCACTAACTGTCACCCAGTGGATTATGGATTTTACACAGAGTGACCCCGGATTAAACCCCGCACCCTGCTGAATACACCCCTTGTCCTTCGCATCCATTAATGCTTTTATTTTAACCCCATAACAGCGATAAATGTCATGCGGCCATAAAGCAGATGAGGAATGATTGGAGCAATTGACTGTACTGTCAGATGCTCAGTGGATGGGGACATAGTCGGCCGGGCCCTTTATGAGGGCTTCATCCCTCGGTGCGACCATCCCCACTGACTATAATGAACCTGTTAAAGCCTCTATAAATATTGGCTCCCATGCTTAGTGATCATTTGAATACCTCCGAAATAGAGCACCAGTTGCAAACAAGTGGCTGGGCGCTGGAGGTGGTTAAGCTAATACCTAATCAATGGAGGGACGCTCCCATGCAGTGGGCCCTCACAGAGCTTTGATTCATACAGAGGGTGCGGATATAATGTGGTTTAGAATAAGCACAAAACTACCGTATTGATGAACACATTATCAGTGTCAATGGGAAAAGTTCTTTCAGGAAGAAGTGAAAATTGCTGGAGTGTACGCCTGGCTGTGTAGGAGAAAAAAGAAAAAACGTATCACGACTGCAGTGTGAACTAAACATCTTCTTGTCAGCTCCAGTGAGGAATTCAGACTTAAGAAGTTTTCGGCAAGGTCATTCTCCCCATGTTGGGTGCAGGTGTTACAGATTAGATGTGAGTCCAGGTACTTTGAGTCCAGGAAATCCAAACGTTCCCCAGCTGACAGAAGGAAGACTCTTACCGTGATGAGGGGAGATACTTTTTTTGAGGTCTTAAGCAAAGGCATGCTACATTTCAACTACTTCAAGGAGAACTATGTTATCTGAAAATTTAGATCTACATTTACCAGCATGAGGCCATGTGAGGTGCACTGTCGAATAGTTGTAGGCATTCAAGAAATGCATGAATTCACGAATGATGTCAAACAATGAAATGCTGCATCTCCTGTCACTGAAATCTGAATGGCATTGGACAAACTGCTGTGGCTTTTGAAAAGGTAATGTTTCAGCTGAAGCAGCAAAACGCATGCAGAAAAAAAGGAAATTCATCTATATACTGAAATTATATACTGATATATATATACTGAAATATACTTATATACTGAAAAAAACCACCTGATCAGTTCAGATGTGATCCGGCTCTCATTATAGATTGTAGATGATTTCTTTTATTGCATCAAAGCTTAATAGCCAAAAATGTGAACAACAGCCACAGCGTTGTGCCGTCACTGACATTTTTTCTTCTCTGATTGCATGGCTAACACAGACACAGGCGACATCCCTCTTTCCCCTGCACGTTTAGAGTAGAATCAGTTCACGCTGCACACTGGATTTTGATCTATAAAATGAGAGTAAAAAACCTGAAGCCATCTCAGTTTTACAAGTGATGTTTTTGACCTTGTGTGACGTGAACTTGAAATCAATGAAAAGGTCACGCTGACAGTATCCAGTGCGGCGTTTTTCGGACACCTTATACATCAGCAGAGGAAGCACGACCAGGGGAGAGTATGAGGAGCAGTTTTACGCTTTTGATATCATTCACAGCGAGCATCAGTGCAGAACTGATATAGTGCGGTCAAGGCAATATGCGAGAATTTTGGTTTCCTTGATAAAATATTATCTGGTAACAATCTTGGAGAATCATAATAATAAGACAAGAAAATTTTGAGATTCTTGATGGTGCAAAATACCTAAACAGCAATTTGCTCAAGGATCTATTTGTACCGTGTGTGGTGAAAGAGCCAAAAGTGACCTTGAGCACATTGTCTTGTGAAATCATGAAGACAACACGACTCTTGACGAGATGTATAAACTCACCCGAACATTGTACGAGTTCATAAAGTCAGTCTCCTGTTCTGCATCAAAGCAACAGCGCCAGAGTGCATATATATCGGTTGGACATCAAAGATTAGAGTCCCACTCCTCTGCTCTCTGCGTTCGGGAAGGGGCTCTTCATAATCACTGAAACTGAGCGGACCACCCCGGGCCACGAGAATATGATGCTGAGATCTTACGCTGGGTGAAATTCCCTTTTTACCAAATCATCGGCTGGTTAAACTTGGCCATATTTGTCATGCTTAGCCATATAAAAATGGTACATGTGAAAGAAAGCTGCCTGTGCACCATAATGAGCAATTCCTCCAGGTAAAGCAGCTGACATATTGTCATGGTTTAATAAACTACAGATACCAGCTTTATGGATATTATTTACTGTTAAGAACTAAGTCAGAGGGACAGGATTTCCATGTATAACTGCACGCACTAATGGTCAACTTTACAGATGCAGCATCCAGCGTTAAACCAAAGTTCACTAAATATTAAAACATGACCCTGCGCATGTGCACGCATGCCCTGCTATGCAGTTTTGACTTGGACAACTTTTTTTTTTGAATGCCCTCTTTCCCCAACTTCGGTCTCCACTTCCCCTGCCACTTTTATACTTCTCATCTCACATTTGTGTGGCATCAACCTCTCCCATTAACGCCTCGTTCCCAGAAGCCGCCGATGGATATAAATGACAAACGCAGCGCACTTTCCCTTTAAAGCAGAAACCTTTTAGCCAAGGAATTGTTGCGGATCTGTTTGGATGGAGACGTACTGCGTTCTTTGCGCTGCTCGACAACTCTCCGGCTCACAAGCGTGTAGGCACACAGCCAACATCAATCAATTTGTGCAGGAGGCGCGCATGTTTCCCTCTCACCATATTTCTCATGAGAATGTTATTCTTGACGCGTTTCTCAATTATTAATGCTACTTTAACGGAACAGGGAAGTAGGACGCTTACCTTCACCGATGCACCTTCATTGACTTGACCAGCAGCTCCCACTTGGGTTGTTGGGAATCCTGTCGACGTGCGCAGAGGACTGATGGTGATCTGGGCAGTTTAACAGATCGGACCGCGCATCCTTCCTCCTGCATTAAACTACATTAGTCAGGAGTTACACTGGCATGAGGGAAAAGGGGGGAGGGGGGGGTCAAGACGAGTGAGATGGGGAGGAAGCGCGCAGGACTGTTGCGAGAGAAAAGTTGTCCTCGAAGCAACAAGAAAGTTGACAGGAAAAAAAAAAAGGGGCTCCACCGCAGCCGGCTACTGTCCGAAAGAGATCTGGTGTAGTTTGATGCAGGAAAGCAGGGAGACACAAGGCAGGTGTTGGGGGAGAAATCGCGAAGGGGAGAGATCCGGGCGCAGGGAGTGATGAGAGCGCAGAGAGAGAAGGAGGAGGGGGGGGGGGGGGGGGAGAGACGGTGCTGAGCCTGAACCTCCACCTCACAGCACATCAGCCCGCCTGCATTTAAGTTTCTATCAGCCGCAGACTGTGTTCTGCACGTGTTCCCGTGGACGTGAGACAGAAACTTGACCTGCACTGTGAAGGGACCGCACAAGGAAAATATATGTAGACGGGAGGTGGCCAGAAAGCGGATCGATCGGGTTATAATTTTGTCCAAAGTCGAGGGAAAATAAAGTTCATGGAGGAATGAAATTTGAAAACAGATGGCGAATCCCGTCGCCCCTAAATAAGATTCGATCTTTGGGAATGGAGTGTAGATAATATTTGGTTGGACGTTTGATGAAAATGACGGATTTCTCATTTTGGACAGGTGGGGGTAGATGGAGTGAGGGGAGATAGGGGAGGGTGGGCGAAAGGAGATGGGGGGGGGGGGGGGCAGCGTAGAGGTGATAGAGGGTGGATACGATGTGTCTGGGGACAGAAACTAAACTTGGGAGAGGAGGACGCACTGTTTTTCCCCCCTTCAGATTTCATCCAAGGATCTCATCCCCATCCGAAGAACTCATCCCCTTTCTCCATTTGCCCCCAGTGCGCACACAAGAACCCCCCCCCCACCCCACACACACACACACACACACACACACACGCACACACCTCCCCTCACTTTCCTGCACCTCACCCCGCATAGAGGGGCGGCGGGTGGAAGGAGGAAAAGGAGAGAAAACAAGAATACCAAATAAATGAGAAATTTTCGTACAGGCCCCGCTTCCGTGCGTTCCATGCTAGCAATAACAATTAAATATCGACCGCTTTCCCGGCCGGAGAGAACCTGAGATACCCAGAGACTGCCAAGTACCGACACCCCCACCCCCCCCCGCCCTCCCCATCTTCCACATATGCACTCACTCCCTCACTCACTCCCTCTCCTCCTCCTCCTCTCGTCATCCTCTGCCTATACACCTCTTTTCCTTCTAATCCAAGTCCATCAGGCCAATCTCTTCTAATTTGGTGTATCTCATTTCTCTTGATTCCATCCCACAATCCATTGCAGCTCCACTCTTTTATCATTGCTGATTTGGGGGTGGCCCCTCGGACACACTCCCATTTTCTCTCAGTGCAAGAGGACTTCCTCACACCATGCATGTTAGTTTATCAAAATCAATTATGGGATTGAGATTCACGTTGCTTTCCCTTGGATGTGATGGCACGGGCTCATCGGAGCTACTGGCGCAGCCTGTTTCAGCTCCACTCTGACAATTGATGTGTCATTTTCAGCACATCTGCGTGTGTGGGTTCCAACTCAACATGCCTACAAAGACACTTATTGGCCCAACTTTGAATTATTAAAATATGCTGTGTTTAAAGGAAGCTCTGACACAGGCACCAATGTGTTGTAAATTAGCAAAGATCTTGCACAGAAATGTCAAAACCAACAGAAAATAAGATAACATGACTGACTGAGCTGCTGGAAAATCCAGTGGCTCTTTGAGGACCTCCAACTGGACTGCACTGTTTTCCTTTATGGCGGCGGATTCTTGCAGTGAAAGCTATAAAGCTCATTGTAGAACACACTGAGCGATAGGACTAAACATGGACCAAAAGACAAAAGTGTAAATGTTGCAGAGTTCGGTCACAACCAACCAAACCGAAGTGACCGATGGCGTGTTTTTGCCTATGAGTTGTTGCACAATGGTGAAAAGATGAGTTCCTGTGAGATCCACTGCCTCTCTTGCCTCTCAGTAGACTCTATAGTTTGCTTTTACGGCACAGGTTTATGGTGGATGAATGAATTCTTGGCATTTTATTGTGAAACCTTTGAGGATCGTTGCAGAATACGGTGAGCTATAATTTGGTGGGACAATGGACAGTCTAAAAGATAAGAGCGCGTTTTATTAGCAGACTGTTTGATACTTCTGGCAGGTTTTCTTTTTTTTAGCTTGTTTGTCCATGCAGTAAGCGAACGCACCTTTTTGGCATTTATTTCAATATCTGTGTCTCCTTGTGCAATATGATAGTGCTCTATATCCAGCATGGAACAATGGAGTCTGGGGGTTTCAGACTTCAGCCCCAAAGACAAACAGGTAGACTGCAACAACCTCCTTTTGTTGATTGACAGGGCCCCCGGATTTGTGCAACTCGTGACAAGACTGCCAGAGGAGTGGCATTATGTTGGACTTATAAGTCCTGAGCACGCCAATGCCAACTTTCCAAACGAATTGCACAACTATCAAAAGTTTCTCCATCATTGTCGTTGTGTCTTCTCTCACTCCTCTTTATATTTTTTTCCGCCTCAGAACTTCTCTCTGCTCGCACCCAAGCTATTCAATTTCTATTTATTTCACCCCCCCACCACCTTCACCACCACCACCACCCCCCCCACACACACGCACCCTGCACTCCTCGAGCCCTCCCACCCCCGCCACCCAACACCTCCCTCATCCTGCTTCTCATCTCTCCTTTTTCACACCTCTCCGCATCTCCTCGCTCGCCATTAAAACCCATTCTTCCCCTGTTGTCGCCCTAATTCTCCTCCCTCCATCCCGCCGTCTCTTCCCTTCTTTCCTTAGACTTCCCTCCACCTCGTTATCTCCCCCGTTTGACTTTAATTAGTTAATGCATTAATTATCTACGCCCCAATACCTGCACCATTAACATACCGTCTCCTCCCTGTGGCTCCCCCCTCTGCCTCACCCCGAGGCCTCTGGGCTGGAGATGGTGCATGGACACACGCGCGCACACGCACAGACACACAAAACTGTCCTCTGCTTTTTTCCCTCCCTTTTTACCCCATGCCTCTTTTTCACTCTATTTCTCACTCTCCCACTCTTTGCCCCCTACCTATTTCCCCCCCCAAGTCATCTCTCTCCCCCCGCCTATCTTTTTTTCTGCCCCCCTATACTCTCCTCTTTTTCTCTCTGTGCCTTGCAGTCGCCTCTGCCGGCTGGTCTCTCTCCCCGGCGACGGAATTATGAAAAATGCGCCCATCGACAGAGCGCCTCAGCTTCGATTAGCCGAGATGGGACATGACAGGCCGCGATCAATACTTATACCGTCCTATAACGTGTCAACTAATGAATCAATCTCGGCTAAATTTTCCATTTTTCAAAAGCCGACGCGAGAGACTGGAATATCCTCTTTTGTAAAGATATTATTATCGATTTCGTCGGCAATTTGACATCGGGGGTAGTTAATTCCACTCTAGAATAAAATTGAAAACACTTGAGATTGAAGTGAGAGAGGGAGAGAGAGAGAGAGAGAGGGAGGGGAGAGGAGAGGAGAGGAGGGAGGCAAGGGCAGGCAGGAGGGGAGGGGGAGACGGCTGTTGACTTGATAAAAGAGAATGGGAAGATGGAAGGAAGGGGAAAAGGGGGTAGGAAGAAGAGATACTACTGGTGGTGTGTTACAGAGACAGCAGCAGTCTATCTATCTATCTATCTATCCATCTATCTATCCATCCAAGGATAGTGATAAAAAACAAAGATAGGCAGGTGAAACTATATGTAGACTCTTATGAAGGTAGACAAAATAGCACAAACACCTGTACAATACAATCTAATATGGCCTTGCAGTAGAGCCGACTACATGTATAAAGGTTATACCGCCCTATTTTTGTTGCAGTTTTATTATAGAGGTGCTTTTTGTTGTTCCCGCTTCCTGTCATTTTGTCAAACCCTTTGATTTGGGTTTAGCCAATACAATGAATGAATGAATGTTGCTTTTGTTGTGCGTTTCAAAAGACGGTTATATGGCAACCTCCAATCTTGTGTTCTGAGATAGTTAAGGACCACTGGGCCGTATAAACAATAAGTGAGATGCTTTAAAAAAAAAAAAAAAACGTACGTATAAGTTGCATTTCAGTGTTCCCATATGATTTTCTTTTTATGTAAAAAGGAAGATGGTGAAGTCGTCGCGGCTAGATGTAACTTCATTAGCACTCTAAACGTGCATTTTACGCCATATTAACAAACCGTAAGTTATGATAACGTCGCCGTCTGAGTGTTCCTGTGCGCGTACGTGCACATGCATGACTGTGTGTGCGTCGGTAGAGACGGAGAGAGGAGAGGCAGAGAGTCAGCATGTGTGTCAGAGTGAAATATAGATGGAGGAGGCCGGTGTGTGTGAGGGTCAGCGAGGTGCAGTGTAACTGTCGACAATCACAGCCTTATTTACCTGTCAAAAACACTATCATCCCACACAGCCCCAGCCAAGCAATTTCTCCTGTCTCTTCCTCCCTCGCTCTCTTTCTCTCCCTCTCTCTCTCTCTCTCTACCTCCAATTACAACCTAGAGGGCTATTTCTCTCCAGGACAAAAACACTCCCCACAAGCCCTCCCTCTCCTTTCCGATAGCCCCTTCTCTCTCCCCATCGTTTCTACCCTTCTCTCTTTTTTTTTTTCCCCGCTCTCCCCCGTTCTTTTCCTCTGCTGAGAGTTGGAGAGTGGAAATGAACAAGCTGTAAACACACACCACTTATCACAGTGTATGCTGTTGTGTATTTGTTGGCGAAAGGCTGGCGAGGTGAGGGCTGTGGTATATGAGGCCAGAGGTGTGGGCTACTGTACCAGACGGAGAGATGTGAAATAAAGATGCACCACAGGTTGAAAGGCAGTTTGATCAATGCGCTGCTGGTCGCTCACTATGTCCCTCTGCTCTAAAACTGCAACTGCTGAAATGTGCACAGTTACAGAGTATGCTGATTTTTTTCATACACACTGTGGAGAATAAGTCTTATGCTCTCTGCTCTCTTACACTGTTTGCAAGGTCGGACGCTCATGTCAATATTCTATTTTTTCCAGACTGTCAACAAATCCCCCATAAAAGAAGAACCAAAACCATCAATGAGTTGATTGTACTAACGCATCTGGCCACATGTAGGTTATTCCTCTGTGCCATAGACCGCCGCTGTTGGCCAAAAACACACGAGGCAGGCACGCCGTTGCGATGGTGGGATGTGCCTAATGATAAACTAAAGAACTACAGATTATTTATTTCTTATCTTTAGGGAGTTGGAAGCTCATAATGTTGAAACCTGTCTCATTAGATATAATCAAGAGGTATCTATTACACTCATTACTTACAGTATGGCCTTTATACTAGCTACAGAAAAGTTCATTTCAGAAATGTGTTATCTTTACCATTTAGAAACCTCCTATTGAATGAGTGTTGCTGTGTATGTCTATGTGTTTGAGCGTACACCACATCTGTTAACGGCATCATTGCGCCCTTCTGCAGACGTAGACAGTGTGATTCATGAGATGCTGGTTTGTTAAGAGAGCTTTTGAGGATTTTGCCAGGAATTATCTTCCTACAAAGTAACATATCAGACAGATTATTGAGTACGTCGGCAGGCTGTATGATGGACAGTGACAGATTGGAAGGAATGTTCTGCTGCCTGACTGGAAAGCCACTCAGAGGAATTTTGCTGATACATGACTGTGGCGGACACTTGGGTGGCCTTTTATTTCCTGAACCGAGTCCTGATGCTTGTGACTGAAACTTACACATGTACACACACACACACACACACACACACGCACACACACACACAGACTGATAGCAGTCCGCTGTCCGTCTTCGTGACTGGCTCTGTGAAAAGGCCATCTGACAAAGCCATTAACAGGGCGGTGTAATACCTGTGTCTGTAGTAAGCTGAGTGACACTAAAAGACATTTATGGGCACTGCCATGACAGGAGAAGCACAGTGACATCTGACTGACTGACTGACTGAGTGTCTGAGTGTCTGGATGGCAAGCTGGTTGACGGATAAAGGCGGGCAGAGACACCAACACCATTGAGACAGTGATGGACACACAAGTCATGTCACAGAGAGCGAGGGAGGATTCACACGTTTTACAAGTCTGATACCTACACACGGGAATACGTCAGCATAATCTAACTCACTGTATTGACAGTTCAGCGGTGAAGTTTTGATCAAAAAGGGTCAATACTTCACACAGCTGGGGGCAAGTTTGAGCACAAAAGGATCGCTGAGTGTTGTATCTTAAAATTTCATCAAAAAATGAATTTTCATTATCAGTAAGTGTAGCACTCTGCTGTAAATTATGGGGAATTGAGATGTCATTTTAGGATTCAGGCAGAGAATGGACGCACCACTATAAAGAGTAACAAAGAGACGGAGCTAGAGAGTTATAGACAGTAAGACAAAAAGAAAGTCAGAGCAGAAATGTTAAGTGGGAGACAGAGACAAAGCATGAGACCAAGAGAGAAAGAGAAAGAGAAGAATGATGTTGAATTGAGTGTGTGTGTGTGTGTGTGTGTGTGTTAGAGTGTGTGCAGCCAGGGCAGCAGGCAGAGGCAGCTAAGCAGAACCAGCCAGCCCTCACAAACCAATCAGGCCTTCATTAGGCTGGGCGGGAGGGATCGATGGCCAGCCCGCATCAATTAAACAGCACCCGCACCACACTATATATACACACATACATGCACCTCTTCTATACACTGCCACCACTTACATACACCTTCCACACACACACACCTATTATGTTACACTAAACACATGTACAAATATAACACACACATATAGACACTAGCAAAAAAAGACAAGACATAACTATGTATAAATATGTATCTTATGCCTATGTCTCACAATGTTATATCCTGAATAGCCAAACTGGACATACAATACATGCTTGTGCTCTTTTTAATACACTAAACCTCACTCTGCTGTTATGTGCAATAGCTAAAACATTAAGTGATCGTCACAGTCAAAAATCCATTCCATCCATGATTGAAAACCTCTTTTGATGCTCTATTCTCAGACAAAAAAAAAAACACAAAATAAAGGTTACTGGTGTTAATGTGGGCTCTTCCAAACCCAGTAACTGATAAAGTAAATCAGATTCAAATAAAAAAAAAAAGAATATAAAATTATCAAAAAGAATTCCTGCCTTTAAAATATAGAAAAGAGGTATTCTTCAAACTGCAAGCACAATGTTACCTGTCCATTCGCTCTTTCAACCCCGACATACAGTCTCAACATCGATAACACCCAATTACACACAAGCTCACACATGGTGGATCCTGAAAACACACAATTACATGCGCTCCGGACACACTTTTTATTAACACTCAATTACACACACGCATAAATCACTGACGAGCCGTGCACCCACAAGAGCATAACTGCTGACCGCCATGTGAGGGATGGGTCTTTTTTTTTCTCTTTCCTTTGGCCATCACTTTCACAAAAGGCCAAAAATAATTTAGAGGTAGGCCTACAGACAGAACAGGGTATGCTGCAGATCTGTCACAGTGGGTAAACACTGTGTGGCATGAAGGAGTCCACAATACCGCTAATATGTCTTTTTTTTGAAAATGTTTGGTCAAAACAATACAATAGCAAATAGGCAGATATGTTTTCAAGTGGATTTCAAAAATGTAATGTTACCTCACAACAGCATAGTGTTAGTTAGAATGTGCTATTCATCCTCCCATATTGCATGGGTTACCTCTAGGGTATGACATGATGACTACTGAATACTGAATATGGAGCACATTGAGACACGTACCGACTTCACTCAAGTATCAAAGATATGATTCATAATCCAAATGCAAACACAAAGTGTGGCATCTCCACCAAAATGCAAAATACAATGGCTCCTATATGGTTAAGGTTGCTTATATTTGTAAGCTTCATATGTTTGTTGTTGCCGTATGTCTGTATGTGTATTATTGGGTAAATTTGTCCTCGGAGTCAAATTCCATCTATGCATGAACATACTTGTTAAATTAAGCTGAATTGGAATCCCACTCTAAATTTCACATCGATTAAAAGGGTCATGAAATACACAGATTGTTAGTGGTTATTGTTTACATTATTGATGTGTGTGCTGGAAGAAATACCGCGTATATCTTCAATAATGAGCAAGTGAAAATATACAAAATGCAGGATATTTAGTATGTAAGTCAGACTTTTCAATCACATATGTGATACGACTTGTAATCTATACGGCCAATATACTGATACAGGTTTTTAAGGCACTGAGACAATCATCCTGAATCTAAATTGGGTAAATGTCACCATCTAATATCCACCATGGATGACAAAGCAGAATTTGATCACCTGGTTGTTGCAAAGCTATACTGCTTGGTCAAAAACTATGTCAGAGTCCAACACCATCATGAATTTTTATTGAGATCTAAATAGTTCAAGCTACATCACGAAACATTATATTTGAACAACATCTAGGCCTGGAAGAAGCCATCTTGATGTAGCCATGATGTGTGACTTTGTACTAATCCAGGAGATTTCAGATTTATAGGAAAGTGTGCTGCAGAAGTGTGAGGATAACTAACAAAACAATTATGAACACATGCTGCATCTTCTTAATGTTGCATTTAAATTGCTCGGGGGAAAAAGAGGCATGACTTATTTCAAATGTTTTATTGTTTTGTTTGCAAGTTTACACCACCTAGGTATAGATGAGGTGTGTTGCCTCTTCCCTGACCGGTTGGTTGACACAAGTTTCCCCCTAACCACCCTCAGCGCTGCATGCTTCAAAAGCAGCGTTGTGAAAATATTCAACTCTAAAATAAATGTGTCTGTATTGGGCGATTACCGGGCCACGCTTCCTGAGCCCCACGCGTCACCTGCTCGCCGTGGCATTGACACGTCAGTCTCCCGCGGCTAACGCAATGTGACAGTGTTGAGATTATAATATCTGGCCCGTATTACTGGGCATTAGCGCCATTACCGCGCCCCTCCCGCTCAGGTGGGCCACTCTGGGACGGAGAGAGAGGGGGAGAGAGATCAGGAAATTGAGAGAAGGCGGTGTGGAAAAGGAGGGTGAGGGACGATGAGATAGATGAATGAATTTGAGAAAATGGGAGAAGCATTTTAGCTTGAGTAAAAGGCCTGTACAGTTGTGGGGTATAAACATAAGCATCTGACAATCAAATGGGAAAGATGGGGCATTTCTGTCTGATTTTATGCCATTTCAGGAGGATGTGTTCAAGGAGGAACTGAGGCTCCTTGTGGTGTGTAAACCATTCACTGAATAATAATGGTGAAATCTGGCATCCACATCACCAGAGTGCGAGTGCTGCTAGTGACAGAGTAGGGGCTGCAGTGTGATATGAAGAAAAAGGCTAAGAGGGGGCAGCCCAATTGGATAAAGCTATTCTAATAATGAACAGCTGAACAAGCACCATCACTTCACATGATTTAATGTTTACACCATGCCACGCCTGGTTTCATATCGCTTTTCCAGAGCCTTCATTTGTTTCACCCAAAGAAAACACTTCTATTCCACAGCCTTGTTGTTTTAATTAGGGAAATTAATAAGTAAGAATAAATTAATGTGGCCTCCTCGCCTCCTCCCGAGCCCCCCCCCCCACCTCAGAGTGGTGGCAGGCGCCATCGCTTGCCTCCCTGCTCCCTCGCCTGCATGGGATGTATTTGCGTGCAATAATTAACGCTTAATAAGTAAGTGATTCATTATGATTAGCGTGCGGATTCGCCGTAATGGCCCCTCTCTGTGCTAGCAATCAACCTCACTCTGTTTATCCACACATAAGCCCCCCTGATCCATCTCTGTCTGCGCTCCCCATCTACATATCCGCCACTGTGCTCCATTCCTCTGGTCCTGATGCTGGGCCATTTGTTGGGCTGCTGCTGGAGGTCTCTTTATCAATCTGAGTGTCATTAGGGAGGCTGAGGAGGAGGAAGGGGCCTCATTGTCATCAAAAGGAGGGGACTGTCATGAGACGGGAGGATCGCTCATTTTGGTGATGGGGTTTAGATGTAGAAGTGAAAGATTTGTTTGTCTGAAAAGGAATTAATAGGATTGCCAAGTGCTAGGATAAGTTGGCGCACTGGGGGTTTCGTGTGTCCAAGGATCGCTCATTATCACTCATCAAACAAAGCATGGTGATGGTCTCTCGGCACAAACCCCAAGAGTGAAGGAGATTAATTCATTATGGTTGTAATTTTTGGGGTGGGGTGAGGAACGCTAAAGTACTGTGACTCTTGTAATGTGATAGACACTAATTTAGTTAAAGTCTCTTGGGGACAGTTTGTTTATTGTTTTGCATTCAGTCACGCCCCCACGAGGGTGTTGTTTAATTCACCAGAGGTGGAGTAATCTGAAGAGCAGTGCTTGTGATGACACCAGAAGCCTTTGCGACAGGAATCACTGATGTAAGAAGGCGCAAAGTCAGGGCTTTTTAGAAAGCAACCCGATTCTGTAGATGTGCGAGTAAAAATAATCGGTTTAGTGAAAAAAGTCTGTACCAATAAACAGTTTGAAATTCTGCAACTTAAAGGATAGGGGAGGATTTTTTCAAGACTTAATACTATACTTACAAGCTGTGTGTTCACTGAAGTCACTCCTCCTCCTCCTCCTCCTCCTCCTCCTCCTCCTCCTCCTCCTCCTCCTCACTGGCTGTGAAGAGTCTCCTTCCTGGTGCAACTCCATCGTAAAAGTAGCCGTTCCGAATAGCCACACTTCAAAGCTAGGTGAAAGTCTGCTGTCATAGAGAGAGGCATTTCACATTCAATTCAAATGGGGACAGCAGTGCACACTTTTCGACAGTCTCACCTTAAATTGATTCATAGCTCTCATGTGTACATGTAGAAAGAAATTCCTACCCTGCCTCCTTTCTCACCCTCGCAAAATGGCCAATCAATGTGGTTGTCAAATTGACAGTTTGCAAAGTTACAGAGCAGACGCCCACCAACCCAGTTCTGATGTCAGAAAGTTATTGATGATATGGGAAACAAAAAGAAATCCACAGTACCCGTTTGAAAAAAATGCAACCCAACGTTTAGCTGAAGCAAATGCTTCAGTAATCTGTGTTGTTCAAATCAAGTAGGCAAAGTAAGTCTGCAAAATTTACTTTTTACTCACTCTTTGAGTTTCCTTGCTGAGTGCCAGGACATAAATAATAACACTGTTGATTATGTCCTTTACCGTTGTATGCAGGGTAAGAGGGTAGTGGTTCCCAGCCAGAAGAGACAGGAGTGACTGAGAAGTGCATGTGTGCATGCAAGTATTGTTTTAGGGCAGAAAAAAATGTGAAACTAGTAAATAAATAAACATAAATAAAATAAAATTTTTATATGGTCCAAACTCACAAATCCGCCTCGAAGGGCTTTACAAACTGTAGAACATCTGACACCCTTTATCCTTGGACTTCCCACACAAACAAGAGCATCAGTCCAAACAGCAATATTTGTTTATGTCCAAGTGACAGAGACCACTAGCAGCAGAAGGATATGTGACTCTTTGTCCCCCCGAAGCCAACAGTTAAATCCCCACAACATCAGACTTTGAGATGGGACGCTACTGCTCACTTGCAGTTTCCCAGCCAACGCTATTTGCTTCCAACCATGATCGTTTCTTAACCCAAATAGACAACATTTCTACTGACAACAATTGTGGACAAATTACATCCTGTCAAACAGAGTGTGAGATCAGAAAACACTTATGTTATTTCTGCAGACCAGTTACAAAAGATGTCTTTTGTTGTTTAGTTTGGAGGAGTTGTTATGATTCGGATAACCTATCCATCAATTAGGGATCCTGAAAAGTAATTTGAATACATACATGTACACACACACATGCAGAGACAAACGCTCGGCCCACTCGGTGGGGATCTACCTGAAGATCAACTAGACGAGCTTTCTCACCAACAACTCCACTTGACAGCAGCTTGCTTGAGCCATTTTGTACCCTGTGAAAAAGGCTTGCTTGCACTCACTCTCTCTCTCTCACTCTCTCTCTCAGAATGTTCATTGCCCAGAAAATAATTTCTCTAGTCATTTCAGCGCCTTTGTGAGCGGCAATCAATTTCTCTTCTCTTCATGATGGTCCCGCGTGTGGGCACAGAAGTTTGACCTTCTCTAAAAGATCTATCAATTTATCCGTCCATCCTGCAACCTATCCATTAATGTTTTCATCTTCCCCTGTTGTCTTTTTTTTCTTCTCTCTGGCTGCTGACTGTTGGGTGGTGAAGTGGCTTTAAGCTTATGTGCTCTTCAAGAACTAGTGGGTGTCTGTTTGTGCAATTATACCTCAGTCTTAGAGCTGGACCAAAATCAGCCGGTGGAGAAAATGATGGTAATTTTGACTGAGGAGAATATGCACTTGAGACAAAGGGAAGGGAAGCCCATTTTGAGCATGGTGATGGTTGTGAACCCTGGGAGGAGACGGGGTCGGGCTAAGGCTAAATGACATATCACATTACCAGCTAGGGGTCACCCAATTTCTCCCAATCTACTACCAGCATTTCTGTGGCAACAGCTCTGTTAAACGCTATCCTATTGTTTATCTGTCAGTCAGTGCCTTGCTCTCCTTCTGCTCATGCGTTCATCTTCTGCGCTCTAAAAAACTAAACTTGAACTGAAATTTTGAGTTGAATTAAATTTCGAGTTGTATGAATATCTGGTCAAAGCCATAATTACCAAAAAGACCAAATCTAAATTTCATTTATTGATATTGTATACATTTATAAAGCTATCTATATTCGTTTTCTCCACAAAGCTTTTTTTGTAATATCCATATCAATGAAATAGTTTGATACATTATTTCAACTCAACTCAAAGACTGTTGTTACCTTTTGTTACACCATGCTGATATTCATTTCATGGGGTAACATACAGAGCACTGAGGTCACAGGACAGCTCATTGCTGTGAGCTTTGAATGTTTGGTTATTTGCCATCACAATGGACCAATGAACAAGAGCCAGGTCATGCTAGTTAGAACGCATTCCTTTGCGCAATATCTCAGCAAATGTGAAATATCATGAATAGAAAGTAACATCTAGTGGGAATCAGTGCTAACACTGGCAAGCTGGGCTAATCATCTTTCTGAGTGAAGTACAAACTGACAAGCACGAAGGATTCTCGCAATTGTTGAGAAAATTGTGTTGCAAAGGATTCGACGTTTTAAATCTCTAATCTTACGGTAGATAGGCGACGATGTGTGGGCTTGCTGAAAAATAGTCTTCTATCAACATTCAGAGTCAATACAGTATGTCGTTCTCCTGCCACTTGCACACCATGGAAGTCCACTGGTTCTAGCAACACCAGCTCTTAGACGTCAGTCAAACAGTTCTGGGAGAAAGCTGACAACGTCAGGAGGCTGCAGGCTCCATGAGAGGGGTCACGACCTCAGGAAGTAAAAGCAGGTCAGGAAATGGTGACAACAGCATCCTCACTTCCTCTCTGGAACATAAAGCTGGACAACAAGGTTTTTTTGGGCAGATAAATGATTTAGACCAGCATAAAAGAAGTTTCAGCCTGAATCCGTGTGAGGTTCAAAAGAGGCAAAATTATGTTAATTGTTAGACTGTTCCTCTCTTTGTAATACCGACATAATCCTTTTAAACTGATGCTGTTTAATCTTTGCTTTTTGTCTCCATTGGACTGTCAGCTAAAGACAACTTTGGCTCTGCAGAGCTTCTCTCTATGGGCCTATTCTCCTGTATCCTCTACATCTCACTGATCCCTTTCTCTTTTTTCCTCTCTCTCCCCCCCGCCAACCCTTTTCTCCTCTCCTCCCCTCCACCTACCCAGAGCCTTTCCATTCTCATCTCTCTCCCTCACTCGTTTTCTCTTTCCCTCATTCACACTCCTCTCTCTGTCCCTTCCAATCTCTCTCCTCCTCACGCTCCCCCTCTCTCTAGCTCACAGGACAGTATTATATATTCCAGTCTCATGCTTTGCATGATTTGGGCAATAGATGAAGCCATATCCCTCTCTCCTCTTCGGGCTCTCCCCTCCCTCTCTCTCTCGCCTTGTTGTTTAATGTTTCAATTTGGAGGAAGCAAACATTCAATCAGACAGATTAACTGTTTAATGCATGTCATCAGTCAAACTGTCTACAAGAGGGGGGCCCCTCGGCCTGGCGCTGCCTCTCCCCCCTCAACTGCCGCTACGTCCTTCTCACTCCCCTGCTCTCCACGCGCACACTGTCTACTCTCATATAGACAGGCCCATCCAGGCTCGAGCCCAGACGCAGAGGCGTCTGTGCACAAACACACGCACACGAGCGCAATAACACATACATTTACTCATGCACACAGACACACACATCCACAAACACAGACGTATACATGAAACATACACTGGAAAGCACACGTGCATGCACGGACACAGTCACGTGCAAGATCATATACGTAGACAACCAAATACGTATGCATGAAAAGCCTCTCGCTGATATCCATATAAATATAGTTTAAACAAAGCAGTGAATGAATGAGGGCACCTGCAACCAAAATGGAAAATGTGAATGTGTGTGTGAGTGTTTTTAAAGGTACACGGATCACGTGAGACATTCCATGTAATTCCAGTGCCACATATACTGATGTGCTAAAGGACACATGCACTGATTCACTTACAATGATTGTGAAACTGCTTTCCACAATTAAGCCATGCTCTCTTAACAGACAACACACATGCTCTCACATACATTCTCTTTCTCTTTCTCCCTCACACACACACACACACATCCCACAGGCCAGTGGATAGGGAAATCAAAGTGACACGGAGGTAGAGCAAGGGGGAGTGAGAGATTAGAGGAAATGAAAAGAGTAAAGAGGAAAGAGGGAAAGAGGGAATGGGAGGCCGAGCGTGCTGCAGATGGAGTAGACTGTAAAATAGGGAGTGACGCTCACGCTCAGTTTATAAATGATAGTGTATGAGTCTGGATTAGGATGTACACACTGACATTTATGTCACTGACAACCTGAAAAGTGATTGGGGTTATCACATCTACACATTATTGTTTACCTGGGTGTATATGATGGATTTTCAATGTATCCATCTTAATCAGTAAGTATGACCAACATGTATGAAGCACACTAATCCTAAATCTGTCGTCATGTCGTTTGGCTTCCTCTTCTCAGTTATATGCGTTTTGAAAACCAATCTTACGTAATTCATCTGTATCGCCTGCTAAAGCACAGCATATGTTGCCGTGTCCAAAGTTTATTTGTAAATCAAATGACAGTACGATACCTGTAGCTTATTTCACAGTAGTGATGTATTTACAGGCACTTTCAGGAGATGAGCTTGGCCCATTGATTATAACTAAAAAACATGTTTAGATTTGATGAGTAACGATGAAAAAAAAAGATGTTAGTCCTTATATCAGATATATTCATAGCATTTTTATTTATTTCAACTACGTTCTATGTTCTATTATGTTTACCTGGTCTAAAAAAGCTGCTATTAACTTTTGAATTGTATACTCTGAGTTCTTACAATTATCATTACAGACATATGCCAGACATAATTGCTGATTTTTTCTGTTATTGCCGTCATTGTGGTGTCTCATTGTCCGACCATGTTATGTTTGTGACAGATATTGAGTTGCCATCTTACTGGTTTTAAGTACATCTTGCCCAAAGACTGCAGTTGAAATATAAGTGGCTGGCTAACACGTGTAACATATGTGTGGAAATGATGGTTCACGTGCAGCGATCTTGTTAATTAGTGAAATGCATTGAAAAGGACGGATCTACTGCATAAAGGAAAACATGACAATTCACCAACGTGATGCCTTACATGCACCACTGATGTTGACTGAGTGTTAGTGAGATAGCAAACTCTCAGCAAAGTTTTATCAAATTTCAATTCTTTAATTTGAGCAGCACATTCTTAACATTCTCATGAGGTATATTCTTGGATAATGAGATGTACTTTAAAACTTTTGTCTCAACTTCTCATAAAGATGGAGTAGCATGGTACCTTGTGGAAACATCCTATGAACACAGTCACTATTAGCTTGCAGGGTAATTTTTTGTTTTTAAAAATTATTTTCAAGAAAAAGAGGAGGTAGACATACAGATTTCTAAAATTAAAGAACTCTACGTGATGGCTGCAGATATCTAAGACGGCTATACTGTAAAGCGTCACATGGCAGAACCCAAGAAGGCTCTACTAAAGTGTAACAACCTTATGAGGTTGCTGACCAGCTGCTTCACACACTGCCTCCCTCCATCATTTTCTTCTCCAACCCTCTTTGTTTTACTCTCCCTCTCATTCATTTTTATTTTATCTCCCGGTGCTGTGGAGCATCTCGTGTATCTCCCTCTCTCCCCCACTCTCCGACCACAGCGCAGAGGGTGGCCAAACCTGGTAAGTATTGACAGGGAGCTCCAGTGACACGGAGAGAGCCAGTCAATGCCCAGACACCCAGGGCAGGGGGTCAATGACAAAAGGTAGGCCGCCTGGAAAGAGGGAGCTCGGGAAGGAGGGAGAGAGGAGGAGAAAGAGAAGGGGAAGGCAGTTGATAGATGGTGAGGCACGAGAGATATGCGGCGAGATAGTACAACTTTGAGGCAAGATTAATACAAGGTGAAAGAAAGAGCACAGAGGGACATTCGAGACGGAGGTACAAAGACAGATGGGGATGAGAATGAAGATGAAAGGGTGGTTTTTATCTTAACGATGGCATCTGTCGGGCCAAACGAGACAGTATGCAGCTAATGATAATGCAAAAGAGTCATCAAATCATGGATCAAACTAGCGTGAGCAGTGGTTGAAAATATTTTTTAAATAGCACACAGCAAAGCATCACTTTATTTCTAATAACTGCGACTGGAAACTGAAGGAGGCAACGTGGAAGTTCAAGAAGAACTGGTGGCACGGGGAGTGAGTGAGACGGACGTACGTGAACGTTCCTCTGAGACCGCGGATGGGACAAGCGAGATAGGACGCTAGACTAGGATTAACAGACCTGTACCAGCACACACACACACACACACACACAGACACACAGGCACACTGTGTGTTTGTGTATTGACACAGAGAGAGAGTGTCAGTATGTATTGAACGGCGGGCGGTAAGTGAACCCTCCTCTCCCGCCCATCCCCTCCTCCATCTCTCCTTCTCTCTATCGGATATCAGTCCCTTCTCCTCTAATCATTTCCTTCCTTTTGGCCCTCTCTTCTTTCTAATGCAATTATCCCTCATTCCTCTTTTCCTTCCTCTTTCCCTCTGTTTCTACTCCTGTGCTCTTCCCATTGGTACTTTTCTGTTTTACATTGTAAGATTTTTTTTTTTTTTATCGTTTCTTTTTTTCCCCCTTTTTCGTTATCTCGCCAGTCATGTTCTGGCTGACAACACTGTGTCTACCATTGTCAGTAGTACTTATTGTTCCTCCTTGTTTGCTCTTACCTGGCTCTCTCCTTTGTTTTGATCTTTAGTGATCAGTCTCCCGTAGCCTCGGTGTGTGACAAAAAGGTTCTCATTAATCAATATCACTCTCCAAATGTGATAACATTCTTCTCCAAGCCTCTGCAATACGGCAAAGAGAAACATACATAATAGTTGTGAACAAACACGGGGGCTAGAAAAAAAAAAAAAACAACCAACACATCATCAAAGACTTTGCAGGAAAAAAAGGTAGGTTATATTTGGTTCCTTGGCTATTAGCAGTATTTGTCAAAGCTGAATAAGTTGTGTCCATCACATCCTTTTAATTTCACGTTGTTGCTGCCTTTCCTATTTGTCAGTCAAGTTTGTGTTTGGTATATTTTGTCCACTTTTCCCCTACAGCGTTTAAACTATTTTACAGTTTTGTTGACTGATACACTTGCAGTTTCCTCTCAAACTACTCAGCTTCTTTCGAGCTCTGCTAGTTGCCTCGTGTTACTTTGAAAAGTCACAGATCAAAGCGCTAATTGCCAGACCTGTTTTATAGCTAAAGATCTCTGCTAATTGGTATTGTATCTAACATGATACACCTGTAGCAGTGTAGCTTGTTGTAGCTGTGATTAAGTTATTTAAAGGTTAGTTTATGCTATTTTGTCTAAATCTTGTAGTTTAGTAAGCTTAGAGAAAAGTCAAACATGCTGGAAATGAGCATCTCTGAAAAAGTGTCCTTTACACTTAAAGTTAAACAGCTTTCATTTGTGTATCACAAGTGTTCACGATTGTCTCATCCAGTTCGGTCAGTTGATGTTCTGAAAAACAGTTTACCACATTTCTACAATTTCAAGCCAGAGAACTGCCAGTGTACACATTTTACAAGGCTTGTCTGCACAGCCATCCATTACACATAGGAGCTCATATCATGAAAAAGCAGTAAATACAGCAGATAAAAACAATAAACACAATAGAGAAAGATGATGTCCTGTTCACACATGGATAGAGACCTCTTCATGTAGCCTCAGGCTATGATCCCGTTAACACTTTCCACTCACTGCGAGGTGTCTGAAGGTTCCTTTGGTCGCAGGTGATACATCTTCAGGCCCCATCACCTCACCTTTGCAGGGGTAGGAAAAACCACGTCCCCGACAGTGGGAACAAGAGGAGAGCTCATCATGCTTCTGGATCCGGAGCCCCAAATCCAGCCACAGTATCACGCTGCTATTGGCAATTCTCTTTAAACGACAGTGCTCAACATTTTCCCTTAAATTCATTTATTTGAAATAAAATTAGAAACAGGCCACTAGGAGGAATGTATTTGATTCACATTAGATTGCGTCTTGTAAGCTTATAAAGATGGAAAGATCACTTCTTCTCTGCAGTACTGTATCACAGTCTTTGCTGCAAATGCCCAGGGCACTTCATCAGAGAGCAGGGAGGTGGAGATTGGTTTGTCTCTCTGCCAGTTTACCTTGACACAAAGCCCCGGCACACACACACACGCACACACACACACACGTGCACACATGCACGCACCCACTTGCCTGAACACCTGTTGTAGACTGGCCCTAACTGCCTTTGATAGTGGCCTACTATGGTAACAGGTGAGCCTATAGTGAACCACAACCGGTTTCCAGTGTCTTCATCAGTGATATACTTCTATCTCAGGAATACAAATCTGACACTCTCTCTTTGTGCAGAGTTATTAGGCTGGTGTTCCGACACTGCATTTCTCCCGTTAGGTCTACAACACAACAGATAGGAATTCGAGCAGAGGGGGGAGGGCGATATTTCACAGCAAGCGCATTGGCAGACAACCACCTTTCCTCGCAAATTTGTGAGCCTGGCTTCCTGCATGCCCCGCGCCCTGTGCTCTGCCGGAAACAGATGGTTCCCGGAATGTCCTCGAGCAGAGTTCTGAAGAGCTGCTAGTAGCCCGAGAGGCGCGTGAAGGAGGGAGGGGCGCGCGTTGTCTCTCCGACAAACTTAACTTCATCTGCCTCTCTCTGTAGCTCTCAGTCTTCCTGCTCGATTTGGATACTTAATAATAGTTCAATATAATTACGCTGTCAAGCAGTGGAGCTCTTCAGCAGCAGTTAAAGTAGCTTAATTTCATTGTTATTTAACTCACTCCATGTTATCACAATGGAAACAAAATACTATGGCAAAGCCGTTTTATTGATTACACAATATAAACCAGTTATATGTATCTGCATTACAGCATGTCTTGTCACAAAATCGTCTGGGTGACACGCTTGTCAATTGGGAATATGTGTGTGTTTGGGGGTTGTTGATGTGACAAAGCTTGGCAGTGAAGCGACATGGCTGCTAGTGACCCCATCAGGATGGACTGTGGTTTTCGGTTCAGTTGATGCATAAAGTAAACTAGGTTTGAGGGGGCCTACAACGAAATTAAAAGGGGAGTTTGCTAGATTTTCACTGACTGAAAACAAACTGTGACTATTGAGGTTGTTTCAGCACCTTGGACAGTGAACATGTGTCCGCTGTGGGTCGAGCACATTCAGGACCATGGACAGTGAAGTGAAACCACTGTGCTGAAACCTCTCTGTGGTTACAGTACCTACTGGAGTTGTGTCAGTTCAGGGACATGCTGTAAATAAAACTGCAAATAAAACCTATGGCTTTGGTTAAAAGGTCAGATGGATGGAGAGGACACTATAGCACCGGTACAATATGATGGAATCTAGTGAAACTAACAATGTTTAACTTTTGTTGAGACTGTCAGAGATGTTTTGACTTGTGCACACAGCTGTCTTCTTAGCTACAGATAGTGTTTGGGTAGTGACATTTTCTCAAGGACTCCATCTCAGTACAATTTTGTACTCCATTTGACAATACAACACTTTCAGAGGCAAATACTGCACTTTTTACTCAGCAACATGCATTTGACAGCTGTACTTATGCCTACTAGTTACCTTGACGTTTGAAGATTTTTCAAACTAAACATATTATCATCTTATACTATGATGCATTGTTACAGATGAATATACCTACAATAGGCAAAACTAGCTCCACCACGACCACCTAAAACATTAAAATGTTGCTTGTGCGTCCATGCATCAGTGATAGTAATCCATTAATGTAGCGTGTAACACTCTGAAGATGGTCTTTCTACACCCTGACTGCTTCAACTTTGAATGCTTCAGCATTTTGCTGATAACACCTTTGTAGTTTTACTTCTCAGTCTCTCCGTCCTTCTTCCACCAGGACACATAAATAACCTGTAAATATTAAAATCGCCCTTCGAGTAACCTATAATTGAATTCAAAGTCTTGATCAAAAGCGAGAAAACAACAACAACTAAAAAAAAATCCTTGACCCTTAATGGAGAGAGAGAGAGAGAGAGAGAGAGCATCCTTTCCAATTAGCCCGCTGTAATCCGCAGCTCATCCCTGTTTTACGGCCCACTTGTCCTACACCCGATACTTTGATCCAGACTTGGCGGCACATGACGATCCGGCCCTTTGTTATAGAACACGCCGGGGCTAATCTCACTGACCCGGCGCAACCTTGACCACCCACTCTCCCGGCCTTGGGTTTGGTTCATCGCTGCCCCGGACAGACAACACTTCCCAAGAGAGAGAGAAAGAGAGAGAGAGCGAGAGAGAGAGCCCTCTTGATCGTTTCATCAAACGCGTCCCCGCTGCGGAGCATGTGCGCGCCGCCGACCTCCCACTCGCCCCAGCAGCGGGGATAAGGGGGAAGTCGATGCAACAGCGCCAACACAGTCAATGATCCATAAACAGGAGCCAATAGGCGAGTGGGTAATGAGGGACTTCATTTGAACTTTATGTAAACAGTGAGGAGCCGCACTCGTCTGTCCAGTGTGCGGGGGCAGACATGGATGGATGGACAGCTGCAGCATGAAAAGACACAGAGGTCGGTGCTGTGCTGTCGCCTCATTTGCTTATGAGTGCAAAAGAATAAGCATCCAGTGTCAACACAGATGCTTTTACTCCACAGCAATGGGCAATAAAATACTCGCACACAAACACTTCAACTCAAACGGAGACAGAAACAGACTACAGAGAGAGAGAGAGAAGCACCTTTCATGCTCCCCCCCACCCCCTCCTCCCCCACTTCTATCTCTCGTTTTCACCCCCCCCTTACTCCTCCAACACCTCCCCCCTCTCCCTCTCTCTTTCTCTCTGGAAAAAACGGCAAGGAGGCGCGACTCGCAGGGCCGCACATAGCTGATCAATATTCGATTTAGTTGCTAATTTAGGGCCTTTCTATAGCTGTCATCCCGTGATGTATGAGTCCTAACCCGAGGTCGCCGCGGAAAAGAAGAAGAAGAAAAAAAAAGAAAAAAAAAATCAAACACCAGTCAACTTTTCACTTAACAATAGAGCGACTTGAATATTATTTATGGGCGAAAGACCCACTTTATGGGTGAATTGCTCCTATCGCTGGTGGGATGATGAAGCGCCTTGTAAGTACATGCCACACAGGCTCTGACATCGGCGTAAACAGATATGCAGGCAGGGGAGAAACATGTATACACGCGGGGAAGCGCGCTGCTTTTAAAACAGGCGCAAAGACGCGCAAAGAGGGGAAATATTCATATCAACAGACGTCAATACTTCGGTCTCTTGGAGTTCACAATGCAATTTGAACGCACACATTTGATTAATGGCGTTTGTGTGATAAAGAGACCCCCCCCCATACACACACACACACACACTCCCTCCCTTTCTCACCCGTCCGCCCCCACACTTACTAGAGCGCACGCACGCACGCACGCACGCAGCCACGGACTCGCGCGTGCACAGAGACAAGTTTGGAACGGCACAGAAGATATCCTATTTGTCATGTGGACTAATATTATGTATTATGGAGCTAATTGTTTTTGCACATTGCTTCACGCACACACACACACACACGCGCGCGCGCGCCCATCAAATCTGAATGCGGCTGCTTTATTTTGCCACTTAATGTCTTCCCGATCGATCACTGTTCTAAGGATGTTATCAATAATTTGAAAGCTTGATTAACTTCAACGTTTCCATAACAATTCTACCACGTTGATCCTCTCTCGCATTTTTAATTAGTGCTTGCTTAATTAGTTCGAGATCGTTTGGGAGTGAGATACTTTATTTTAGGGGGGAGGGGGAGGAAATTAACATAAAAATCTCTGCTGATAAATTGATATATTATCAGGAAAGAAATGTTGTAGGAATTTCTAGGCGGAACGAGTCATAAACAGACATCCATCAAAATAAGACAGCTTGAGACAATGTATAATTCTTTGGCAGTATTTTTTAATTATTTAATGACTACACTATTCTAATTTCTCCAAATAATGAGGGTGTAAATTCTTTCTGCCTGAATCATTCATAGACAAAGAGACCGATTTATAACACACAGCATAAACAGGAAACCAATTTCCTCAGGTGACAGAGTATTTTAAGGAGCAATCAGCCTGGTAGCTACATATACAGCACGTATTGCAGGTCTGAACTTGCTCAAATTGGTATCATCTTGTTTAATTAAAGTGAGTTGCTGTAACTTTTTGGAAAAAAAAAAGGGGGCACATCTGTACAAATGTAGATCTTTGCCAAAAACAGTGGTCAATCCACTGCCATTGTTGACAGAAATTTCTGTATATTTGTGTAGCAATTGATCCCTATATGCAAGCGGTAGGCTGCCATGTAAACCACTGAATGAATAAAAGGCATTTTAATTAGAGTGATTAGTTAAGGAATCAATGAGCTGGCACTAGCAGAGCTCACAAGGAGACCCGAGATCAGCTAATGGAGCAGTAGGACACTAAAGGAAGCTTTTACACCCCTGCTGCTTTGACTATAACTACTTTTGTTATTGGCCGATTCTTGCAAGCGTCTTTCACATTCTGCAAGTTACCTAGAAAAAGTTATTCAAGTAGCGCTACAAAACTAGCAATAAATATCATGAACAATGGATGAAATCGCGAGTTCTTGTTAGACTTCTCTCTCCAACCTCTTTGACTAACAGATCATGCAGTTGTTTTTGCGACAGGAGTGTGATTCTCACTGAATTCAGAGCCATACATCACAGATCCACTGTGTTTAGGAGTCTCTTTGCATATAAACTAGGATATGGGGAGTGGGAGTGTGTGTATTGGCTGCTGCCAGCTGCCATGCAGCCTCCAGGTTGTTTGGTGAAAGTGAGAGTGTGATTTCCCCAGACCCTGCTCTCCGGGGACGCCTGGCTCCCCCTGCCATCTCCCCAGAACCCCAACGGTTAAACGGACAGGTCATTGATGCACGTGCACACACACACACACACACAGTCGCTGCTTGCCTTTCAATCTCCTCTCCCTAGATGGGCCTCCACTGCCGTCTAAAGGCCACATTTCCCTGGTCATTACCGGTAAGTCACAGAGAATCTCTCACCTCACTGTATGCACGATAATCAGATCAAACCTGGAGTTACCGTCATTAGAAATATTGCAGGGGGCGAACCATAAGGAAACGACCTCGTGAATAATGGCCTACACTGCCAATGAGAGTTGTAATTGTAAATCTGATTCTACCCCTCAACCTCATGCTGTAATGAGCACCCAGCATTGTTTAAATGACTCAAATGAAATTGATGCCGATTCACCAAGCATGAATGACAGCTCATATGAAGACGTGGGCTGCGAATGAGATATGAAGGGGGTGTGTGTGTGTGTGTGCACAGTTCGGTTGTGTGTGTCTGCACGTGCGGATGGTGGCGGCCCTTGAATGGGGTGTTTAACAGTGGTATTAATAATCTCCATGATCTATGGGCTCGTCTGGTGTCACTCCGCCATTAGAGAGACCGTCTCTCCGTGTTCTCCACACCTCGTTTCCTCGCCCTCGTCTGTGTGGGCCCCCCCCCCCCAAAATAATTGTGTGTTAATGGGCAAGGAGGAGGGGTAGCGGGGTTGGGTATGAGGGGGATTAGAGCTCGTGCAAGAAGGATAGAAGGATTATAGCGGAGATGGGTCACTGTTAACGGAGGAGATGATTAGCTGTGATGATTGACCCTTGCTGGTCACAGAGACAGACGGAGAGATGTGTGGGCATAATTAGGGGACAAACTGCACAGGAATGAGAAGAAAGGGGGCAAAATAAACACAAAGTTGGGTTTTTAGGACAAGACAGGTCAGACTGGGTGATAATGAGAGAGTAAGAGGTAATAGTTTGCCTGCATTCCTTTGAGACGGACGGATCCAAAGTCAGGTGAGGTACCCTAAAGCCATTTACAGGTCCTAATCTGGGTGGAATGAGCCGTGAGAGAAAGAAGGAACTAAAGTACACTGACTAACAGGTCTCCCCTGACCCTTCTCCAACTCCCACTCTCCCACCTCTACTTTTCCTCTCCCTCGTTTCCTCTCTCCTTGCAACCCCGCTTTCCACCACTTCCATCTACAAAATAAAGTTGCCTGGCATTGACGGGACCCCAGGGGCTGTCAGCTAGGAAAGGTGGGAGTCACCCTCAGCCAAGAGAAAGAGGTAAGGAAGCGAATGAGGGGGGGAGAGAGAGAGAGAGAGAAAGGAAAGAGGGGGAGTGAGGAGATTGAAGCGTTTCTAATTTAAATAAACCCTTTGGCAGACTGAAACTGGCAGCGAGCTTCCCCTTTGCTCGCAAGGAAAAGAGGGAGAAGAAAGGAAAAGGGGAAAAGAGGGAGGGCCAAAGGAAAGGATAGATAGATGGATATAGAGATGTCTCCATGCTGGTTTGCTTATCCGCATGGGAGAGTTAGAGGCCAGAGGATGGGGAATGGGGGAATATAGAGTGAAGTGGAATAAGATAGGGAGCTAGATGGAGGAGAAAGAGAGGGGACACAAATAATGGGGGAAAACACTGACAAGATACAGAGGTTAAGGGAGGGGAGAATAGGAAAGAGCTGTGAAAGTTAGGTAATAGAGAATTGTGAGTGTGTGAATAGATAGAGGTGTGATCCATCTATTGGGAAGAGTTCATCCATCCTCCCTCCTGTGTAAGAAACACACACACAAAGAGAGAGAGAGCGAAAGAGCGAAAGTAAAACGGGGTCTCTCAGCAGTGGGTCCGATCAGTCTCATCTCATCAAAACTTGGCTGAAGTTTTTTGGAATGATCCCAGCTCCAATCTACTCGGGCCGCCACACTCTTCTCCGTCACACTGTCTCCCCCTGTCTGTCCCTCCGGCTCGTCACAGCGGCGGCCTGCTCACCGGGCTATACACTCCTAATAGGCTGCCATGGAGAGAGGAGCTGCAGCAATACAGGCTGTAATCTAAAGTCTCACTAGCAAACGCCGGAGGATGCCCATTTTGTTTGTCTGCCGGTTGTTATGTTGGATAGCTGAGAGGTGACAACAGGCGAACCGTGCGGCTCGCAGACTCAGAGAGGAGAAGTTGCTCGGGGGCCGCCCCTCCTGAACGCTGAATAACTACAAAACAGCAAATCAAAACACATAATCAGGGGTGTGTGGAGGGACAGCCCACAGAGTTGGAGCAACATTTTCCTGTGGAGATGAGGTGATTGGCATTTTAAATCTATGAGGCATCAAACTAATGAGAAATACAGAGCTTATGTGTTCATACATGTCCGACTTTCTGTTTATGGCTTGTTTTATGTCATCTGAAGGTCATCTAAAGCCTTTTCCACTTTCCCACCACATCACTTAACATGATGTTTGATTAAGTGCCACGCTCATATGCATATAGACCAGGCTATCGCAGGTATATAACCCCGCCCACAAAAGAACGAGCGCTTGGCGCGCCTGTTGACAAAAAAATGACAAAATGCGATTACACAGCCTCTGGATTAAAGGTGCGTGTGTGTGCGCGTAAAGGCGCGACACGCGTGTCGTGCATAGGCCCACAGGTAGGGGTAAAGTCTATCGGATGGATGGATGGAGAGAGAGGAGGGGGAGAGAGAGGGAGGGAGGGAGGAAGGGAGGGAGGCGGGGGTGGAGGGAGACTCCCGACCCCCTCCTTCAAACATACACACCGAGAACTGGCTCCGGCTCCGGCTTCGCTGGAGTGGAGAACCATAAATCTTCATATAGCGGCTGTTTTGATTAATGCAGCCGAGTCGAGCTAGGGGGCTGGACCTATCCCATTACGGCCTAATGGAAGATGGAGCGGCGCTGTCTCCACCACTAGGCCCCTGTCATTTGTTCCACTTTGCAGTCCATTTGGCCGAGAGACTACAAGCCACTCCATCAAAAATATTTTCAGAGTTAATTTCCGCCCGCTTAATTCGCCTTGATTCGGATTGCGTATCGAATGGCAGGATCGATTTTCGCCTGGCGTCTAAATTAAATAAAAGAGAGGGGGGTATACTTTAAGTCTGCGTTTTCTTTCTTTTCTCTTCTCCATTCCATTCTTCCACCTCTTTTCCAGGCATCCTTTACCGTGAGCCTGCTCATTCCTTTTTTTTTTTTTTTTTTTTTACGATGCATCTCATTTCCTCCTTTTTCTCAGATTTTGATAGACCCATGTTTGCAGGGGAAGAAGGGGGGGGTGGGGGGGTGTACAAATCTGATTGTAGTTACAGATGAAGGGAAACCTATTGAAAGAGGAGCCCAGGTGGATGGATTTATGGATTTGTCATAAATTACAAACAGACACATAAAGACTTGGACATGAGGGGGGGGGGGGACACCTATTCTGACAGGTAGGTTAGGAAAAGAAAAAAGAAAAAAAAAGGCACCAAAAAAAAGACAGAAAGAAAGAAATCCTATATCCTCACATGACAGCTCCACAATGCGTAGATCCTGAAGAATACATTTGGAAAACATGGAGTGAAGAAGAATTGGACAAGCCTACACGGGAAAAGTGGGGTAAATTAGGGGCATCGGGGTATTGAGGGGGTGAAAAATAATAGGGGGGGAAAGTACCAAAAAAGAAATGAAAAGAGGCAAAAAGCACAGTGACAAATTGGTCGAGTGTGTCGCGAATTCCCTTTTAGATTTAAAGCCGTGTGTAGCCTATCGTCATATCTTTCCAGAGTAATTTATTTTCTCATTTCTCTCTCTCTCTCCCTCACTACCCTTCTCTCTCTCTGTGTGAATTTATCTGGTAGTCACGTGGACAGAGGAGAGGGGGGGGGGAAGTCAATAAAAGTCTCTGGCGACAACTGTTTCCCCCACTGGTCTCTTGTCTCCTTCTTGCATTATCTCTCCTGCTTTGCTTTCTATTTGTTTATGCGCCCAAGCTGCTTTGCTCCTCCCTATTTCCTCCTCTACCGGCTGTGTTTCCTGTTTCAGATCCTCTTTCATATCATAGGACTACAAGCTATACCGTCTCCTCTCCGGAGAGGCCTATTGATTTTATTCTCCCACTAACAGCGAGCCCCACACTTTGAAATTACAAAATCAGGAAGCTGTAGGATCCATCTCTTGTATCCACCTCAGAAATGTTTCGATGAGCGTCAGAAAGTTCTCAGCGGCTTACTAGTTGGAGAGGAAGGCCGGTGAGCTTTGGCTCCGCAGACATGAAGCCACTCTGTCGGTTGCTTAAATCAACAAAGGAATTACATTTGAGTCCATCTACAGCCGAAACATCCACATAAAGACAACTAGGGGAGAAACGAAATAAGGATGTGAGAATATGTGACATATGATCTCTTTGGAAGACCTGACTAAGGAATAAAATCCAGAAACTTGGGCTCCACACTCAGCACAACCAGTTTCCTCTCCAATTCAAAACACAATATATCCTTCACGATCATGGGCTGGGCAGATGCTTATTTGAGCAAAATGAAGACACAGCGATTAGTCACAATATTTTGATATTTGACAATATTATCCTCACTAAGCTTGTCTAAAACGTCAGAACGTCAATAATGCAACCCATGAGATTACAAAGGTCAACATTAAAACTACAGCAGCCTGTAACACAATATTACAACGACTAATGGGAACAGTATTTAGATCCTTTCAGGAAAGAAGCACATGTAGACCATTGCCAGGTGAAAGTCTTGCATTCAAACCTTGTGTAAAAGTGCATCCAGGAACTAATTCATTCATCCTGCTCTAGAAAAGAACTGTTACGACCATGTACTTGCACTAAGTCCTCATAACGCAGGCAGAATGGCTGTCAGTGCTATTGTCTTATATATGATTGGATTCATATCACTGATCTGTAACAAAACAACAACTGAGGATACAAAAGTGTGAAGAGGACAACAAAGGCTAACTTTTTAGATGGACTATTTCCCCACAATAAACACGAACTGTTTAGAGAGCCTTTACTGTTCATGTACACTGTTGCCCATAAAGTTGGAATAAAATGTTTTTACCTCTTCTCATGAAATGATTGTGACAATGTGATTTATTCTTGATAAATAAAGTGTATATCTCAACTTTATTGATCAAACTCTTCCAAATATATCACAGTGAAACTTAAACCACAATTAACCTTTGCAAACTGTGTATTCAGGCTTTAACAAAATTGGGGGTATTGAACAATTATTCCAACTTTATGGGCAACAGTGTATTTACAGAATAACTGAGTAACACCAAACCTGAGTGCAACAACAGGCCCGTTGCTTATTGTTAAAATATGTGCGCTTATTAACATCACACCTGCCCTCCTCACATTGACAAACACGTATAAGCAAAAGTATTAACTTCAGAAGAACTTAATTTAAAAATAGATTTTTTTTAGGAACTGATCCCCTTTCAGAACCATGTTTCTGGTGACATCTCTAGTCCACAGCTATTGTAAAAAGGATCCATATTATCTAACATAATTGGCAGATTGAATTCCATGAACAGACCAATAACAATTATTACATTTTCTCATCTATTAGCCAATAATACTGTATATCTGCCATTGATATGCATCCCTAGTTACTGATGCATGACTCAGTTTTTTAATGTTGAACCGGACAAAAGTGGATTTATTTGAGTTACATCATATCAGAGCTGGACCAGTATGCTTGATATCCACTATAATAGCTTTTTGTAGACCCATAAAGCATATATGTCAACCGACAAGAAACTGCAGCAATTGTTGTTTTGCCAAAGATGTGTGAAGTAATGAAGCGGCAATAGTGACGCCATTGCATAGTCTGTTAACCAGAGAGCAATGGCAGCTTTACTTTTAACTATAAAACATGGCACTCAGTACATATCTTTGTTACAATGCTTCAATAAAACTAACGGAAGGAATCAAATGCTTGTTTATGTTAAATAATACAAGTAGCAGATAAATCCTTAGCAGATTTTTTAGACTCAAATACAGTACTAACCTTAAAAATCTAATATGGCATATTGACAATGCATCATATTCTATATGCTCACATTGGCTTTATACTCAAAACACACAGTGACGACATATGTCAAATAAACACAGGGAGTTAAAAGGCACAATATTTGCTTCTGAAATGTAGTAAAAAATCAATAGATTTTTTAAATTAACTGAAATTTAAGTATAAGTAGCCTGGAATTGTACTTGAGTAAATGCACCTTCTACATCACACTACTGATTTACTGCTAAACTCGGACTCATACCTGTTTCCGTATAGATATGTGAGGCACCAGCTATGACGCTTTGTACAGCAGCTTGCGGCTGAAGCTACTGTCGAGCTGAAGGGGCTGTTAAAATTGAAGGGTCTCTGTGCTCTGGGTATCCTTGGGGGGGGGTTACACTTCCACAGCAAACAGGACTGATGGCCGACCCAAACGGCAATATGACTTGTTCACACAGCCCCTCCACTATCGGTCTCTTTATTTCAGTCGCCACATCTGTTATTGTCTGATTCTTAAGAAAAAAGTGGCTGAGCAGAGGATAATGAAATCAAAGCCCAACACACACAGTCAAGAAGCCCCTGGTAAGAAAGACACTGTGTCAATATTAATCTCTCTGACAGAAAGTCGAAATATGGCATCTGTCACACATCATCTTCCCTCTCTCCTGTCTTTCTGCGGAGTGGAAAAATAAGGAGAGGAGGTGGTTTTGGTGGGAGTGAAGAGGGGGGAAGTTGTTGGAAATCGAGGACATGGACCGGAAAAAGGGCAAAGGACTCTGGAATTTTCAAGAAATATCTTGTTGTTGTTTTTGTCTCCTTGCATTTGGTGCGGCATGCTTTTGAAACATTCAAAACTTTGGCAGAATAAAAGTAAATCTGAAAGACAACTGTAAGTCATGGCACGTCAAGGGGACTTCTAACAAAACTGAAGTACTTGACAAAGCGACACTGAACACAAGGACACAAGTATAACAGTTTAAAAAGGTTATAAGGTGCAGTTTTTATGTCGACCTTTGTCACCAATCACTTCGACTAAGGCTCCAAAAAGCTAAATTGACTTTCTTTCCGCGGAGCCAATAAACAATAAACAGTAACTACTTTATGTATCTCAGTTATCAAACACATGTTGTGTGTTGTCGTTTGCTGCGGCCTCAGTTTTGATACTACCTCTGGGAGATGTCAGAAATGGTCAAATCCTACAAACGCAAAATTATAGGTACATTTGGCTGAAAACAGCAGTTAGAATATATGTTTTGTTTGCACTGACATTTTTAAAGGCACACAATAAAAGTCTCGTGATATTGTTAACAAATCCATGACCAGACCAAAACCAACCATGAATGTATCCAACTAACAATGTTTGCCTGTGCCAAAGGCTGCATAGTGTGATCCTCTGTGATCCAGAGCTCCATTGTTCTACAGAACTATTAAAAACCGTTGCTCTGGATGACACGTTCCTTCATTACAACAGACACCGTACTGGCCACTGTAGGTTGTTGTGGTCAGTTGCACAAACACCACCTGGATGCCATACACACTAGAGCACCAAATTCGTGGCTGAAAGAGTCGGCAACAAATGCCCTTTTTGCTCGTGTTTGGGTGTTGTTTGGTAATAATTAAAAATGTAGTCGTCAGTAGGGATGAGTGGGCCTGGGGCTGAGAGAGGTTGGAAAGTTTTGAGAGAAAACAGATTGTTGGTTTTAGTTGGTTTCATGGGATTCGTTGTATTGCAACTATAACATCTTCACACCTCGTGCCTAACTGCCACTTTCACACTGACATGCATGAAAAAAAAAAAAAAAGAGAATAGTTTGCAGTAATGCAACGTGACCTCCAGACCCGAGCTCATATACTGGAGTGCACATTCAAGGTCAAAATGTGAAAAGCAACAAGTCAGAGTGAGACATCTGCTTCCTGACCGTAGGGCAGCAAAACTAATGTTGCTCTCATAACAAGATGCTTAAAGGCTGCACATGATCTCTTGGTGATGAGATATAAAATGCCCTCCGATATTTCATCAGTTTTTTTTCATACTTGATGTTTCTCCTCCCTGTGCACCTCCGCTATCCTTTATCTATCCTTCAATCATCCGAGCCTCTCTCTCCCCCCTTTTCAGCCTGTTATCTTTTTCTCCCACTCGTTTCACCCAGAACACTTTCCTTTCTTTCATCCTCTTTCCATGTGCTTCCTATTCCTCCCACCTCTCTTCTTCCTCCTCTTCCTCCCTCCCTCTGTCTTTTGGACATTTCTCTTAGTCCTTTCTATATCCCTCCACGCTGCCTCACCACCCCCTTTTCCCCCTCTTTCCCCTGTGATGAATGAGTCTGTCTGCTGGGTGCAGTTCATATTTACTGAGCAGGGGAGCGCACACTGTCAGTCTCCCTCGCCCTCCACATCTCTATCCCTCCGCTAAAGAGACAGAGAGAGCAAGAGGTTACAGTGGGATGAGAGAAGGAGGGAGGCCGTGGTCAAGAGATCCACTTCAGGAGTCACCACCATGGCAGCTGGCTTGGTGCAGGACACATTAGTCTTGACCAGCATAGTTTCTCAGTTCTAGCGTTAGAGGTGGATGAGGGGGAGAGAAATCTTCCTTACCTCTTGACCAACCTGTCAATGTGGTGATAGTAATAGGGAATAAACAGCGTCTTTCCATCCCTTTGTGTGTAACTCGCCGGCCCACTCTCAGCACTCAATGCAACGCAATTTAATGGCGTTTTCTCTCTCCTTCCTTTGTGTGAGCCATGCTTTTAGGCACATTTGGACTTGAGAGGGAGAGAAGTAAGAGCCGCTACCAGCTGCAGCTTACCAAAGGCCCACAAAATACCCGGTTTCATCTACGCCCACACACACCAGTGTGTTGCGGGGAGTCAAACGGTGTGTTTTGACCCGTGTGTTGACCCCTTCATGAATAAGAGGAGTGGATGTGGGCCTGCCGGAGCCCAAAGGGACAGGCCAAGAGCCGCTGCAAAGCCCTGCAGAGCCACCATCTCTTCCCACACAGTGACCTCCGAGGCCAGCCAACACCAAAACCACCGTAGCGTGACGACACCAGTGACACCCAGCGCCAACGCACACAATGTGTTCCTCTGCCAAATTGACAAAAATATAGACAGTAAATACAAGGAAAATTGGATAGCTCAAATTACATCACAAAAAGAAAATCCCCTCAACTGGACTCTTATAAGATTCAATATGGGGTAATTTGATTCTCAGACTGCAACCTAAAACACAGCCAACTGTCTGTCCAAGGGGGCGTTTTGAAAATGTTTTTTGCGCTATGGTTTTGGGACGGGGAAGGCTCAATAAATGTAAGGTTTTATGTTTCGATTTGTGGATGATTTGCAGTAGACCCGCAGCCATCGTAGTGTATCTATAACGGAGCTGATTAAATATAATGTCACTGTAAACATTCATATCATGTAGCTGTAAGTCAGAATCTAAGGAGGAGACTGAGAGGGAGTCAGGGGAAAATAGGAGCAGGAGAGGAAAAGAGGAGAATGCTGAAAGCAGGGAAGGAAAGCATCATGCCATAATCATCTGAATATTAGGGAAAATTGGACATGGGAAAGGTGAAAATTGGATATGGGAAAGATTTCTGAGGAGCAGAGAAAGGCCTGATTGCATCAAATGTGGAAACAATGACCGGTATCAAAACGGATGGAAACAAATGTAGGCTCCTGTGGATAAATCACTGCTGTAAAATATCCTTTAGAGGTTCTAAAAGCCATCGTCAACAGACAAATGACAGGGTCAGAGATCTTACACAGGGAGCACCATCAGCTGGAACAACACTGTCTATGATGGAGGAGGAGGTATGATGATGCTTTACAATGGGACACAAAAAATATTTTCTATACGCAATGCGGACCACGTGCTTATTCCGTATCATAGTTCTAACAAATTACCAGAACTTCTGGGTGAGAGACATTTCCTGAGCTCACCTATTCCCTGAAGCATCCTTTCCACAGCTATCCATTTCCCCCTGGTGCCTCAAGAGAGGAACTACTGCTGCTTCACTGCGGCCTTTCAGGGCGAATTCATCGGCCGACTCATCTGCTCTAAAGCTGATGCAGGCCTCAAACTGTGATGCATCCGGCTATCAGCCGCCAGACGATGAGATACAGCCGCGCCGCATGGAAAGGGTGAACAGTAACACTTTTATTTGTCAGGATGCATTCTCTGCTGCCCTGTGTTTGTGTGCTGCAGTGTCCCCCTCCCCGCCCCACCTCCTCATCCCCGGATCATATTTGTCCATCTGCCTGCCACGCCGATGGAACATTCCAAAAACGGCTGCTGTGCAATCTATCTCAATTTTCCAAATCTATTAACTTTCTTTGTGTGGCCTGCCTCTCCTCGAGCCCGATCTTTAAAAACCGTGGTTGTTCAACAATTATGATAACTGCAACAGGGGGAATTAGAGAATCCAACCATTCATCTCTCTGCCCCTCCTCCGCACAGACATGACGCGGCTAAATGAAAAATGGACACGCTTTAAGAAGTATTGATTCCAGCTTTAAACAAAGGTACAGTCAATATTATTTACTACTAAATATATCTTTGTTATCTGCGCTGGAGTCGTAGTTACTGCTCTGTCCTCGTAATTGCGGACATAAAAATAATAGACCAATTCCCACTGAATTGACCGAGACAGGTTTGGTTGCGGCCCTTGTCCTAGTGACGCATATCCTGGGTGTAAATGAATGTGTGAGCAAGGTTTTCCTCTGATGACTGCCCTACCACAGACAAATATATATATATATCCCAATCTAAACAGGAAATAAAATGCAAGAGACACAGTGAGACTAAAAAAAATTGCTTTTCAAAGGCAATCTCAGATACTAAAAAGGCAATTCATCTTCTTACCATCACTGTTTTTCATGCATTTTATTCCTATTCTATTTTTAGCTGTTTGTTTTGAGATACTTCCAAAGCCCCTGGAGTTTTTTCTCATGTGGAAACAAGTTCTAGTTTTTTCTGTGCCACTTAACCGTACCAAACATCTTCCTGGCAAAGCCGGCCTTTGAGTTCCTTATGCTACCGAGTTGTCCATCTTTTAGCACATACACTCACTAATACGTTAAGTACATTTAAATAACAGTTATTGACAACTGTCAGAGCATATTTTTCCAAAGCTAAAAAGTAGTAAAGGATAAGCTGCATCTAAAACTGTACTCTAACTGTACTGTTGGATTTGTTGAAAAAACGTCTGTTAGGCATAGTCAGTCAGCATGCTATTAAAACTATTAAAAGAGTCTTAGTATTTGTAGTGTATTGTGCTGTGTAAGTAGTACGCAACAGTTAAAAGGGAAAAACAAACAGCTGCAGTCCTGTCAAAGATATTTCTTCCCTCTTCACTCAATGGTTAAACCTTGCTGGTAGAGCTCTTACCACATTCTGTGTGATTTAAGCCTTCCCCAGATTGCAAATGGTGGTAGTTTGTGTTTGCTTAAAGAGCCCCTGAATACAAAGGCATTTCTGCATTCAGAGCAGGTGTAAGGTTTCTTACATATATGCATGAACACATTTAGGCAAGCAGTGATCTTCTTGCGTACATCACATTCATATGGCTGAAACCTTGTTTGTACATTCCTCTGTTTGGGGAGTCTACTCTAAAAAGGCCTTTTCCCCACTCTTTACAGGCATGAAACGTTTAAGCATGTGCTTATGCAAACTTGTAGGGTTTACCAATATCTTGCCACAATGAACACCTAGCTTACTGCAAGCGATTTTGGTGTTGCATATTAAGGGTGAGCAAATTTGGTTTTGGCTTTCTTACGAACAAGCTCATGAAGCCTCTGTCCACAGGACTTAAGGAAACTCGTTCCACAGTCTGAGCATCAGACGTTAAGAGAAATAAACTGAAATGTTGTGCCAACTCTGACAGTGACCCCTCTATATCTAGAGGACACTTGTCTGACTATACCACAGAGATAATTCCAGTGATGATAGCCGACATGCTGCAGTGCAGTGTGAGCAACAGTATAATTCAGGAGACTCCTGCAGAGACAAAGCTGAGAGAGAAAAAGTATACCATTGAATAACTTGGTGTTCAGGAGCCTCGGCAGAATTTAAAAGGCAGGTAATGATTAATGAATATATTGTAAAAGAGCAGGTGGACAACACATCACCCATTCATATACATACACATCTATAAACACTGCCAAAAATGACACTTACACATTTGTATTAAAAAAAGATAGCTCAGATTTGTATGAGGCACTTATCCATAGTCAGTGTATTAGCTACAGCTGATCGAAGTCAGCATGATCTCAGTTGAAGGAGCAGGCAGGAGTCCTGGTACAGACACTAAGCAATGTACTGCTATAGATGGGGGCAGCAGAAAAAATTCATTTTATCCAAACATTAAAAAAAAACAACAATATCAGTTTACAACAACAGAACTAAAAGTGTTTTCTCTCTCTCTCTCTCTTCAAAGCCACCAGACTCCATTGGCAAACAGCCGTTTTACCTTGCAGAACGTGGGAGCTGCTTGTCTACAACTGCCTGCATCATTTCGTCTGTCTGTGTAACTGGATCACTTTGGTATTTCAAATGGTTGTTTGAGATCTGAACTAGTCTGTTAGGTTGTTAGTTGAGACAGCAGCAGACCAGAAACTCCCGTGCTCTGCAAAAATTAAATTTGTAATCAAGTGAGTCTGGTGGCTTTGAAGAGAGCAAAGCGAGAGAGGACATCTTCAGTTGTTCAAGTGCTGTCTGATGCGAAGTAAAGCTGTGAAAATACTCTAAATATAGCTACACTTAATCTGCTGATTTCATCCAAAGCAGCATATTGCTTAGTTGTTGACTGCCATCCACTGTAGGTAATAATCTGACTATGGATAAGTTCCTCATACAACCCAACTTCGAACAATCCCAACTATTCCTTTAAATATCAGTTCTGGTGTACGGTACTTGTACATTGCTTAACCTTTTTTAAAAAATTCATTTGACACATGAAAGTCTTTGGAAGGTGAAGTGATCACGATGGGGTTCTTAAACCCTGAAACATATGGGCGGTAGGAGTCTTCTACTCAATGCAGGCAACAACAACCAGGAATGAAAGTTGATAGTTTTAGGTATGTAGAGACTGATCGTTTGCTAAAGCTGCAAATAAAGCAAAAACAACAAGCATTTATAAGAACAAGTTTAAAATGTAGGTACCTGTGTTAAATTATTTTGAGCTCTTTTAACAAAGAAGATATCTGTGTAAGGTTCAACAATTCATACTCTAATGAATAAAAAGTGAGTTTAGAAAAAACTCTCCCTTCACAAATGCCTCCAGGCCTTTAAATTCCTAATTCACAAACTTTGTTACGTGATGGTAGATTTCATGTGTCTCAGGGTCTGCCGGCTCCTCTTTGACTCGTTTATCAGTTAACATCAGTCCAGCTCATGCCCTCCTCTTCATTTTTCAACTTTTCTTTACTGTGTGCAGGTTTTAAGACGTCCTTGTCCTGCTTTTGCAACTTGATCATGTTAATAAGGATGTGTCCCTCGCTGAGCTGTATAATATTCTTTTTGGTTCGTGTCCTCTTTTCTAGTTTGACTTGCTGGACAGTCAATTATTTTGTAAAGTTTGGTTTCTAACCAATCTGTTACAACAGACCTAATAGCAGATTATTCTGCTGGCCAAAGATAATTATTCCTCACCTCCTGTTGTGGTTTCAGTCTTGATGGGGCGACCCGGTCCACTTATGAATGAATGGATCTTCGTCTCACGTCCCACAGGAGTTCTCTCCTCGTCGCTTTGAGGACGCTGTGGTCCCATCTTGGCTGACTGGATCATCTCACCTATTGCCTTCTTCTTTAGTGTAGAGGAAATTATCTATAGATATAAAAAGGCAGGTTTGACAAAGAGGACAGCAAGGTAATTTGTGACTTTTTTAAATGTACCCATCGTCTAGTAAGATGTACACTACATTATGAAGCTATCATTTAATGTCAACGCCCTCCTTGATGTGACTTGTACAAATCGCATAAATGCCACTAGAGGTCTCTGCATCTGAGGTTTTATCTTTTAATTTGACTATACAGAATACTCAGTTACTTAAACTGAGATCATTTTAATGTTTCTGCCAGATAATACGTTACAAAATGAATGGAGTAAAAAAGGCCACTCTCACATTAGTGTAAATTAAATGAATGACTGTGTAACTCAAATACTACAAATCCCCTCAATTCAGTGTCAATTCACAGTTTATCAATTATATGACGAAGGATCACAGTAATGTGATGCACAGCAACATACCAAGAACCATAGACTTGTGCAATCATATTGAATATAAATACATGTGTGTGAATTGTACTGTTGCGAAGTAAGACGCCACTTTGTATTAAATGATGTGTGATGTTGATCATGTAACCTGATGTGTGAGAGAAAGTTACATGATATGCTGACTTCTTTAAGCCATGAAATATTAAACACCTACTGAAAACATGAATCCACTTATCTCATAATTTGGCAAAGAGGACAGGAGAAATCCGAACTTACTGTCGATGCATGCAGTCACTTGAGCCGGGGCGTAGTTTAAGCTGCCTTCATGCAGTGCTTTGGGGTACCTGCACATTAAAACTGAGTTTAAAACGTGTTCCTGGAGGACACCGCTTGTCTTGAACCTGGTACTGAAGAGCCAGCTGAGCCCGTGAACACAGCAGCAGCTAAAGGAAGCAGCAGCTGTCCTGCTTAGCTTCGCTAGCTGAGTTAGCGCTAGCTTGCCTTAGCACTGCATCATCCCAGTCTGAGCTCAGGTCAAAGTTAGTTAAGGTCCAGCTGGCTTATGTCTGCCACTTTATAGATATTTACACCTTTTAAGATAAATAAAAAGAAAAGAACTTGACGAAATATGCCGCCAATTTTGGGACGTGGACAAACTGCTTGTTCGCACTTAGCAAACTTGACCTGCGCACTCTGCGCGCTAAAACTAAATATAGGCGTGTTTTGTCGATCCGCCCCTCCCTCGTGGGAGGAGCTTGAGCGTCCACGTTGAACGCCAAGTTAACTACGGCTGCCCCGCCCCGCCGAGATGCGCCGTGCCCTGCATCAATGCTGAGTTAACAGCAGCCTGAACACGCAGAGAAGCAGGCTCCTTTCAGGGCCTCCACACTTCACCTTCGCAGTTTTCATGACCCCAGCGATCACACTGCTGTGATTTTAAAGGCTACTAAACTAATAACGACGAACTCCCGACCCCAAGACGACACACCAAATCATCATCAAATACAGGTGCTACACATTTAGCTTACTCGTTACAGTTTTAAAAGATAAATTCATAGCCGGGAGAACTAAAGAGCAGTTGCTTGTCCAGTGTGTTAGAGAAACGAGAGTAACTGTTTCATTCAATGACGGTTTCTTGAAGCAGACACTGACTAAACAAATAGTCCCCATTCCCAAGTTTCACTCAGCAGTGTTACCCAGCTAGATTTATGAATACTAAGAGCCAAACCAGGTCTGCCCACTAATCTGTTATTCTTTGCATTTTTATATAATTCTCCAGTTTTCAGTTTCTGGTGAAATACAACCATCCTTATTGTGGGCATTTAACACTTGTGCACAAACGCTTCACATAATTTGGCCTCTTCCAGTGTTCATGCAGTCATCAAATAATTTATTACATTTTTACAAATAATACAGCATTGATCAGTGGAGACAAAAACCATCTGCTGTCTGCATGTCCCGCTGACCTCTGCCTCATACCACGTTCTCAAGCCTCCATTTTTATAGTGTCTTCCCAAACCATTTTAGACCGATCCTGGAGGAAGATCATACAAGGCCTGGGATAGTGCTGTAAAAAAAAAAAAAAAAAAAAAGTTCCATGCAATGTCAAACATGAATCATGAGTTCATTTCACAGTTCATAATAAATTAATCTGAGTCAAGAGGGTTACAGAAAGGTCATATAAATAATTATGTACAGATATGAGTTTTGACATTGACACATTCACGGAAAAAAAAAAAAAGAAACTCTAGTAGTCGACTGAACATCTCTCAGAATCAGCCTAGTGTATTTACAGTCCTCTCAGGAATGTTCAGCGACATTTAGCCACGTGCCCAGAAAGATGGTGAGAGCGAGCAAACCTGCGGAGACAGTTGGGGCAGGAATATGGCTTCTCCCCAGTGTGCGTTAACATGTGAGTTTTCAAATGGCCTGACAGGCGAAAGCTTTTTCCACATTCTTGGCACGAGTAGGGACGCTGGTTAGTGTGACTCCTCCTGTGTTTTCCCAGATCACCAGAGGAGGTGTAACGGCGGTGGCAGTCTGGACACTCAAAGGGCTTTTCCCCAGAGTGTATCCTCTTATGTTTCACCAGGTCGCCGGACTGAGTGAAGCTCTTGTCGCATTCAGTGCATTTGTAGGGTCTCTCACCCGTGTGGGTGCGTTGGTGGTTTCGCAGATGTGCAAGGCGAATGAACCTATTGCCGCAGACTGTACAGTGGTAAGGCCTTTCACCGGTGTGTGTCCGCAGGTGTATTTTCAACGCCCCGAGATCTCCGATCTTCAGCCCACAGTCCCCGCACTGGTGAGCTTTCTCATTGGTGTGAAGTTTGCTGTGAACCCTCAGGTTTCTTTGGGTGTTAAAATTCTTCCCGCACACATTGCAGTGGTAGGGTTTCTCGCTGGAATGCGTCCTCAGGTGGACATCCAGACTCGACTTGAATCCAAACTCCTTTCCGCATTCGGGGCAAGAATATTCCTTCTTGCCCGAGTGTGTGGTTAAGTGGCACTTGAGGTGGTGTGATCTTAAAAAGGCCTTCCCGCAAACCTGACATTTGTACGGCTTCTCACCTGTGTGTATCTTCATGTGCTGCCGCCAGCCGCTGCGCTCCACGAACCTCCTGCCACAGTCCTTGCAGACAAACGGCCGGTCGCCTGTGTGTGTGCGCATGTGATCCTCCAGACTCTGAGGTGTGCGTAGCTTCTTGCCACACTCTGGACACTGCACACCAGTGTCCAGACAGATCGGTTTATCCTCAGGTTCTGTGTTATCCGGCTCATGACACAAATGAGGCCCTTGACCCCAGGTAGCTTTGAAGTTCTTCCCACAGTCGGCGCAGCTCAGATGCCCTCCTCTGGTAACCACGGACATGTTGTGCCATCGCTGACAGTGATTCTTCAGATTCTTCAGGTACTGGAAGCTGCGTGCACAGGTTGGACAGGGGTGGAGCCTGCGGGGAGGGGCAGAAGGGTGGGCTTCACGTACATGGACCCTAAGGTGTACTTTAGAGTTAAAGGTGCTGCTGCAGACAGTGCAGGTGTGTTTGGGGATGAGGTTTAGTGTGCTGTTTGAAAGGCATCTTTTCAACTTGGCAAGATACTGTTTCTGATGGACCCACTTGATGTGCTTCTCCAAGAACTCCAAGTCAGTGAAGGAGACGGTGCAGTGAGGACATGGGAAGAAGTCAGACGATGACTCTAAGCAGGAGAGGAAGACACACACAGAAAGCAGAGCACATATAAACAAAAAGGAACAATTTATTATGTACACTTCCCTGTCATAGTGACAATCTAGAATATATTGAATTAAATTAAGGCTATTGTAGATACTGTAAATGCACTTTTTTTGGGCTGATATGATCCAGACTTGTCGTCTGACACTGAGATAGAAAGGAGGGTAAATATAAAAATGTATTTCAAACATGCCTTTCTTAAATTAAAACATTACACAGCAAACTACTGCAGTCAAATTTGACACTTCAAAGTTACTAAAAATGCACTTCCACATTTTAGCCATCTGTGTTGCTCCATTACACTTTTAACAATGTGGTTAGGGCAACCAAAGAGACACCATACTGTGGAGCTGCACTTAGAAAAGAGTGAGTAAACACAAACAATAAAAAGAAAACTCTATCCAACCTGTGCAGACCTCCTCCCCTTCTCCATAACCCTCCTGGATGTTGCCTTCATCCTCTGCCTCCTCTTCACAGTCCCTCTCTTCTTTAATCCACGACTCTGACTCCTCCTTGATAGCAGCCTCGGTGGATTCCTGGTGTGGCTGATGGTCAAGGTCATGCTCGTCCTTTACGTGTCCCTGTTGGTGGTGAGCATCTGATCTGGATGCCACAGGCTTAGTGTCCAGACAGCTGGAAGGGTCTCCACTGTGCTCCTCGCTGATCTCCTGTGAGTATGGTTCCTCCTTGATTTGGATGTTGAGACCATCTCCATTAGTGTAAACCTCATGAGAGCCCTCCTCTGATTCACATTCACTTTTCACTTTCACCGCATCCTGTTGTTTCTCCCCCCTCTTTGGTTTGTTGTTGTTGTTGTTGTTTTGCAAAGATTTCTTCTTGGCAGGTTTCATCTTCATCGTGTCACCATTGGGATGTCGTCCATTCAGTGTGCTGTGGACCACAGGGACACATTACCGAGGTGAATATCTTGTCAGGCAAAGACGGCTACATTCAAGGCAATGAAAGCAAAATAAAAACAAAAACAAGCGTCAATCTTCTCCGTTTCGGTCACCTTTCTGTCATCTCACGTTAGCATCATAGCTAAGCTCCACTAACGTTAACATTAGCTAGCAGCAGTGCTAGCACCGTGGCTCCTTTACTGTCTCCTGTGGCCATGCAGCTGTCACTGTCATTCAGCTTTTGTCCGCTTTATAGAAAAGACTTACCGCTGTAAATAGACGCAATTCAGCCGAAGCAGCTTTTCAGTATCTAAGCTAACGTCCACTAACTGGCTACATTAGTGTGCAGTGATAACAACAGGAAGCTCAGCACACTTCCTGTGGTACTGGCCAATCAGCTCAGACCACAGACGTCCACGTTACAGCCCACAATGCCCTTAAAGGGACAGCAGCAAATTACCTTCACACACTCCGCACCGCAGACACATATTTTAACTCATTAGTCCCCGGTCCTGGACTTGCCTTTGCAATATTTTACACACATCACAATTTCTTAGAGACCAAATTGGTGTCATAGCAATTTACTAATATTTTGCTCTTACTTTGTTGTGAATAGCTGATTTGTAGTTGATTGGAAACGATTTTTTATAATTAATTTTAAAATAAATTGTTAGGCACATACCACATACAGGAGTCCAACTTCTTTCCATAGTAAAACAGGTCAAGAGTGTCTAAAACATATGGAACTCAAACACATACACTTCATTGGATTTAGTTGAGTTTACTTATCTATCCATTTATTCATCTATTTTAAAAATCAGTCTAATATAATTCCACTAGCCTTTGCTCAGGCTGTGATGTGCCTTGGGTTTGTTAAATAAGATTTAAAAAAACGGAACAAACAAAAAAACTCTTCAAAAGATACAAATCTTTGTATTTTGGATCTATTAAGTAGTAAACTGTCAGATTCAAATGAGACTCATAGATGCACCAGGAAGGTGAAGCATCAACTATGAGACAAATACAGGCAGTAATAAAGTCAAGGTGACAATAAGACACTAAATTCCTAGTTTTATTTTCTATGTTCAACTAATGGTGTCAAAAATCAAATACTTACGTTACAGCAGCATAATTTTTATTAACATCCGAGAACTTAACATTTCTTTTCCCATGTAAAATGTCCTCACTGTGCTTCTTAAATAAAAAATGATATTAATGGTAACAGCTGCATAATTCTCTCTTCTGTACAAAACAGTCACAATCATGTTCCACAGACTTTATTTCAGCCGACTCAGGACAGAAAATCTTGACGCAATCTTCTGTTCAACAGTGTCCCTTCTTTGAAAACAAGAAAAAAAGCACGAGTTATGTACAAAAATAAAGTATGTAAAAAAAAAAAAACAAAGATACAGGACAAAAAAACAGTATTAATGCTTATTTGTGGAGGGCTGCTATAAATAGTGACAGTATTCATCTGAACTTGAGTTTGCTTAACTATGCTGAGTATTCAGTTCATGACAAAACCTCTTGTGATTTTGCTCATTTGATAAGAAGCCAGTAGCACCGTTCTGAGTTCATCCACGACACTGTGTGCCACCTGAGGCTGGACGACATCCCCTCTGAAGAGTTTCACATGAATAATGGGGCTCATTGCCTCCATGCAGTGCAAAAAGGAAAACAAAGAGAAAAAAAAATACCAACATCAACACCAACCAGTGAAAGTAATTCAGTCTCATTGCAAATAAAAATTGCTATCAAGTCTTCCCAAAATCTCTCACCTGGAGAACTTTCTTTCCATTATCATTGTAGTTTCAATAGAGTAACATTTTCTGTACTGTATTTTTTTTTTTTTAAATCAAATTTATAGCTATGATTGGCTGATACAATCATCTATGCAGTTGCCTGAAAAAAAGCATTCCAGCAAAAGTAGCAGAACACCAACATACATTTCATGTCAACAAAATATGATGAAATGTTTAAAAACAACACAATTTCTTCATTTTTATGGACGAGTTCTGTTGTGTTTTACATTATAATAGTGTCAAGAACTTAAGAGTCATACTGAAAACATAATCCTTCATTTTTTTTAACAAAAATTATTCATCAAACAAAATGTGACGTGTTATGATGTCCTCGAGGAGCTGCACTGCACATTTCCATTAACACTAGTATCAAGTGTAAGCCAGCTGACTCACAGACAAGGCAAGAAGTGAAGGCAGAAGAGCAGAAAAACAAACAATGTAACAGAGCAAGTAAATGAATATGCAAAAAAAACATACTCAGAAGTCTGTTTAACATAAATATGTAGCTTAGAAGCCTGCCATATATTGAGTTACAATTATAAATCACTTATATTGACTATGATATAAAAACCATCTCACAAGCAACTTTGACTTTTTTCTGCACGGAGCTGACAATCAAAATCTTGCACATTATTCTGAACCAATTTATTAGTCTTTTGTTCTCAATGGCAATTTTGATTGTCACTTTTTGGGGTATAAAGCACATGTTGGTTCCAAAGAGAGCGGATGTATTTTTTTTTTTTTTTTAAACACCTCTGTTGGTGAATGAGAAGAATTTTAAACAACAGCTTCAGCCTTTGTATGAGACTGACAGTCGAGCGTGCTCATACCTCTTTAGTGATCACAGACGGGATGCAAGTATTGTAGTTGTAGTGCATTCAAGAGACAGCTGGCCTGGTCATGTGAAGCACTGAAATACAGTATAGCAATACATAATACAATAAAAGACTTAATTATTCATTATACAGTGTATGTACAACTCTGTTCAAAATGCTCACGTTAACTGACTGACGTAACCCTTTCTTTTGGATTAATTTATTATATATCACACACTTTACAGATTTATCCCTTCTCTTTTATCCCTGTCCTCTTTAATTTAAACCTGTGCTGCCCTACATAGCCATAGTGGTCAGGTGCTGATGCCCTAGCAGCCCCTTGCGCCCTGCCCCCCCTCCAGGGTGGCCCCCTGCGTTGCCATGGCCACAGTATTCTTGCAGGTTCTGACGCAAAGTAACCAGCGCAGAGCCCAGACAGGCACGATTTGGAGCCAAGACGCCCCCAGGCAGCTGGAAAAGGACAGTGGCCACCCCTGCCATGCCGTCATCTGTGGGCTCTAGGGTGATGGGCCCCACCTTAAAGGTGGAATAGGAAAAGCCCATGAGCTGAGAGAGGAAGGGGTCGGAGCGGCAAAAGTGCTGGTAGCCACTGTACGTCGTTGGGTGGTGATGATGTGAGGCTGTGGTGCCAGCTGTGGTGCTGGCATAGTGGTGGGTGTTCAAGTAGTGCAGCGGCAGGTGCTGCCCGCCGTTGCCCCCTCCACCCAGGGTGAGGTGATGGTGGTGGTGGGCCGTGGGCCCGGAGCCCGGGTCATGTTTGTAGGAGACAGGTCCTGCCCTGCCCCTCTGGCCCACCACCACTCCTCCTAACTTGCTCGTACGGGCATGAGCAAGCGACACAGTGCTGCCCCCCACTCCTCCACCAGCTGAGGGCAGGTAGATGAGCTGAGGCTCCTCCGGCTCCAGGTATATGGTGAGTTTAGCAAAGGGCCTTGACGCCATCTTGGTCATCTCCTGGATGTGGCGGCGCTGCTCCCGACGGAAGTCCAGGAACTGCTTAACCTTCCACAGGAGGACGCAGACAGACAGGAAGAGGAAAAAGCAGGAGAAGAAAACAGAGAAGAAGACAAAAAGATCGATGTGGGCTTGGTCCTGTCGCAGAAACAGCAGGCCCTGGGACTCCCCGTGTCTGCTGTCAGTTCCCACACCTCTCAGAGCGATGTAGAAGCGGCTGGATTTCAGGGAATGCACCTCATGGGGGAAAGTGATGACGACACGATCTCGAACAGCCCGGACAATCAGCACTGTCTGTGGCTTCCACACAGTGATGTAGGTGATGAGTCCTTCACCCTGCTCCTCCCTAATTTCTCTGTCTGCCCCTGGGGGTTTCGCTTGCAGCTGCAGCGGGTTGTGAGAGAGCACAGGACCCCCAACACTGGATGAGGCATTAGCAAACACCTTTATAGGGGATGGAGGTGAATCCTTATCTGCACCAGTCGTTGCCCCACGAGTCACTGATTCCTCCTCGATCCTGATGGTATGAATCCCTGTGTGCCGGTCCACATCAACGATGAAGGTGTCATGAGAGTTGGACACATAGACCTCCACCTCACCAAAGGTAACATCAATGGTGACCCGAATGTCCACATTGGTGAACTTCGGCTGTGCGGCGAAAAACACGGTACGGCCTTTGGGCAGATTTCGGATGGTGGGATCATGGAAGCAGTTGGTCTGGGATGTGGGGTCAAAGCAGCACTCTGTGTCCACGTTGAACTGACGGTAGCACTGACGCCCATTCACCGGTGTGCCATTGAAGGAGTCTTTGCACTTGGCACACTAAACAGAGCAGCACAACATATGTAATTTGAGCAAAATCCAGTACTTAAAAAGAGGAAGATCACAAACTTTTTTCTCATTTCTGAATATTTCTTTTATCAGTGCAGAGAAAAAACATATTGTGACACAGAACACCTTCTGTGTGTAAAAAGATATGCTGTCAACATTTTGCAAGTGAAAGCCTTCTCAAGTATTTAAAGAACTCTCTAGCATAGAGCGTACCTGCTGCCTGTAGCAGTCTTTCCTGTCACTCTGGGGGCTGCTGAGACAGGAGGAGGTCTCTGTGTTGTTTTGGCAGGGGCAACCTGTACCATCGTGTTCATTACATGTGTCTGCATGTCCATTGCACTGACATCTGCGGTGAAGAAGAGTTTTACTAGGTTAGTCGTTTCTATAAACATGGAGTATAGAGGACCTTTAAAAACATTTAAACATTTATTACTGTATGTAACATATACATGCTTTGTAATGTTGGACACAGCATGAGAATCCTGACTGCTGAGCAGCAAACTTTACTCACTTGTCACATTTCCCCTGCAGCAGGAAGTAGCCACTGAGGCAGCTTTCACACTTGTCCCCAACACTGTTGTTCTGGCAGTTCACACACACAGCACTCTCTTCTGTGGGACCCTCAGACACCCAGTTCTGAATCTAATAAAAGGACAGAGAGGTAAGACCCCTGAAAACTCATTGTTATTGTATATTCTGGATTTGCTTTTTAGATATAATCAGGAAAATGCTACAGCTTACGCTGTTGGGGTCCAGAGGGAAGAGCCGTGAGTTCTCAAGTGCCTTCTTATGTTCATCTCGGGTTAAACACACAGCACTGTTTCCCCTGCAAAACTCCCGACATGGACGACAAGTGCCACCACCCTTGGCAGAGCCCACAAACAGAGGCTTGCACTTCTCACAGTGCTTACCCTGGAAATTGAGGGGGGGGGGAAATCATCAGCACTGGACATGGATAAACTGTGTTTTCAGTATGTGCGGGTGTTTTACTACAAGCACTTACTATGGTGTTATTGTGGCACTCCAGGCAAACATCTGGTTTATTAACACCCGCGCAGTTGCTGTGTTTGTTGCAGCTGCACTGAGAAGAACAGTTATCCCCCACAAATCCAAAGTGACACTGGCAGATTCCTGGGGAAACGCATGTCCCATTCACACAGCCTTGTGCACACACTGGTTCACATTGACCAGAAGCACTGTACAGGAGAAAAAGGAGAGGACGCCATTTGGGTAATCGTGTCCACTAACTATGAACAGCAACATAATATTCTTTTAAACTATCCTCGGGCTGAGGCATAAATGCTGACTCCTGATCTTACCTGCTGAGTATGTAGCCCTGTTTGCAGGTGCAGTGATATCCCTGGGGTAGGTCGTGGCAGTCCTGGGTGCTGTTGCAGTGGTGATGGCCGTTGGCGCACTCATCCTCCTCTGGGCAGTGGAGGAAGGACCAGCTGCTGTTTCTCAGGGGACAAACACCCTCACTCACGCCTGGGAGACAAGAATGGAAAAAGTGTGAATCAGGGATGAGAAAGGCATTTGTTTGGATTACTGAAGTGAAAAATGTAACACTGAACTGGTAACTCTCTACACTGCTCAACCTTTTGACCTTATGAACTCACCATCAAGTCCTCCTTGCAGGCAGCGTCCAGCCCCATTGCCTCCCCGACTAGAACACCAGCCACACTGAGGCCTGGCAATGCACTGGGAGCACTGGGTGAGCTGGGAGCACTGGGGAGAGCAAGAGTCCCCCGCAGAAAGCAGACGGCCACACTGACCTGCTTCACATCGCAGGGGCACGAAAGACGGACTCATGCACTAGAGGAGGAGGAGAGAAATTTGCTGTATGTTAACATGTTTTTAGTAAATAAATCACACAAAATACTGTAAAGCTCAAGGAGGGAAGTCTAACCTGCTGCAGAGCCATGCTCCACACACAGTGCTGCCAGCCCCCATCAGAGCCTCTGGAGCCCAGACAGAGACTGCAGTTATGGAGACTGTGGCAGGGTGGAGGGCACGGCATAGGGGGAGAGGACTCCACTTGCATGGGTGAGACGTTGAGCAGGGCGTAGCTGAAACATGTCCAATCGTAGGTGGGGTTCACACTCAAGATGCGCCTTGTCTCACCTGGAGAAATCACGACGCAGTCAAAGTTTTTTTAGTGGAACACTTCATGAGAAGAAAAATGTCTTAAATGTAGATAACCAAAGCTTGCTGAAATCTTAACAGCTACACAGTTATCTCCAAAGTAATTAATCATCTAAATGTGCTACGTGTGGCGATTAAGATCATTGAATCACAATGTCTACGTCTGTATCCTTTACGCTTTTCTTACACGAACTTGTCTGTTTTAAATGAAACAATGAAAACAAAAATAGAGCCTTGAAGAAATTCACAATTTCCTTGAGGCTCTTCAACACTACTACCCGTACCTGTGCGTTTAAATTGGCGAGTCCACATGCATTTTCCAGAAGCAGTACATTTGGGGCAGTCAGAGGCCTCGCAGCTGGTCTCAGTGCAGTTGCTAGACAGGAAGATCTCTCTCTGGTTGATCCGACAGTCATGTTCAGATGTACAGCTAACAGAGCTGCTGATACAGGCCCCCTCTGGGCAGTTTGTGCACCACTTACACTGTAGAGCAGGCTGGGAAATTCAGTAAAGAACAGATTTTAGTTTGGTTGGTTGTCTCTATTTGATTTAGTGAGTAGGGTCAGAGTAGGGGTGACGTATGCTACCTGTGATGGACTGGAGAATGTTTTAGGGTGCCGGGCGAGGCATTCACTGCAGGTCTTCAATCTGCGACACTGGTCTGGCTGGCGGGGAGTCGGGGAACAGGGAGACGGGCCAGTGAAGCAACCCATTCTGATGGAGAGGGAGGGAGACAATTTTTAAGTTGGACATCTTTTATTTAGCATTGGTACCTAGTTGCTGTTTTTTTTAGAGTTGCTTTCAACTGTTGCATTACCTCTCAGCAGTATCAGAAGAAGCACAGGTTCCCCTGCACCAGACACAGCTGCCTGTGGTGGTGTTGCAGGCTTCTGGTGTGGGCAGCAGGGCACAAGGGTCAGAGGGCACAGACAGGGTTAGGAGCCTGCCTAGCGTGACACCATTGAAGCCTCCTGACAGGAAGAGTCGGCCACCCCAGCTCGTCATGGCAAGAGACACTGAACGATTTACTGGATCTCCTACAGCTGAGACTGAAAGAAAGAGAGGAAAAGTGGTTAGGTTATGGTGTGGTAAGTTATGATTTCACCATTACTGAATCAGAAGACACCAAGATGATCACCTGGTTGTATCCAGGTGTTACAGTTGATCTGGTACAGAGACACTGAGTTGCTGTAGTCTTCTACTTCTGTCCTCCCTCCGACAATGACCATGGTGTCTTTGATCAGGGCTGCAGCGTGGAAGAAACGGGACAGGGGCTGCGAAAGCAAAGAGATGGTACAGCAAGAAGAGATACATTTATGCAGTGGACTGATCCATTGGCCTACAGGTGAGGGTTAGATGAGATTGGCCTCTTACCTTATTACCCTGTGAGGGGACCAGCAGAGACCAGGTGAGATTGGGATAGTACAGGCTGTAGAGCTCGCCTGAGGGCTCCACTGTCTCCACGTGAAAGCGGTAGCCTCCAAAGACATAGATAGCATCAGTCTGTTCATGGTAGACTGCTGAGTGGCCATATAAACCTGATTGAGGAAATCATGAGACAAAACAGGTTTAAGTGCAAAAGAAAAACATTTCACTGCATGTGTCTGTGTGTTGTCTATTTAGTCATTTTCAAAATGTAGATTAGTAAATGAGGCATTTTTGTACTTCAACAAGTGGTGCATCAGTCAAAAAGTTATAGACTGTTTTAAAACTGTTACAACCGATAAAAAACAAAAGGCCTTGAAAACCTGTGGGTGGTGTGCCAGTGTGGGGGGCAATGGTCCAGTTTCCAGAATGAGGGCTGAACTCCAGTAGATGGTGATTGAATCCGTTATCTGGCGAGTAACCTCCAATCAGCAGTACAGATGAATCTCGGCGAACAGTTAAAGTGTGGCCCGCTAACTGGGGCAGCACTGAGCTCTGCCAGAGGTGGAAGAAAATTTTACTTGCTTTAAGTAAAAAAAACACTGCACACTTTTTCTGATATTTTGCATTACAACAATAAATGTAATGCTAACCTCGTGTTCTCTCCAGACTAAACTGCTGAGATTGAGACTCCAGGTATCCATGGCAACACCATTTTGAGTGACACCGCCCACCACCAACATGAAGCTGTGACTGGCTCCGTGACTGCCAGGCTCGTGACTTGTCAGCAGCACGGCGGCATGGTGATAGCGAGCTCTGGGGGTTGAGCCATCCTCTATAGAGCTTGTCAACATTTGGGTCCAACGGTGCTCTGCCACTGAATACCTACAAGACAACAGAGCCAAAATGTGTTATTATACACATATTGACAGTAAATGCTCTAAATACAGTAAATATTGTATAATGACACTTAAACTGTTTCATGAAATGAATACTACCTAGAGCAGTGTCAGGTTACACGCCCCTACCTGTAGACATTTCCCAGAATGCCCTCTGACAGAGAGAGCCCTCCATACATCCAGAGGTGGCCCTGTGGTCCAGACACCAGAGAGTGGCCCATCCTGTGGAGGAACCTGTGGGCCTGATTCTGTGGAGTAATAGTGCATATGAATGTGTGCTTGTGTGCACTGGCTGTAAAAAAGAATATCATTACTTGTGTGGACTGAAGCATTTTTTTACGGTTTGTGTTCTGTCCCTACCACTGTCAATTGTGTGTCCAGCAGTGTTTCCCACAGCAGGCTGCTGACGTCCCGAGGAACAGAGCAGTCTGAGCCAGCCCAGCTCTCTGAGCACACGCACACTCCTAGAGACTGAGACAAACGAGACATGTAGGTTAGAAATCTAAGAAAAACTGCTCTGTCATCTTTTAGTATTTCAAAATGTTTGTGTTTTCAACTGTATAAAACTGTCATTTTATAGACAGAGATTATTATGAACACATCACAACAAATCAAATGGCGGATAGTATACAACAACAGTGCGTTATGGTACTCTAAAAACCAAATGTAGACTTCCACGTATATCTTGCCACAGCTCTTACTATATTACAAGTTCCTCTTCCTTCTGCTATTCCACAATCCTGAGGGCACAGAGGCCGGTCGCAGTGGGGTCCAGCATATCCCTGAGGGCACTGACAGAGCCCTCCCTGGCACTGGGCTCCACCTGGACACACAGGTGACCCCTCGTCACCCTCATCAGAGCTCTGGTGGCATCGCCGCACCCAAAATGATGCATTGAAGCCTTGTGGTTTGTTTGAGGAGACGTTGGCCTCAAAGTAGACGGAGATCACACCTGGTGGTGAAAGGGAAAATACAATATAGTGAAAGTGACTCTTAATGTTTAAATTCCATTATTAGTAAATTACTATTAGTAATTAGTCTAGGGTATGAGTTTGTATAACATGTTTCAGTGGCTGACAGTAAAAGGACTTCTCCAATGCCCTGAGGTTACATAATCTGCTAGGTAGTTGGTGGTTTGTGTGTTTAGAGGGTACCAAGTACCATTTTAATACCATTCTAATAGCTCAACTTTTGCAGTGTGGACTGAATGAATATATGGATGGATACCTGAGGTGGCCTCTACAGTGATAGGCTGAGTCCTTGTAGTGCCACAAAACGCCCCAATCAGGTTGTGATCTGAATGTACAACTCCATTGCCCAGGAAACGAGGAAGGCCATCAAACACATAGACATAGGAGCTCTGCAAGACAAAACCAAGGGGACGTATGCAGAGAGAAATAAATGTTTTGATCCTAGCACAGCTGACATATTTATTTGCTTGTGTGTATATAATCAGGACAACTTTGAACTCACTTTACAATGAGTATGGGAGTCTGGGTGTAGAGTGAGGGCTACAGGAGGGCACAGCTGTCTTGGCAGACAAGGTGCCAGATTCCCAGTCACAGAGAGGACCCACAGGCAATGAGAAAGTCCTCCTTTCCCCTCTGTGCCACTTCGCCATCCCAGAGAAGAGGAAAGAGGCATGGCAGAGGCGGAGGTGGACGAGAGTAGTACAGAGCGGCCCTGGCACTGGCGGTAGCATGTGCCATTGTTCCTATTGGTAAGAGAAAGATGGCAGAAATAGAAAAGTCATGATGATTGAATCTGAAAATACGAAAAACAACCAGATATTTCAAAGTTTTTCACTTTCAACTATTTATCATGATCTCTGTCCCTTAATTCAGCATTGTTTTCAATCAGTTCAGACATAAGAGAAATTAAAAGTGGGCATTACACTCAAGGTGTTTGATTAAGGTCTTTTTACCTGGGGTCTCCGTAGTAACCAGGCAGGCAGGACTCACAGTGTGGTCCCTGAGTGTTGTGGGTGCAGTAGCACTGGCCTGTCTGGTTGTGACAGTATCCTCGGAGAGGGTCGCCATGGCCGTTACACTCACATGGCACACAGCCACTGCCGCCAGCCAGGGCTGAACCGAAGCTACCTGGACGGCAGTGCTCACAGTGGGGCCCTGTAGTCCAATCTGAAGAACAGAGGAGCAATGTCAGCTGGGGCAAATTTCAATAAAAGCACATTAGTTTTATGAATTGTCTAATTCTACCGCAGAAATTGTCTCGCTTCAGTACGAATTAAATACAAATGATGCCCGAGAACAATCTCTTGAAATGAGCCATATATTTAGGTCTCACCCTGACATTCATCACAGATCCCTGGTGCAGTGATACAGGTGGAGTGGAAGTTGCAGCCACAGTCCACATCACATTCAACACCACTCAGAACCAGTGTGGCGGGGTCAGATGTCCAGCCGAGGGAACACTCACACTCAAACCGTGGGCTGCCACTACACTGGCCCTCACGACACTCATTATAGCACCTGTGGGATGGAAACAAATACAAGAGGGGGTCAAATGTCCATTTTTGACTAAATGACTAAATGGGAAAGGTAAACAAGGCTCTTACGTCTGGTTGCAGTGCAGAGTGCCATCCCCTGTATATCCTCTCTCACAGTGGCACTCATAGGAGGTGGGAGTGTTGATGCACGTGGCAAAGGGGTGACAGTTGTGGAGACCAAGCCTGCACTCCTCAACATCAGGGCAGGTGGGGTAGGACCAGATCGCATCTTGCTCTTCATCTTCCAAGTGCTCCAGCTCCATCTCCATTTCCAGGGGTCGAGGTGGGGCTGAAGTCTGGGGCTCAGGGCTGGAAGAATGGGACAAGAAGATGTGATGCTGGACAGGCATACTACATCAATCCATCATCCATTATGTTATAGCCCCACGGAGAAGTTCTGTTTTAGTTTGAGCATTCTAAGGTGTCTAAGGAGGATTTAAGAAAAAAATTACACATCCTTACAAAAAATACTAAGTACTACAATTATTTTTTAAGTGGATATAACTGATAACATTAAAATGTTTTTTTCCAATACATAGACTGGAACAAGGGAATTTTTTACTGAAGTCTCTTGCAAATGTTTATTAAAATACTTCAAATCAAAATACACTGATGAAATGCACAACGTGAGGTCGGCTTCTAAAAAGACATGTAATTATTGTTTTTTTACCCAATTTTTAATGCATTCTGTCCTATTTAATTGAGTCACTAAACTGTGAAAAACATGTTAAGGATCCCTTCTATCGAGTGGACCACAACAAATATATATTCAACCCACGTGAAACACTCCATCCACAAATAAAGCTACCCATATAACAAAAGTCCTTATGTGAAAAAGTCACATGCTTAAGACAGCTTACTGCACTGCTGCATTGAGTCATGAAAGTGTACTAAGAGATATCTCACTTCGCAGCCCGGGCCTCAGCCACAGCCACGCTGCAGTTGTAGACCAAGGGGTCGTCCATTCCTGCCCAATCTCCCCTCAAACATCTATAAAAGGTGGAAAACATAAAATAAATACAAGAAAACCACAATAAAAGCAATTTGACAAAGAATTTGGTAATTAGTCAATGAAATCAGCCATGTTGGCACTATATGCACTTTCTCTGTATAGTGTACAAACAAAACTATTTGTGTGCTAGACCTGATTGTTTGCTAGACTTACTTTCCAATTGTGGGATTGTTGTAGTCACCACACCAGCCACACTGGAATGTCCGCAGGCAGTCCATGCACGTGTTTATAGCTGAACACTGCTTACACTGAGGAACCGAATGAACACTAGTACGAGAATGAAGAACAACAATATTAGATTATTGATCTAAGGTTCACCTCAACATACTGACTGACAAGATATACCTAATTGCACTGAAATTATACATTTTAAGATAATTAGTTTTTTGTCTTATTTTTGTTTGAGTACTTTGAGTGTACTACTATGTATTCTCAAGTTGAAATCACTAAAACAGGAAAGCAGGTAACCGTGTGTGCAACTGCAAATAGTTATCACATTTTATCAACTTTGAGCTAAACATGAAATAAAGAAAGTCTTGAAAAGGTCCTCATTTTACCTGTCGTACCAGTCCCTGCACTCTCCATAGGGGTATTTTGTGAGGTAGGCAGCAAAATAGAAGCAGGCCTGGGCTGACTCACACCATGCACACTGGCTGGAGTTAGAGAGGCACTCACCACACGTCTTTCTCCTTTGCAAAACAAAGAGACAACCACAGAGGGGAGGACAATAAGAACGAGCTGTAGGTTCTAACTGAAATCACGTATAATGCTGAAAATAACGTTTTTCAACTCACTGGTTGCAGACTTTAGGACACCCCCTTGGGTCACGTATAGATCCATCTAGTCTTCCCCGTCGACTGCACTGGTAGTCCCCTTTCTTGCTGGAGTTTATCTGCCACTCGCAGAAAGGGTCCTGCACTCCAAAGATAGTTTTATTAGAAGGAGTCAGAAACAGTAGTTGTAGCAGCCTCAAATTAAGCTATGTAATTCAGCATCATAGTGACACTACATTATTTATTATCTGTGATGTACCTGTGTACAGGCGGAGCAGTCTCTGTACTCTTCACACAAGGTGCAGTGCTGGGGTGCCAACAGCAGATGGCGCTGACCTTCTCCCTTGCCTTCACCCTTTTCTCCCTCAGGGCAGGGCTCAAGGTCTGGGCTGTCCCGCAGCAGGCAGCGGGATAAAGATGGGCACCAGCCACAAGACTGGTCAGACAGGCAGGCCAGACAGGACATGTAGCTGGAACAGGAACCTGAGCGGTAAGGCTCCAGGAACAGGAAGGAGATCTCCTAAGAGAGCAAATTATGGAGAAAAGAGCACATGAGGTAAGAGAGTTTGTTTCAACGGAAGGAAACTCATTGTACAGAAAAATGACAGAAATGTAAATATGCGAGGAAAACAAGCTTATGTTTTTTTTCTCCTTTCACTGATTATGCAGGTTAAAGGTCTTTGCTTTTGTAGTGAAGCGCGTGTTTAACTGTGCTAGTACTCACACTCCCTCCAGGCAGTGTTCTGTTCCAGATCAGGGCCATCTCGCTGGTCTGTCCTGAGCCCGAGTTGTTAAGGTAGCCTTCAGCCTGAACAAGGTAATGGTTGCCCCTGGTCAGGTTAGAGAACAGTCTACTCCCATCTGGGCGAGCCAGCAGCTTCGACTCCTTCTCCTGCTGGGCTGCCCAACGACCCACCACCTCCTGCTCCGATTGTTTAATGATGCAGAGAGAGTTACAGACAAAGAAAAAGTGAAGAGTAAGTAAAAATGGCAATAAATAATTGCTGTTCATTTTATAATTCTCAGTCATTTAACTTAAAGTACGATCACAATCTAATGCAATATTTGTCCACGTTCTATTACGCTATTATATGCATTTCATTTTTGGGGATCCAACACTCAAGTGCAGCAAAACAGTTAAAAAACAGGCATGCAGTCTTGCTGTCAAGTAAGGATTTAATTTATAGTAAGCACAGACACAAACCAGACTACAGCAGACATAGAGAGAGGTTATTTGTCCTGCACTGATTACTCTTTCCAAGAGTCACCATGTTATTCCATTATGGGAATAAAATCGCTAATTTTTTGTATTTGAAGAATTGACTTGTATTTTTCCTCACCAGTTGGCTGGAGTTGGGCCCTGACGCCATTCGAGCCTCAAAGTGGAGCCTCTGGATTCGAGCCCACATGGAGACAGTCTCTGTGGGAGGGGGTGCAGGTGGAGGGGCCCCCCACAACGGGTGGATGAAGCCCCTGAACTGTAGGGCTACGTCCATTTCCGTGGTGGGGCTGAGGATGATGGTGGTGCTGCGGAGGATGGACACCTGGCGAAGGGGTGAGGAAGATGGAGGATTGTGGAGGATGGATGGAAGTGGAAACACATCAACAGAAGCACTATTCTCTACGAACTGCTACACAAATTTGACAAACTACTTGAAAAAGGAATCTTCTCTATGAGTGAATTGCAAAACAGACAGCGGGTGAGCATTGGAGTCAAGAGGTTAGAAGGCCAAGAGCACAAGGTAGAAAACAACAACAAAAAATATTAATATTCAAGTTGGAGAACTATAGTGGAGTCAAAGTGTCAAAGCAATGGTGGAGGAAGGAAGGACGGATAAGTATAAGCAGAGAGGGAAGTAGTTACAACCACAACTAGTACAGTCAGTACTTGAGATTTAGACTCCATACCTTGTCAGGCTGGGAGTCGTTGCGGGGGTGCTGGAAGGTGAGCAGGTGCAGTCCCGGGACATAGTTCTCGGTGCGACAGGAGGGGAGGGAGGTTAGGAAAAGGGTACGCTCCCCCCACCAGCCGTACGCCCCTGAGATCTGGTCCACACGGCACGCACTTCGCTCTGTGAGACCAAGAGGGAGAGGTCAGCACACAAATAACACATCTGACCTCTTAAAATCTCATAATACAGCAGTTTCCTACAGTGCACTACTGTACTGAAACAAGTCTGATCTGCAACTTTTGTGTGACGTGTGTTCAAAAAGAGTAAAAAGACATGACCTCACTGCACCAAAGTATGCGACTGGACAGGCAAGTCAAATCATGGTCTGAGTAGCCTGTCCGATCTCAACTGGGTACAGTAAAGTCACTGTACTCCATCTCTGAAACACGCCCAACATAAGTCTAGTCACTCCCATGCCATGTCCCCCTTTTTTTCAGTCTGAGCCCATCTCTTTTGCCCTCCTTCCTCCTTCCCTGGGTCTCACCTGACACTGGTAGGCAGGACTCATTCTGAACACACCAGCCAAATTCCCCAGGGGCACGAGCCAGAGAAGCTGGAGTGCCACTGAACACCAGACAGGACTGGCAATCAGACAGGAAGCGAGCCAGTCCCAGGCAGCCAGTACTGCCACACTGTGAACACACAAACACAGAAAAACGTAATCCTGACAGATGTTTATACCGACACATTGCAGTGAAAAAACATGTTTTTTGTGACTCAATGTGAGGACGGATATAAAAACCACAAGGCTGTGCCAAGTTGAGTATTACCGGATTAGTGGGTTGGTACTCTCGACAGCGACCTTCACACCAGCTGCACTCTGGGTTCTTAAGGCACATACTTTCATCCAGCGCCTCAGCACAGACAGCGTCCTGGTAAGGCAACATGCAAATACACACACACAAGTATTTCACAACAACTTAGTTATCCCTAGTTTCCTCAACTTTCAGTCGTTCCACAGCATAGGCAAATTTGCCCTTCTTCCCAATGATGTTGCTGTTCTCTTGTTTTAAGACACTTTCACTCACCCTGTCACCTTGATCGCTACTGACAAACAGTGGAACTTTGTAAGCCACCAGGTCTCCACGGGCAACACCACTGTAACCCCCAGCAACCAGCAGCACTCGTCCCTCCATCACAGCAGCAACATGTGAGTACCGCCCCCTCACAGCATCTCCACCTTAGAAAAAAAATCAAACTTTTATAGGCAGTGTATCTACAGATGCACGAGTAAAAACTGCCAAGACATAGCTGTAGATGAAACTATGTGTGAGAGTTGTGACAGAAGTAAGTACACAAGTAACACAGTCTACAGGAACTCACTGAGTGACCATCGCTCCCCAGCAGACACCCACTGGTGACAGCCCAGATGGTAAAAGAAGATCTCCTCATCATAGCACTTCTCCTCTTGGTAGTGAATATGTACATTCCCCCCTGGGAGACACAGTCAGGAAGAAATAGATAAATATACACGGGACTGCACTGACTAAAATGGACCTGTGTTTGCTAATTTTGTCCATGCTCACCGTAGACCACCATGTAGTTTCCAATGACGATGGCTGAGTGGAAAGCTCTTTCTCTGGGGCCTGTCGCTGGGAAACGGGAACGGAAGGAGGTCCAGAACCTCCTGTCCACGTGGAACACATCTGTGTTGTTCACCCTCACGCTAAACCTTAGAAAAATATACAGCAAGTGTACTTTAAGAATCTGCAAAGATGCTGCATATTTTGGAATTTACTTGTTGGGTTATCCCCAAAATGTTCTTTGGGTAATCATTTGTTCCATTATTTTCAATCATTTCTACCTCTGCTATTCTTATTATTATGTTTTACTGGAGTGTATCATTCAGCAAGTGTTCCTGCAGGGATCAGTTTTATCTCAGCTAATCTAATGAGACATATAGTTTACTCTTTGTATACAGTAATAGTCCCCAAACACAGATACACTTCAAAACTAGGCAGCAAACTGCCCCATCCTCCAAATTTACAAATGTGTAGAATATGTAGGAACACGTCACGTCTGTATTCTCTCTGGCTGTGTGTGTGAAATTCCGGTGTGCTTATGCACAAGACAGCGTGTACCTAGCAGTGGTAGGCCTGTGGCCTCCGTAGACCAGAAGTGTCCTTGATGGGCTGTGGAACACCATGGAGTGGCCAGCGGTGGCAGGGGGCTTCCCACCGGTGGGCTGAACAGTCTCCCACCGTCCAGAGCCACGCAGACCGAACCGATAGAGAGAAGAGGAAAACATATCCTCCTCAGTGCGACCTGCAAAATAAGGAGAGAAAACGGAAAGATGCTTCTTAACAATGATTTATTTCTCAAGAGATACATGCATGCCAATGATATTAGGATTTAAAACGTACCTCCAAATACATAGAGATAACTGTCTACTATGGCTGCAGCATGATTGGCTAGTTTAGGGGCACCATGTGAATTTGAAAAGCCAAGCTGTTGCCATTCATCATGGAGTGGGCGGTACATCCAGACATCACTGGCCAGGGAGCCGTTGGCTAGCTCTCCACCAAAGATAACCATATTACCCATGAACTCTACTGCAGTGTGGGAATGACGAGCCACCTGACAACATAGGACAGCCAAACATTGCAGGAAGGATGTGAATGAAAAGGGAATGTAAAATAAAAAATGAGAGCACTTGTGTCCTTGTTGACTACACAAAAAACAGGTAATTACGAGAAAACCTACATTGACACAATTGATCATTAATCAGATTTCTGCCCTATCACATTTTCTAATCACTTCAGGCATAGTTTAAGTGTATGCATCATATGTGTCTGAAGTGCACAAATGATCTACTATTCAGATGTGGAAACATTGCAAGACTTGTACAATTCAGCTTGAGTTTACTTGCTACAACTAATTATGTTTCCTTTAATCCTTCTGCCAGTAGAATCCCAGCTCTGTTGACACAGTTTCTCTGAATAATTTATCCTGGTTAGGAAAACCAGGTTTCTCCTTTGACATTTGAACTGCAGAAGGCTGAGAGTAAAAGGATCACTTGTCTGCATGGAAACACAGTATATAAGAGGCAAGAGCAGGAGCAAGCAAAAACTGCATGTGTGTGTGTGTGTGTCTCCACAAACCACTTACAGGAGAGTGACCATACGACCTGCTTTCCCATTGGTTGGTTGTGAAGTTATATTTGATCAAGTCACCAAGAGCTCTGTTCAAGTCAAACCCTGCGGAAAAAAGGTAGTAATCAAACATACACTGATGTCATCCATGATCAATCAGATACCAAAGAAGTAAAAGAGTCAAATCAGGGACTGCAGCTAAAACAAAGTAGAAGAAGAAACATTAAGGTAAAATAAAAATGTAATCCTTAAAATCGGAGTTTGGGAAGTGATAAACATTTCTAAATTTGACTTTATGTTGAACGTTGAAGGAGCATTAACTCACAACAAATGTATTTAAAACGGGATGTATTAAAACAAAACCAGTGGAACTTTAAAGTGTGTCACTCTCACCGCCAAACAAGTACATGGCTCCAGTGGAGGACAGGTACGTGCCAGCAGAACCCATCCTGGGTGGCGTGTAGGGGTTTCCCTCACTCACACGGTACCACTGCCCAACCCCACTGTCATCATGGAAACCAAGCTGGCAGCTGTGACCCAGGAAGCCTGGGTTACACAGACAGCGCTCTCCTTTCTGAGACAAAACATGTGTTAAACAGTTAAAGACCAATAAAAAATGTTTCAATAAACCCCACAACTGACAGGCATAATCCAAGCTTATTTGGTGAAGCATGAGCGGCCCTTTGGCCTAAACTTACCTTGTCACATTGGCCATTTACAGAACAAGCCTGGGAGCACAGGGGGGTTGTACAAGCTGCTTCTCCCCAGCCCTGATGGCAGTGGCACTTTAATGTAGAGGAATCACAGCGGCCATGACCGCCACAGGCTCCAGGGCACAAAGAGAAGGTGTACGTTGCATTGAAGCCCAGGAGGTTGTAATTAGCATCACTGAAGAGATGAAGCAGCATCTAGAACAAGCAAATTAACAGAAACAAAGTTAACATCTGCCACAGTTGGTGTGCTTTGGAGTTTCTCTCAGCATGTCTGAATTGGTTACCTTGCCAGACTTGGCTTCAATAGGTTGAGGCAGAGTGTTGCCACTCAGACTGGCAAGGAGAGGGCTCTGGTAGGAGTCTCCATCATACACAAACAGGTAATCATAGGTACACTCTGTGTCCATGAAGGTGAAATTTAAGACAATGCGGTGATTGTTGCTCGGAGCTGGAAGAAATAAAGAAAATAGGAAATATCAGTGTGATTAACTGACAGTCTAATTTTTCCTGTGCACAAGACAATATTCAGCTCATTATACCTTTGATAAGCCACTCGCAGTTCCCATTGACAGAGTAGTTTCCTGGCCCATCTGTGACGTAGCCTGGTGGTCCCCTCAAAACCTGCCTGTGGCCCTTGCAGTCCCCTGCCTGGCAAACAGGGGCCTCGGCCAACAGCAGAGCCACCAGGATAAAGGAGACAGGGAGGGGGGAGGCCATCACTGGCACTGCCTGAAAGATGGGAAGGAAAAGATGAAACAGGGTCCAAATAGCAACATCACTACCAAAAACATACAGCAGCATCTTGCAGCTAACGGTGGACAAACCTCCTAGAAACTTCAGCTGGATCGAGCACTAGATCTACCAAACTAGACAAACGAACTATACCAGCAGGATAACAAAGAGGATTATTCCAAGAGTCAAACAACTTGGTATGGCCCTTGCAGTCCCCTGCCCATCAACACATTTCTCTTTTGCTGACAGAGCTCACTGCAAGACTCAACTCTATGTATGCATGGTCGGTTTGTGCACTGCAGAATTAAACAGACCTAAAAGGTGGCCAGATTACAAATTGCCTGCTGCGCATTACGGGACGCAGTTAGACAGCCTCTAGGAAAAAAAAAAAAAACTGAATCTGACGGAGCTAACAACTGTTGGCCCTATGTACAGTTACATTAGCCCACTAACGTTATCAGTGCACCAATCCCACAAACATAACAGTAATGTTAAACGAAGCTTCACCAAAGAAGTGTTATACGCAAAAACAATGCTATAGTGCAACACAGCGTGTATTAATTACACTATATTCAACTAGCTAAGGTTAAAGGATAAACGAAGTACTGTTAGCAACAAGGAGCTCTCCGCAGGCTATCACAACAAAGCTAACGTACAGGGAAGCTAAGATACTCTTGCTAACATTGACCGAAAACCGTAACCAAACAGAGGCCGGTAAATGTCTAGTTTGCAGTTTTTGCACCATCATTACTCACCAGTTCCCGTCTCGTTGGCTTCATGGCAATTTACATTTTCGGTATCCCTTAAACGCTAGCTACCGCATGAGCCAACTTATCGTTAGTGACCACTCAGGACTGACAGCTAGCTAAATTAGCTAGTAGCTACTGATGCGGACAGCCCTGGCTGGGGCTACTGCACGGTAGGCTGCTAGCTTGTTCGTTAGCGAGCTAGCGGCACAGCCAAACTCCAGATGCGCAATCGTCAGTGGCTGCAAAATCTGCCAGAATAAGTCATTCTGGAGAGAAATTCGTGCATTGTGTAATAACGTAATTATGTTTCCAAAAACAAAGAAGAAAATGCGGCCAGCTAACGACGCAACCTTTTAGACCGCATCGACCCGTTTCCTGCGGTCCATTTTGAGGACAGATGCCCGTTGTTTTGGTGTTTATGGCTGGCTAGCAGTAAACCGGTGGTTGCCAACACAAAAGACACCGCTGCAAGTGTGATGTCCCACCACCGCCATCCAGTGGAGATCGGAAACAGTGTTTAAACATCTGGATAAAGACAACATAAACAATGGTGTATTGATCATAAATGCAAAAGGTTAAGAATCACAATTAGAATACATGGTCAAAATAAATCTAGGATTCACTCAGAATACTCCCTTTGACTTTTAACTACATGCATGTCAAAGGATATCCCTGTGTCTATACATGTTATATAGCTATATAATAGCTATAAATGCATTATGTGGCTCTAATTAATGAAACAAAACAAATTTGATTTTAGCCCATTTTATTGATCGTGATCATATGGAATCAGCATATTCATATTCAGATTTCTGCATAGACAGATTCAGAGCAGTACTGGTGTATGAATAGTAGTATAGCCTACTTTAAAGTACTGGCAAAGCTGTGCCCTGCTGAGCATGACTACCCCCTGGCCAAGCAACAACAAACACAACCTAACACAATTATCTTCAACAGAGATTCATTTGAAACAACAATTTTTTTGCAGAATTAACAAAATCATATAAAAGTATTACAATAATTAATTATAGCACGTTTCCACATTTATAAAGACAGCCCATTTGATTGATTAATAATAGAATTACATTAGTCCAAATGCACCCAAAGATAAGAAATAACTACTACAGTAAGATCACCAAAAGCTAGTGAAGCAAGTCCATTAAACGTTCACACTCAACGTTTTTGGTTCATTCTCAGGTATTAAGAACTGGGTGTCAAAGAGTTTCCATCAGTGCAATGATAAATCAGAAGAGATTGTCAGATTTAGTTTTTAATCAACAGTATTGCACCGCCAGCACTGGCCATGCTTTTTATTCTGGTCCGTTGTTCAGTAGTTGAGAAAAAGACTTATCAATCCAGTTTCCTCCAGCTAAGGAGCATCTAAAATAATGTGGCCTTCATTATCCTCCTCTGACCGTCACATCTCAGTATTCAGAAAGCCATTTCTCAGCTCTGACTTACGCATCATGCTGCAGCAAGGCTTTTAATAATGAACTCCGAGAGCACATTACACATAGCCTAGCCTTTCTTCACTGGCTGCTTGCACGTTTCAGTGTTGGTTTCAAGCATTAAACTGCAAATTACATTGCTGATATACTGTCATAACAGTAAATGTAATTTATTTCTGACATAAGACAATGTATGATCTCTTCTCTTTGGTCTGTTTTAATCTTTTATTTGATGTTCCTTGTTCAGCTGATAAAGTGCAATTAAGTTCATCTTGCTTCTGAAAGGTTTATTTGAAAAAAAGTTAACCTTTAAGTCATAAACCTTCCCTATGCATTGCACTGGCTTATTATGAGGTATGAATGGCTATTTTTCCTGGAGCCAGACTCATTGGCGTGGTGTGGAGCCCAGGGCCAAAAATAGGAAACATCTTCTCATCAAACTGGTGTGTTAAAGTGACCAGGTGCTTTGCTGTTCCCCCATCCCAAAATGACACCTCTCCCTTATCTATATTTAGCTTGATGCGGATCCTTTCGGGACGCTGCTGCACCTGCAGCTCTGTGCGCTCAGGTGTTGAGGCGGTGTACACCCCTTTGCTCAGACCTATGGACCACACACCTCTGGTGGTAGAGAGCGTGAACTTCTTTTTACGGGCCACTGACTCTCTGCACACTCCCACAATCCACTTGTGATTGTCACCAACGATGACATCCCATCTGTGTTTCCCGGAGGTGTAACCTTCAGCACCCAGGACAAAGACGCAGGGATCAAAGCGCTCTGGGTTGTCAGGGAGGGTCAGCCGCTCTGCGCTTTCCTTCACACTGGTCAGGTCGGCATTCAAGGACAGCCATGGAGACGCTGTGTCTGGGTTAAGCACCACTGGATCTGCACATGGGAAGAGACAAGATGCCACTGTGACAAAGACTTTCAAGTCACATACAATGATTAAAGACTGAAAAATGCTGGTATTTTGTGCAAATGTTCATTTTCATTTCAGTCATTGTTCCCCCGGACCGATGTGTCAAGTACACCGATGCAAGTTTACCGGACACCAGGCATCTCATCAGAAAGACTTTCCTGTGTCCAATCAGCCTCAAACTCCCAGTCCTTAAATCCACAGGCCACTCTCCACTCCCACAATGTAATTTACTCACGATATTTGACATGGGCTTGCATGTTCTTCCAGATGTTGAAGCCCAAAGCACCAACATGCTTGCCCATATTCAAAAGAGAGTTATCACAGAGGCAGGGTTCTTCACGAGTCCACTGGGCTCTGGAGCAAAGAAGGCAATATGTGAAGTTGGCAAGAGACAAAATACAGCAGGAACCTGGATAACCTCATCAAAATCAACACATTTGTGAAACTATGCTACATTTCAAATATACAACCAACAATCATCCAAATATTCAAATATGTAGTAAACACACACTTCATTCTACTTTGCAGATACAAATTTGGAGATTATGATAGCACACTATGTGTGACTCCTACAGTGAGTTTTGCAGGTACTTACTTTCTTTTTAAATTCTGGAAATTCTAAAACATAAGGGAGAGTGATTCAGATTAATTTAATGCATTTTAAAAATGAAAATAAGTCTTGAAAACGCTTAAACATCAGAGACAAATCAAGGACCGGGGAGTCTAGTAACCGTGGGGATGAGCGGTCTTCTCTTACCCGCAGGAGGGGGAGATCCTCGTTGCCCATCTCTTTCTTCAGAGTCTCAATGAGTTTCTTCAGAGTCTCAATGTCCTCGTTTGTGTTGGAAATCAGGTCCTGTATGGCAGCAATCTTCTGCTCCTCCTCTGTAGCCAGGGCTTGTATCCGCAGAGCTTCCTCTGTGACAAGCACCTTATGGAGCCTCTCGAACTCCGCCTTGACCTGCTTCTCCGCCTGCCCAGCTTGATACTGCGTTCAGCAAGAGAGGGGAGTTTACATGCAGTTTATACGTGAATGAAATATAATCTGTGCAGTCTACGGTGGGTTCTATGTCTTGTGTTTGCTTTTTGCACTGGCTGGAAGGTCCTGTTGCTCGGTGAACACCGTGAAACGTTACAGTAACTTTACCTTGATGTATTCCACTGCGTTGCTGAGTTTGTATGTCATTTTCTTGTATGACTCCACTTTCTTTTCAAAAATCTGGACTTTGAACCCCAGCTCCCTCTGCAGGGTGAAAAAGCAGAACATAAGGTAACCAAAAGCCAACAGGACGTTTTAGACATCCACATACATTTTTTTTTTTTAATTATTGTGTTGGATACAAGAGTTAGCAGAGGTTACCCTCAAAAGAAACAAAATAGACCGCCTTAAGATGTCATAACAGGAGCCAAATCTAAACAGAGCATTTTCACACACATTTACTGAAAGGAGGAGGATAGTCTCATAGTTTGGTGGTCTCTAGACACACACATGTTAATGTTAACGAGACATTAAACAGTGCATTTTGCATAATATAGAGCCTTTAAGCAAGTGGACAGGTGGCAAGGATTGTTGGATATCTGATAGAATCCAAATCCAGAAGAAAATGTATGTTGGATGCACTCCAGCATTGAATCTAACAATGATCGTTAAAAAAAGGAGCAATTAACTGCTGTAGTCTACTGACACAAGTGCAACTAGTATTCCACTTCTATTCTAACTTTATGGGGAAATCTACTGCAACTTCCGGCCTCACTCTTGAGTCTTCCATCCTTTTCGTTCATTCAGTCAACAAAAGTTGAAATCAAGTGTTAAACTGGGTGCCAACAAGGAAAAAGGTGCATTTCTAAACAAATATCAGGTGAGGGCATTTTACCTTACACAATGGTGCTCCGTCTTTGAGCGGCAGCAGCCTGTGTGTGCTGTGGAGAGTGACACAGTCCACGCACACGGGCTCCTCGTCCTTCTCACAGTAGAGCTCCAGCGGCTTCAGGTGCAGCTTACAGATGTCCTCGCTGGCACATTTCTGGTTTGGCCGCCGGTTGTTCTGTTTGAGGAAGGTCTCGCAGGCGCTGCTGAGCGCGCGGTTGGAAATGTCCTGCCCCTCCGCAAACTCAACCCTGCACATGGGACACTTGTTACTGAACTGCAGACTTTTCTGCAGACACTCCCGACAGAAGCTGTGGGTGCAGGGCAGCAGCACGGGGTCCCGGAAGACGACCCGGCACACGGGGCAGGTGAAGTCCTCCTGGAGAGGTAAAGGCTCTTCCGGCATGTCTTCATCCATATTGTCAGCCATGGCTACTCGGGCCTCCTCCGGTTCCGATCTCTTTTGAGAAAGACCCCAAACTGACGGATTCGCACGGAGAAACGCGCACTAGCTTGGCTCCGTGACGCGTCAAGGCCTCGCCAGTTTGTTAAGACTCACAAAAATGAAAGATCGGAGTCGGGGACGGACTTGGAAAGTAGAAAACACACAAACTGCACGATCACGGCGCGCAGCAACTTCTCCGCTGTGACACACACTCCTTTTCCGCGTTTCAGTGATATGCAGCAAAGCTGATCAGGGTTTATACAACACTGCCTTCTAGTGGAGGTGGAGGTCAGAAATGGTGTCTTCCTGTGGAGTTGTTTCTCCCACACGCCCCACGGCACCATGGATGTACTATAAGAACACATAAGTTCATATAATACATCCATGCAAGGCATAAACATTTACTGATCAGTTTTTGGACATTTACTTATTACATCACAGGCTACCATACTGTTGTCTCTGTCACTTTGTAATCCCTGATCCTGGAGAAAGCATACATCATTGAGCTGCAGCGAGACTAACCCATGACCCTGGGCTTTAGAGGCACAGAAAGACCACCCCTGTTGCTCTCAGATAACCCAACATGCTGTGTCATCAGGCTGTATCATGAGTGAGTAAAGACACCACTCTTCCTCCCTCAGCAGGGTAGAGTGAATTAATAATAATAATAATCGCCTCTATTGGTTCTATCAGGTTCTCCCCAACTATTGACATCTTCTAGACTCATCTTTAAACACACACTTTTGGTTTTTACTGTCTCTAACCCAGGTCTGTGCCGCTATGGGTTCTGTTCATGTTCATCGTCACTCTGATTTGCTTCTCTTCTATTGTGTTTTATCTCCTTCTTTTGTTTTACGTTTGATGTTCTGTGAAACACTTTGGATCAACTGTATTGTGTGTGAGATGCTATATAACTAAAGTTGATTTGATTTGATTCTCATCATTCTTGAATCCTAACTAGATTGGGCTCACTTGTGTTGGCTTAATTATGTAATTATGCAATACATTTAGGGCTGAGTGCATTAGTTTCCTTTTGAGACGTGAAGGACCAGAAGTTTTCTCTTATCAGTGTGACACACCCGTTTGCTGTGGCTGCTTAAAGTTTAGATATTATGTGTCCCCTGTAAAACTGCTCACATTATGACTTTGACTGAATTTTTTGGCAAACAAAAACTGAAGCTATCCAGTATTCATGTGTCATATTTTCATATCTTACATTTTGCTGTTGTTGTTAAGTCTCAGTGGTCTCACTGGCTGGTCCACGTATCTCTGACTGAGTTCAGTGAACATGAGGCCTTTACTGGGAGTTCATGATGCAAATATATCCAACAGATGGAGCCACAGTCGCTTTACATGGCGCTGCATTGTGACTAGTGTGGCCAACTGTTACCCTGCTGCTAAACTGCTAAAACCCACGATGACAACGTGTGTGACAGATGTGTGCTCTTTGTTTGTGTGTCAGTTCTTTTAAGGATCTTTGCATTCATTTAAAATAGAAACAAAAACAGTGCAGCTCAGAACAACCATGATTAACCCTTGTATGGTGTCTGTGGGACCCGTTTTAATTTTTTTATCAAGAGAAAAATGATATGATTAATTATTTTTTCAAACTCAGACTCTTTGGCCTTGGCTCAATTTGATGAGTCTGAGTGAAAAAATGATTAATCGTATAATTTTTCTTTTGATAAAGAACATGAAAACGGATTAAATCAGGTCCCACAAACCCAAACACCATACAAGGGTTAAATGTATGTCTGTTACCCAGGACTAAGCATATGATGGGTACCTGAAGCCATTACTCAGTGGGCATGAAGGAGACTGCAGTCAGCCTACAGTGTTCGTTAATGTTAGATACTAAAACTCAGACAACCCAAAATACTGAACAGAAAACATTTATTTATATCCAAAGATGAACCTTCTCTCTTAACCCCCCCTCATATGTTAGTGACGAATTTCATGCAGGTGTTCAAAAACATTTAAACAGTGACAGGAAGGCATGAGAGCTGTTTTAGTGTTATGCATATGGGCTGCTCTGTGGAGACATCCACAAACACCTGTCATGGTACTCATGACTTTTAAGGGCTTTTAAGTGGTGCGACAGTTAACTACAGCGCCACATTAGAACAAGTTTGACTGCAAATCTACTTTTTAAGAAATTCTACGTTTATTCCCGTCACAAAGTAGTGACATTTGCATGCTGTGCCAACACAGAAAGTATGACAAAAGCTGCATTTTAGCTAAAACTAGCTGCATTGGCATGACAGCTCCAGCAGTCACACAGGAAATACACAAGTGTTTTTTGCACGTCACACAAATTCCGTTTAGGTGAGACTTCTGCCTTCTCATGTGGTCAAAGGACAGACGTTTCACAAATAAACCAACGTGACACTAATAGTGTATCTCAATTGAAATTTCATTGTAAAATGTATGTTGGCTCATGCGGCAATATAGACCATGAGACAACGCAAACCTGTGTGTCAGAACTCTTAAAATACTGGTTATACTTGAGGTAGCAATCCCTTTAATATCTAATGGTGTATGAAGCTAAGATGAGAGAGACAGGATATATATAAAACCAAAGTATGAAGTGACGTCATAACATAATAAACAAAAAAGTAATTGGATAAAATTATGTATTAAAATGACAGCGGTGTGATCAATAGTCGGAGAGTCGGCAAATCTAGTATATGTAAAAAGCATACACCAGAGTAATATATAATCTGATAATGTAATCATGCTTAGTTTTCCTTTATGAATATAGCATTATAATAGAAATATAATACAGTGTGTAATGTAATAAAACAGGCTAATAAAATAATAGGCTGATATAGTAATAAAATAACATAACATAATATGCGTATGGTATAGTACAGCAATACAACATAGAACATCAAATATGATATGGTATACTATGGGTATAGTGTAGTATGATGTATGATAAATCCCTGAGAACACATTTAAACAAAAAAGCTTCCTTACCCAAACCTTCTCCCCAAATCATGGCTAACTAACACACAGCTAACTACATAAGCCCCAGTCTACAGGCAGCTCCTGATTATACTTGTAAAAAGTGTATAAAAGTGTTTTTATTCATCTTTAGGCATGAAAAACAAAGTTTGAACTTTATTTTTTTTCAACCCATATTTTCTAAAGGTATATTTACATGTCCAGTAGTTGAAATATAGCTAGTGATTAATCATAATTTCCTCCCAATATAAAATCAATACTTGGAAAATTTAGCAATTGCATGACTCCTTAGATGTTACTTGATGTCCTCATATTTTTCGTACCTGCAAGGTTTGAACAGAAGAAAATGAGCAACTTGGTGTTTCTGGCTGTCTGCCGACCATCTTGGTTTCACTCTTTTTTTTTCACTTGCAGTGCGTGAGATGATGCAATAGCAGCCACTGTAGTGGCTGATGTGCAACTATGCTATCAAAACTCATACATTTACAAGAAAACCGGTTTAGAATAGCTGTACACTGTGGTTCATGGTATCAACCCACTGATATGTGTCATTGCTGACACACTTCAGTGCCTTACTGCCATCTCTGGATAGGCCATCCAATGTATTTGGCTTCTGATGTTATTGTCACCCTAACCTACAATGAGATCAGCTGCTTTTTGTCAAAACCAGAAGCTGCGAAAGGAGGTCATGGTTCAAACCAAAGGTCATACAAAACCATTTCTGCAGGTGTTCAAACAGCAGTATAAGGAAGTCTCCTCTTTGATAGTTTATCTGTTTATTAGCATCAGAAATTATGAAAGAATCCAAAAATTGTCCCCCCATCTACTATCGCTGTAATATGTCTCAACACCATTATTACAGGAAGAATAACGCACCACTGATCTGTGACTGTACCTGCTGATTACAACTGGCTGTGTAAAATAATTGGTTGCTATACAACATTAGCAACGTAGTAACCACAACTTTAGTATAGGAATATAGGAATCAAAACCATTTTTTAAAAGTATTTTTTTGTCTTTCAGTTCCTCAAGTGATGTGCTTCCATGGTTTCACAAGTAATGCTTTAAGCACAACCTAAATTTAGAGGCATACTTTCAACTCAGCATGCCTTGTAAAAAACACACTTTTACTTCACTTAAGTTAAATTCTTAACCAGAAAGCTATTACACCAAAGCAAAAAGATTTTAAAGCTAAAAAAAAAAGCGAAAAAAGATAGTGGTGTAGTGTTGTGTAGCATGCTGTGGGCCCCTGACTTGTGCAAATACTTTCACAGGAATGATAAAAATAAAAACCCTTTCTAACACTTAGTTAGGACAGGAAAATACCTAGATATATTTTTGTAGATATCAAAATGATGCATAACACTTTAGAGGGATTATCACTCAACATCAACATTTCGATATCTTGCTTATACATTCAAATGATAAGTAATCCACCAAACATCTGAAAACTGTAACGTCACATGAGAATCTTTGGAGTTATGTTTTAAGTTCAGCACAGATTTCACAGCTCAACCATATAGTAACAAGCATGCTTGCTGTTTCCATTCTATGTAATCTGACTGTCATAAAGCAGATAGTTTCCATCAATGCTTTTTCTCTGGTTCAGGGTTGAAAAAGTCACTGGTTTGACTTTCATGGCCCAAAGCTTCCATCAGTGCTTCTTACCACAAGAAGGCTGCAAAACTGAAGAGGAAAGAGAAGGTGTGAAAAAAAACAGGAACACACTGAACACTTTGCACTGTAGAGGGGAAGCAGACGCAGACAGCCAGTACTGTCGCAGGTGTTTGCATCACTATGTGTGCCTGTACACATGAGCAATACTGAAAAAAAAGGTGTGATTGAGATCTTGAGGTTTTGGAGAAGCAACCCTCTACTCTATGAAATGGTTAGTCAAAATGATTTATGGTGAGATTTTACACTGATATACAAAAATAAATAGTATCTGAAGGGTTTGATTAGGTGATTAAAGGTGCACTTTGGAGTTTGTTTGTTAGTGCTGTTACTGTGGTGGCAGTTCTACATTTTGGCCTCTTGGCCTCTCTTCTGCTATTGTAATTGTGCACTGGAAATACATTTAGGGGTCAATAAAGTTATCTAGTTGACTCTGTATTCGTAGCTCAGAAATGTATGGGACATCTCTATTAAAAGTGACACTAAAAGTCCCATTAAATTCTACACCTAAGCATGCCAGCATGGTGTGAGCGCACATTAGTGAAACTGAGAGAGAGACCACTCATGATTATTGCATGAGTGGTCTCTCTCTCTCAGTTTTAACAGGGAATCTATTCAAATGGGATTTTGACGGGTTACTCGCCAAATATGTGTATGCAGACAAGGAATATGACTCTGGCTTTCAATGGTGACAATGACAATGATGTAAAGTTAATAAACTGTGTTTATAAACTGCAAAGTCACACTTCATAACAAGTAGGTACAATGGAGGTTTGGTGTATCAGGGTTATTGCACAGGGATCGTTTTTGACATTGTTTGACTGATGTTAAAAGTCCATCAGAGTGACACACAGTGCTTCCCTCAGCCAGAGAGTTTGGGACAGATTGTGTCCAGGGTCTGCGGGGGCTGTTTCCTGCCTTTTTCATGATTCTGGACTTGTATACGTGAGTTGGCAGTGGTGATTTTCTCTGTCTGTCTGTTGTAGTCTGTTCCTGTTCTACTGGGTGGCCAATTCCAACTAGACTGTGAGGGAGGTGCAGAAAATTGACTAGATGATCGTAAAGTAGAACTGGATCGGTTCAGGAACTTCCTACGGGGCCTTTGTGATACGAAACACAGGTGAACCTGAAAGCAGAACTTCCTGCACTTTATGGCTCAATGATCAGACTGGAGGTTGTCAGTGCCAGACAAACAGAGCTGTTATACAGAAAACACTATCACACAGCACATTACATTCATCACATTCATATCTATCTATCTATCTATCTATCTATCTATCTATCTATCTATCTATCTATCTATCTATCTATCTATCTATCTATCTATCTATCTATCTATCTATGTAATATATATATATATATAGATAGATAGATATATACTTAACTTACTAAACTTAACTTAACTTAATGTTATTCATCACTTTCTGTGGAAAGTCTCCTGCCCACATACGCGTACGTCTTTTTCAACATATTCATATTTCTACATTGACGTAAAGTCCCTTCAATACAGAAGGACAAGGGGAAAAAAATTAAAGAAGTACAATTTTACAGGGCATACTGAGAATTTAACCATTTAATGTCTGTTTTGGCCATATACCAGCCCTGCTCCAGATCTCTGAATCAGTGTTTCAATGAATGAAAACAGCAACAACAACAAAAAAATATCATGCTGCTTTGTGTATTGTGTGTGTGTGTGTGTGTGTGTGTGTGTGTGTGTGTATTTTCAAAGTAGCTGCAACAAGTAAAATCTCACACAACAATGCTTACGTAACCCAGGCAACAGAAATAATGAAACTTTATTGTATTTACATTGCAGCAGCAGCAGTTTTAGTTCAGTAAAATCTGATCTGATCTGATCTGATCCACATGCTGCTTTCCCAGTTCAACACTTGTAGCTGCTCTGTGAGCAAATAATGTGAGCTTTACTTTTATGAGTTCAAATAAAATATATACAACAAGTACATCTTAAAAATAATGTTGTAAAATGATACATTTATTCTCCTAAATCATGCGTGGTTGTGTTGCTCCTCAATGTAAAATGCTGAAAGGTTTCACAGTGTGGTTTGAGGCGTTGCTTTCTTGCCTTGTCTTCTGGGCTTCCTCTGAATTGAATTTACAGGGGCTGTTCTTGGCAGCACAGGATCACTAGAGCTCATTTGTGCTCACTGGCCACATGAACCTGCTCGCTGAGGAGAAAACAATATCACAGGGTTACAATTCAGTAAGTTTTTACTTCAAGTCTCATTTTCAGATAATGCATGTATTAGTCTTTTACCAAGATTTTAATTCACATGCTTATATCACTGTGTCTAATTTGAGGGTTTCACTCCATATCTGTGAATCACCTACTTTGTGTGCATGATCTTTACCTTATAAACTAAATTACTGATTAGCATAAACTGAATTGTGATGTAGCATTTTATCCGCACCTTTGATCACCTTTTTTGGTGCTTGTTCAAACACTTGTAATTCACACTGAGAGACCACACTGCGTTACACTGTGGTTTGTAGCTTGACTGTGCTGCCATTCACTGAAAAGTGGCAGCATTTTGTGCCTCGTATTTTGCTGCAAGCTGTGAATTTAGACATGCTTCCTCTTGGAAAATGTCAGTTTCTCTTCCACATATAGTGGCACGAACAATTTTAGCAGCAGTAATTTCGTACCTCCCCATGTTTAAACACGTGTTGGTATGACAAATAAAGTTCTTTGAATCCTTGAATCCTTGAATATGAATTTGGCTCTGACTTTCTCCAGATGAACAGTGAGATGACATCATGCTGGTTTGTACAAAATCATAAATCCATCAGGCATTATACCACAAAACCTTACTTACCTTACGTTTTATTACTTACTTTTTATTGTACACCACAGTCAAGATGGTGGTATTTCATCTTCGCCTTACATTTAACAGACAAAAGGGCTTTTCTTCCTTCTTCAAAGGACTTCTATGGTCCTGCCCAGAGAGCACAGACTGGCTAATGCACACTTTTGTCACAGACAGGTTGGATGTGCTGAGGTTTCCCGTTTTTTTATAGTCTCCCAAAACGTTATTAGCACAGATACACCTCACTCAGGATGCTGCCGTCAGAGCTTTGAACAGAAAACAATGATTAGCCGATAGTAGATTTAAATTTTCAGCTTCAGGATTCTTTTATTTGACTTTTTTTCAAATTTATTTTTCAGATTTTATAATTCAGAATAGCACTCAGGACATCAAAACATATTTTGCTTTTATGTTAAAATGCTTATAATGGTGGCTTGTCTCCCTTTTGCTTTACGTTATGTTTGATTAGTTCTTGTTCGTTAATTAACTGAATGGTGAGAAATGTACTTACCACATATAAATAACCACAGATAAGGAAGGAAGACAGACTGAGAGATTATATATTTAAAGCTAAACGACGCCACCATGTGGATGAAACACACTACACAGGTCAAATGCTCAAACCAAATTAATGCATAGATTTCTTTCTCTTCTTTCTGTGCAGAGTTCACCGATGGACCACAGTGACGTGTTTACATTCAATGCAGGAGACAGTGAATATTTTTATGCATTATATAACGACACCGTTGACAATTCCACAATTGATGATTGTTGTGATGGGGGTGATATATGCAACCTGGATGAGGGCATGCATTTTGAGTCTGTGTTCATCCCAGTTCTGTACTGGGTGACGTTTGTCGTGGGTGTTCTGGGGAACGGGGTGCTGCTGGGGGTTCTGGTTCAGAGCAGAAGGACCTGGAGTGTGACAGACACTTTTATCCTCCACCTGGGTGTGGCTGATGTCCTGCTGCTGGTGACGCTGCCTCTGTGGGCTGCACAGGCCACTCAAGATGGAGGATGGACCTTTGGCACTCCTCTCTGCAAGATAACTGGAGCTGTTTTTACGGTAAGGGGTGTGCTGCAGGAAAGATGCACTACAACGGTTTGCATTGAAATGCATTTTAGTAAATAGCTATAAAGATTTTTCATTTCTCTTTGGCTGATTTCTTTGCACCCTCAGATCAACTTCTACTGTGGGATCTTCCTCCTGGCCTGCATCAGCCTGGATCGCTACTTGTCCATCGTCCATGCCACCCAGATGTACTCACGCAGGAATCCCTGGGTCGTTCAGCTCAGCTGCTTGTGCGTGTGGCTCTTCTCCCTGATCCTCTCTATCCCTGACTGGATCTTTCTGGATGCTGCAAAGGATGAAAGAAGACACAGAGCAGAGTGTGTTCGCAACTACTTCAAGTTTGATGCTGAGTCAGTAGGTACTTGGCGGCTGGCATCACGCCTGCTCTACCACATGATGGGCTTCCTGCTGCCCTCTGCTGTCCTGATCTTCTGCTACTCGCGCATCCTGTATCGGCTGCGGTCCGGATCCCAGGGCCTCCAAAAGCAGAAAGCTTTCAGGGTCATCATGGCTGTGGTGGTGGTTTTCTTTCTCTGCTGGATGCCATACAACATCACACTCATGGTGGACACACTTCATTCCAACAACAGCAGCGAGACCTGTGGAGTCAGAAATTCTCTGGAGAAAGCAAAGGTGATCACCTCCTCCGTGGGTTACCTCCACTGCAGCCTCAACCCCATCCTGTATGCCTTTGTGGGTGTGAAGTTCCGGCGTCAGCTTGTGGACATCCTGAGGTCTCTGGGCTGCAGGCTGAAAACAAGTGCCACATTTAAATCTGCCGTCAGCAGCAGAAGAAGCTCCATTTGGTCCGAGTCTGCTGACACCTCCAACTCCATTGCTATCTAGAGAGACATAACCATATTAACAGGTTCATGCACAAACCTGAACAGGCTTACAAACTGACTAAAACTGACATGAAGACAGAGACATAAACAACTGAGTGTTTCTGTATATTTCCTGTGTTATACAACCTGTAACAGACGATCTTTCTTTTCAGTTTCCTAGTTGCTATAGCATTAGTTGCTGAACATGAACATGACCATTTGACAAAAAATATTTTGTATGTCTTGGATTGGAGGTCATATGCTTTTAAGCTACTTGTAGATTTGTTTTTCTTACAGAGCAGAAATATAACATTTACATTTTTTTTTACATATTTTATACCATAAATATACTGTATATTGCATTGTATCTTTGTACATGGCATGGTCAAATAAAGAATAAAAGTGTATTTGAATCATCAACCAGTGTGTTTTCAACATCACAGTACAGCAACAGTGGACAGACAGCAGAATTGTGAAGATTTTTTTTATTTGTAATGTGTAAGTTCATTGAGAGAAACTTAAGACAGAGTCAGATTTCGTGTGTACAATCTTTTCAATTCTAATTGAACACAAAGTTGGAACCATGACAGTAGACAATCCTTCAAATGTGGATGTTGCTGCAAAGAAACTACAAATTTGAAAACATGGATGCTTCACAAACACCATGGCTCAGGGGGTAGAGCAGGTCGACCCCCGGTGCTTCCAGTCCACTTGTCGAAGTGTCCTTGAGCAAGACATTGAACCCCAAACTGCTCCCAAAAACTTCGGCATGTGAGTGTGTGTGTGTGACTGGTTATTCTCCCACTGATGATCTCCCCCGCCCCCCTGGCATGATAGTGCAAGACCCCACTGTATGAATCATATGTGAATGCAGTAAATGAGTGACTGAAAACACTAGAAAGGTGCCATTTAGCATTGATATGCAGCACAGATTGATGCGATCACCAGAGTTTCAAGGTGAGCACCCAAGATCAGTGCCAAAGATTCAGTATCTGACCAAATGTGAAAGAAGGCACAGTCCTGAATTATGGTGGTGAATAATGACACCAAAAGTGTTTTTGCAGAACATTGTGATGTTTCTGTCAAGCTAACCTTTGACATTCTGGATATAAAATATCATCACTTCATGATTTTATCCTATTAGACATTTGTGAGAATTTTTTTGCCTAATTAGCGTATGAATTCTTGAGTTATGGCCAAAAACATGTTTTGTCAGGTCACAGTGATCTTTGAGCACCAAAAACTAATCAGTACATCCTTGAGTCAAAGTGGATGTTTGTGCCAAATTTGAAGAAAGGTGTTCTTGAGATAGGATGGGCAGCCTTAAAACAACTCTTAGAAAATGGTATAAACTTACAGTTATGTGAATAAATCAAATATGAAATTCTGTTGCTTTTATTTTACCTTGACAATTGTACAGAGTTTGGCTGGTGGCTGGTCACAAAAGCCTTTGCTTTGCTCATTTCACAGAGACCAGATCCAGTTTTTTTAATGACCTTAGTATAAGGCAGCCTCCACTGTAAGCAAGGAGCCAGCCAAGATGTTATGGCTCCCACTTGTATTATTTGTTTCTTTTGTAATTATGTATTTGTTTTATTCCATAATCCAAACACACAGAGACTTTATTTAAGTCTTGTGGATTATGGGATTTATGTTTTTATTTTACTGTGGGTTTTCTAACTTGTAACCTTTATTATATTACACAGTATTATCATTATACCCAGTAGAAGGGTTATAAAATCAGTCAATATATACTGTATACACATGCTGCAACACAGATGGAAGATAACATCACAAATTTGTTTTTGCAGAATTTAGATAATGCAACATCTCTTTCTGTCTATATGAACTAAACATCTGAGAGATTTTAATAAATTAACTTGTTGCACTTTCTAATAGATTCTTACGACCAGGGGACCACATAGAATACATCCAAAAACAGCATTTAATAATGCAAAAACCGCATGCAGCAGTTTCAGTGGAAATATAACTTTGTGACAGGAAACTGAAGCAAAATGACAAGAAGGTGGCTGCACATCCTCACTGATGTGGTTTAGGCAGAGTACAGAGCAATGCTGTGACATGAGGCAGTCGTCTCCAAATCAACCAATACGCACACGATGACTATAAAAGCATAACTCATTGTCATGTCTCATTGATAATTTACATGAGAACCACACATTTGACTACAGCAAGTAATGTTTAAAGTTGGATTCCAACAGGCCGTGTATCCACAGTAGTCCTACTGGTTCAGTCACTGTGTGTGTCGTCAACATGTGCTGGTTTTGTTTTAAATAAAGTTGTCACGATGCAAAATGCTTCTGCAACTTAATGACTCAGTGTGTGTACAAGGTTTGTGTTTGTACTGAGAAGCGAGAGAAGAGAGAAATCTAGTTGGCAGGTTAGCTCTGATGCAGGAAATAACCCTTTAATTTGATGCAATACTCAAGATTAAATATAACCAGTAATGCTATAAGCTTGACGTGTGACTGCTGTTACCTTGACAACCAGCTTGTCTTGTCAACCAGCATTTCTCAGACTTTCAGCGAGTCTTCGACTATAAATGAACTTCAACACCATTCTAGGTAAAGCGGAAAGAGGAAGGAAATTAGGGGGCCTTAGATGATGGTAACAGTTTCTTTTCTTGGGTGAAGCTACTGCACGTGGAGTTTCTAAAAGAACACTCAATTGTGAGAGTACACTTTATTTCATGCCACATTTATATAGGTTTACATCTTATTGTCTCACCTTGAGCCCTGTAGGCGGGTGTGGCTGGCATGCCATAACCTGCATGGCAGCTTAGAGCTGAAACCACAGAATTAGAGCTCTGCATAAAATGTGTTGTCATTTTGTCTTCGACTCATCTCGCCACCTACACTACACTCGTTTTTCCTGTCAAATGCCCACACACACAAAGCATGTCACTGTTCCCTCTCAACAGACATACAAGTGTCCAGATGACAGTAAACAGAGAGCTGGGAAAAGGCTGCTGCAGTGCAGTGAGTGTTTTTTTCTTTTCTTCCTCCCCCTCCTCCTCTGTCTCACTCTCTGTCACCTGATAGGTGACATCATAACCTGTTTGTGTCATCCTGTGTCCTACAGTCAATGCACATATGTTGCAACAATGAAGTCAAAAAGACAGAAGTCTGTGGGATTTGCAGAGGGGAAATTCCCTCACTGCACTGTGGTCTTGCACAGACATCCACACACTCCCTGTGCAATTATGGAATTCACGCAGTCTTTACTGCCTGAGGATAACTGGGTGTAAAATGAAAAGTGAAACCGTTTGTGACACGTTATCAGCAATAAAGTTATAAAGTTCTACACTGCCAAGGACAAGAGCTTATATTTCTTCCCATTTCAAACATTATACCTTTAACTTTATTATGATTGTGTAATAGCTGAAAATTGTTCAATGTTTTTTCACTACATATAAAATAATGGAAAAACTATTTCTATTAATATTAATCACAATTATAATAAAACACAATACACCATAAAAATATTCTAAAAATTTTATAATTTAGAGTGACAAGCTAAAAGCTAATGCTGTGCAACAGTGATTTCAAAATAAAAGTACATTAAAGGACAGTATATGTCAACATGACGTGGCTTGGTACCTTCACATTAAAGTGCAATGTGAGGGAGTCACAAGATATATCTATTCCTCATCATTAGACAGAAAATACTCCCCTACTCCCTCAACCCATGAAATGACTTAACACTAAATTCCCCACAGGGCAGGAGTGTTATTTAGGTCATAGACGGAATTTAGAGTCACAGGACGGTATTTTTGCCCATTCATCATCAGCACTGAGTTGATTGCACCTGATGATCTACACTTGTCATCTGTTTCAGCTCTTCCCTCTCATGACTCTGGTCAGGTGGGGCTTCGTTGGCCACACCCAACTCCCACAGCGAGCTCTCAGATTCAACTGTGGCACATCTCAGCATGGCCAGCGTGTGTTTCCTGAAGTTTCCACACAGGCCAACATAGAGCAAAGGCCTGAGGCAGGCGTGAAAGCAGCCCAGAGCCGACGTGACCATTAGAGGTGTTTTCAGAGGATCTCCGAGTTCCTGGGACCTGTTCCTGAGGGTGTCCACAATGAGTGTGATGTTGTAGGGCGTCCAGCAGAGAAAGAAAACCACTACCAGCAGCAGGATGAATATGGTGGATCTCTCCTTCTGGAGGCCTTTGGAGCGCAGCAGGATGCGGGAGCAGCAGATGATCAGGGCGGCCGTAGGCAGCAGGAAGCCCAGTGTGTGGTGGAGAAGGCGTCCCACCAGCGAGAAGCTGTCAAAGCAGAGAAGTGCCTTCTCTTGTGCTGGATCTTTCACAACTACCATGAAAATGAAGTCAGGGATGACGAGGAGCAGGGAAGTGAGCCAGACCAGCAAGCACTTGATATGAGCTAACCTGGGCGTCTTCTGGGCGTACTGCTGGGTGGCGTGGGTGATGGACTGGTAGTGGTCCAGACTGATGCAAATGAGCAAAAGGATCCCACAGTAGTAGTTGAGCTAGGAAAAACAAAAGGAAAATTTAAGCTGTGATGTAGTATTTTCACCTCTTAACTTTCACTTCTCCTCTACCCCGTTTCCCCCCTCTCCTCTTCCCAGAAATACTGAGATACTTGAAGAAATGTGAATATCACTGTGTGCTTGCTCAATAACAGTATCAAGTACAATGACCCTTGCCTGCCAAGAGTCTTGATTAAACAGAAACTAATGGCATACAGCCAAACACAATCCATCACAACCAACTGCCTAGAATAGATCTAGTCAGATCACTGAAAAGATCTCCCTTTCGCTTTCCAGTCCCAGCCTGTTCTTCACACCACCTTGGTACTTACATTAAAAACAGCTCTACTGATCTTGCAGAGAATGACCCCGAAGCACCACCCACAACTCTGAGCAGCCTGAGCAGCCCAGAGGGGCAGCGTCAGCAGCAGCAGGACGTCTGCGACACTCAAGTAGAGGATAACGGTGTCTGATGCACTCCAGGATCGCCTCTTCTGAACCAGAATGGCCAAGAGTAGTCCATTTCCCAGCAGACCTATGACCAACTCCGCGGAGTACAGAACCGGGATCAGCACCGCTATACTGCCTTTTGACTCAAAGTCCTCCTTGTACTCATAGTCCTCGTAGTCATAGGTGGTGTTATGGGCAAATAATCCATCAAGATCCACGTCCATGATCATCTACTGTGGAGACCAAAACATTAAACAGAGAGATCAAAAATGGTTGTCAGCTTATCAACACTGCTCTGAATGAGTGTGTGTGTGTGTGTGTGTGTGTGTGTGTGTGTGCATCAGTCAGCCATGTGAGAGTGCAGTGTTGAAAGTCTCCCCTTGGAAAGCTGAGGCTTTATAAACTCACACGTAACTCACATGGTGTCGTGTCACTGGATGAGGCAACAGTGGAGTGGGTTTAGACGGAAAGCACAGTTCCCCTTAGTCATGCACACACTTGTACAGTGGCTGTGCGATGTTGCTACTTTTTTCTTCTAACATGCAAACACGCCACAGAGCAGAGGTGCTGGCAGGTGTGAGGACACGGCAGGTTTCTGAGAAGTGTGCGCAGACAGAATTTCACAGAGGGGATCCGTTTCGAAACACACACAAAAACAGAAAGGGGAATGCTAGAATATTAGAACTGCAAACATGGCTACATATTCAAGTATGCAATAGGCGTGCAGTTATCATATACTGCAAAAGCCAATGTGCTGTAATAAGACAAAGAGCTTGAGAGCTTTGCACATTTACCATCTCACTTAAATAAACAATGACCTCTCTGTGGGCCGATGACACTAAATAAGGACAACTACAGCAACATGCACGTACAGTTTCACACGGGACTCACAAGCAACCCACGGGCGACGATCGTCTCTGCTTTTGGAGGGAGAACAGACGGACAGACAGACGAGTCCGTGCAGCTGTCGGGCGCCCGTCACGTCCAGCCGGAAAACGCACTAAAAGTTTCACCGTGTTTGCGCACAAATCTTAAGGTGCCACTAAAGTTGGATTTAGAGTGTTTAAATAAAACAAACAAGAGAAAAAAGGACTGACGGCAAATCTAGAAACCCAAACCCGCCGGGCAGTGGGGGGTGGGGGGGGGAGTAAGAAACACAGACGAGCACAAGAAGCTGCGCTCAACCAGCTGGAAGTTTTACCGCACGGACGCGCTTCGCTGTCGGACTGTCATCTGAAAACCTTTCAGGCGTGGCCCCCACGGTGGACGCCCACGCACTTTTATTAGATCCACGCCGGATTGTTTTGGTTCATCAAACGTCAACGAAATGTCACGTCGCACATTGTAACGTCTTACAAATTTGCCAATTCACACGAAAAACCGGAAAGCCCGACTGATCATTTTTCAAAATAAAATCCGTAATGAAATTCACTGCGGCGCCAAGGGATAGAAATAGTAGAGAAGCGGGCTGAAAAACAAGTGGAGCTCTTCGGTTTGTAGTGAGAAACGCAGGCAGGTGAAAAAATGGCACAGTCGTCGTGACCTAAGCCATTATTGTGGAAAGCAGGTGCTTTACTTTGAAGGACAAATTGCCAAACTTCCGTGTACCCGCCTTTCTGTGACAGACTTGACGCAACAGTGTAGCCTTCACACGGAGTGCTGGACACAAAGCAGCGAGACAATGCGCTGCACTGGGCCCTGCTTCCACTAGGTGGCGCTGTGGCTGTGCTCGTGTCTCCAGACTGAACAACTGAGGCCTGAAGCTGAACATCAGGATAATTAGGCTGAATAAAATCCACAGTAGGTCTTTTTGATGTTTGAGGGGGTTTTATGGTTTTTTGGAAATGGCCTCTAAATGTTAAAAGTGGTTAAAAGGCCAAAGTGTCTGAGGTATGCTTAACAACCAAAATATAGTGTGGAATACAATGTGTTTATGAGTTTGAATGCACTTAATTGCGATAAACTCTGAAAGACTAAATTGAATTAGGAGCAGGGTGGTGGTGTGTGAGACACCAGTAGAGGTAGAAAAACATTTTAAAAGTAAGACTTAACAATTCTTTGTGGTTCACACTTAAGAGAACAGATCCGTGCCTGTTCATATGAGACAGATATGGGCGACAGAAGCTCAACCACAATCGGACCACATGTGGCATGCCATTATATAAACACCACTTGCCATGCCAGCAGCCTGCCAGCAGTGCCGGTTTGACGCCAGATCTGGCCCAGACTTGTCTGCTATGTGGGACAGACACAGTACGATACAAGACTCAAGTAATGTGTTAAAGTACAATATAGAGATACTTGTCCTTGAGCATCCTTCTTAAGTTAGACTTTATGCTTCTTCTTCATATCTCAGAAGGAAAGATTGCGCTTTGTACCGCACTACATTAATGTGACAGCTGAAGTTACAAGTCAATTGTATTGAAATTATATAGAATTATTATAAAATATAGTTACAAATACAGTAATAAGCTTATAGAATACAATGCGTTGATAAAGGTTAGACTGGTGGTTCCCAGCCTTTTGTGTGCACGTAAAGCCGTTTGTTGTCAGCAGTTTTCATGAAAGAGACATTTCCCCTCTGAGCTGTTGAGGGGGTTTTATCAAAAATAACTGTTCCAGGAACAAAGAGGCCAAACAATCCAGTCCGAAACCGGATACAAATTTATGTAACAGAACTTTTTTCTTCTTCCTTCTCTGATTAATCTCATGACCTTCACCCGTCACCCTTCAAGGGGGCCCGACTCTGAGGCTGGGAACCACTGGACTAAACAAACTATACAAAGTAGTTGCACACAGACACATCAGTGTGAACAACCTCATAATGTCACACATAACAATATGTCAGTCACGGAGGACATTTTCTCAAAGCATATCAAAGCTTTCACTTGTAATAAAATAATTTTAGATCCAGATATATTAGTATTTTTATTTAAAGCTCCCATGTTCTGCTCATTTTAAAGTTCGTACTTGCATTTGGAGGTCACACTAAAACAGGTTCACATGGTTTAATGCTCAAAAAACACTTTTTTTCCCCTCATAAGAGACGCGTTTTCAGCCTCTGTCTGAACGGTCCGTTTTAGAGGAACAGAACGATCTGCTGCTGCTCTCTCGCCTTAGACATCCTCGTGTTTCCGGGAGCTGATGTTAGTGAGGAGAAAACAGTGGCAGACAGTGAGGTAGACTTGTGAATTTCTCAGTGGACGCGGACAGTCGGCCTGCTACAGGGCTGGGGGACGTCACATTATCAATAGATCCCCCTATGACATCATTAGGGGAGCCAAATCTAAACAGCATGTTTTCACTTGCATTTACCGAAAGACGGAGGGAGATAAAAAGAGAGAGGATGGTCTTTACTCAGAGTTTGGTGGTATGTTGGCACACCTGGAACACATATGTATGTTCAAAAGACATTAAAAAGAGCGTTATACACTTTGTTAACAATCCGAATACTGTTTCCACCACTGCCTCTTCTGTTTTACATTCAATTATTATACTATGCTTTTTAAAAAGTGGTGTGATGTGTGTGGTGTTATAGATTAAACAACCAAACCATATAGACCACACCAGTTACCATATTGCTAACTATTAGTCACATTCCTATAGTCAGTACTATAGTTGCTGTTAGTATTTTGGTTGCGGTTTCTTTTCTCTCTCTCTCTCTCTCTCTCTCTCTCTCTCTCTCCCTCTCTCTCTCTCCAACCTCCACCCAACACGGACCCCGACAGAAAGCTGCCCACCTCTGAGCCTGTCTGAGCCTGGTTCTGTTCGAGGTTTCCTGCCACTGTTGCCTAATATGACATCTGATGTTTGCTCATGTGGGGATTCTTGAATCCTTAATTCCTGAATCGTTGGGTCTTTTAATTAAAGAGTTTGGTCTTGACCTGTTCTTTATGGAGAGAGAGATAACGCTGTTATGAATTGGTGCTATATAAATAAAGATTGATTAATATAAATAGTGAACATTAGCTCATGCTCAGTCAGCTGCAACATATAAAAGCTGCTCACATACCAAAGCACCAGAAACAATAGAACAGGAAGGGGATATTCTGAACAAGGAGTACTTCCACTTTTGATTCTATAAGTACATTTTACTTTTGACTAACTTCTAACACAGTATTTCTACTTTGCAGCAGCTCTAGTTTCAGTTCAGAAAAATCTGATCTGAATACTCCACCACTGCCTTTCCAAAGTATTTGTAGCTGCTCTGTGAGCAAATACTGTGAGCTTTACTTATTTTTTTAATTGTACCTGCAGATGCATGCATAATGCTCTGCCTCATCGTAGCGCCCAGTGCATTGCAGCTCCAGACTTAAGAGTTAAAGGTGTCAACGAGCTCAGTAGCTGCATGCTGTGCTGGATGACAGTAGAGAACTTGCAGGGAACGAATCTGAGATGTTGATGCATAAATGAACATGACACTATGTTTTCTATTACAAAATATTTATTATAAAAAACGTGTACATTAATTGTGCTTTACAACATTCAAAATGAGTCATACGGTATTCATTTCCTCTTTTGTGGCACAAATTGAAACAAAAAGCTTTAAAAAAAAAAGCGAACCGTGCTTTACTATCTGAGCGTTGAAGTTTGTGAGTAATGAAGAAGAAGAAACTTATCTAGAAATGTGACGAAATCTAGATTTTTCACAACATTTGACCCATGGACACAAAAAAAATCAACAAGTTCTCATAAGAAGCTTACATGGCCTCCTGCTCTACTCTATGCCCTGACCTCATTTAATGATTTTACCACAGCATTCCTTTAAAAAACAACAAAACAAATGTTGTAAGCTGCACCAAAGCACCAGTGGCAGATCTATCATGGACCGAAAACATTTCCTCTTAATTAAACTGAAGGTAGGGCTATATCTCCTCTCCAGCCATGTCATTCCATTCCTTCATTCCTGTATATTTCTGAACCAAAGTGTAAATATCACATAGTGTAAATATTTATTTCATCACAGCCATATATTTATATTTATATTTATTTTGCTATTGCTATTTTTTCTTTTACTATTGCTTCTTTTCACTCTCCCTGTTCTATTGTTGCTGCTGTAACATGAGAATTTCCCCCTATGGGGAATCAAATAAAGAAAAGTCTAAGTCAGCTGGCTTCCTTCCTCTCTCTCTCTCTCTCTCTCTATCACACACACACACACATCTCCCCTTATCTCATCTCATCTATCTCTTCATTCCTGTCTCTCTCTAGTTTCACACCATAACAGAGTACGAGGTGTTTTCGCTTTCAGCAGAACTGAAAGAGCCCGTGGTTCTTCTAATCCTCCTCTCCCTCCATCCATCCATCCCCAGCAGACCTCTCTGTCCCAGCAGCCCCTTACACATTCTGACCAGCTCCCTCCTGAACTTTACCCCCACGAAGCCATACAGCAGAGGGTTCAGAGCGCAGTGGGACAGCCCCACGCTTTCAGTGATCAGAGTCCCAATGTCCACCACGTGGCCAAACTGGCATCCTCCGGTCACCACGCCCAGCCTGTGCAGACTATCTGCCAGCTGGAAGCAGTTGTACGGTGCCCAGCAGATGACAAACACCGACACCAGGGAGACGATGAGGCGCAGAGACTTGCGCTTTTGGCGGCGAGTTGCATTGCAGAGAGCCCTTAAGATGCGGATGTAGCAGTAGAGCATGATCAGCAGGGGGAGCCCAAAACCCAGGGTCAGGTTGACCAGCTGCAGCCCCACCTGCCACTGTGTGGAGTTGTCAGTGAACCACACCATGCACAGGAGCACCCTATGGTGACCCACGGTTTCCATCTCCACTACCTGTTTGTAGATAATGTCCACTCCACTTAGGCCTAGGCAGCCCACCCAGATGACGGCGCACGCAATCTGGGCATGGCAGGTGTTGCGCTTCCAGCCAGAGCTGACAGCGTGGACGATGGCCAGATATCGGTCAAAGCTGATGCAGGCCAGGAAAAGGATGCCACTGTAGCGGTTCAGGGAGAACAGAGCACCGGAGATCTTGCAAAGAGCCAAGCCGAACACCCACTGGTGCGCCCACTGTATTGCAAACAGAGGCAGGGTGAAGGCCAGCAGGAGGTCAGAGATGGCCAGGTGAAGGAGGAAGGTGTCCGTCAGAGAGAAGGCGCAGGCTCCACCACTCTGAGAGTTACGGTAGCGTCGGATCACACACAGCACCAGCACGTTGCCCACTAGAGCCAGAAGGAACACCAGACTGTACACAACAGGGGAATACCTCTGTGCAAAGCCGTAGGTGTCCTCTGAGCATGGGGCTGCCTTACTCCGGCTTATGTCAGTGGGCAAGGTGTAATTGTCATAGTCGTCATCATAGCTCTGTTCACAAGAGAGGGGACAAGAGCTCTGTCACATTCTTGAAACAGAAAAGTGCACTTCTTAGCATTTCACAAATGGTATAATGTGGAAACCCATCATTTTCTATCTTAATCACATTTGAAATGGTGGTGATAAGATTCCCAAAACATCAAATAAAATTAATTTCAGTATTTCATTTGATCAAAACGGTAAAGGAGCACAATTGATGTACGTGCCAGATACAGCTGAAAATCTGACGTCTGTTGATGGAAAGTCTTTTCCACAATGGATTACACTTGCTCATGTTATAGAAAATAAAGTGCAAAAAGAGCCAGAAGTCTCATTTAGCATTAGAAAAACACCCACTCACCCAATAGTCTGTGGTTGTCGCGACCAGATCCATATTTGCAGTAAACAAACAGACAGCAGAGCACCTGAAACCCTCCAGCAGTCAACAGAGCACACTCATGAACACATTAGCTAAACATCCTTTTTTCAAAGGCTATCTTAGCTGCACATGCAGAGGATCAGAAAGAAGAAGAAGTCAGAATTTCAGGAACCGAATCCTGACTGACTTTAGACAGATGCAAACATAGTTATAGTGGGAATTGATGACTGTCAGGGAAGTTGTGACATATATTTTTAAAACGTGGCTGCTGCCAGCTATAAAGCTCTGACAGACAGACGCTGCATGACTGGAGAAGTCCTTGTGGAAATATATTCTATTTTCTATTGTCTGGATCTTCTACTGCAGAAGCTGTTTCGTATTCAGTGTACAAAATGCTTTACGTATCATTATATCAAAAGGGAACAAAATTTATGTAAAACCAGTTTCAGTGACTTTCAGGAGCACCCTTTGATTGTCAAAGGGTGCTCCTGAATGTCACAATGTCTCAGTATGTCAAAACACACAATAGTTTAAGAAGAAATACGAATGTAGAATACTTCAAGCTGGTTTCTGATTTTTTGATTTCAGTGATTTTTAACTTGAGCACCTTTCAAAGCTTTGACCAAGTCCAAAGAAAACTCTATTCATATAATTAGTTTATTATTGTAATCCAGTTTCATAGTAAATAAAGAGGAGGACATAACTTACTTACTGTTAAGAAGACAGGGTGGAAACTGAGGTGCCGATGTAGGATGTGCTGCATTCTATATATGATTGGATTCACTTAAAAAAACACAACAGGAAATTAAGTCATTTGTTCTGTGTGGGTTATAGACTCTTAAGTGCATGAACATCACCCGAGTGCTCACAAGTGGTAAAACTGTTAACCACAAAAGAATCTGCAAGAATTGACTATGCATTAACATTACGCAACTTTTTCACCATCTATAATCTTATCTAATCTAATCTATCAGATTCTGTATAGCAAGTTGAACTAGGTGGAATAATCCTTTCTGCAGGTGCCCGACATAAGCAAACACCTCCACTGATATTCTGTACATTCTGTAACATTACAACTCGTTTTTTCCACTTCAAAAGTTTGAAATTTGTAAAGAAGTTAATATGAAAAATTCAAGAAATTCATGCAATACAAGAAAATGCTAAAGCACTGGTTGCTGAGTAGTGGCTTAGCAAACAAACACATTCAGACTCATCTCAGCAGCAGAGAGCCGGGTTGAGTCATGTCGTTAGACCAGACAGAGACAGGTTGGACAGAATGAGCAAAATCCTCTGTTGATATTATGCATGTTTTATTTTGAAAAGCAATTAATGTGTTACATGCATGAGGAAGTGAACGCTCCTGTGGTTAAACCCGTCTCAACTGAGGGTCTTCCGGTAAATTCTATTATTGAGCAATATCACTGATATTTTGCTCTCCTTTGTCATAACTGATGTGTTTGTATGATGAACAGTGAAACACACACCACAGAAGCATATTGTTGGAGGCAGTCTTATACAGTTTATGTCTGAGTGTAATCTGGAGTGGAAGGGTGACCATACTTGGTCTTTTTAAGGACCTCTCCGGCTTGTTTAAGTGCCTCTGTGATGGTGAGGATCACATCAGACCCATCTTGCTCCAAAGAAAGCATGTACACACCAGTGTACATAGGAAGCTATAACCTGACTGATAATGATATTTGGGAGTTAAACAACAATGTCAAATAAATAACACAATAATCAAATAATCTTGATATGCATCCTTTAGATTTTTTTCTTTTTCTTTTCCTAGACACATACCAGGTGGGACTTTTTACAGCGTAAAAATCAACTAGTCAGTGCTCTCTGGTGGACAAACTATGTAAAGGTGACACTGTTTCTAAATGTCCTCAAACATAGTTTGGCCTTTCTGTTGTGCAATTTCTTGTTTCTTATCTGCTGACTTATTCACCCACATATCTGCAGTAAGCTAATATCAGATCCCTTTTTTCTTTAAGTGCACTTGAAGACCACAAATGTGTACATTTCAGAAGTTTATAAAATGTTAAAGTAAGAAAACAAGTTTTTACATCTGACATGCCGGAAAATGTAAAGTAGCTTAACTTCTTTATTGTTTCGTGATTCACAGCCAAAGCAATGTGCATTATCCTTCATAGTGATGCAAATTCTGTTTGGGGTCAGAGAGGTCTAAAAAAAGAAGATTCTATTAACTATGTTTTATGTGCAGATTTTTAAAAACTGTATTGGAGTTTATTTTCTGTTACAACCTAAAGCCTAACCTAATGTTGTATTATTAGTATCCTTGTTTTTTGTTTTGACTTTCTGTAACTTATATCGTATTATTTTTCTTGAATCCCTGTTATACTTCTTCAATGTTTTTGTTATAATGTGTTATACATGAACTCCACAAAGAATCCCTTACAAGTATTACTGGGTCTACATGTAAAAGGGATCCAAAGGGCATCTTTAGATAAACAGATGAAAATTGTGGACAACTGGACATACCATAAATTCAAATATGTACCAGTGACAAATGATGTTTTGCAGCACAAGAGTACAAACCCTTTGACATTAACTCAGGTCTGTGCTTGAGGGTCACAGCTCATTACTTGACGCATATTTTACAGTGAGTCGGACCGACAGTGTGTACACACACCACACCTGCCTACCTAAAGGTAAAACCTGGTGTACACCTTTCTGATAAACTTGCACTATATACCTTCTTTGTCCTTCAATTACTGTATGTTGATAAAGACCACGCCATGTTAGGTGCACCCTCGTGATACGCCCCAAAACTAAACATTTAGGTTTTGTCCTCACAAGTGGGTGGCACCTGCACAAGTGGTCATTGTTGCCGTGTCACATCAGCATCAAAACTGGACTGTAGTGTATGACTGATGTCACACTGGGTATAAAAGCTGTAGCCATGCCCCTGCCCTCCTGTTTGTGGATTTGGCCCGTGACTGTCGACCACCTTTTCAGGAGCCGTACACAACCCTCAGGAAGTGAGACCAGGTAAGATGTAAAGGAAAGTTTCCTCCAAACCAAGGTTTCACAGAACTGTTACATGCAAGAATTATCAGGCTTTCACACAGGAGTACCTCCCTCTGTTGTTTGTGGCGCACTATCCGCAAAATAAGATTAAATTGTCTGCGGTTGGATTAAAAGCTTAGATGACACAGGTCTGGACATGGGGCAAGATATTCAGTTGAGGGATACATTATTGCAATTAGTGCAAGAAAATGTTACCAGATATAAAGTGATCTTTCATTTTTAATAACCTTCCAGTGCAACAACGTGATTATTACGGCAAGTCATGAAATGACAATGTGATGTGTTTTTACTTTGTGAAATTCTACAATTCCTGATATTCCTCGTCGTCCTCTCGCAGAGATGACTTTCCAATCGAATGTGATCAGCTCGCAGCCTCAGGTCACACAGTACACCGTGACCTCCGGATTATCAGACTGGAGCTCAAATGTGTGTGACTGCTGTGACGACTGTGGCATCTGTAAGTGTTTACGTGGAGCGAGCAGAGATCAACCAACACTGTGAAATGAGCAGTGTAACAGTATCTCTCAACAGTGTCTCTCACCTCCAGGTCTCTGTGCATCGTTCCTTCCTTGTATTCTGGCCTGTAAGGTGGCTCAGGACAATGGGGACAGCTGCTGCGTGCCCTTCCTTCCTGGTGCTATGATCGCTCTGAGGACAAGCATTCGCAGCAGATACCACATTGCTGTAAGTGCGCTAAAGTTGTCTAAACACAAATTAGACCACAGAACAGGATTGCATACTGAAAATAGACAGCTAGTTTTAGTAAACGTGAAAAGCAAAAACCTGTAAAAAGATAACATTCTCATTAAACAGACTTTTTGATTTGCTTGAGGTAATGATGTTTGTCACCAGCTTGCTGTGCCCGTGCTTCTTCCACACAGGGCTCAGTGTGTGATGACTGGGTAGTCATGGCCTGCCTGCCTCTATGTGGACTGTGTCAGATGGCGCGGGAGCAGAAGATGAGAGGATAAAAAGAAGGGAGATTGAATCTAATTTTCAAATAACAAAGGCAGAGAATATGTGGAAATATAGATTCATTGGCCTGGACACAGTTTCTGTATTTCAAATTCAAATTTTACATTTACTGGCATGGCCATAATTCCGTGCAGGTTTGATGGAGAACCAGGTTGACAATGTAAGAATAAAAGCCTGCTAATCAGACTGAATTTTGTATGACTTCATTACTGTTAATAGCATATTCCATGAAAAGGAAATGCAGAGAAATACAGCAAAGTTATGCTTCCCTTACAGAAAATCACCATGTTTATACAGTGAGTTTACAAACATTATTTATTTTGGAATGTAATTATACCAGAATACTGCTTTTCTTGTATATGATTTTATTCAATAATGTATATCATGTATTCATCTAATATTCTATAAAAGGAGTACTTCATGTTTGTTTAATGAACTAGTGTATATCAACAGTATTTCAATAAAACCTCTTGGAATCATCATGTTGTGGGTTTTTACATGACATTAAGTGGAACTGAAAATAGAAGGAAAAGAAAGGGTTGCAGCCATCTTCCTCTTTCTGATTTAGTGTGTATCCAAGACATCAACGGCACAACAAGCTCTCTGAGGTGAATGAACGACACTCATTTGAGCAGGTAAGACTGTCATGGCAAAGTGTTGTTATTCATTTTACTGTTACTGACACTTTGTTTCTGCACCTCTTCTGTCTCCTCTGTTGCTGTAACAAGTGGATTTCCCTGGTGAGGGATAAATACAGCCTCTCTTTTAAATAAAGTTTTAAATACAGTGAGACATTCCCAGTTACCGGGAAGTCGTTTCTGATCAGAGATCAGTGAAAGATTGTGCAAAGGATTATGTAAGAATGATTTATCACAGGTTATTGTTGTTAAGTGATGTTTCTAGAGTTAGATGTTTTTAAACTAAAAATGTCCTCTTTAAAGAGGTTGAATCGGAAAAGCAGAACAAATAATTAGGTAATGTTTGACAGAAAATGTACATGGATGATTTGAGAGGTTTCCCTCTGTGCTAATGCTGTCAACAATTATATGAAGATTGTGACAAAATGTCACAGATCATCCATTCCTGTAGCTGTTGTCTCCATGCAAGCCAAATTATTTTCTGTTCACACTTTCATGGTGTGTTTTAGTAGTAGGCCACAGTATCAGGATTACAATAAAGTGGAACTTATGCAGGAGGAGGAAGAGGAGGAGGAGAAACTCAAGGGCAGAGGGAAAAGTGATATGAAAACAGTGCTAAAGGAATATACTTGTGCTTGTTATTGGTAAACCCAGCAAAAAATGCATTTACTGGATGGTTTGACTTGAGACCATTATATGAGTTTTACAATTAAAATATCCACCTATGAATATCAAAGTCCTAAACTCATTATAATTATTTTCCAGATATCCTGTAAACGTGTGAAAACAGGACTGACAGACAGTATGAGTGGTGACACATGAAAATATATAAAAATCTTAAAATGTGTGTCTTGCTCTCTGTCCTCAGATTCCTGTACCACCTTTAACTGAGTGGGGACCCGGAGGCCTCGTAAACAGAAATTTGCAACATAATATTCAAACCGACCAAATCAACAAAGACACTGACGCGAGAGATTTAAAGGGCTGATTCTCTGGACTGCAACAAGATAAAATGGCATGTCCAACTTATATGCTTTTGTTGGCTGCAGTTGCTCTTGGTGCTGTTCAACTCACCAGTGGTTACAGCTTTAACAACTGCATCGAGGACCCATACTCAAAGGGACAAAGTTTCAAATGCATCCGGCGGAAGGATAAGAAAGTGTCGGATATTATAAATGACCTGCCGCCATCTGCCATCAATGTCACCATCTCCATTAATCCCCTGTGGCACATTCCCAACAATAGCTTTGTTCACCTACCAAACCTTCAGCACCTCAAAATAGATCACAATCACTTGAGGATCATCGACCAATTTGCTTTCCAAAACTTAACCCAACTGAAGTCTCTAAATATGTCCTTTAACAACATATCAGAGCTCGACCCTTCTGTGTTTAAGGACCTGCACAACCTCACGTTTCTCTCGCTGACAAAGAACAAAATAAAGCAGCTTCCTGAGGAAATTTTCTCCACTCTTCTCAATCTCAACACTTTAATCATGAGACAAAACTTCATGACAAATTTCTCGGGGATTGCCCAGTCCGTGTCACATCTAATAAATCTGACGACACTAGATCTTTGCTTTAACAATTTGACCTCTCTCAGCCACTCAAATGTGTTACTACCCAAATCCCTCACTGTGTTATATATATGTAGAAATAATCTGTTTACATTAGGATGTGAAAATTCGTTTCTCAGGTCCATCCAGCTGCTAGATTTGTCATACAATTCTAGGCTCCCTACAATGGCTTTCCAAGGAGTGGATTTAAGGCATATAAACTATCTGCGTTTGCGTTCAACAAATGTCGCGGTGGTGGAGTTTTTAAAGATCACTAATGTCAATGCAGGCCATGTTGATTTCTCTGGCACTGGTCTGAAAAATGACCAAGTACTCATAGAGCTATGCACGTTGTTAAATACAACGGTGAAAGTGATTAAAAATATGATACTGGCTAGTAATGGGATCATGGATCTAACAAACAACACACTGCACTTTTGTCCAAATATCACAGGGGCTTTGGATCTCTCCCGCAACAACCTGAAAAGCCCAAGTTGTCTCAGGTTTCTTAGCCAACAGACACATATAACAAGCTTCAATGCAGAGCACAACCATTTCACCTCCCTCCCATCCTGTAAAACACAAAATATGGTCTATTTCCGAAATTTGAAGGAGCTGAGCTATCGTTACAACCGCATCCTCTCAGTCAACTCTTTTGCTTTCTATCATGCACCAAATATCAAGACGCTACAACTTAACATAAACACGATTGCTTTCCTGCACCGTAAAGCTCTCAAAGGGCTGGGAAGGCTTGAGACACTCCGTTTGGACAATAACCTCTTAACTGATTTGTTCAATAACACATTTGAAGATAATGTCAACCTGAAAATCCTAAATCTGCGCAACAATCGTATTTCTGTCATTTTTAATGGGACCTTCCTCAATCTCAGGAACCTGACGACACTGGACCTAGGGGGGAATAAGATCACTCATTTTCAGCCATCTGGCCTTGACGGACTAAAAAGTCTGTCCAAATTCTACCTAGATGGAAACAATCTCAAACAGATTGACGCTTCCCTCTATCACGTATTTCAAGACACACTAACAGTGCTGGACTTACAAAGTAATCAGATTCGCTTCCTCAATGAACACATCAGTTCACCATTTATTAATCTCACCAAACTCAGTGATCTGAAATTGGATGGCCAGCGGCCTTTTGGCCTCACTGCTCTACCTCGCTCTTTTTTCCGTGGGCTCCACTCACTGAAATCTCTGTATCTTACCAACAATAACATCTTTCATCTGTCTTCTGATGCCTTTGATGATCTGACGGGCTTACATTTCCTCTCACTGGATAACTGCTGTGTTGGGATAACACAACTACAACCAGGAGTCTTTAAAAATCTAAGAAATTTGACCAAACTGATTGTAGAGAATATGGGCATTCAGAACTTTTCAAAGGAGGTCTTTGGGAATCTGACAAAGTTACGCACGCTGCAGCTCAATCGCAATGTGATGCAGCACATTCAGGCCGAAGCACTGGAACGTTTACCCAAACTCCATTACCTGGACATACGCAATACTCCTTTAAGCTGCACCTGCAAGAACAGCTTGCTGCAAAACTGGACCCTACAGAACCAAAATGTCCAAGTGGTCTATCTCTACAATCTGATGTGTCCACATGATGCAAAACTCAAATTCTACAACTTTGATACCAAAGTTTGCTACATCGATTTAGGGGAGTACCTGTTCTTTAGCACAGCAGCTGTGATCTTTCTGTTCACAGTTACTCCTTTACTTTATGTGAAACTCTACTGGAAAATTAAGTACAGCTACTACGTGTTCTGTTCCTGGTTTAGTGAGCAGTGGCGCAGATTTAGAGACGAGGAGGAAAACTACAAGTATGATGCATTTATCTCCTATAACTCGTCTGATGAACAATGGGTTATGGACCAGCTGCTGCCCAACCTGGAGGGAAATGGATCGTCTTTTAAACTTTGTCTGCATCACAGGGACTTTGAGTTGGGTCGTGACATTGTGGACAACATCGTCTGTGCTGTGCATAGCAGCCGTAAAACTATTTGTGTGGTGAGCAGGAATTTCATGAGAAGTGAGTGGTGTTCTCTGGAAATCCAACTGGCCAGCTACCGACTCTTCAGCGAGCACCGGGACGTTCTCCTGCTCGTGTTTCTGGAGCAAATTTCGGAGAGGCAGCTGTCGTCCTATCACCGCATGAGGAAAGTAATGCTAAAAAAGACTTACCTGCAGTGGCCTGGCTCGGACTGCACTGATCCGATGCAGGCCCAGGACCTGTTTTGGAATCAGCTGCGTAGGGCAATGAGAGCAGGAAGCAAACTCGAAACAGAGGAAAATGACAGAAGTGATTTTGAGACTCACACATCAGATTTCTTGCTCCCTTAAAAAAGAACTGAGGAAAAAAAATAAATGTTAAAACAAACCTCTTAGTATGTAAAATGAATGCTTCAATGTTTTGAGGGTCATGGAAACATGGTGTAAATGTGTAGAGTGATGCATTGTAAGACCAATAACATCATATACGCAAGCATGAACTAGAAAAAAACTAAACAAATACCAGCTATGTAATGTCTTGTATTCAGTTTAATTTGAAATTTAGCAATGCTTGATATTGCATGTCTCTATTGCACAATTGTACAAATGTGTTTTCTGACATTAAATGCAGCCCACGTATACAACAAAATATCCAACAGCTTTCACAGTAGCTCATTCTTGGCTAAAACTTTTGGTGTGTAAACAATGTCCCATTATAGCACCTGTGTTAATGAAGATAAGTCTTAATATACAGTTCTGCATATCAAAAAAATGCTTCAAGGATGCAAACAATACATAATTGTGTGTTTCTTTATGGGACAAAAGAATAAAAAGGTAACTCTTGAGATGAAAGCTGTTGCCATTACATTTGATACATGGGCACACAACACATATCTTGAACAAAAAAAAGTCTTGATGGTGTGAATTAAGAAGGCACTGCTCTTCAGTTAGCAAAAAAAAAAAAAAGACACATCTCTATGCAGAGGTTCACCACACATTAGTACAGTCTCATAGGAGGGAAGGACCAGTGCTCAGGGCTTGGGAAAGAAGAAGGTGGAGGTGCTGGGTCTCTTTCAAGCATGTAAGATGGGGGGTAATGCATCATGTCAGTGTGGTGAGACCTGAGGGGAGGGCAAGCTGAGCGGTGACTGAGGCGGCTGAAAGGATGGAGGTGGTTGCTCTGCTGAGGATTGTGCATTTGGGCAGAGAAGGAGTTAGCAAAAGAGTATCTGTCACTTTCAAATGGGTCTTGCTCCTGGGAACAGTGCATTGGCTCTGTTGGATGTCTGTCTGGCAGCTGTGCTTGGCAAGGAGAGAAAGGCTGGAAGTTGCTGTTGCTGTACTGAGACCCACTGCTCCTCTCTCTAAGTGCTCTGGTGTGGTTCATCAAGCTGTTTTCAAAGGAACCAAACATAACAGCCTCTTTGCGCCTCGGCCTGATGAAACTGTCTTCCCACTGGTGATATGCTGAGGCTTTTTCTCCCCAGCATGAGGTGGGAGAGGGAGCGAACAAATGACCACTTGATGAAACTCCAGAGGGCTTAATGTCCAACCATAGCTGAGGAGAGCGAGTGGGTCTGAGGATGTCATCCAAAAGACTGACAGAAGTCTCCATAGGGCTTGTCAACCATTCAGCAGTCTTAACATGAAAACCACAAAGCATTTTATTTCAGCATCATTGCAATTATTGTGGATTACTAAAAGGAGGAGAACAGCTGGTCCACATGTGAAAAGAACTAAATAAATAACTAAACTAAAGTAGCAGAGTACATCTAAGGTCTTACCTGGTTCAGGTTTTGGTGTAGCTGTGGACTTGAGTTCCAGTTAAAATGCCTACTTCCTGTTACTTTGAAAGTTGTGGTTTTCTTGGTTTCGAAGCATCGCTGACTGCAAGTGTTGGCTTCAAACGCTGCAGTGAATCCATCTGAAAAGAAGACAATTGAAAAACTGCCCACCAACCATAATGTGCACAGTGTTTACTACTGCTTTTTTGGAACAAGACATTTACTGTGGTGTACTCATTCAACTCCTTACAAAGGTCACTTTAAAGGATAGGTTCACAATATTTAAAGTCTATCATTCAAACTAGTAAACATACTGTAGATGTAAACAATTGCCGATTCAAAAGAAATTGGATTTGCAAATGTTTTGAGAGAAAGGAAAAGCATCCAATGTCTTTGTCTGACTCAAGGATGCTCTCAATGCGTTTTGGTAAAATAACACTGAACTGTAAACATAACATTGTTTCCATGAAATCACAAAGGGCAGCTTTAAAGATGAGCAACATGGATAATTATCACAGCATAAACTCCAGATTATCAAGCATACAAGAACACAGAGTTATCAAATCACAACTAGTTTAACAAAACATCACAAAGACAAGCACTCTGGTGTTTTAATGCCAACCTGCAGGTAGGAGCTCATCTTCATCTATCACGGTTGGCTCCTGATCCCGGACGCCCTTTGCAGGATCAGTACCAAACCTGAGGCATCGCTGCACCTGGAGGAGGTTCTCCTGAAGCTGGAGTCCATGCCTCTCCTGCAGAGCTTTCAACAGCACCTCCCGGCTCTCTGCCACCATGTTTCTCCTCCTGTGAAATGGGAACTGCAGACAGTCACACAAACATGCTGCCAGTGCACTGACAGACTTAGATACACGGTCAGGATCTTGTCCTCTGTGCTGTGTGTCCAAGCTGTCGGCAGTGTGTGAGCTGTAAAGCTGAAGTGGGCTTGGGCTGAGATCACAAGCTTGTGTTTGTTGGACAGGAGAAGCATGGTTCTTTGGGGTGTGCTCCACACTAGAAATCATGTGCCCTTTGTAATCCTCCATCTCCTTGTTTGATTTCTTCACATTTTCTCTGTCAGCGGAGGGAGTCACCTGTGACTCTATGCCCTTTTCCAGCATGACAGGGTTGGTCTTCTTTCTCTTGACCATCAAAACATCGAAGGAGCTGTGTTTAGATGAGAAAGTGCTTTCAGATGAAAGATTGGGTTGTTGCTGTGGTCTCTGCCCTGGTGTGAGATCTGATCCCTGACTGACTGCTACCTCTTTTTCCTGGCAATCATCATCAGCCTTAGAAGCAAGATCAGATTTTTTGTCAAATGGCTCAACCACATCAGTATCAGCACCCATCAAATTATTAGTGGAGAATGAGGAAGGAATGTGAGATGTTGAAGATGGGCGTATAGCAGCACTGTTCTTTTCTTGTACTTGCTGTCCACTTTTCTTTTGTTTCCTTTGATCACTTAACAAGCGTTCAATGTCCACAGACTTCACTTCATGGTTGAAGAGGCCGTGGTGTCCTATCAGGCGACTGTCTGTGATGATACTGGGCTCCTGTGCAGCAGCAACGACATTTGTAAACTGTGCGTCTCTCAGTGAAGGACAATGACAGCTACCATGACAGCAGTTATGGAAATGTGCCATGTCTTTATTGTTTTGGTGACAGCAGTGCTGGCGTTGTGATTTGGACTTTGAGGTTTCTTTCCCGCCACCTCTCATCTGACTCCTCTCCTTGCGGCTCTTCAGTCTCTTCATTTTGTGCTGCCCATCAGTCTTACTAAATCTGTTTAAACATTTGCCGTCTGCAGCGAATCTGTTTACTGAGCAAGAGATTTTCTCTGTTTTTAATTGTTTGTTGAAAACATTCAAGATCTTTCCGTTGTCTGGTGAAGCACTTCCAGACAGGTGGCTCATGGCGCACCGGATTCTGTGGAAAGATAACCGCTGTTAGTCATTTTTATGCCTGTGGGCCTGTCTCACTGACAGTAGCTGAATCCAAAAGTCAACCCTCTGGACCTGTGGACTGTGACCTTGTGGCCGTGAGGTGGTCTGATTTTGTTTCTTTGGTAATTGAAAACCAACTGGTCTAAAAGCACTTTCAGATAGCAAATTTTGAGGCAAATAATTAACATGTCATTTAAAACTATCACTAAATGAAATAACAATATACAAGACAAAAATATGCTCTGTTAAATGTGGCATTTACAGTATTTTATTTGCCCCGATGCTGATTTTCTCCTGTACTCAACTGTATTGAAAAAGATTAAGCCAAACGCAATTAGTGATGCCACATATGGCAACAACTACATGGCAACGCATACTAACTCCTTCACTGATTACCTCTCCCTGCTTGTGCTCTGTGACAAAGCCCATAACAAACACACTCTGATATTGGCACTTCAGACCTGCCAGCAGTAGACTGAGAAAACAACCAAAAAATGTACAGTCACTGATACTGTAGTTCAAAGAAGGTGCGCAGATGGTGACTATTTACAAGATAAGAGATGGATCATATGTTGGATTTTATGAGTGCAGACCAGATTAATCTAAACACGGCACGGCCGCTGATCCTCCCACCCTCCAAGGACACATTTACTTGTTATTATGAGCAGATTTGATATCAGAGGACTCACATCTGCACGTTATATTCACACTGGCTCTCCGACATCTTGTCTTTTGGTAGGAAACCTTATAGAAAAAACCAGGGGAGTTGTCTTTAATTTAAGCTTGAGTAGATGTGAATAATTTCCAATGGGCTTTAACTTTGCAGATAGTAAGAAACAAATCCATTATGCATCTGATGTAAAAAAAAATAAATAAAAAAATACAGATTCAAAAAATAAATTTACTCAGTTGATCTATAGCCTGACAAAACATTTGTGTCTATTAAATCCTGAGTGTCTTCACACTTTCTACATGGTCAGAAACACGCCTCATGGTTACAATGTAGGTGACTTTCTGTCACCTACTTTAAAATTTGCATAACACTCAAAAAGTACAGCATCCAAATACTGTCAGGCCTTTCTCTAACCCACCTTAAGGACCGACTAATACCAATAATATCAATAACCACAATCATTTTTAGGGCTGTGACACCACCATCCGACATTTGGATTCAGCCAACTGTTAGCCAGCTAGTTAGCGCTAGGTACCAACAGGTGATAATAACGTCAACCACCAGGTGTTTGCACTCAGCTGTGGCTGCTAAGAAACACAACCAACATCAACCTCAACCTTTAAGCACATGTAATGGAAGACAAACGGTAATGTGCCAATGAAATGTTTATACAAACTTATTAACTTACCGAAATTGCCCTGCATTTAACTTTGTAGTTGCTCGGCAACGTACCGCAGACGTGTTCCTGTGCGCAGCATCAACTCCCACGAACACCGCGGCGCCGGGCGAATCCACTTACTCAGAGGAGGAGGTAAACTATCTCATCTTTGATATTGTATTTATCGCTTAAACAGTGATAAATGTGTCATGTTTTCATATGGTATACTTTAGAATATATTACTAAGCACATAGTGGTGGTAAATTATCGGATGAACCTAAAATGCCCGAAAGTACATATATTGTTGCCCGTGGAGAACAATGGTACTTGCGAGCAACGTTATGCTGAAAATTTACTTCCTGAAACTGAATTGGGACATGACGATATTTTGATTTTATGGTAGCTTATGTTCAGTAATATCTCTAAATGTAGCCGATATATAAAGCTCACCTTGTTCCCTTTTGCACACTACAGGCTTGCATAATTGAACGTTGATAATCTGTGTTACTAGTGTGACCGGTGTCTCTGTTAAACTGCATCTATCCTGTGTTGCAGTAGGCTGTAGGCTAGCTACTGTGGCTAATTCTACTTGCCTCCTTAGCTTTAGCTAACAATTATAGCCTCTGGTTACTGATTTATCGGTTTCTTTCCGTTGTAAAAAAAAAGAAACTAAAACCTTTCTTGATTGCTTTCCCAACACAGATAGAGTCATGAGTGCTGAAGACCCAAACCCAGCCGCCACACCCACCCCCTGTCAAGACACCCAGGGAGATGGACGATGGATGTCTCTGGTGTGTGAAATATTTTTATTTAGAGTTTTATCACTTGTAAGGGGGCAGCTACAGTGCCACAACAGCAATCAATTACCAGGTTTCCCAAGGCTGAGATATAACTGTGCAGCCATTGCGTTTTGTAGATAGTATATTATCAGATGCTTCTGTAAATTAGCTGTTTGTTTGTTTTTTTGTTAGACTGACATGGGGATATGCACTCACATTCAGTCAACTGAAGAAACCTTTTATTTCTATTCAAGCTCATATATAAAACATAAAAACATTTTGTATCTGCAATTTCATGTAATGTTTCAAGACCTACCCTATGATGCTGCGTCTAGTGGGATGCTTCATGCTATACAACACATACCTAAATCTGTATATTTGCCTTTGTTTTCTCCATGTAGCACAACCGCTTCGTGTCTGACAGCAAAGACAAAGAACCAGACGTCCTGTTTGTTGGGGACTCTCTTGTTCAGCTCATGCACCAGTTTGGGGTAAAACATAGATCACGCACTGTTCTTTGTCCGGCTCTGTGTGCAGTGTTTGATAGCTTGACTTGTTCTCGTAAACATCTATGCACACTTTTAAATTGTGTGAATGAAGTGTTCAACATATGAACGCTTTGTTGTTGTGTTTGTCTGCAGGTATGGCGCCAGCTGTTCTCCCCTCTGCATGCCCTCAATTTTGGGGTGGGTGGTGATGCAACACAGCATGTGCTGTGGAGACTGAGCAACGGCGAATTAGATAACATCAGCCCAAAGGTAAAAATCACAGCCAAAAATAGAGAACATGATTGTGCTTGTTTGTTCACACAGTAGATTCATTGTACTTACCTTTGTGCTATGATTCAAATTCCAGGTATTTTGACCCTGAACTATCAATGACATGTGCTCATGTGTCATGCATTCCTTTATCTTTTGTTGTTATAGGTCGTAGTGCTGTGGGTAGGCACTAACAATCATGGTCACACTGCTGAGCAGATCTGCGGGGGCATCATGGCTATTGTCCAAGTCATCAAGAACAAGCTCCCTCAAGCCCGGACGCTTGTACTTGTAGGTTTTTTTTTTTAATGTATTCCTTAAAGGAAATGCTAATCCACTCACCTGCATGTCCTGCATGAAAATGGCCAATGAAGTGCATACAGCCATCAAGCTCCACACTGATGTCATGCCTTTTAGGAAGACCTTTGGACTCAGTTCAGTAGTTTGTTGAATAGGGATTTAGACTGTGTGTGAACCGTTTGGAGATATGTTCCTTTTTCACACCATATTTAAAAGGCTTTACTGGTTTTAGAGAGGGCTGAGGTGGAATTGCATGTGAACTTTCTGTGTGTTTGGTGGTAACACAAGCTTTTTTGGAGTTTGAGCTGACATGTGGGTGAGTGGGTAATGTCTGACTGATCATTTTGGGAAAACCTTTTTTTGCTATACAGTTTTCAGATTGATGCATTTATATCTAAAAGTATTACCAACATTTCTCACAGGTATTTTACCTTTTAAACAATAGCATCCATTCATCTGTCTTTCAGGGTATACTGCCCAGAGGAAAATCGCCAAACCCTCTACGGGAGCGAAACACCAAGGTGAACGAGTTGGTCCAGGAGGCCGTATCATCCCTCCCTCATGCTTCTTTCTTTAATGTGGATCCAGGCTTCGTCCACTCCAACGGTAGCATCTCCCATCAGGACATGTACGATTACCTTCACCTGACCCCACAGGGCTACCAGGCTGTGTGTGAACCCCTGCATGCCCATCTCAAGTCCATGCTAGATAAGCCTGCTGAGAACTGAGCAACCAAGGCACAAACCTACACTACCACAGTGATCCTCATCCCTGTTTCTAGAGAGCACCACACTCAGCTGATTAACACCTTGAATGATGGATAGAATCAATTATTGGGTGTTAAAGCTGCACAAATTATTTGTGTAAATCCTCTTCATGGCCAGGGATGGAGACCACTGTTACAGACAATGGGACCAGAAAGGTTTTTGTGTTTATGATACAGATTACATGTGCTGTGCTATAGAGAAACAAAGCCTTGCCTCAATTCTCAGAGAGCATCTGTTCCACTAGCTTTTGGTTCTCAAAGTGGTTTACCATAGACAACTGATGATACAAATGATTAATATGATATGGGGAACTCTCAAAGCCTAATTTACCTCGGAATATGGACAGATATCTGCTCTTCAGAAGACGCCCTCTATGAGAACACACATTGTTAACCTGAGGCTACTGGAACATGAACTAGATGGAAGAGGGTGTGAGACTTTGCTGTTTAGGTGAAAGAATGTGGCTGGTAGAAAATAAGAGATACAAGAACTGCCCTTATTGCTGTAATTTGTCATTTTGGTTTCTTGATATCACTAATTTTGACGAGTTACATTTACTTGGCAATAGCTTTAATTACTCTGTTTTGAAGTCTGATGTGTTTTGTATATGTCCATGTGAATGACCAAATGTTTTTGACCATTACTGTCATTTTGCTTTTCATCATGTCACGTTAGCTTGTTTTTGTCCTTTGTATTTTATTACTTCACCTATTGTAACAGCAACAGGTTTTGACGTGAGAGGCCGTGTTTTGTTGCAGACATCAATGTATTTGAGTAGGTTTGTGAAGTTGTATAGATGCATCTGAAGTTGCTTGTGCTCCAAGTTTAATCTCATCTGCAACACAATGGCCCATCGAAACCTCTAAAAAGGCTTTACTTCACACTAAAATGCTTCTGAGCCTCTTGGATCAGGATTGTGCTGCAGAACTTGAATTATGCTTCAGGGTGTCTGATTGTGTAAGTGATGAAAGAGTGCATTAAATATGGAAACAAGATAGTTTCAGTGTCCCCTGATTGAGAGATTGTGTGCTGATAGTGAGACAGATACATTGCTTGCTACATTTTTATGCCTCATGACTGATCACAAACCAGCAAGTTCATTAAGAGTACACATACAGAAATCAGGACCACAAGAGATTTATTGCTCTAGGTTGACTGGTTTTGTTACGGTCACAGGCGCAGGTTTAAGCAGAGAGCTGCTTTTCTGAAGCCTGAGCAGGGTAAACATGTCTTGCTTTGCTCTTCTACCTCTGGACAAGACAGAAACTTTTCCAACAAACATCACACATAACAAGACACTTCATACTTTCGATAATGGCTGTTCTACAGTACAGCGAGCATGATCTAACATGTGACAGCTGGTGGCGTATCCTTCGCAGTGGTGTTGACAGGGCAGATGGCAAGTGCACACAATTGTGAGTTGTAAACACACCTGTATAGGAGAATAACACAATATGTGTTGTACACCAACCTCAAGCAGTAAAAAAGAAGAGCATAATTATCCTTTTTTTCCCTCAGTTTGTTCCCATGTTGTTTTTTTAAAAAGGGTCAAGGATGCAGATGCCGACAAAATAAGAGAAAGCACAGGACTTAAACTGTGATACATGTGATATACTTAACCATTCAAGGTATCATATAATAACAAGACCCTGTAAGAAAAGTTTCACTTGAGACTTAAAAACACGAGCACATTTGGTTCAAATGCTTCTTGTGTTTATTTCAGTGCATGTCAGTATGCGGGCCGTTACTTGAAGCCGTCTTTTTGGCAAAGGAACATATTTCCTATTATTCACATCCACCCACCGTGAAGGTGCTGTTGAGCAAGACGCTCATATAACAGGATGAATGTGCCATGGATATATTTTCAGAAATCAACACCGTCCTTTATAAGGCGCCACAACAACGGCCATTTCATTCACACACGGGGGCTGAAATTAGTGCACATGCAGGATTTCTTCCTGTAGACTTCTGCGGACAAAATGGAATCAAGGATGCTTCTGCTGTTGCTTCTTGTACTTCCAGTAATTACTGATCGCAGCCAAGGTAATGTATACAATGTAAAACAATGTAGCGCGTTTTAAAAGTTAGCTTACATCTTGTGCATATTTATCTATGGTTTTTGTTTTTTTGTTTGTTCTGTTTTTCAAAGGTGTTCCTGACACTGAACGTGAACAATCCTCGACTATCAGCAGCTTCACTGATGGTATGTGACATTAATATTCAAAACACACAAAAATGAGCGTTTATATTTGCATTAATTTGATATAATTGTTATTGTTAATATAAATTAAATAAGTTAAGTTTTGTTGTAGCCTTTGGTATTGGAGAACCACAGAGAAGTGCAAATCCAATCAACACCCCAAGACAGAACAAAAGACAGTGTAGCTGTAAAGGTAAAGGCAGCGTTTTCAATTGTATAGAGTTAACAAAATACACATCTAGCTAGAATCTTATCAGTTTATATATAAGCAGAGCCTCAGTATTAGAGTCCATTACCCTAACCTATTCTCCTCTTTTGTTCTCGTGTATTTGAGTCATCCAGGAAAGGGAAGAGAGGTGATGAATACACACTGCCTTTGTCAGCAGTCTGCCAGACGCAGGCATAGAAAATGTGAGTCACCCATTGTCTTGTATTCAGTGTATTCCCCTCACTTAAACTTAAAGGGGATCATTAACTTATTGACACTTCAAAAGTGTTAAATGTACATTATATCGAGAACTTAACCTTTTTTTTTTCTCCCACCCCATTGCTTTAACTTGTCTGGATTACTCAAACCACCAGTGAAAAGATTGTGCAAGAAAAAAGAAAATAAGAACCAGAGGAAGTGCAGCTGGTTTTCTAAACCGAAGAGTGGTGCTAATACCAGGAAGTTTGCTCCCAGTGTCCCCATATGACTACTAAGAAACACTCCTTATATGCAGTGTATGTGTGATGTTTATCCAAAGATTGCTCTCGTACATATTTCTTTGTATGCAACTTAGATTTGTTTAAAATTGTGTCTAAAACAATGTTTCACTGAAGAAATTTTGCATGGCTGTAACTTTCTGAATCATCACAGAGACACTGTAACCTCCTCAATAAAGTCTCCACACAATTGATTGTATGGATTTTTTTTTATTAATTTAAGAAATAAATTCCGGGAATCAAAGCATTATAAGAGCTACATGTACCTTCACACCTCTGATAATATCAGGAAAAGCTTCAGGTGCTCAGCGTGAAGAATTGCAGTTTATACCAAAAGTGTATGAAGACAGGAGGAATATACTTTTCCCTTGTTAAATCATCCAAGTGTATTAAAGTATTTTCATTAAACTGGCTCAAGGGCACAAACAACAACCACCACCACCACACAACACTAACACAACTACTTTTACTCACTAATAATATTAACAATTAACTTAAAAAACAGGCAATGCAGTAACATTGATAATAATAATAATAATAATAATGATAATTGCCCTTCACTGCCAGTGTGAATGCCACTGTTCTGTATTGGCCATTAATAAAAAAATACGTTTAATAAAAGGAAACAACAAAAACTGTAATTTGAATCAAAGCCTGCATTTCATAAGAAGCTCTACTTCCCCTCTTTGGTTTCCCCTCAGACCTTGATATTGCGTAACAGCATAGGTCACACTCAGGCCATCTGGAGAGCAGAGCGAAAGTGGGCGGGGTTAAATGGAATGCACCCGCCCTTGTACACATTCATCCCAAACTCTCCAATAAGGACACCAAATACATAACTATAATGCATTGTGGGTGATTTACACCTCTGGATCTCACCTTGTTCACAACAAGAGTTAAAAAAAACTGAAGAAACGAAGCCAAAGTCTTCAAAGTCACAATTTACATTCCTCTTTGCCTTTCCAATAAACCGCACACAAACTGATCACATGGCATTGGAACATTTAATATCCTGTAGCTTCCTATTCTCTTTGCTGTGAGATTATTGACTAATACTTTGGAGGGAGCCAGAGGCCTCTCAGTCTGGTGTGACGGTCTCAGTTGAAGAGCACAGTGACAGACAGCGCAAACAGACCCATCAACATCAGACCGCCTTGAGACGGGAGATGGAGGGTGGAGGCGTGAGCTAAAAGGGAGAGACAGAAATAATGACAAATAAAGAGAAAACAAAAAAGTTAAATAAAATGCTTTTGTAATTATCCTATCAAGATATTGGATCCTGTTTCATTCATAATTTGCCTGTGAGCTCATCAGGTATCCAAGTTGTAAAGACCATTAAAAAACCTGTTATATAGCATAGTGACCACATCAAAAATAAAGAGAGAGGAGGAGAGAGGCTCACTTACCAGTAACAGAAAAGGCTTTAGTCTGGTACATCGTGATATTTGTCACAGGGTTCCTCGCCTTACATATGTAGTTCCCTTCTGTCTCATTTGCCGCATAGAACGTGATAACAGAGCCAGTCTTCACAGCCGCTGATGAGTGATTGCTAAAGAACCAGTGGAAGACACAATTTGGCCGAGAGTCAGCAGAGCAGGTCAGGGACACGGAGGAGCCAACCTTTGCTGAATCTGGACCAAAGATATTCACACTCAGAGGACCATCTGCAAACACAGAGAGAGGGCTGGTCAGAATTATGCAAAATGATGAAAATTGTGTTGCTTTAGCACATAATGCTCAATTCAAAAAAGTAACTCATTCAGATATTTTTGCTCAAACTCAAACCATTGCATTGGCAATTTCTATTATAGTGAATGTTATATATTCATCATCATTCATTCACTTTTCCTCATTTTGATGAATTTCCAATCACCAGCACAGGGTGCTCATGTGTGAGTCATGAAAGACAGTATCAGACATTGAGGAGGTGATGTTATTTTCACCTGAATGATAATAGATCAGACACAGATAGATTATGCATTTGGTTTCTTTCCTTTACACTACAACACTCACAGTTCACCAGGAGCATGTATTTCATGCTTTTGTGTGGATCGGCCAGATTGGTCGCGACACACTGATATGTCCCATCATTTTTTGTAGTCACTGGAGTGAAATGCAGCGTGTTGTTTTCAATGTGGTAGGACATGTTTGCGTGAGCGCTGGAGGCGTTGAGGTACGTGTTGTTCACCATCCAGTAGATCCTGTCATAGGGCCCAATAACTTCACAGGTGAGAGTGAAGTTTTCAGAATTTACTGGAACTGTGTTGTTTCTGACCATCACTGACTCTATAGCCTCTGCAGACATAAAATATAGTAGAAATTCACATTTGATCAGTAATAGAGTCACATGACATGCCTTGAGGGAGTCGAACCCATAGTTTAGTCTTCTTACCAATGACTGTGAGCATCTTGGAGTTTGTGCTGCTCTTTCCCGTCACATTATTGTAAGCCACACAGATGTATTCTCCACTCATGTTAAAAGACAAAGGGCTAGTTGTAAACACTGAAGTATTGGCCACCTTGGATTCATTGAACCACCAGCTGAACTGGCTGGGAGGTATCGATATGGCAGAACAGCGGAAGACCGCGCTAAGTCCTGTCTCAGCAAAAGCTGGCCCATCAATGACGGGTGTTTCTGGTCCGACTGCAACAGAAAAGGAGACAATAGTTCCAAACATACTCATGGCACCATATTCATTTAAATATCTAAGGATGACTCACTACAGTATACAAAACAATCAGTTTAAAAAAGTCACTTACAGTAACATGAATCCTTTAAATGTTACTCACAGTTCACAAGGAGCTCGTAAGAAGGGCTGGTCATGTTCCAAACAGCATTAATAGCCACACACTGGTAGGTCCCAGTATCGCTGTGTTCCAGTGGGTCGAAGGTGAGTGTCTTGTTATCCATCGAGACAACAGTTGTGTTGTCTTCATGCAGTGGCTTACCGTTTTTCATCCAATAAACATGCTCAGCAGGCCCAGTCACATTGCATGTCAGCATATAAACATGACTTTCTATGGCAAGATTCATTGGTTTTTCTACACGTACGTCTATTATTGGATCTGAAGACAAAGTAAAAATTCACAACAGTTATTTGGCCGTCGCCTGAGCGTTTCCTGTTTGTACGTAAATAAAACATTTTTACAGAAACATAAAAATTAATAGCCCTCCAAGTCTCACCAGTTACAGTAAGCCTTGTGAACGCAGTGCTGTTTTTGCCAGTGATGTTGTTGTAGGCCATGCAGGTGTACATCCCACTCGTGTCTATGGTAAGAGGAGGTGTGACATACTCAGATGTATTGGCCACGAGAGAATCATTGAAGAACCATTTGTAGGAGCTGGGTGGGTTTGAGGATGCGTTGCAGCGGAGTGTGACGCTGTCTCCTGTCTTTGCCATACGTAGTCCCGTGATCTTTGGTATCTCCGGTCCATCTGAAGACATGTATATTACTTTAAATCACCCTCACTGAAAACACATTCACATGAATGTGAAGACATTAAAACTCAGAACCAGAATGGATAAGTCCACCTTTGGATAACATGATGCTAACAATCTGATGTTTCTTTCATTTCTGTCTGTAATGTCTCATCTACATACTACATACATTTTTCAGATTTGCTTTTTTTAAAATGTAGTATTAATGTGTTTGAGAATGCAATTAGTTCTTTTTTATGTTTGGAAAATCACTCCCCCTCAAAAGGTGATATGGGCTTTGGGTAAACTGCCTGCTGAGTACTCACAAAAAACATCCAGCTTGAAGGTTTTACTGGTGTAGTTGCTGAGTGGGTTGGAAGCTACACACCAATATAACCCGTTGTCAGAATGCATGACAGGGTCAAAGGTTAGGGTGGCGTTGTCCATTGAGAGGTTTCTAGTGTTGTCAGCATACAGTGTGGACCAATGATGCATCCAAATAATTGACTCGACACCTCCGGCCGTCTCACAGGTTAGAGTGAAAGTGTGGTCCTCGATTGGCAGAGCGCTGACAGCTTTTACTGACGCCATGGTCACCGGAGCTGTGGAGAGATAAAGAATACAGGGATGGCAGCAATTACAGTGAGCAGAGCAGCTCCAAAATATGCATGATACACTGACTGTCTGATTTGGGGATTTTTTGTTTTCTGGTGGACTAATAGAATAGTCTGACACTTTAGGAAACATTATGCGTTTTCTTATATGAGAAAATGATTACCAGTATCAGGATCTGCCTATTAAGTAAAAAGCTGCATTACAGCTTGGGGTTGTTTAGCATAGCTTAGCATAAAGACTGACAACATACAGGGGAGACAGCTAGCCTGGCTCTTGTGGTTTTAGACATGCTAGACAGAGCCAGGCTAGCTGTTTCCCCCTGCTTTCAGTCTAAGCTAACTGTCTCAAGGCTCTAGGACAGTCATGTAAGTCTCAGCAAAAAATCTAATTAACACACACACTACAACAAACAATACTATACTACAATGTATATTATTTGAATATATTAAATTACCAATAACAGTGAACATCATGTAGGCAGTGTTGTTTTTGCCGGTGATGTTGTTGAAGGCCATGCAGATGTACTTCCCGCTCATACTTAAGGTCAAAGGTCCAGTCACCAACTCTGAGGTGACAGCCAAGAGGGAATCATTGAAGTACCATCTGATGTGACTGGGAGGATGAGAGGCGCTTGAGCACTTCAGGGTCTCCTGTGCTCCTATCAGTGCCACCGACGGCCCTGTGATCACTGGTTTCATTGGGCCATCTTGTCGAACAATAAAATTAAAAAATTTACATTTTCATGATGTGTGCAATTTGTGTATCGACAGTATTGGATGTGTACAATAGATCCATCTGCAGAGAACAGAGAGAGAGATTATACATACAGTTTACTTCAACTGTGTAGGGGCTGCTGGTCATGTTGCTCACAGCATTAAAAGCCTGACACTGATAATCTCCATTATCTGAATGTTGGACAGGGTTGAGAATCAGTGTCTTGTTCTCCATTTCGAAGACCGTTGTATTGTCAGCAGAAATTAGTTGACCATTCCTCCACCACTGAATGTTGCTGACAGATCCAGTCACTTCACAGTGCAGACTGAAAGGCTCGTGAAGAATTGCTGGTCCACCTGTATGATTCACCACAACTGCTGCTAGAGGTGCTGTAGGAGGAGAAGGGAAGCAAGATTTGACTTTTTAGGAAATAATCTCATTCGCCTTCCTGATGAGAAGATTTATACCACTCTCATATCTGTCCATTAAATATATGGAGCAAAGGCAGGCACCCAGATTGGGTGAATTTGCATACTGGAAACAGAGGACACAACAAAATTCATGCACCAACATCTCTAATCACTCACTAATTAACACATCATTTGTTTATTACTATCCAAAGACCAAAGTGTGAAAATTAGTCTCTCTCATGGGACATCAAGATTTCAGGAATTCACTGCACCCAGCCAGGAAATAGCATATAACCCGCACAACACCACAAATCATTTTTTTTACTCTTTGGTATTTGCATGGGTTAAGCAAACGAGATGCAAAGCGTTATTAGTAAACTGGTAGCCGGATTTCTCTGTCTGGCTTTTACTGCAAAGCTAAGTTAGCTAGCTGCTGACTCCAAGTTCATATTGAACGGACAGATGTGAGAGGGGCATTAATCCTTTAATCTAACTCTTAGCAAGAAAACAAAGAAAATGTTTCCCAAAATGTCAAAAATTACCCCTAAAATGCTGAAAGTCCAATTTTACCCATAATCCTGATCACTGCATTTGCGCTGCTGAACCTGGACGTGACTGTGTTGTGAAATAAGCATTGGTAATTTCCAGAGTTGCTCTCTGCAACCCTCTCAAGTTGGAGCTCTGGGCCAAAGTCATTCAGGTACATCCCATCAACCATCCACCGGATCATCGGTAGAGGGCTGGACTCAGCTGAGCATGATAGTGTGATGTTAGATCCTGTTCTGTAGGTGTGCCTCATGGGTATGATCATCATTGTTGTGTTACTTGGACCATCTGATGGAGCAAGAGGAAGGAATTTGTGTTATGGGTTTTTGAGTCATTAGAGGTTTTTAAATACATCGACTTATATGGTAAAAACTCACAGCTGATGTTCAGGTATACTGGGAGACTGATTTCATGGCTGATGCCATTGGACACATTGCACTTGAACAGCCCCTCATCATAGCGGGTCACCCTGACTATGGTGAGGGTGGCGCCTCCATCACTGAACTGCACTCCCCCACCGGCTGTGACAACAGAGTTGTCCTTTAGCCAAACATAAGACAGGGACGAGCCGTTGGACACAGAGCATGTGAGAACTGCTGTGTCATTGAACTCCACCAGGTTGGTTGCGTTTGCTCTCAGAGTCACATTGGAAATAGGTACTGCACAAAAAGAAATGACAAGCAATTTATCAGCCCAAGTCACGCCTCAGTAAACATTTTCTTAATTAGTTTATGGTCTCAATTGCTGGTTTCAAGTGTTCTTCAACACAGCATGATGTTTATTTAGTAAGTTTTGGTACGTTTAGAGTAAAATGGACAATAAAGCAGGACAACAGGTTTAATGGTGGGACGACGTTATGACTATCCAATCAGAAGTGATCTTTGTCGAACGAACATCACAAAAAACTAGAGATTGCGACACCCATAAAGCCAAACCGAGGATTCAAAATGGCGGTCACAGGTCAATGTGTGACATCAACGTGGTTACGCCCCCCTTCTTTTATAGTCTATGTTCATGACTAAATACCTTCAAAACTAATGAGATTCCCATTATTCCCCATCGTTACTTTGTTTTTAGTGCCAATTAGCAAATGTTATCATGCTAACCTGCTAAACTAACATGGTAAAAATTGTTAACATACCTGCTACACATCAGCATTGTATTTTTTTATTTGAGCATGTTAGCACGCTGACTGGATCATAGGACATAAGGAACAGTCAAAGCAGTGCTCACTTCAGCCCTAGAAAGCCTCTAGAAGTAGACCTGACCTAAAGACCTGAAACCAGATCTGCAAGCTATTGCCCAAAGCAAAGTTACCATTGTACTGCAAGACTGCCACACTGCTCCATACTTTTGTCTTGCGAATCAATGCTTTGCAAACGCAGTAATATTTCACTGGAATATGCAAATACTGTCTGTTAATTGTCTGACTGTTTTTCAGTACAATACAGGAGAGGTATGCAGGTGTGTATGCATATCTGTGTATAGATTGAGCTTTGTTCAACATTGCAGACTCAGAGGAAGTATAAGAGGCAATGAATAAACATGAAAAGTGATAATGTGGTCCTTACCTTGGACTGATAGTGTTAACTGAGCTTGAAAAGAATTAATTGCTTCTAATGTGTACACTCCAGAGTCTTGCAGCTCTAGTGACTTTATAGTGAGCGATGAGTTGGCTGAATTGTATGTAATCCTGTCACGCCAAGTGTTGGATATGATTTCATTTCCAGGTAATATCATCACAATAATGTCATTGGTGAACATCCATACCCCTGTAGTGACATTGGCCTGGCTGAAAAGTGTGACTTGGCTGCCCACCGGTATGGGGTTCTCAGAGGCAAATATGCTCTGGCTATATGCTGGAGCTAGAAACAGAAAGCAAGGAACAGACGATAATAAGACAGCCTTAAATATCATTATCATCGACTCACAAAAAATCTGGAGGTATTTGTTTTTAGTTTTAAAGACACTTAAATGCATTAAAGTACAACTTTTAAAACCTTTTTTATCATTAAGATCTATGAATTCTCTGAAAGTCTCATTGTCTGAACTCAGGATTAATGATATAAAAAATGTAGAATTAATTCAAGTTAAAGATAGTTCAGCCTTACCTGTTGTTGTGGCCAGGATTAGGACAAGTGCCACTTGATACCCCATTCTTTTCTGAAGTTTCTTTTTGCTGGAAACTTGCTTGTCAGCCAAATGGCCTTGACTCTGGCCTGATAAGTTCAAATCTGACTATATTGTATGGTCACAGCCACCTTCTGATCAGCAAATATTTGATCTACGTCAACCCAGCTCTCTGTTCTCATGATGAAAGTGCTTACTCCTAGCTCACCACCACCATACCACCTCACAGTCCTGGCCACACCTTGTTTTGCCCTGGTCCACTGGGGTTTTTTACTGGTACACCAAGGTGTGTGCATTTACCATAAACCTTGGGTGTTCTGCAACTTTTAAATAACCTAAGTGGGGATATTTTGTAAGTGTATAGCTATATATGACTTGGATAGAAACAAGAGTGGAGACCCTTTCAGTGGAGTCACAGGCTAGACAAATGTTGCTGAGCAGTGCTCTACACAACATTACTTCCATCTATGCAGGTGCACCAAACATTGAAAAAAATCGAGGAAAAGAATGCTAAGGGAAATTAAAATTTATAGTATATTAAGGTTGAGGTCTTAGACAGTGAATTAACTCCTTTTTATCTCATCACTCTTCACCTATACCTATAAATGTCTTGTCATCAGACAGTTTGGTTTTGGATTTATTTGGTAATGAGCTGTATCCCTAATAACAATATTAACAAAGTTTAATAAAGTCCCATTGCAAGACGTTTCTCTCTGTTTAGTGCAGCAAAAGATTAACAGAATTGATATTTTATTTGATGGTGAACAAAGAAGATAAGAAAAGTGTTTTTTAGGATACACAAGCCTAGCATTAAAACGTTTAAACATGCCAAATGGCTCTCAAGAATATGCCATAGGTGTCTTTGCAACAGTCTTTTCTGTTTTTCCCACTATCAGCAGTCACTTATTAATCATTTTGATATTTTTCTTTTGAGCACAGCCAGATTGGGTAAGACTGCAGAAACATTAGTCATTGCAGCATGAAGAGGACTTTTTTCAGTTTTATACTGAACACTTATCTTACTTAATAATGACATGAAGTGCTGTACAGTACATGAACAGCCAACAGAGACCTAAAGGTGCACTTACAGACTGCACAAAGAGCCAATGGAATGACATTTTCATTAAAGACAAAAAGACTTTGCAGGGTTGTACACCTGTTCCTGCTGTTTGTGTTTGTGGGTGTGGTTGTGCAAAGTATTTTCTGCTCACATTAAGTACTCCTTATCAGCCAGAGTTCATGTAAACATACGAAGTCAAAGAAAAAACAATTTAACATCTGTAATGTCAATCAAATTTGGTTATAGTGACATTCATTTTGTCATAATTTAATTGCTAAGCCAAAAAAGACACGTAGAAATGGTTTTGAATGCTGTGTTGGACATTCCTTTAATGTTCACTGTATCCAATTTATTTCATTGTGTCAGAGTCATTTGTGGACTGAATGAGTCACCAACATCTGTGAAAGAGAGGCAGTTATTCAAGTTATTAGTCGGGATATATGCCTGTCTATTTTTTCATTCGATACCACTGTGGTCAAAAACACTGCTCCACTTTATTCTTTGTCAAGAAGTAAAATTTTGTGATAATGAAATAATCAGTAGTTGCCGCCTATTACACCATTAATATTTCAACAGCAAGCCCATATCTACTTCCTGCTGCGCATATCTCACCATTTAACCCATTATATTGTGTCTGGTACTTGAACTGATCTGAATGAATGTAGAAGTGTTACCATTTTAAAGGCATAATGTATTTCTTTGTCTTTTCTGAGAGACATATGTTTGGGGAACTATGCCGAGTTTCATGTCAAGCCATGAAGTTTATTTTGGAGTGTATGAATGACAAAAGGTATGATTTATCTATTATTATTTATAAGAAGTTATTCTATTACTTGCCTGGCAATTAGAAGAAGGATCTGACCAATAGTAGCAGAGGAAGGAACCACATTTTGACCGCCTGTTGTTCAGATCCTGACAGCGACTCTGTAGAGACAAACCTGAGTAAGGACAAAGGAGAAATATGGAGGGTGACATCACTTTACTGACAAACTCACTTGCTATGATGATGTGTGTGGTGATACTGCTATTCATGTTGGTGTGATTGTTGAAGGCCAGACAGGAATATGGACCACTGTGGTCCTCCCTGACACCGAGCAGCTCCAACAATGGACCTGTGGTGTTCACAAGCTCTCCTCTGAAGGCCCACTGAAGCTGAGCTGGAGGATTGGACTGTGCTGAGCAGGCCACGGTCAGGTTGGACCCAATGGAAAAGGAAGTCGTGTTCTGTCCATTCACTGTTAGGGCCATATAATCTGGACCATCTGAGAGAGAGACACAAAAAAACAGACAGAAGAGAAGAGGCATACAGTTCTGTTAGTGGGACTGGACAGTTACACATGGGGCATCACAGGAAATTATGATTAGAATAACACTCTCCTACTCACAGCTGATAGTAAAATTTACTGGATCGCTGGTGCCGTTACTGACAGGATTGGACACATGACACCTGAACGGCCCCTGATCGTAGCGGGTCACATTTACAATTGTGAAAGTGGAATTTCCATCACTGAGCTGAACACTGTCACTGGCAGTGACCTCAGAGCTGCCGTTCATCCACAGGAAAGAGAGGGAGGATCCAGAGGAGACCGAGCACCTAACGACTGCTGAACTGTGGAGCTCCATCAGGTTGGTGTGATTCGCTTGTAGAGTCACATTTGAAATGCGCTCTGTGGAAGAAAAGTGAGACAAGGATGAGGCTTTGTTGTGAGCAGGCAATAGAGGAACAGCATCCATACAAAAACGTGGCAATGTTGATGTTTAAGAAGCCGACAGTCGACATTATTAGGTACACCTGTACTAATGCAGGTCAACACGACAGCCGTGCTGTCATATCTACCTTTATGAAGCTTGTAATCAGTTTTGGTGACATTGCTGGAAACTTGTAAATTTAATTATATGTTTATTACTGAGGTCAGTTTAACATGATGATGTATTGAACTACTTTATATTCAGAGGTGGCTTTTATTTTCTTTGTCCTGTCCATTTAATATACATAGGCTACATAAGGAGGGCAGAATATTAGAAACACTGCTCAATATAATAGTCCTGTACAACACCATCACTAAGTATGACCCCATTGCTAAAATATATAATTAAAAAAAAAAAAGAACATGATAGGTCTCACAAAAGCAGACTTAACTTTTAACTAACAATACTAATACTGTGTTTGTAACAGCAGACTTATTAGATGGCGAGGAATGTAGTTTCTTAGCGACTTACCTTATTGACCACAGACATGACGGCTTTTTCAAAAGGAAGCAGTCATTAAAAGGTCATTAATAACCAATCCTAAGTCTGCTTTTGTCACTGCTAATGTATGTATTTTTGTCTGGATACTCTTTTTTATGAATCCTAGAGCTAAAAGAGACCAGAGCCAAATGGCTTATTCACAAATGATCCTCTTCTGAAGGATTATTATTGATTCATAAAGCATCAAAAATAATTAACTAACCATCACTAAAGGTATTTCTTACAACTTCTAAACCCCTTGAAAAATGCTTTTCATGCTCCATCAGGCTGTATGAAACCTATTATGTAGTGAACACAATCATGTGAGGTGAAATAATGTGTTCATATACATGATATACATAAACAACACAGTGATGTCACTCTTCTAGCTTTTGTGTTGTATGGGGAGGAAGAGAGGCAGACTCTGTGAATCTGAAAGAATAACTTGAGTGTTACACAAAAGACCAATATAAAGGTGAATGTTGACAGATACAGACAGAAACTATCCTGAGGACATAGTCACGTCAGCAAAAGGGTAGCAAAACCAAAAACATACGCAGGCCTCTAGAACAAGTTTCAAACAACAGCATAAGTTGTCAGTCCAAATATAACCAGCTGGAAACACGGGTTCCTTTAAGTTGTTATTGAATTTAGTTTTGTTTTTTTGGCTGTCCCTGCATCTTTATTTGCTCGTAGGATTTATATTAGTTTTGCTTACTCTGTCTACACCACTTATTTTATTACATTTTTTTGTGTGCCTCTAACATTGTTGACTTAATATCATTGTACATTTGTGATTTACTTGCTTGCATGAGTCAGGTTGACTGAACATTAGAAGAAATGTATTTATTTTTTTAAGACGCTGCCTTACTTTTACATTACATTGACGTGACAGTCTTTAAAAAAAACAAACTATACTCTTTGAGGAAATAGGTTAAAGTGGATTAAAAGGGAAGTGAGACAAAACCCATGCTTACAGTCAAAGCCTTCGTCAGAGCACTAACCTAGGTGAAAGTCAATGAGGACAAATATAATGTTAGAGATGAAGAATGAATAAGGACTCAAGTCTCTTTGACCGAAACCATTCACCCGCAGAAAGGTCCCGGAACAAGATATTCAATCTGCACCACATAATACTGCTGAGAATAAATACTAAAGACAACATGTGCACAAAACATGTGTCAGCAGCTTTACTTTTTCGGGCTAGTATTACTATATTGATCTCACAAATGACTTGATTCAGCATTGTTGGATTTGACCTTTTCAGTGCAGCACAATAAGGCAAAGAGGACGGTGCTGTGACTCTTTATGCTGGAAATTCCTCACAAAGCAAATCCATTTTTCAGTTCTCCTTGCTGCTAACCACACTCTGACCTCGAATGACATTTGGACAGTTTACTGAGAGGCTATAGAGTTCCTAGTCACTCTCAACTCTATATATCAACCATTTGTTTAGTCTCACCCACAACAGTGATGGAAGCATTGGCCTTGAGCTGTGGGTCACTGCTCTTCACTATGTAGACTCCCGAGTCAGCCACTGTGACGGAGCTCAGAGTGAGAGCTCCAGTGAGGCCATTGACTGACGCCCTGCCGCTGTGACTGGGGAAGACTGCCTCCTGGTCCCCTAGCCAGGTGAGGATGAGGGTATCGCCGATTACCCAGCTTCCACTCTGCAGAGACGTCGGAGGAGACAGAGACAGCGTCACTGTGTCTCCGACTACTGCAGGGTTGATGGATGGATGGACCTCCACAGCACCACAGCTCAGAACACCTTACGAAGAGAGAGTTTGTTATTTACTGTAAAGCTAGACCTTTATTTTTACTCACCAGTGTAATTAAGTCATCATATTAAAAAAAGCTGTAACAGAGCCAACCTTGTAATAAACTCAGAAATACAATAGCCAATGTCCTTTTAGGTTTGTTCTCCATTTTGTATCGATCGTCTGAGGATGTCCTCACTGTTTCTCCTCTATTATACCTGTCCAGCCCCCCACTCATAAATACCTACAGCAGCAGCCCCAGTTCTTATCTGCAGGTGTTTCTGGTCATTTGGTGTTTACTCTTGTCAAAGTTACAAAATGTTCATTGCTTTTTTCATTTACCATCTTGGGTGAAGTTGTGTAAATGACAGCAAAATGACAAATTACGACAGCTAGTAAGACTTGGTCAAACAATACAATTTCTTAAGAGGTTTATGCTGTTTTTTCCCGCAACAATGCCCTCTCTATCTCTGCCTCGATCCTATCTTGATTATTGGGTAAGCATTAGATTTGGAGGGTGTTGCTTAGTACATCCCACTCCTACTCTTGACAGTTTCAGTGTGCCCATATGAAACTTTTGGCTCTTTTTTTTGTTTGTGTGTGTGTGTGTGTGCGTGAGAGAGAGAGAGAGAGTGAGTGAGTGTGTTGCAAAGACAAAGACCACCTATCAATTCCACATATGTTCACCAGCTTTACACTCAAAATGAATACACCTGCAACATTTCTGTGTAGCACGTGTTTACTGAGGAAGTCTATCTGCTCTGTTCTGCGTACTCAGTACACTGAATCTTACAAGTAGTGACTTAGTGCTATGAGACAAACAGAACAAGAAATGCTCCACTGTATGATAGACCAGCACACTGATTAATATTTTCACAAATTTCACATTTTCACATACCTGCCATCTTTTTTTTGCACTCTTTTCTAGTATTACATGTTGAGTAGGCAAACCATTATAGCTTTCACAATACTGCTCAGTAAACACCTGTGGCTTTATTTGTGCAATGGTTGTACAAAGGTCAGTATCTGAGCACACCTTTGTTGTGCCTGATTGATGCTGTGTTATTTGTTGAGCATGAAGGTGAGTAGGAGTAGCAGCATGACCAGTTTAGACTTAGAATTCAGCTTCTAATTACTGAACTGAATATTCATCATCAGGCAATATTGAACATATATACTGTGTAGTATCATTTATTCTCATACTTATCCTTTTAGAAAAGGTGGAGTTTTCTTGTAAGCAAACAAAAATACAAAAATTATCACACTGAGTGGTTCTCACCAAAACATGATGTGTGGTAGGTTGAGATCAAATGAACCTGATGAGCATTTTCCTTCCTGCAGTCTTCTCTGTCTTATAGCATATCTCCTGATATTTCCACCCCTTGATCAGTGGATATTAAAGCACCATTGGTAGGACTGTGTGTATGTAAAATGTACGATATTTCTATCTGAAATGTTGTGGAGTAGAAGTATAAATTGAAAATAGTGTACAATTATGATATACTTGAAACTGCCAGAGGAAAATCTCCTCACATCCAAATGAATTTAGTTTGAATAATGCCTCCATGACCTTCGGAAAGTGTCATGGTATCCCACGATAAAAACCCTCACATTATTATGTGAGATATGTTTTTCTGTTCAAGAGCTTGTGTAGAAAAAGTTGACAACCAGTATCAGCTGTTAATTTATATTCACCAGTTTTACCTGGTACATCAGTTTGGATGTCTGAGAGAAAGTTTGTCATCATCCCACTACATGGTCAAACCTGCTATAATTCTGATGCATTCTGTTTTAGATATATATCATATGCAAAATTCTGCTATGCAAATATGGTAGCAAATATTCTGTGTAGGGCTGCTTGATGCCCTCATGTCCGGGCCTTGTAATCCAACACCATTGGCTGAAGAAACCACATTCCCCAATAAGAGAACCTGCCCAATAATGGCCAGTGTGTGTCCTGACAGCGCCTTGTTGTTGTAATTGTTAAAATGTATAACTGCTTTGACAGACAGGGGTATATGGATGCATGGGTGGCATGACTAATCAGAATCCACATTTATTTGATATAAATGCTTTCAGGTCAAATTATGGTTTGCAGAAACTTGGAAGTGTAAGCTTACCCTACAATGTATGTGATCTAGGATAGTGTCTTTTTCTACTTCTTCTTCTTCTTTTTCGTCCTCCTTTTCCTCTTTTTTTTCTTCTTCCCTCTGAGTCCTGCATCTTCATCAGTCTGACCCACTCTTGGACTTTATTGTTGTATTATTGCACTGTTGTATTGTATTAACTTTTTCACTTCTTATGTATCTGAGAGCGCCCCCCTCTGGAAAGCAGGCAGCTTGCCAAGAATAGCAAAGAAAATAAAAGTACAAGATGTTATTTAAATGGTTTGTTTTTCATTCCAGTAAAATAATCAATAATTGCTAGATCAAAGTATACAGGTGTTTTAGCCTTTGAAAAGCATATCCCATGTGTGTGAGCCTCAACATTGATCATTTGTCGTGCTAACACTTCTACATGGTCCACTGATTATCAAGTGTGCTGTTGGGAAACTACAGAGTGCAGAATGTCAAACCCTTTTTAGCAAAGTTTGAAAAGGTATTTGGTCGTTCTTCCTTCTTCCAACAGAACTATGTGGTTAAAATTATACAAAACAGGTGAAATAACATAGAATAGAGACAAAGGAACAAAGAGGACAGATAATATAGTTGTGTCTATCAAAGCAACTGTTAAAGCAAAGCAGACCAGAGGCCTCTGTCTCCCTCACCTGTTTGCGCTGTGTGGTTCTCTTATCTGTCTTATTTGTTCAGGTTCAGAGGGGTAAGACGCTCATTGTGTCGCTAAGCAAAGGTGTTTTGAAAACACACCAGTATTAATGAGTCAGTTATTTTCTAGATAGAAGCTGACTTAATGTGGGCCTCTTTTCAGTATTTGAGTAAATTAGTAACACATCCAGGTTAGAGGTCACCTTCAAGTCAAACAATGTCTCATCATGTGAAATCCATTTTTGCGAAGGAGGAGGAAACACCATTAACAGGCGTCACCATCGACAAAGGGCTTTAACAGATGTATCCCTCAGACACATTCATTAAACACGGAATAAGTTTCATTTCTCATGAATTTGTGAGTGGTCTAACTCCACTGCAGTAAACACACCGCACCTTTTTACTTGTGTGGTGATGCAACTTGTGGTTAGTTTATCTATTGCCATGGTGAAACTGCACTATACATTTGCACTGAATTACTTTTATTTTATCAGCCAGACTTTGCTGTCAAATGGGAATAAACTCTGACTGTTTGTCCAGGTGTCTCCAGGTGACAAAATGAATAATGTAAACACATTTTCTGTTATTGCAGTCCTGCTGTTCAGACTGATTTCAGACAGCAGAGGAAGTAGTTTTATTCATTCTCTTGTACATTTTTATTGGTTTTCACGAAACAAGGCAGAAAATACAGGTGAAAACTAAAGAAACATAAATTCCCCAGCCTTCATAAAACAAATATATATATTCATATTTGTGGGATTTTATATAACTGAGGATGAAGTCACTAATTCTTTTCTAACCAAACTGTTGAGCATCTCATCCATGAAATGTTAAAGGAGGTTTAAAGTGACTGAAATGTTAAGGTAAGGAAATGAAAGGTTTTTAATATTCACCACCAGAGTGCCTCAAATTCCTCTTTGACTGCCAGTCTACATCCATACAGACTTCCACCTATACTAAGCCAGGGAGTCATAGTTTTTTATTTTCTGTTCAAAATCTCCTTTTGCTTTGCACATTTCAGTGATCAACACTTACTCACATATTAAAATTGGCGAACAAGTATATTTTAGGATAAAAAAGTTGTGTTTTTCTACACATGATAAAATGGCAAACACACTCATTAAAGCTTAGACAGCTCTATAAATCAAAAAGCACCAACAGTCCCAGGCTGATCATTGCAAGAAACCCAGCAAGCTGCTCCACCTCTGATCCAGAGAGAGGAATCCCTGTATATGGGTAAAGATGACAAACAGTGTAGAATAGTCAGGCCAAAGTAGTCAAGGAAGGTGGTAGCAGACAGACTCAGCAGACTTCTTGTATGCAAAAAGAGGTACTTTTATTTTACAGTGCTCAATCATTTAAATTACAAAATTATTTACAAAAAAAACACTATTTCAAAATTAAACTGTAGCTACTGAAAAGGAAATATTTTCTGTCACAGCACAGCCCTCCTGTCTCAAACCAGCCTCCAGCCCCCCCGGCATCCAAGTTCTCACTCCTTAAATAGTGCTTCCAATCCCCCCTGTGCTCACTTCAGCTCTACCATGTGGGGTCATGGGGACCGTGTGTATTCCGAGTTGCAACTAATCTGCAAATCAAAATAAAGGATCAAAGCACATACTACAACCCTCGGAACTTTTATCCAATCCCTCAAAACTAAACAAGCAAAAACAATTTATGTAGTCTAATAATCCATCATTTATCAAAAGGAAACAAATAAAAAACCCCTCCACATGGTCTGACCCAATGATGTCATGCTGACATCATCTAAACCATGTGGAAGTGTGTGGCCAGCTTCCTCTTAAACACTCCTCCCACATGGTGAGTCAGAACAAACAAAAGGTAAATATAACAAAGGAATGACCAATTGAACCATAATTAAACCTGCAAATTAATAAAAGGATAACTGAACTAAATGACTGTGTGTTTTACTGAAGTTCCTCATGCAAGATGTAACCTGACACATACACCCGGGATAGTAAATGCCTGGCCACACCAGCCTGGTTAATTAAAGCAAAACACACATAGAAAGAAAATAGAAATATCCAGGGACAAGTGGTGAGAACATCAAGAGAAGTGCTCACCCACTTTGTCACAAACAGAACAAATCAAATCATTAAACTGGATTTAACACGTAATTTGCAAGTGCAAATACTAAACAGTTGTCAGTACCTTTAACCTCTACCACTTTGGTGGCCTCAGCAGAGCGTCCAACAGCTGCATTTTCTGCAACGCAAGTGAAGTTTTGGAAAGCCCCAGGTATGGAAGGGGTCCACCTGAGCTCATTATCATGGACGGAAAAGTAGATTCCAATGGGGAAACCCCCCCTGAACTGCCATTTGACAGTACACTCCACATTTAAGGTACAGCTCGGTAAGCAGGTGAATTTACTCAGTCTGCCAGGAAACACAGTGTCAGATCCGCTGATGGTGACATTTCATGGATCAACTATGGAAGATTAGAAAGTTCACTCCAGTGATAATAATAAATGACTAGTCTTCTCTTCATGAATACTCACAGTTAAGCAGATAGCCCAGGCTGAAAACTCTTGTCTGTGGTGCTGTAGACACACCAGTCTTACACTGGTAGAATCCAGCATTGGAGGGCAGCAGTGAGTCAAAGTGAAGTGAGTTTTGCAGCAGCTGCATATTTTCAAATAGGGTCACTTTCTGCCCATCTTTGCACCAGACCACCTGGGTCTGAAGGTTCAGTAGATCTGAGAGGTCACCTGATGCAGCATCATGGCAGACCAGATCCAGTGACTGCATTTGATGGACTGATTTGCACAGACACTCGATCTGTAGCAAAGGACGGCAGATGGGGAAGATTTCTAATTCATGAAGAGAGGAATAAGAACACACATCAGAGATAATACATTTAAATTGTGTGTCAGTCTAAATCTGCATCTTATGCAGAAAATAATGGATTCAGCGCATTTTTGTTACAGCTACAGCAGAGGAAGTATTCAGATCTTTTACTTCTATCAGTGTACTTAGCATTAAATATAATTGAAATGTACTTTAAGTGTCAAACTAAAAGTATTCGTTCTGCAGAAAAATGGCCCCCGTAACTCATACATTATACCATATAACATTAGATTGTGATGCATCAATGTGGAAGTAAGTTGTTCCTTCATACTTCATATTCTGTTCCAGCCCCCTCAAAAGTTCCCAAGAAAACTCTGAAGGGTTGTGAAGTGATTAATGGGGTGAGATGAAGAAAGTTCTGCTTCACAAACCTGAATTCATTCACAATTTTGGACTGATTCTTTGCTTATTATGTGAAATATTACATATGTTTATCTCAAACACTTGAAATGAAACCATGTGAGAAGTTTTTCTTCACAATGTTTCTCTCTGAAATGCAGTGTAGTGGAAGTATAAACTAGCATTAAATGAATGTAGACATGTAAAGTACAAAATTGCATTTAAGTATAGTACATGGGCACAACTGGTATAGCACTTAACCTGCTGTACTTACTCTTAATTTCTACAATGGAGGTCATTTTGCTGGAGACTCCTGTTTCTGGATTTAGCACATTGCACTGTAATTCCACTGTACTGTCCAGACCATCTGGTGTCCAGGTTAATGTGCTCCCGACGACCGTGCGGCCCATAAAGGACCAGGTGTACTCACAGTTTGGGAAGCAAGAGGAGGAACAGGTGAAAGTGGTAGTGAAACCAGCTGTCACCTCACCAGTCCAGGAAATCTGCTCCCAGGCCTCAAAACCTGGTGCACCTGAGAGAGAGGAGGAGGCAGCATGGCTGTATCACACGATAGTCTATTACACATGCATTTTCAATTTACTGACACATGACTTATAAAAGGTTCTTTCTCTGGCTGGGTTAACAATCACCTGTCCATGAAGCATCTATCAGTCCCAGTTCAGTTTGATTTTCTATTGTGTCTTTTTAGACAAGATTAAAAAACAAACATCTGTTGCTTCCATGCTTTTTTTGGTTGCTTTTTTAGGCATTTAAAAGAAAAAAGTCAGTAGCCTATATTTAAACACATTTTGTACTTTTACAAATACAGGAGGAAAATGAGAACAACTGCCGCAGGTTAGATTAATAACGATCAGTTCTACAGTTATGCCACCACTCGTGGTTTTATAGACATCCATTAATTTACTAGCTGCAAGACTTTAATGAAGCTGGAAAATAAAAGGTCTCTGTTAGAGCACCAATGCATCACCCAGATGTGTTTAGATTTAAGGACATATTTGTTGGTCTGTTATATTTTGTAACTAAAAATTTAATGTTAGTTTGTTACCAGAGATCTTTATGTAATATGTAATACATACTGTATACTAACAGGTAGTTTCTTTTCCCTTGTAGAAGTGCTTTATTTGGCTGGTTTATAAGGCTGGTTTAAACTTTAAATACATCACTGAGGGGTGAACATTAAAATCACACTAAACAAAAATGGTGCTAAATAACACTCAAAGTGGTTCATAGCGTCTTTGTAAAATTAAAACTTTTACCCAACTGAACTAAACTAAGCTGAAGAACCAGCAGGGAACCTTTAAAGAACCATATGAGGTTCTTTGTACTGCTGAGGAACTACCATTTTTTGTGTGATCCTTTTTTTCAGTAGGATACAGTTTGTTAGAAGAAGAATAAAATTAAACAATTAGCACAGAGGGTAATGTTTTTCAGCCTCCTAAAGACCTTAGCCATGATATCACCAGCTGTCTTAATATCACACGAAACCATTTAAATCATCCACTGGATTAAAAGTCGGTAAAAATCAGCAATACATAAAGTGCTCTTACCCATCATTGTCCCCAGCAAAACACAGAGAAGATTCTTCCAGTAGGGCGTCACTGTGATGTCTGCCTTCACTGTGGATTCAAACAATAACTACAACACTTCCTTTCATTTGTTATTTCTTACACCAACAATGAGTTAGAGGCAGAACGTCATCTTCAAAATTACAAAATCATCATCTTGTTTAACACCAGAATTTACTTGATAATGAAATCGATTCAGTCTACAAAAAAAGGAAATTTCCTTAAACCATCACAGGGACTCTGTAATCACAGCACACCGTGCAGTTTTGATTACTTTTATTCACTGGCAAGTTTTGTTTTGTTTTTTGAAAATGGATCAGTCTAAATCAAGAAGAACAGTGCACAATTGTTCTCGATAGTCGCTCAAGCATTGCATGAAACAGTAGATGGCACTGCCTGTATCTCCTTTTTTTAAGGTAGATGTAGAGTAAATGGCCTGAATTGTTAGCACTCCCTCTCAGCCAACCCAGGCCTAGAAATGGGTGGAGAAGGATATGTTCTATTTCTCAAATTATGACACTATTTAGTCTCACGGATGTGACATTTGAGTCTTGTTATATGAGAGATGCACCTTGAACATGAATGTGAAGTGCACTTACAGTAAGAAATTGTCCTTTAGTATTTCCTTCAGTAGCAATGAGCTTTTATTACATTAAAAGTTAATTATCTCTTGGGAAAGATGACTCATCCTCTTCCCAGCATCACACTATACTATGACCAGTAAGCAGTAAGGCGGGTGTGACTCAGAGGTAGAGTGGGTCCCTCAATCGGAAGGTTGGTGGTTCACCCAGCTATGAGTCAGCATATCGAAGTGCCCTTGTGCAAGTGTGTGAAAGAATAGTCTCCTCCAACTTAGATTCCTCCTGAATGACTGATGTGTGAATGGGTGAATGAGGATTTGATGTAAAAGCGCATTGAGTGGTTGAAATGACTAGAAAGGGCGCTATACAAACACAGACCCATTTTACCATTTACATCTTATACAGGTGGGGCTCTTCTGGCGAAAGGCTTTGAAAGCAAGACAGTAAAACCAGTTGTGTGAAAACTCCAATATATTTCAGAGAGAAGTCTTTTAAGACTAGTTGTCATTTAACTTTGTTTAGAAGAGACAAAGGAGGGCAGAATTGAAAACATTTTCATTTATGGCTGTCGGTCATTCACTCTCCCTGTACTTTTAGTGCACTGTCATTTGAGGAGATTGTGTTACTGTGATGACATTAGGTTGGCACAGCAACACATTTATTCATGCTGAACTTTGAATTTATTGCTGTAATTTACCTGCAGTATCATTGGCATATTCGCATACAACTCCTTTCTCCCTGTCTTCTTTCTATGTTATCATTTTCTAGTTTCTCTTTCTATTCTCTTTTAAAATCCACACTTTCATCACGTAAGCAAGCATGAAAACAACCTTTACCTGTTTGCATGAACAAATGAAGAAATCCTTATTTACAAGAGGGACAATAACAGAAGTGTTTGTCTTATTTCCCCTTTGGGTGTTGAGACATGTATGTGCCATTAAAACAAATATTGAATAAATTACTATAGTAACCAATATAGTATAAAAACACAATAGTAATTGTCAGTATTAAACAGATTATATCATGATAACTAAAACATAGACTATCCTGCACAGTGAACCATTTTCCTGTTTTACAAGACAGGTTTATATACCTGCACTGAACTTTCCCCAGCATTTATGGTTGACCATAGACCACGTAGATAACCCACACCCTCTAGCTATTCCTCCTTTTGAATGTGAGCATGCGAGCATACACTGTATTTAAGAAATAAATACTTTAGGAAATAGGAACAAAAAGACAAGCACAATCTGTTGTAGAATCAAACTGCAATGTGTGTGGATATGCACGTGAGATGTCCACAAATGTCAGCTAATAAAAAAATAGTTTATTCATCTGAATAAGCAGTCAAATTATTACAAATGCAATGTCTTTAATGCCAGATTTACATTCACTGTGCTCTTTCTTTGGTCAAATATTATTCACACATTAACTAGTGTGTTAGTTAAAGACAAAGCTATGCTCAGGCTGAATGGTTGTACAAAGACTGGAGAGAGGTTAATGGTAAACAAATATTACAGCACGATTCTCTGTGAAACAAGAAGAATACCCATTAAAAACCATGACTTACTCCTTAATTTACCCCTGAAAACACTCCACTGTATTCCATGCCTGCCTTGAGGTGTTTATGAAAATCTCATGGGCAAATGAAATTCATTTAAGTACAGTAGTAGTTTTAAAATCCCATTAAAAAACCTTAATTTCATGATTGTTACCAAGTAAATTCATGGCAGCTTAAGGTTAAAAAAAATGTGATTAAAGTGTGGAAAAGTTACCTTTCAATCCATCAACTGTGACAAAACCACAGGGACTTTGATCTTTGCTAATGAGTAACTAATAGGGAGGGAAAATCTGCACACTGGGATTCATTCTGAGCTCAGCTTAGGAGACTTCATTCTCTTCATCACATCTGTTCTGAACCAATCACTGTTTTAAAAAGAAGATATAAGTAAAATAGAACTTGTATATACTGTACAACTCTGATTCCTGAGACTTGTGCTTAGACATTAACAGCTGATTACTGCATGGCTGCTCAACAGTCTAACAAAGGAGAATGACATCGATCTGGCTGAAGACAAATCTGACTGTCTGCCTTTAAGTGAAGTCCCGCTCCGCAAAAACACCTTTAAAACTGAGAAAGACACCTGTTATATATATATATATATATTGCTTGTTATTTCATGTATTTGTTGTTTTAAGTAATATCACATGTAATTTTTCCATTTTACACCTGTGTATGGAAAGCTCTAAAAACCCACTGTACACGACAGCAACAGATTGCAGACAGATACATATAGTGAACACATGAGACCCCAAAATGGGGCCACCAAAGAGCCAGATATTTCCCAGGAGTTACCAGGATATTGGACTTATTCAGCATGACTTCAAATGGATGCTTATGTTGCTACATAACTGTTGGATCTTGACAACCTCGCCATAACAGCTTAAAAAGTGATGCTATGTTGCTAAATATATCCTCCTTGGTGTCTAAGCAACACCAGCTATGATACAATACTGCCTGCGGACAAATTCATTGTTTTGGGTAACAAACAATGTGGCTCAATTTCCACTCCACCAACTTGTGGTCCTGGTAGCACTCCACTGCTATTCTACCTTAGATTGCATTACTGAATTTTCCTATACCCTCCAAAATTTACTCAAAGGTTCGCTTCAGTTGTTGGTGAAAATGTCAAGTTATTTATTTGTTGGTTGTCGAAGGTTTTGGATTGTGATCCGAAGAAATTATTGATTTCGTTCTCTTTCATGCCATTACCTTCCTCCTGTATTAATACCAGACATAATTACTTTATTTCACACTGCTTGTTTGCTTCACTAACAAAACCCTCTTTAAAAATGTAATTGCAGACATACTGCATCTAATGCCTTAAAACGATAATACAGCACAAAATATATTATTCATAAGTCAGGATATGTGTGGCAAATCACACAGTGTTTTGTAAATTTGCTTCTATTTTCTACTTGCACTGTTTGAGTTATTTGAATTACCTCATTGTAGCCTTTCAGGGAAATATGCTGATAGAGAATGCACCTTATTATCCTATCACATAGCAATTTTTACTGACTGTAACCTTGTCCGGAATTACTTTGATCACACTTGTGGGAATTGAATGTGCCTACAGATATCCATCTAATATCCTCTGGACACCTCATGGAGATTCTTCTAACTTTGGCAGTCAGCTATTATTTCTGTGGTTCAAGTGGAACTAGGGAGAAATCCCTTCTTGCTATGTATTTTTGCATGCTAGTGTGTGGAATAATAAAGCTTAACTTAATCATTATGGTAAGTAAATTAGAAAGATGTATATGTCTATTAATCCTTCAAATGCTCCTTTGGAACAACAGACTGCAAGGTTATTAGTACACTGTAATACATTGAAAAGTCAACTAAACATAACCAATATTTTTCATTTTATACGATGTAAATAAAATATGAAAATCAATCCAAAACTGATAAGCCGGAATCTCAACTGACGTACATATGGAGTGCAATTTGACACCACACCAGTGTCAAACATTAGCCTCAAACAAACAAGTGAATCTCAAACAGAGAATATCTCCACTCAGATATGTGTAGTTTGCATTTACTGTGCACATAGGCACAAGGGATAGGAAAGCTATTATCCAGTATGTATGTTATGGTAAATAAAAGGGGAACATTGTTCCATCTGTCATCAGTAATGGCAGTAACTGTCATTAACTGGTTGATAATTAACCAGCTAAAGTGCTTTAACAGGTAAAGTCAAAAGAGGAACAGCGAGTTTCTCTAACCACAATGGCCAGCTGCCTCCAGTCTGACCGAACCACATGATCTATCATATCCAGTGCGGTCAGGTCTTGCGAATTTGAGAGTAAAGTTGTGCATCGTTAGCACCTGACTGAGGAGCTGACCTCTTCATTTGCTGCATGTGGACATCATAGGTAGGAGGTGAGGATGCTGCAGGAGGACTGTTAGCCACTTGGACCTGAGCGTATTCTGATGAGTTATTCTGTAACTCCGGCTGGACTCTCCCACCATCGTTGTTCTGGAAAAAACGGATATCTGCATAGTTCAGCTCCTGGGAAAGAAAAAGATTGGGAAAAATATTAGATAACTGTCTTGATTTAAAGTTCACGGAGTCCAATCATGTCTGTTTAAAACTCTACAAAATCCAACATGCATTTACAGTTATCTTGACATTAGTCTATCAGTCTGATAGACTGGGAGAGGAGGCGTCTTTGAATTAACCTAAACAAATCCTAAACAAATGATCACAGACTGGACACTAATGTACAATAGCAAATTATTAAAAGAATTTCACATTTAAGATTTCAGCATCAAAATTCTTTGCATCATTTTAGTATTTCATGTAGATTCACAAGCAACTTAGTATTTTATTGTTACTAATTTCTTACATCTATTACAACTACTACTGTTAATAATGTTAATGAATACAGGCTTTTGTGCTATATATTATATGCTTCCAATAGTGAACAAAGACATGATCTGTACTCTATCGCATTGTGGACTATATGTGATAACATAATATACCTTATATATAATCTGTGAATCATAAACATATCCTGATTTACAAATTACTAATTCACTTACTTTTTGGAAAGAAACTGCAAATCATTTAGGGTTTTGGTATGTAAATGCTTTTACGATTACTTGTGTAGCCTGAATCAGAGTAACTTGGTTTCTTCATGTTAACAAAAGGATGACTTGTACCTGGCCTCCTGCGTACGCTGTGTTGTCCTGTCCTCCGCTACCTTCGCAACAAGAAAAACAAACAATGCTTAGAGGAATTCAATTCAGGGAAGAAATAATACTGTATAAATACAGAAACACATATACAACACACTCACACCCACACACACAAAAACATTTGAGACAGTTACCTGTTCTGGAGACGGTTTTGCTATTAGAGGATTTTTTTGTCCGTTTTCTGTTTAAAGAGGTAATCAGTCATTAGTATGTAAATTAGACAGGCATCATCTGACTTTTTGCAACATAATATGGACAATAACTGGGTTTACTCAGTGACTTGGTGCCTCTGATTAAATTATTAAATTGTTTTGATGATCATATGTAAGGTCTGTCACAGATGTTACATAATGGCTGACGCTGACAAAATGGAGCCTGACATCTGCACAACTCCTTTTACATTGTTACTGCTTGTTTACCAAAACACAAAGAAAACAAATATATCCATTTATTAGTAAATCTTAATCCCTCACAGTTTGAACTATGAAGTTGTACCATGTCAAGGTGCATCTCCACTGAGGAGCATAAAAGTCAGAGCTAAAATCAGGCTTAGGACTATACAGAAAACATATATTGCGAGGCTAGCAGCACGTAGGCAAGTGAACATCAACCTTTTGTTGGTTGAGTAAACAAAAATGTATTGTTACAGCCTGATTCTAGTTCCACATTTTCTGTCCGTGCTCTTCTCTTGTCACGCGCCAACATGCCTGCCCACACCATCACCTGACCTCCCCCGCTGTTAGAATGATTCACATGATTCTGTAGGAACTTGTGTCTTACATGGTATATATGTTACTCTCAAGTCAGCATACTACTCTTCCGACTCCGCTTTGTCTGGACAACTGGTTGTTCTAAGGAAAGATCAAGTCTTGGGACATGCTCTCATGTATCCGAAACCAGATATAGTTTGTAGAGTCCTATATATGTGGTAGCTTTACTCTGTATTCCTTAGTCTCATCTATGCCTGTGATTTTAGACTCCGAGCTCGTACACCTACATAAACTTCTTGAATGAATCTTGGACTCCTCTCTTCATTGCTACAACCACAGAAAAGCATCCCTAAACCCGCCCACCTGCACACATGTCCCCACCATTCCCATTCATTCTCTGCCAGGCTGTCTTATGTGCTCTCAGCTATGTAACCCAGCCATCATCCCTGCCTGCCTGATTCCTGCCTGCTTTTTGGACTTGTCCCTATACTTGGTCCTTACGTGGATAAGTTTGCCCAGCCTCCCTTGCCTATCTGGTATTGACCTTTTCTTATTTTTGACCATGACTTATTTTTCACCTTTAGCTGCCGGGTCTCTGAGTCTTCCAAAAATGGCAATAATGGCTTCATGGTTATATCTTAAAGCTATTACCCACTTACTGTTTTGTATGAAAGTAGTATCCTCCAGAAGCAACTGCTCCACCGACGGCACAAATTGCACATACTATTCCAGCGATGCAACCACCCAAACAGCGTGCTTTGCCTGGGACTGTTTATATAAAAAGGGGATAAGAACATAATTTTTGGTGCATTAACCAGGAACTTATACCCATGGATTCAAAGCATACAATCATTTCTCCCTGATTTCACAGTTGACCAGTTATAATTATACCTATTTGCATGCATTCATTTTTTCCAGTCTGTCCATATTGAGACAGACAATGAAAAACAGAAGTGCAATGTTAAATGTTGGAGTGCTCTTTTAAAGGTGATTAAGTGGAGTTTTGAATTGCAAGCCATTATTGTCCATAAGCCATAAGCATAAAATAAATCTGCCTCATGGTGCTAATGGGATGGATCTGTAAAAAACACTTTAGGAAATCTGCTACTCTTTAAATTATCAGAGGTACTGTGGGTTAATCACAGTATCCAAGAGAATCAACAAAATCTGCAGTCAACACCATCTTTGTACCTGTTACAGACAAGTGATGGACCACTGATGATGTTCTCCCAGTTACATCATTCCTTGCTTCACAGGTGTAGTTGCCACTGTCAGAGAGTTCAGTCGTTCTTTTAGTGAACACAGGAGAGTTGTGTATCTCCATCTCATTCAGTGTCCAGGTATAAGTAGCAGCAGGTGTGGACTCAGCAGAGCAGTTTAACGTCAAGGGCTTTTTCAAATGTATCTCACTTGGACCTTTGATTTGAACATTATCTGGTCCATCTGGAAAACAGCACCAATAAGAAAGAAAACAAAAGTCAAAAATCCTGTGTTACAGCAAACATATCAGCATTACACTGTTATGGCAGTCATCGTTTTATACACTGTACAGTTTGTTACCTACAGTTAACAATCATGATGTATGTGGCTACTTCACTGTTGATGGGGTTGCTGATTCTACAGGAATATTTTCCCTTGTCTTTTTTACTCAGACTTTGCAAAGACAGCGTTTTTTTGTTGAAATCCTGAGAAAGATTTGAACCATCCTTCATCCACTCTCTGGTGAAGACAGAGCCAGCAGCATTGCAGGTTATGTTGACAGGGTTCCCCTCAATCGGCTGGTTTGGTGATGACGTGACAGAAGCACCTGATATTCTTTCTGTTGGGCAAAACAAAAACAAAGACATCATGGATTTTCTGTGAAAAAATCCAAATAACAGGAACAAAAGTAACTCATGGTTGGCTGAGTATACAACATGCCAAATACATGCCACTATCCACATACTTTAACAACAGCCAATGACACATGACGTAACAGTGAGTTCTTAGATCGACTGAAGATAGTGTGTCAATTCACACACTGAGTAACGGAGTTCCACTAAAACCTACATAACCCATACTTAACCTAAAGCCGTCATCAATTTCATCAGTTTCACTCATGACCTTCACCATGTAATGTGTTAATGGAGCATAAAATCCTTAAACCTGAGATAAAACACAACATTAACACTTAACTACTGTTTAAGTTGATGTGGCAAACTTGTTAGGAAACAGGTGGCTATTTAGGGTCAGTGGCAGCATATGGGCAGGCAGCCACAAGCAGGTGATAAATTCCATCTAAGATTAAATATCGGCAACAACTACCTCAAGAGAAAGCTGAAAAAAATTTGAAGAGAGCATTCAAGAGGGTGTGAAACCATTGAGAGGTAAACAGTTGGTCGGTGTGGAAGGATCTCTCCTGCTCTGTCTGGTCCTCATTGGGCAAATTGGCTCCACGGTGAGCTTGGAAATTGTTAACACGGTAAATGTAATAATGTAACTGAAATTCTATTACTTATGCGTTATATTATTTTATTTCTACCAAAGGTAATATATTATTGTATGTATTACCCCCAACAATGTTTAGGTCACACGGTCACACCAGCCGTGTTTCTGGCCAGGTGGTGAATGTGAATCCAATCTTCACTCTCCTTTTAGATCTGTTTTGGTCTCCACCAATTCCAGAGGGAAATATGTGGTGCTTCAGCTACTAAATGCTCCACTATGATCACCGGCTAGTCACTTTGTCTGTTTGTTGTTTGGTGTCGGCAGTTAGCCTACAGTAGGTTTTACTGAAAATGGCTGTCTGATGTCAAAAACGATGCTTTGAGAGTCAAGTTGAGAATTCGGAAAACCAAAACAATGAGCTGAAAGACGCTAATAAGTACATCGATCTGAGGAAAACATTAGAGCTAAGTGATAATTCTCTAAAATCACTATGAGATGTGTTATGACCTGGGTCATTATGTGTTTTTGGATTACTGTTTGTTGTGTTTCCTCCCTGCATGAGGGTGGTGCTGTTCTGTTTATCCAGTGTTGTACTGAGTTGCAGGTGGTGGCTGCTGATTGGCTGAGGCCCTGATAGCGCCTACTTTAAAATGGCACCTGTTGAGAACAACTCCACTCCTTCTCAGCTCCCAAGTGGACCCTGATGCGTCATCTTGTGTCTTTCAAGTTGACTTCAAAGTGTGGTGATTGTAAGCGTAAACTAAAAGCAGCACCAGGTAGATGTAGGGGTTGTTGGGGAGACAGGTAAGAGCCCTGAATTTTCTTTTCTTTTCTTTTCTTCAGTTAGGAAATTTAGTTGATGTTTTTCATAAGATGTGTTGTTCATTGTTTTGGCTGATCTTACCCTGAAGCTGAAAGCTTCTGTTGCTAGCTGTTAATAAATCAATTCTGTTTGGACTGCATCTGCTGTGGCACAGGTCCTTGGGAGCGGGGAAGCGAGGAGTCATTTAGTTTGTGTTGCAATTAGTCACCTGTTCCATCATCAATATAGTAATGGTGATTACTTTTGCCTGTAAGGTTGAACAATTAAATGTTAAGTTCAAAGTTGTTGTTGTCAGTTATTTTACTGCAATCCCTAATGGTACACAATGGTAATGATTTGCATGTCTTTTTTTTTAAACTAATTTAATGCCTTTGCAGATATTGCAGGTGGATGCTCAAATACCAACTTTCTGACCTCTAACTACTATATCTGCCAAATGTCTTAATTCCAACTTACCCAGTACAGAGACAACTGCAGGCTGAGAAGTTTCATGTCTCAGAGTTTTGCTGTTAAAGGCCTGACAGCTGTAGTTTCCACTTTGACTCATCTGAATGTTAATCAGTCTGAGCTCTGGTCCAGTATCATTCAGCAAGTCTCCATTAAGAAACCACATAAACTGGGCAGAAGGTGTGGATACAGCTGAGCACATCAGTCTGATGTTTGACCCTTCTCCATAGTATTCTTGTGGGAGATCTAGTGTCAGATTAACATTTTCTGGGCCATCTACAGTGCGCGGTATGTGGGGAGTGAATAACAAAAATAAAATCACCAGAAAGTAATGTTAGCAGTTTGAAAGAAATGCTACGTGACATACAACTTAGCGTGGTGTGAAGCCTCATTCATCAACTTTGAAGCGCACAGATGCAACTATGAAGCTGCACGTACGCAGTATAGTGAAAGCTGCAAGCATATGATGTGCACGAGCAGGTTAGAAACTCACAGCTGATGGAGATGTTTACGGGATCACTGGTGCCATTATTGATAGGATTGAACACATGACACCTGAACGGTCCCTGGTCATAGCGGGTCACACTGACTATAGTGAGATTGGCGCCTCCATCAGTGAGCTGAACTCTGTCACTTTGTGTAACCTCAGAGCTACCGTTCAGCCAGAGGAAAGAGGGGAATGATCCAGAGGACGAGCAGGACAGACGGACAGAGCTGTTGAACTCCAACAAGTCTGTGGTGTTTAAAGTTACCACAATATTGGCAACACGCGCTGTGGGTGAAAAACACAGTGATTTGATGAAAGGTGGCACTTTCTTGCCAATCAAAGGGAACAGTGTTCAATAGAGGAGAGCAATGTAGGGAGTGGGAATAAATCCCATTTCAATGATACTATCCAATTCAATCGGTACCATTAAAATGATAAAACGGCCAATATTACTAATGTCCAAGGTGTGTAATTGAGCTGGACAAATGCATGTAGTCAGGAGAAATGTGGACTTGAGACATGGACTTGTCAGCTGTGCAGTTTGGCCTCTTGAGACCTGACTGTTTGACACTGAGTTAGTTTTGACACACTGAAATCTGACAGCAATAACAAAAGTATGACTGAGGAACATGTACTTTACTTTTAGCAGTCATGACTCAGAATCTGCCTGAATTGATACACTGAACAGTTTTTCTCATATATGTGTGTTTTCAGGAAGATGATTCTTGCATCACTGCAGCTGCCTGAATCATAGCATAAATTATGTTGTGGTCCAATGATCTGTACACTACAAGACTGGTGAGGCATAGAGTCACCAAATTACTGTACAATAATTAATCAAAGACAACACAGATCATACACCAGACAGGATGAACTTAGTTGTCCGGCTCACTGTGCAGCATTATATCTTATCCTATCCGATACCTTGTACTTGGTGCAATGCTTATTCACTGTCAGCTGATCTTACAGGTTTATCAGTTATATTTGTTTGCCAGACTTTTGCTGCACGCTTGACCGCTCCACAAAGTAATTTGGTACGACCTCAAACATTTTTCATTCCAAGACCGATCAGTTGTGTTTGTGCGAGCAAAAACTGCAGGAGATTTTAAATGTATGTATGTATTGTTCTGTTGGTTCCACAAATGTTTAGAGCTTCCTTTTTTTTATATCTAAGACAGACTTATCACAGGCACATGCTTAAACCCCATCTATTTATCCACACGTCTTCCAATGTTCTTCAAAATCTTTTAGTCAGACTTACTCAGAACAGAAATTGCTACCGGTTGAGAAGTTTCATGTCTCAGAGTTTTGCTGTTAAAGGCCTGACAGCTGTAGTTTCCACTCTGACTCTCCTGAATGTCTGTCAGTCTGAGCTTTGATCCAGTTCCAGTATCAGACTTTTTTTCTCCATTCAGAAACCACAAAAACTGAGCAGAAGGTGTGGAGACAGCTGAGCACGTCAGGCTGACGTCTGACCCTTCTCCATAGTATTCTTGTGGGAGATCTAGTGTCAGATTAACATTTTCTGGGCCGTCTGAATGTAGGCAAGAAATGAACAGAAAAACAAATCATGCTGGTTGCATGAAAACTAAAAAGGGAAATGGCATGCAGCTTAGCTCAGTGTGAGAGGATTAATATGCACAACTTCATCATTATACATCAAGTATATAAAAAAGATTCTGTATTTAATGTCATAGAGCACAGCAAAACACACTGACTGATAGTGATTTACTGCATTTGACACCCTGGTGACATACTGGATTTCATTAGTTTGATAAATGTTTTTTCTAATATTTTGTTCAACCCATGGGGTCACAAAAAAACATAAATAAACAATAAAACAGGGTAAGAACACTCCTCACTGAGCTGTGACAACAATCTAAACCCACTCTGATGTTTGCATGCAGATAAATAAAATACTGAGCGTGTAGGTTTTTAACTCACAGCTGATGGAGATGTTTACTGGCTCACTCTTGTCGTCACTGACAGGATTGAAAGCTTGACAACTAAACTGTCCCTCGTCATAGCGGGTCACATTGGTTATAGTGAGATTGGCGCCTCCATCAGTGAGCTGAACTCTGTCACTTTGTGTAACCTCAGAGCTGCCGTTCAGCCAGTGGAAAGATGGAGAGGATCCAGAGGAGGAGCAGGACAGACGGACAGAGCTGTTGAACTCCACCAAGTCTGTGCTGCTGAGAGTTACTATCACATCAGAGATTCGTGCTGTGGACGACAAAAAGGTGTGTTTTTGGTGGTCACTCTTTAGAATCAGATTTCAATAAAATGCAGTCCAATTTAGCACCAGTTAATGTGTATGCCTTTGAAACTCCCATCAATGTCTCTCTAATACAGACTATACACAGCAAACTGTGCCATCTAGTACAGAACATGTCCCTGCCTCTGTTCAAAGATGGCGTATTATGATTTAATACAACCGTCTGTTGTCACCTGTGATGACAACTGAATAAACTCCATCACTGATGAAGTCAATGAGATGCAGTTTGAAAGAGCTGGAAATTATTAGTTACACTTTTCATACTTTTTTTGTACAAGTTGCTTTAAAGGAACCTAAAAAACACGGTTTTGAATGACTGATTTGAATTTGAGTTGACTGTCTTTTATTGATCATGTTTTTGTTAAACTGAGAGTCTATTTGCATGACGGCCACTATTTGGCTATTCAAACCCAGTCTGCAGTATAAAGAACAACAAATTCCTCAGATGAATGTGGCTGTGGGGGCAGAGTCCTATTGAATCCCATATGAGTCCAGCTGTTAAGATTGATACATTTATTTGTAGACTGAGTGAACTTATATATTTCAGGTTTCTTCTGTTATGATCAGTTTTCAGTCGCAGTTTGCTTTGGTTTAGGCACCAAAACTACTTGGTTTGGGTTAAAATAATGAGTCAAATATAAAAGTATAAAATATAATTATTTGCATAGCAACAATATGTATTTCTTTCTCAACTGTTGTGAATAATGTCCATTCAGCATTATAGGAGATTCAACATGTGAAACATGTGCTCACCGTATACGGCCAGTGTCGTGATCCCAGAGATCTCTTCTGTTCCCTGTGGTGTGATGTTAATTGTGTATTTTCCACTGTCATTTAAAGCCAGATTTCTGAGCTCCAGAGATGCAGTAGATGGGAAGAAAGTGATCCTGCCTTCATACCCTGGACCAGTTGTGTTGACAATATTTGCGGTGATTATATTTTTAGCACCAAATTTCCAGTTTGCTGTTACAAATGGTTTTTCTGTTGGAGGCAGTGATGTGTTGAACATCACCGTCTCTCCCACAGTTGCATTCAGGGGACCGTCTGGCAACAAACCAGATCCTCTGGTTAAACCTGGGGGAGACAGCGGGTTTGAGAAGGACAATCACAATGTACCCAACATACTCAATGTATCTTAATATATTTGCACAAAAAACTGATGAGCGCAGCCAGGCAGTAGTTGTCATCTATTTTCATATTACCCTGATATGGATGTCTGTTTATTAAACAGCAAGAAACAGTTAATTATAAATATTTGAAGCTTATCTAATTATGGAAATCAAGTGTAACACAGTGACCCAGTTATCAAGAGATCAGATCAATCACAACAGGGAACCAGCACAGTATAAGGAAGTATAAGAAAACCATCTGCTCCTTCATCATTGACTTTTCAAGTTGCAGACGATGATGACAGGCGAAGTTAAAACTTCTTTCTTACCCGTGAAAGCCACCGAGACGATACAAAGCAAGGGTAATACATCCATTGATTTCTCTTCGTGAGATGCAAAGAGCAGCAAAGATCATCCATAAACGGTGAGTGTCCAAATGAATGCGAGCCTGAGGCAGCTCTCCTTATATCACTCAGTAAATGTGGAGCTGTCTGCGTGCTGAGTTTTAAAGGCATAATGAGATGAAGGCGCTGATTCTGCCCCCCTGTGGTGGACTTGTGTTTGTGCTGTCATGCTGGTGTGAATGATCAACAGATGTGTCACCTATTGTGGTTTTAATAATCCCAAAGGAAAATGTAATTATTTAGGAAACTTTGTTTAGGCGACTTAACTTTCACACTGGTTGATTAAGGCACCTTCAAAAGCCTGTAGCTCAAAATGACCATATTGATGATTATGCAGCAAAAAACAATGCCCATATAATTAGACAGTTAGTTGGTGGGGATCTGTGCTGAACTTTAACCAGACTAATTGACTGCTGAATTAAACTATGAATCCAGCAAGTAAAAGCCTGAAGATTTCACAGTTATTGCATTATTTTAGTGCCTATTGTAATTCAAAGAGTTATTATCATTATTATTTGTAGTAGTAGTAGTTGTAGTAGGTGCAAGGGATAATCAAAAACTCATGAAAATTGGCAAACTTGTCAGGGCCGGTGAAAAATGTTATATTTTTTCGCTCAATAGCACCCCCTGAATGATTTCAAAGTTGAAGCCCTTCCCAGTACTTTGACCTAGAAAGATGAAATTTGATGAGCACGTGCATCACATCCAGACCTGCAAAAAAGCCTCTTGAGGCTATACCGTCAAGAGCACAGGAAGCCCAGCGTTTTCCATTATATATCCAAATTTGGTACATTTTGGGCCATTTTTTGGTGTCATCCGATCCACCTCAAATCTTGTAGCTTCAAGATTCAAGATGTTTATTTGTCATGTGCACAGTAAGAACGCGATGGTGACACTGAGCAATGAAATTCTTACTTTGTTCGTTTCCCTCCACATAGACACAAGAATAAAAAATAGAAAAACAATTATAAATATAAAAAAAGAGGGCAATGTACAGAAGAATAATTTAAAAGGATAGTGCAAATATAGTGTGCAAAAAGTATACAAGTATTTATGGTTGCAGAGGTAGTGTGGTTCACAGCTTATGACAGGTTATATGTATTTATTTAAGAGCCTGATGGCCTGTGGATGGAAGCTGTTTTTCAGTCTTGTTGTTCTGGCGGTGGCGCTCCTGTAGTGTCTGCCAGATGGAAGGAGTGTGAAGAGTGTGTGTTGTGGGTGTGTGCTGTCTCTGATAATGTTCTGTGCCCTCTTTGTGGCACGGCTGTCGTATATGTGATGGAGTGGTGTGAAGGCTGCTCCGCAGATGTACTGTGTGGTTTTAATGACACGCTGGAGAGCCTTCCTCTCCTGTATGGTACAGTTCCCATACCATACTGTGATGGAGTTGGTCAGGATGCTCTCCACTGTACATCTGTAGAAGTTGCTGAGAAGTTTGGTGGGCAGACCGAATTTTCTCAGCTTCCTTAAGAAGTACAGTCTCTGTTGAGCCTTCCTGATGATGTGCTGTGTGTTGTGAGTCCATTTGAGGTCTTCACTGATGTGAGTGCCAAGGAGTTTGAAGGTTTTCACCCTCTCCACCTCAGACCCGCTGCCTCGGATCAATGATCATCTCTTTAGTCTTCTCAGCATTTAAAGAGAGATTATTTTCATGGCACCAGGATACCAGCTGAGCCACCTCTTCCCTCTAGCCTGCCTCTTCTCCACCGGTGATCAGGCCAATGACTGTCGTGTCATCAGCAAACTTGATGATGGTGGCGTCATCCTGGGAGGAGATGCAGTCATGGGTGAAGAGGGTGAACAGGAGAGGGCTCACTCACTGTTCTTGTGCCTGATGACCTGTTGCCAACCTTGACTTTCTGGGGTCTGTCTGTGAGGAAGTCCAGTACCCAGTTGCAGAGGAGGGGTGTTAGTCCGAGGGTGAGCAGTTTCTCAGCCAGTCTACTTGGGATGACCGTGTTGAATGCTGAGCTGTAGTCAATAAACGGCATTCGGACCTAAGTGTCCTTCTTTTCGAGGTGTGTGAGGGCTGTGTGGATGACTGTGTTGACGGCATCGTCGGTGGAGCGGTTCTGACGATAGGCGAATTGCAGGGGGTCCAGTGTGTCCGGGACGGCCTTCTTTATGTGTGTCATTACTATTTTCTCAAAGCACTTCATCACAACTGAGGTGAGTGCAATGGGACGATAGTCATTCAGGCAGGTAACTGTTTTTTTCTTGGGGAGGGGCACTATGGTGGTGGATTTGAAACAGGTAGGCACAGATGAGTGAACGAGGGACAGGTTAAAGATGTCCGTAAACACTTCCGCCAGCTCTGAGGAGCAGACGCTCAGAACTCGGCCAGGGATGTTGTCAGGGCCTGCTGCTTTCCGGGGGTTAGTCTTGCTGAGAACTTTACACACCTCAGCTGATGACAGTGAGAGAGGAGCTCTGCGCTGCCTCTGTTGGTGTAATCTCTCTGCGTCGGTCAGTGTTGAGTGCGTCGAAGTGGGCGTAGAACTCGTTCAGCTCATCTGGCAGCTGAAGCCTTCATGAAGATACCTGCAGCTGTAACCACACCCCAACAGGACAGGCCAGCTCTGTCCTGGGCTGCCCCCTTGATCCAGTGGAGGTGGTGGGAGAGAGGGGATGATGGCAAAGCTATCAGCTAGGAGACCAAACCACTCTCACCCCACATAGACACACTGAGAGCACTGGAGAGTTCCTTCTTTTCTAAAGACACTGAAAGTGTCAGGATGAGTTTGAAGGAAATTCTAAAAGGATGCAAAGGTCATCTAGAATATTTTCATTGTGTGGCCATAAAGAGCATGGAGTGCTGGTATTTGATATTCATTCAGTGTAAATGTCACACAGCTCAGATGAAGAGCTGGAACTAAATTTAACACATATTTTACTGTTGCAATTGATATTACGTTACGTTTTTTCTTGAGGCATCTTTAAAGTAGGGGCAAAATGTGTACATATATCGTAGAATGTGGTGCATCCATGGGAATAATCACTTTGGATATAAAAAAAAACAAAACAGTTACAGTGGAAATATGACTTTCCAAATGAAAGCTTTTGGTTCAACTTAGCTCAGCCCCTGATGAGGGGTAAATTGAGCCACGCAGAAGTTAAGTCTTCTACTAGACTAGCCTTGTGCTCTATTAAAGAGACACTAATTCAAATGACTTCTTAAAGATAAAGTTTACAATTTCAAAGCCAACTATCTCAAGTTGTGCTAAGCTAAGCTAACCAGCTAATGGTAATGTAAACAGGAGGTAATGTAATGATGTCATGGAGCCGCTAGATTAATCTGTGTGTTGACTTAGTTATGACTCTGAGAAGAAGAAGAAAAAGAAATAGGGGGGGTGATTTCTGATTCAACATGCATCAGTTGGATGCTGCTGCAATGCAATCAACTTCGCCCAGGACCTTTAACAAACTTTTATCAGTTCAATTGTATCAGCAGTGTCTTTCAAACTTGTCTTTAATTGTTCAGAAAAAAGAAGCATGACTCTTTGAACAAGTCATCAAGTAGATTTTGAGATTTCACAGGATGAATGAGAACTGTGACCTGTTGATGGTATAGAGGCAAAGACTATGAGTCATTTGGACTCATAGTCTGAACACCATGGATATGATAGATGGTAATCCATCAGAAGTTTGTCATGCTTACCATTAATGATCAACTGAGTGGAGTTGTTGAGCCTTCAGAGGTATGATGATGGGAAAATCCCATGCGTGCAGTACTTCCTTGTACTACCATCCTCTATTACAAGTGTGATTGCTCTTTTCTCCAGTCGTACGGGATACTGCAGATGAAATGGAAATAGCTGTGATATGCTTCATCATCCTGGGAGTCATCTCAGGTGAGCTCTTACCAAATGATAAAAAAAGCAAGTATTTTTAGACTTGTTTCTTGATTTGTGACCACCAATTATTGATGCTTTACAGTGTCAGATTACACCCCCCCTGTTTTGCTTTTGCCGGTATAATGGTACTGTAAATGGGTAGTTCAGCCTTTTACACTTGCATGTAAGGTGGTTTGAGCTTCTCAAATAGAGTGATATCACTGATAGATGTCCACATTTAGCGTAGTATAACATGACACCTCAGACTTTTTTGTATCATGGAACTATATTTTGTTTGATGAATAATTGACTAAAATCAAATGATGTCTTTTCCTAACTCACACAACGTGAGTCCACTGCACACGCAATGGCAACATACTATTTTGTGATTAATATTGCATTAGAACAAGTGTCTGAATATATTCTACGTAGAAGCCTATCACAAAAGACAGAAGTCAGTCCAAAAAAATATTTACTAATAGATAATGTACTCATGAAGCAGAGATAATCATTAAGCATGCAGAAAGTGAAGTACCTCTGAGACTCTCTCAGAAAATTAGTTCCCCTGTTGGTATGATCATTATTTTCTATCAGTGAGAAGACACTTAGAAGACCCTTACGTAAGGGTTGAAGAGGTCACACACATATTTTTGACACCCTGCTGTGTAAAGCAATTTGACAGTCACCTTAACTTTATTCAGATGTGTTGTTTCTGTTTGCAGTCATTTGGAATTTAGGGAAGAAACCCAAAGCTACAGCTGGGCTAAGACAAGAGTGACGAGCCTTCTGTGTGCAACAGGTTATGTTTTGTGTTGTTTGTTTTGTCTCATCATCGCAGTGGCCCATATTGTCTCCCCCAGGTTTAACCAGAGGATCTGGTTTGTTGCCAGACGGTCCCCTGAATGCAACTGTGGGAGAGATGGTGATGTTCAACACATCACTGCCTCCAACAGAAAAACCATTTGTAACAGCAAACTGGAAATTTGGTGCTAAAAATATAATCACCGCAAATATTGTCAACATAACTAGTCCAGGGTATGAAGGCAGGATCACTTTCTTCCCATCTACTGCATCTCTGGAGCTCAGAAATCTGGCTTTAAATGACAGTGGAAAATACACAATTATCATCACACCACAGGGAACAGAAGAGATCTCTGGGACCACGACACTGGCCGTATACGGTGAGCACATGTTTCACATGTTGAATCTCCTATAATGCTGAATGGACATTATTCACAACAGTTGAGCAAGAAATACATATTGTTTCAGCCAAAAATTGTATTCAAACCTGGTGCAATTTGGAAACAGTATATGCTGTGTTTAATGTACCTCGCCTTTTATATTTGAATTTGACTCATTATTTTAACCCAAACCAAGTAGTTTTGGTGCCTAAACCAAAGCAAACTGCGACTGAAAACTGATCATAACAGAAGAAACCTGAAATATATAAGTTCACTCAGTCTACAAATAAATGTATCAATCTTAACAGCTGGACTCATATGGGATTCAATAGGACTCTGCCCCCACAGCCACATTCATCTGAGGAATTTGTTGTTCTTTATACTGCAGACTGGGTTTGAATAGCCAAATAGTGGCCGTCATGCAAATAGACTCTCAGTTTAACAAAAACATGATCAATAAAAGACAGTCAACTCAAATTCAAATCAGTCATTCAAAACTGTGTTTTTTAGGTTCCTTTAAAGCAACTTGTACAAAAAAAGTATGAAAAGTGTAACTAATAATTTCCAGCTCTTTCAAACTGCATCTCATTGACTTCATCAGTGATGGAGTTTAATCAGTTGTCATCACAGGTGACAACAGACGGTTGTATTAAATCATAATACGCCATCTTTGAACAGAGGCAGGGACATGTTCTGTACTAGATGGCACAGTTTGCTGTGTATAGTCTGTATTAGAGAGACATTGATGGGAGTTTCAAAGGCATACACACTAACTGGTGCTAAATTGGACTGCATTTTATTGAAATCTGATTCTAAAGAGTGACCACCAAAAACACACCTTTTTGTCGTCCACAGCACGAATCTCTGATGTGATAGTAACTCTCAGCAGCACAGACTTGGTGGAGTTCAACAGCTCTGTCCGTCTGTCCTGCTCCTCCTCTGGATCCTCTCCATCTTTCCACTGGCTGAACGGCAGCTCTGAGGTTACACAAAGTGACAGAGTTCAGCTCACTGATGGAGGCGCCAATCTCACTATAACCAATGTGACCCGCTATGACGAGGGACAGTTTAGTTGTCAAGTTTTCAATCCTGTCAGTGACGACAAGAGTGAGCCAGTAAACATCTCCATCAGCTGTGAGTTAAAAACCTACACGCTCAGTATTTTATTTATCTGCATGCAAACATCAGAGTGGGTTTAGATTGTTGTCACAGCTCAGTGAGGAGTGTTCTTACCCTGTTTTATTGTTTATTTATGTTTTTTTGTGACCCCATGGGTTGAACAAAATATTAGAAAAAACATTTATCAAACTAATGAAATCCAGTATGTCACCAGGGTGTCAAATGCAGTAAATCACTATCAGTCAGTGTGTTTTGCTGTGCTCTATGACATTAAATACAGAATCTTTTTTATATACTTGATGTATAATGATGAAGTTGTGCATATTAATCCTCTCACACTGAGCTAAGCTGCATGCCATTTCCCTTTTTAGTTTTCATGCAACCAGCATGATTTGTTTTTCTGTTCATTTCTTGCCTACATTCAGACGGCCCAGAAAATGTTAATCTGACACTAGATCTCCCACAAGAATACTATGGAGAAGGGTCAAACATCAGACTGATGTGCTCAGCTGTATCCACACCTTCTGCCCAGTTTATGTGGTTTCTTAATGGAGACTTGCTGAATGATACTGGACCAGAGCTCAGACTGATTAACATTCAGATGAGTCAAAGTGGAAACTACAGCTGTCAGGCCTTTAACAGCAAAACTCTGAGACATGAAACTTCTCAGCCTGCAGTTGTCTCTGTACTGGGTAAGTTGGAATTAAGACATTTGGCGGCTATAGTAGTTAGTTAGTTAGTTAGTTACTTAGTTATCTGCATAGGCAAAGGTGGGTACTGAATTCTGTGGGCCTCAGTATTAAATAATTTAAAAGACACTCAAATCATTACCATTGTGTACCATTTGGGATTGCAGTAAAATAACAACATTTAACAACTTTGAACTTGTTTAACCTTACAGGCAAAAGTTCTGACTGGAAAAGTCCATGCAAATTCCAATTCAGTCGATCTAAGAACTCACTGTTATGTCATGTGTCACTGGCTGTTGTTAAAGTATGTGGATAGTGGCATGTATTTGGCATGTTGTATACTCAGCCAACCGTGAGTTACTTTTGTTCCTGTTATTTGGATTTTTTCACAGAAAATCCATGATGTCTTTGTTTTTGTTTTGCCCAACAGAAAGAATATCAGGTGCTTCTGTCACGTCATCACCAAACCAGCCGATTGAGGGGAACCCTGTCAACTTAACCTGCAATGCTGCTGGCTCTGTCTTCACCAGAGAGTGGATGAAGGATGGTTCAAATCTTTCTCAGGATTTCAACAAAAAAACGCTGTCTTTTAAAAGTCTGAGTAAAAAAGACAAGGGAAAATATTCCTGTAGAATCAGCAACCCCATCAACAGTGAAGTAGCCACATACATCATGATTGTTAACTGTAGGTAACATACTGTACAGTGTATAAAACGATGACTGCCATAACAGTGTAATGCTAATATGTTTGCTGTAACACAGGATTTTTGACTTTTATTTTCTTTCTTATTGGTGCTGTTTTCCAGATGGACCAGATAATGTTCAAATCAAAGGTCCAAGTGAGATACATTTGAAAAAGCCCTTGACGTTACACTGCTCTGCTGAGTCCACACCTGCTGCTACTTATACCTGGACACTGAATGAGATGGAGATACACAACTCTCCTGTGTTCACTAAAAGAACGACTGAACTCTCTGACAGTGGCAACTACACCTGTGAAGCGAGGAATGATGTAACTGGGAGAACATCATCAGTGGTCCATCAATTGTCTGTAACAGGTACAAAGATGGTGTTGATTGTAGACTGGATATTGAACAACACAGCGTGCCATCCATCCATTGTCTGTACCACTTATCCTTAAGGGTTGCAGGGGGGCTGGAGCCAATCCCAGCTGACTTTGGGCGAGAGGCAGGTTACGCCCTGGACTGGTCACCAGTCAGTTATTAGTATTATATTTATTGTATCAGTGGGTGTGTAGCTCCCAGCCAGGGAACCAGGGACGAGGATCAAACTTAATCCCACACAAATCCCACTCATTCTGCCTTTAAGTTTATGAGACAACGGCCTGAGATGCAGCACTGCAATTAATTGCCTTTTAAAAAGAGTTATCCAAAATTTAGCAATGATTATTCACCTCCATTACCCACCTAGCCTTTAGATACAAGCCTAGTGGGGAGAAAACCAGTAGTCTTCATCTTGATAAACATACACGTTTTATCACCTTTGAAGAGTGGCAGGCACTCCAAAGGCGTCTGTTATCTGCAGCTTTTCTGCACCACCGGGATGTGATAAATGTGTTTTGAAATTCTAAAATCAAAGCAACTTTTCCTGCAAATATCTGCCAGTTTGCCCCTGATCAAACAATATGATTGTTGTACTGCATGCAATTTGAAGTGTTTTGCACTCACTCTGAAAAAAACTTTTTTTTTTCTGTTTCATGTCACAATTTTCCAGAGAGACGACCTGGACCTTCAGCTGGCGCCATAGCTGGAATAGTTATAGCATGTTTCATAGTTGCTTGTGCAGGAGTAGTTGCTGGAGGATACCATATTTTTTTTAAAAAGTACGTGAAAAATCCCCCTCATAGTGATATCCGCCGAACATCTCTCCCATTTTTGTCATGTATTAACAGATGACTGACCTCAGATTAACCCTAACTTAACACTAAACTTACTCTAACATTACACATTAGACACACTTTAGTCTATACAATAACGGTCACATCAATCTTTATAAAATGATTAATGACATTATATACATATCACATGAATCCGTACCAGTGTACAATCTTATATTAACGTTTAGAAATCTGCCATATAATGTTTTTCATAAATATTACCCAGACACCATGACCTATTGAAACAATAGACATTTCGAGTCATACCTGGTTGCATGGCTGAATAATGCTTTATTTTTAATACTTCAGAATCAACAACAAAGCTCCGCTGCATGCTAATGAAAAAGGTTAGTATTTATCTGGTGTTACTTCATCCTCATACAGTATAGATTTAATAATATATAACAAATAATAAGAATAGACTACAGTATATTACAATGACACAAATTGTTCATGTGAATAATCAGATGTATCAAAGCTATTTTTTGTCTAGAACAAGAAGATGATGTGTATGAGAACACTTCGGCGATATATGAGAACTTATAAACTCTCACAGGTGAGTTTTGAACTAATTACTAAGATTTAATGAAAATGATGCATTTATTTTGAAGAGAAGCACTCCGTTTATCTGAGAAGACGACTATAGGCCATTGATTACTGACAATTTATTATGCATTCTAGCATACAGTTGATCCAAACGGTGACAATTTCCTCTTATGAGCCTTTCACTTCTTTTCTAGCAAATGATCAGAAGATGAAAAAAGTTCAAACATCGTAATCTGCCTGAAGCAAAGAAAAATGAACAGTGCTACCTTTACCAATATATCTGAATGTGCTGTTGTCCACTTTTTTTCCACTTGGGCAAGAAGATGACAGCAGCAGCCCCGATTATTACCATATTAGGTTCATGTGCCGACAGCGATGTTAGCAATGATGCTGCCGTCATGTTTCTCCTGTATGTAACTGTTATTTTAAGTAGCTTACCAAACAAGAATAACATTAGCTTCTGTAAGCAATCCATAACAGGAAATTAACTTTGCAGTGTTTATAATATAACATGTGGTCCTATTTTTCACTTTTAGATGGTTATATTATATTAGAAATAGTCCTACCAGTGGGATGCAGTTAAATTTTGGCCTATTCAAAAAGTCAGTTTTATTAGAAATATACACTACTCACAAAAGTTAGGGATATTCGGCTTTCGGGTGAAATTTCAGGATGAACCTAAAATGCATTCTAACCTTTCCAGGTGAACTTAATGTGACCTTCTCTAAACCTTTGAATGCACATGTCCAACTGTTCAGTGTTTCAGTACTTTTTGCACCAGTTGCTGTTCTCTAACAAGAAGCTTAACAGCAACATTCACAACAGGTTTGATCCATGAATCGACCAATACATTTCCTGGTTCAGTTAGAATTGGTCTTTAAACAGTCCTCCTCATCCTGCTGTTCACATTCTGACATCATGAGACCAAGACGACACCTAACAATTGATCAGCAGCACCTCAACACTGGAGGCTTCAAACAGGAAGTCCTCAGACGGAGGTGTTCACTGAGCTTAGAGGGTCACAGAGTGTCATCAGGAGGTTGTAACAGTGATACAGAGTGACTGGAAGAGTCACAGAAAGGAGAGGAGTGGACGTCCTTTGGCCACATCCCAATTTATTGAGACACTGAACATTTTCTGTTGTGGTATACCTACCACTGTTGTTAGATTTTCTTTTAATAAATTGTTTAAAATGAAGAAATTACCATTGCATGCTTCTACTTAAATGTCCTACTTTCATGATATAATATCACTTAACTTAAATTAACTTTTTCCATTTTCCATAAATTTCACCTGAAAGTCGAATATCCTTAACTTTTTGTTAGTAGTGTATATGTCAGCTTACCTGTTTTTTGCCTGTGTTGATATTACTGGTGAATTCTAATCAGATGATGCTATCCTATCCTGACTCATATAGATATGTCTGGAGGCACATCTGGGATAGTAAAGTTTGACAAATCCAAAAAGTTGTCAATCGGAAGGAAAGAGGGCCAGACTTGCAACAGCAATAAACAGCATATAAAAATGTATAAATATACTGTATGTATGCAATTCATTGTGGAAGTTACCATTAGTCAAACATTAATTTACTGTCAGTAACATGAGGAAGAAGGGTGACATTTTTCAAAATGTCCAACTTTCACTGGTAGTGGTTATATCATAGAACAATACAACATTATGTCAGGTACAGTGTCAGGGGCGCCCCCAGAAATTTTTCACAGGGGGGGCCAGATAGGGCCAGTGAAAATCCTGGGGTGGCACACCAAAACCAAAAACAATAACGGAATTTCAAGAAGAAAAGCTGTTGTAAGTATTGAGGCTAGTCAAAATCAGTGTCAATATGACAGTTAAGGAATCACGTACTCATATTCATGAGGACAATAAGTTACTCTGAATTTAAAACAGCAGCAGCAAAACCAACAATAATAACATGAGTAGCTGTCCATAGTAATCCCAGATTACAATTGTATTATGGACCCACAGTCAGTTCTGTTTTGACTGTTCAAACTCTTCTACCAGTAAACATGAATGAGAAGCTTTCTGTTGTTGCACCAGGATTCATAACTCAGTGTTGACACCTTGTTACCACACGTTTATCCAGGTGAAGTTACTCTCTTGCCATTCATTTCCTCATGAGGGACCCTGTTCTCAGCTCACCTGTTGGTCCAGCAGTAGGATGAACAGCTGTGTCCTGTCTGACCTGCTGCCTTACTACTTCCCTGTTCTCTGGACCTGTCGCTGCCTGACCCTTCTCTGTCTCCGTCCCTGTCTGTTCATGGGTTTGCTCGGCGGTCTTATCTTGGCCTGCATCATCACACATATGGAAGAGATGTCCGTAGACTGTCTCTTCATTGTCTGCAAATTGCCGTAGCATCACTGCACAGGTTCTGGTGATCCTTAACACAAGCTACCCCATGATGGCGCCTCTGTACAGTGTGTGACTTTATCACCTCTAGCATGCAGGGTACCGTGTTGAATAAACAAATCAACTGTAAACAGGAACCTGAGGGAATAAAAGTTGATACCTGTCATTGTCCTGGGAGTCATCTCAGGTCAGCTATCAGCATGTGATACAGCTCATGCATGAATGATAAAACATCGCAGATGCATAGACACATCAAATCACAGATTCTGTGGATGAAATCTTTTTATTTATTTATCTAATTCTATCTTTGCACCTATAGATACCTCAGAAAAAAACACAATAAAACAGATGAAAACCATTTCTTGACTGCTTTTACTTTTGCATGTAATGCTGATTGCTTGATAACTGAAACAATAAAGCAACTGCTTCAATGCTTTGTCTACTTTTCATTTCTACAGCGTCGGGCTGGAGCATTGGGCTTGGGAAAGACATTATGCAATTTTTAACAAAAAACATCAACAACACCCAAAGATTAGTAATGTTTTCTCTGTCATGTGGCTCAAACAGTCTTCTGAATATGACCACTCTCTGCAAACCAGGTTTTGCATTAGTCTTATTTAGTATAGTATTTGAATTAATCTGTATATACTGTATAACCTGTTATTGTTTAATTGTCTTTATATCTTTGATTCTTCCTTAATTATTTGCAACAAACAATAAATACAAACAAAAAAGAAATGTTAATGATTAAATGAAGTTGTGTATTTCCTTTTCCTGCCAAGTACCACCGTATGCTGCCCTCCTGTGGTGTAACTGTAGTTGTGAGTACAGACACAGAGCAACACTTCAGGACACAAGTACCATCTTCAGTGTTTAATATTTAAGTAATCGTAAAGTAATTTGACCGTTAGTCTTTAGATTAAACTGTACTGAAATGAAATAGAATCTTTGGATGAACACGTGATTTCATGGGTCCACGTGATGTTTACCACTTAGTTGGAGTGATTTTTCATTGGCAAGGACAAGTTTTTGAAATGAATGAAAAAATAACATTTAACATGTTCATTTTCAGCGTGCTGTTGGTCGGTCAGTCCACCACTCAGATGATGAATCCTACTGACTTCGAAGATTCCCCTGACTTTTCCTCATTACAGTCCTGAAATGTTTCTGTCCAGCTTCAGCTTCATGCGATAGTGAATCATGGTCATAATCTCGGATGTTCAGAACATGCAGCTGTGCTTTATTAGCTTGATTCAAGAGCCACATGAACCACATCAAGTGTTAATGGAGGTAATGATTAAGCATTCAAAGCCGGCAGACTTCCAGTGACACGTTCCATTTATTGCACATCATTTCAGGAACACTCCAGTGTTGCACGAACACAGACAGCAGAAGGTCAGCCGACACGACAAGAGGACCACACTGAGCATTACACAATGAACTACACGTTTCTCAGGTCAATCATACTTGTGTTCCTCTCCTCAGGTGAGAAATGGATTAGAAATGATTTGCAGATTCATCAGTAGTAGAACTACAGGTTGTGATTTGTTGGTTAACTGTGTCCATATTTCAGTAGGTCTTTGCTATGGAGCCGGTGTGCTCACTGTGGACTCACTTCGTGGAGCAGCAGGGGAGAGCGTGACCTTCACGACATCTGTACAACCGCCCGCTAACCCATTTCTGGCTTTGACTTGGAGCTTCAACGGTACCATCAATGTAATAACCTCAACCAGCGTAGATGTAGTGGGTCAAGGCTATGAGAACAGGATCACCGTGGATAAATCTACTGGCTCTCTGGTGCTCAGGAATCTGACTGAAAAAGACAGTGGAGAATATGAATTACTCCTCATCTCACAGGGAGCAGAGCAGCTTCATGGAGCTGCCAAGCTGGAGGTGCACAGTATGTATGATTTATTACTCTGACACTGTATCTAATGTTAGGAAGGGATTGAAAACGACGCTTGTGTAATTGGATGTATAATCACATTGCCTGGGCCTGGTGTCACTAACTTTATTATGATCTTTTTATTCATCTCTTCTTCACAGCCAAAGTGACAAAACCCACTATGGCCTGCCCCACAGAAAACTTAATAGAAGGCAAAACCTCTGTGAACCTAACCTGCAATGCTCACGGCTTCGTGTCTACCAGAGTGTGGATGAAAGATGGCAAACCTTTGGTTCCTGGAAACGGATACAGCTTTCATGATGGCAACAGGGTGTTGTCTATCAGCCCTGTGAGCAGGATGGATACTGGAGAGTTTCTTTGCAATGTCAGCAATGATGTGAGCTTTGATACGACCAAATGCGCCCTTACAGTCTATTGTAAGTACTTTCAAATGTACTTCAATACAACACAGCTACCATCAATACATTTTACATTATCTTACAGGGGTTGAAATCCATCATAATCATTGCTGTCTTAGTGATCTCCTTCCTCCTCTTCTTCCTCCTCATCTGTTCAGATGGACCTGACAAACCAGTAATCGTTCAGAGGCCAATAGAAGCAGAACTTGAAGGGAGCGTTACTCTTTTCTGTTCTGCTCACTCCCTACCGAGGGCAACTTTCTTCTGGAGGTTCAAACACATGTGGATGTACGGGTCCATGCACTACATCCATCAGATGCAGGAGATGCACCTGGGGAGGTACATATGCACCGCCCGTAATGCCATCACTGGCCTGGAAGCCTCTGCATTCCACACACTGCGTGGCATTTGAGCTCTCTTTGATATCTGTCTTCCTTGTCAACACTGATGTGTGGTTACAAATGGAAAAAACGGAGTAATATTTTTTTTCTTTTGATCCAGACTCCTCTACTTCCATCAGTGTTTCTATGTCCATGATGGTTTACACTGTCCTGACCTCGGTGGCACTCATATAGGTCTAAAGACCTCCTTTTGTCTGTGGAGATAGATGTTATATAACATGCTTGCTCATTTTGATCAACACTTTCTCTGAGTTTAGCACCGTCACTATATCTATTTAAATGAAATGTTATATATATATGTATATAAAATCAAGCTTTAAATGATAAATGATGAAATGACAAACCAGTGCTCCCTCACATTTGCTTTTGTCCCTGCAGCATCTGTATGATGTTTTTCTGTAATACCCAACTGTGGTTTTCATTATTGTGCTTAATTGTGTTTAATCAGCTGTCTTAGTTTTTCTTTTTATTTATATGAAGACAACTTAAGTATCTCTAAATGGCACCTCTCGCTTAGGTACAGTACAAAGTACAGTTTGTCCCCACAGTTTGTGGTCTCATGACTGCTAACAGATTCAGCTTTAATAAATCAATCGTGACACAACTTGATGTTTCAGGTGTTGTGTAACAGACTTGACTATACTTATAGTGTCATTCAGCCATCAAAGTATGATAAAGTCTCAAAGGTTCTTAAACATTGACTTAAACTTAGACTGAAGCTTGATAATGTCTTATCAAATGGTTACTAATAAACTTTTATTAAATCTCTACATCTGATTCTGTAGTGTGTTAAAGCACACCATCCACTCATTTCTATTTGTTGTTCCACAAGGGGGTGCTCATGTCCTGCCATATACCCTTAAAGCATCAACTGATAAAACCTCCTTTCACCTACATGGACTTCACAGCAAGAGGAGTAGGCATTATCACCTACCTATATCTCAAAACATGACTTTTTCAAACACACTGTTTAAAGTTGGAATAAAATGTTTTTTCCCTCTTCTCATGAAATGATTGTGACAATGTGATTTATTCTTGATAAATAAAGTGTATATCTTCTCAACTTTATTGATCAAACTCTTCCAAACATATCACAGTGAAACTTAAACCACAATTAACCTTTGAAAACTGTGTATTCAGGCTTTTACAAAATTGGGGGTTATTGAACAATTATTATTATTATATTTCAACTTTATGGGCGACAGTGTACATTCGGATTAACCTTATCATCGTATTGAGAGTAGTGCATGTGAGGCCGAAGGTTCAGACAACATGCAGGAGTTTAAACTCCCATCTATCACAAAAAAAATATGTATAATTCACAAATTTGTAAATATTTATGACTTGTCAGAATCCGCAAAGTGAAAGCCTTCGAAAATTCGAAAAGAGTAACTAACTTAGATAGAATAAAATGATTGTAACAGGTGAAGACGTCCATGGCCCCTCCCTTCAAACACACATTCTCTTCTGACAGCGCCTCCTCTCTCAAAACACTTTCTACGTACGTGGAGGCCGGAGGGACAATGGAAACACCTGTTCTACTGTTGATCATCTTGGGAGCCATCTCAGGTGGGCTTTCATTTTTCTTGCTTGTGTGAGATAAACCCCTTTGAAAGCATACATAACTGTTTCATCAGATCGTAATTATTCAGGTCACCTGTTGCTGACACTGAATGTTACTAAAAAATCTCTGTCCAGAAAAGTCTGTCCAGCTGGCTTGCTTTTAAGCCAATACAGATCTCAGATGAAAGCACCTGTAATATCATTGACAGAAAAAAATAATTATCACTTTCTTCTTTATTGAGCAGCACTTATGCCAGTTTTGCATGTAGTAAAGTGATTGTTTTCTCTAAATATGGTTTATCTATTATTTGGTACAGGTTTGATAATATCCAGGTGTATATTGATCATATCTGTAAACCTATGAGGACTTGCTGGAGGGCATTACTACTCTTTGTTACATGATCTTGATAATCTGACATCTGAGATCAGCTAAGCAACAGATAAACTTTAAGATAAGCTCAGACCTAAAACCCGATCTTGCTTTTATTTAAATGACAGTCTTCTATCAGCAGTGCTTATTCATAATGTGTATTAAATATATCTATTAACACTTAGCAGCCAGGAAGAGGCAGCACTTTTCTGAGTCTGATAGTTTTGAAGGCTGAGTTTGATGAAATGCTTGCGTCTGATTTTCTATACTTTTTAAATTGATTACATTCTGCCAATGATCCAAATGTAATGCGTCTCCCCCAGGTTTAAGCCATGGAGCTGGCATACTCCCAGACAGCCTCACATCCGCTGTTGGAGGGACGGTGATGTTTGCCCCTAAAGTGACTCCACCAGAAACACCATTTCTGGTAGTAACCTGGAGGTTTTCTGATGCCCATTCCACGTCCAATATAATAACCTCGACTGATACAGACGTAATTGGACCAGTGTATAAAGACAGGGTCACATTCTTCAGATCTAATGCGTCTCTGGAGCTCAGGAATCTGACTTCTGCTGACAGTGGAGAATACACAGTCATCACTATACCAGACGGTGGAGCACAGCAGACGGGAAACTGCAAACTGGTCATATGTGGTACGTTGATGCATCACTGTTTCACTGTTATATCAAAAACATTCAGAGCATTTCAAGATTTTGTTCCTTAAAGAGGTATTAACCATTTTAGAAAGTAAATCCTCCACTTACACAAAGTTACCAAAGGGACAGAATCAAACATAATGTTATTACCATAGGCCACCTGATAAAATATTAGAGGCTAAAAGAATGAAACTTCACAAATTTTATGATTGCACAGATTGACAATCCAAATGCTCACATGCAGCACCTTTAATGATTTTAAACTTCTGAATAAAAAGCAGTACATAATGTGTGTTGAAAAAGAAAGCTAAAACCTCAAATGATTTTGCACAGTGTAAGACCATGGTTACATGAAATACTACATTTTTACTATTGTATTTGACTAAATCAGTCTTTCCACAGCTGTTCCAACTATCACGACTTTGACCTTCATCTATAATTGCTACTTATATTGTGAATTTATTACATAATACATTGTTCTCAGTGGTTGTCCTGCTACAGAAACAGAGCAGAAAAGCCAAGATTGATTTGTTGATTGATTGATTTGTGCAATCCCTTTCCCCTGTTTGTTTATTTCAACCTGTAGTGCCGGTATCCAAAGTGGTGGTAACTCTCAGCAGCGCAGACTTGGTGGAGTTCAACAGCTCTGTCCGTCTGTCCTGCTCCTCCTCTGGATCCTCTCCATCTTTCCACTGGCTGAACGGCAGCTCTGAGGTTACACAAAGTGACAGAGTTCAGCTCACTGATGGAGGCGCCAATCTCACTATAACCAATGTGACCCGCTATGACGAGGGACAGTTTAGTTGTCAAGCTTTCAATCCTGTCAGTGACGACAAGAGTGAGCCAGTAAACATCTCCATCAGCTGTGAGTTATTGATTTATATGCTTCTGGAGCTTAACATTTTCATACTGACATGAAATATTTCAAAATTGCAAAGTAGCAGCTTTGTCTAAGAAAACCTTTTCAGTGTGCTCTTTGTTGATTTGTTTTTGCCGGCACTAGTGATGCAGATCTGCTTTTGATGAGCCACCACACTGAGCTATGTACACTGCATGTCGAATGTATACCTTTTTCTCTGAAGTTACAAACATTGCTGTCAGTGCCACACACAGTCTTGTTCTGTGTTTATTTTCCATGTGCCACACACTGCAGACGGTCCAGAAAATGTTAATCTGACACTATCTCCATCACAAGAACACTATGAAGAAGGGTCAGATGTCAACTTGATGTGCTCAGCTGTCTCCAGACCTTCTGCCCAGTTTATGTGGTTTCTGAATGAAGAAAAGCTGACTGATACTGGACCAGAGTTCAGACTGATTAACATTCAGATGAGTCAGAGTGGAGACTACAGCTGTCAGGCCTTCAACACCAAAACTCTGAGATATGAAATGTCTCAGCCTGCAGCTGTCTATGTACTGGGTACATTCAAATACATTAAGAAGGTTATACAGTTACAATACAACGGCTTGCTGTCTTGCTGTTAACCTCTTTTTTTTTTTTTTACCACAGCTCAAGTCTCCAGTGTGGTGGTGACTTCAAACAACACACACTTGTCGGAGTTTAGCAGCTCTGTCCGTCTGTCCTGCTCTTCCTCTGGATCCTCTCCATCTTTCTGCTGGCTGAACGGCAGCTCTGAGGTTACACAAAGTGACAGAGTTCAGCTCACTGATGGAGGCGCCACTCTCACCATAGCCAGTGTGACCCGCTATGATGAGGGACCATTCAGGTGCAACGTGTCGAATGGTGTCAGCAGTGAAATCAGCCAGCCGGTGACTCTTTTCATCCAGTGTGAGTTCATGGTGAAGGGACTCGTGCTACAAATCGTAAGATGGCAATTACTGTCAGGCTCCATATAAGTCCCAGTTATTTCAGGCCGATTGGCAGGCCCAAGCCACAGCCATCAATCTAATGCTCATAGCCAATGCCCACCCTAAGCCCTGAAACAACACAGAAAGCCACCTATATGATATGATATTTCTTGATATATATATGATCATCTTAAGGATCAGTGAGCAACAGGGTGTTCCGTATGTCCGGATGTAACTATAGTACTTATCATCGGTCATACAATATCTTCATAGACCAAAGAACTGAACACAGTGCTTAGTTATTTGCAAAACTGTTGTTTCCAGCTCTTTAAATTACATTGAAATTCACCTTGACCCAATATTTGCTTGTTTTACAGATGGACCTGACAACATGGCCATTAAAGGACCTGAATCTGTGCACGTTGGAGATTTCGTGATGCTTTACTGCTCCACTATGTCTGTACCATCAGCCATGTTCACCTGGCTTTTTAATGAAAAGCCTACCAGTATTCATGAATCTGTTTACATCATACCATCCACCAGAAGCTCCAACAGTGGGACGTACACCTGCACTGCTGTGAATGCTGCGACAGGGCAGAGTCAAACAGTGAACCACAAGTTAACTGTTATAGGTAAGTGACAAAAGTACTGATGCAGAAAAAAACATGTGAGATGTGTGTGTGTGTTATACACACATTTAGGATCTTTGTGGGTGTTTGTTTTTCAGATTTCTCAGACTGTGATTGCACAACTGTCACTGGCAGAGCCAGCATCATAACAGCTGGATGTTGTGTTATTATTGCAGCAGTGAGTGGAATCATTGCGTATGGGCTAATAAGGAGGTAAGCATAAAACAGGTTTTGGTTTTTGTTCAAAAAGAAAAATGGTAGAGTGGCTACAATTATGTTATTTCACATTGTACATATGTGCAGATGATATAAATGCCCATAACATGATACAGCAAGAAATCATTTATAGTACAGCTTAATTGACATTAGTTAATTAGTTAATGTATGAATTCATTCAAAAATGCATAATTGGATCACAAAAACATCCATGATAATTATGTATTTAATAGGTGATTAATTGGTTCAATGGTTAATTAGTTTAGTGAAATGTTGTTCATGACCTCAGTCCTCATAGTTAAGCACAACTTAATGCAATCAAAAAATGTTTTACCATTTGTGTGCTTACTTAGAATTTATTGTAATTTAAGGCTCTGTTTTGTGATGGTTTTGCCCTGAACTACATCATATTGAAAGGTGTTTATAAAAATGTGCAGTTTGTCAGTTTGTAAGGAGGAGTGAAATATTAGATGTACCTTTCAGTATAAAGCAATCTAAGACAAAAGCACAAAGCCTCAGAAATTGGTGTAGAATTGAAATCAAGTCTTTTTCAGTAAAAAAAAAAACAGTAATTGAATATCACCATTAAGTATCATTGAAGATATTTCAACAATGCCTTATTTTCATTTCTCAGAAACCACAACCAATATCCAGCACAACAAAAAGGTTAGTATTCATCAACGGACAGACGTGTTTCTCAATCCCGAAAGTGACCTCATCAATCAGAAGATTTAACAAACCTCCGTTGTGACCCCACAGCAAAATTAAGCAGGAGGGAGAAGCATACAGATTCATACAGGATCTCAGTAACATCAGTGTATACATCTACTGACCTTTGAAGGTGAGTTGAATGTGTCTGAGTGAAACAGAGAGAATTTAATTTGAAAGAAACAACATCCACATAATAAATTATGTTTTCATGGTGTGCCTGCTCTGTGCTCAGCAAGTTATCAATGTATTCAATTTGTGCCACAAACAAAAACTACAGTAGTTTCAATTGGTGTTTCTCTATATTTTGCTCAGATTGGTTCATAAATGGAGTTTGCATGTTCTCCCCATGCTAGCGTGGGTTCTCTCCAGGTACTCCGGCTTCCTCCCACAATCCAAAGACATGCACATTAGGTTAATTGGTAACTCTAAAATTGCCCGTAGGTGTGAGTGTGAGAGTGAAAGGTTGTCTGTCTGTCTCTGTCTCTGTATGTAGCCCTGCGATTGGCTGGCGACCAGTCCAGGGTGTACCCCGCCTCTCGCCCGAAGTCAGCTGGGATAGGCTCCAGCTCCGCCCGCGACCCTGACGGATAAGCGGTATAGAAAATGGATGGATGGATGGATGGATGGTTCATAAATGACACATTGCTTTAGTCCAACAACGACTGACAACATTTTATAGTTTGTAGTTCTGGTGATCAAAACACTGAATCATCTTTCTAACTATATCTTTGTCTCCTGAAAAGATAAAAATGAGGAAGCACACACACCTAAGAAGCCCTCAGAAATTCTTCAGCAAGATCAACAGTTTCAAAGTTAGACTGCAGTGCTATTGTATTATTGATGTATTTATTAAACTCAACCATTTCTGCCTCCTCCAGATTACAGTTCACTGTATTGAGTTTGATTTTAGATGCACTGTAACTTTTATGTAACCTGGTTTGATGATAATGTCCAATTGTGCAAGAAGTGGTTCAAAATGAACACTTATGTATGTAATATATTACAAAAGCTGTAAATATATATAGGAAAATCAAAGTTGTATTTTATTACACAAAACATGTTATGTATATGTATATGTATATTCAATAAACACACTTCTGGCTCCTCGGTGCCTTCTGTACCACTGTCTCTGTCTCATGTCTTATTTACATATCAACCAGATTTCTTAATTACTACAAGGCTCAAACATAAGAAACATGGTTGGTTAAACATTTATAAGAACAAAATATAAAATGTTACAATCTCTGAGCAATATATCAACCCACTTTTAAAGTGAATAAATTCAATAGAAAACTGATGAATGCTCTGAAAAATGTTCTACCAACATAAACCTTCAAAAACTGGAGAGAAAGGCAGCTGTTTTCTGCTCCATCCTTTCTGGGTGAGGTGTTGAGCCACTGGGATTACAACGTCCACCCTGCTAGACCAACACCACTTGACTATAACGCTTAGATGAGTTCAGACTTATTGCAATTCATCCTGAGGAGTAAGTGAGCATCTGTACTAAATTTCATGGCAATCCATCCCATAGTCCTTAACACATTTCATATGAAACATCAAATGTCAAACTCATGGTGGCTTGACAAATCACCAAAGTCAGGAGGATTCATTCTCTGGAATGGTTGTACAAAATGTCACGGCAAACCATCCAAAAGTTGCTGAGAAATATTAGTCGGGACCGAAGTGGTAGACTGACATTGCTATCCCTAGAGCCACACTGTTAGCATTGCTATAAATTGGGTTGCACAGGAAACTCTGATCCAAGCAGACAAATATAAGGAGCACACAGCTTGGTAGGCTGAGTATCAGCAAACTAGGTTAACCGCCCTGTGACCATGTGTGTGCTGAGCTAGTTTTTCCATTCAAGTCAATAAAGCCTCACCTGATCTAATGATATGAGGCAGGTATCCAGAAGTTTGTCAGACCATTATTAACATGGTGAGCAATGCTCTTCTAGACTTTGAGGTGACATGTGTGTACGCCACACAGTATGTACTGTAATATCTATGTCCATGTAGGTGAGCTAGGTGAGTAAAAATTACCCAACTAACTTAACACAAATGACCGTAAATCAATATTTTAACCAAATGATGAAGCTTGAGATACTGTATAACTTCATTAAACAATTCTCACCAAGCTGCCCTGCTTTACACTCCCATTGACTAACAGACAGACTCATACAGCACCGTTTATGTAATTTTAATGATCCCACATTCCTCATAAAATTTTTATTTCAGTGAATGGACTCTACTAATCTTATCTTTAAAGCTCAGAGAGCAATCACAGGTAAGAACAAATAGATATACTGTTTTGATAGGAAACACTTTCTTTATCTTTTATACCACTTGTAATTATCGTCTTAATTTTGCATTTTGTTTAATGATAACTGGTTCTCTGCTATATATTCGTATTTTTCAAATCTGGCTTTAGTCTTTAGGCTTTAGTCTAATGAGTGGGTACTTGGTTATTGATGACCTAATTGGTTCCTTTGATATATCCTTTAACATCTGTGGATGGTGATATCTGGATTATCTCATTTGTATATGTATACAGTGTGACAATAGTTACTGTTCGAAAAGTGAATCTTTTCCATTTGAAGTTTTTTCCAAATACTGAATTTATTTGTATGTAAACTCTAAGTGCCTCATGTAGAAAATCATCACGCCATCAGTCTTGTTAATTATTATTACTGGTTAGAGCAATGTTCCTGAGTTTGTAATTCAAGTCTTATAATAAATATTTCATAACTCCTGTTGTGTAAAAGTAAATGGACTTTGTTATTTATTGCTGACAGTGTGTATCAAGCTGGTTCGTTCCAACACAAAGGATGTCATGTCAAGTAAAGAGGCATCTTTAGTAGCCTCTCTGACCTGTTGTCGGTTGAGTTCTTCTTCTTTATTACTATCAGGTTGTTACTCTACACATGTATCATGTAATCATTAATCTACAGGTTGGAGCAGACCAGGCTAAGGGCCAATCACATTTTGTTACAAAGCAATTTGTTAGTAATCACAGTCTTAATGAAACAAGACGGAAGCCTTGAGACAGTGGGATTGAATATCAAAATGATTTAAATAATGATGCCGTGATGCCTTCTGGCAACATTTGACTGTTTGAATTGTCATTTAGAACATTTGTAAACTAAATGAAAGACTTACACTGAGGCCTAAACGGAGCAACATTGACACCATTCAAAAACACTATTCAGAGCAGTGGCATGTTAACACAGTGTTACTTTAATGTTTCCTGACTTGGTTCATGCCAGTCAGGTGATTATGTAAATATTGAGGGCTTTTTGAGATGCAAAACAGGCTTTTCTCAGCTGGAAAATATTAACTCACTGAAAGACTAACAGATAAGACTTGGAAGCACACTCTGTAGAGGTCACAGGTCAACCAAACTGAAAGATCTAAAAAGATAAGACTTTTTGAATGGATTTGACCCTTTTAGCAAAATCAAATATTTAATACAACTCTCTTTATCTTTTGAAACCTAAATTCTTCTACTGGAATCACAAAATTAGGTTTTTTCCTTGCCTAAAATGTTGACTAAAATCCAAACTTTGTTTAGCCTTTCATATTGTCAGTCTGCACTGTATTTCTTAGGCATTTGGTAAGTCAATGTTTGAGTAAATGATTAATTTTGATAAATAATTAATCATTTTCAATCACTTACAAAGACGTTTTGGTGGGTACATTTTTACAGTTTTTCTTGTGGTTAATTGATTAATCACAAAATTGCCAGGAGATTATTTGAAAAGGAAAAATAATTGTTAGTTGCAACCTTTGTTTAGGTTTATTGTGAAACAAAAAGTTCACAAGTTTTCCCTTTTATGTCCGTTTGAGCATGGCGTGTAAGGACACTGAATCTGAATCTGAATTTAGTCTTTACTATAAAATGTGGCACTTTATTTTCTCAGAAACCACCATCAAATAAATCAGTTTCACCTGACAGTCCATCTTAGGTCTTGAGTCTTAAAACTGTACACTGGCACATTGGCCCAGTTATTATATAGTGATTATATAGTGACTGTTTTCATTACAGTAAACTTACTCTGACATGTTTACAGACTTGGAAAAGAGCCAAAGAATCCATTCAGAACAACAGAAATGTAGCATGACTCCATATGTTAAGAATCACATACTGTTTCTGGTTTCTCTGTTGAAACTGTAGTTGTAAAATTCAGCTCTATAAAAAGTGAAACATTGAAGGTTAATTTTTGTTTTGCATCCATACATAATGTGTCTGCATCAAGGAAGTCAGTTATCAGTTACAGAGCAGCTCCTTTTTAAAAGGACTAAAAAATTGTTACTGCTTTTCTGCTTTGTTTGCCTTTCAAAAAATAATTGATCTTTTTTCTAATAAAACACTCATATGAAACAACAAACCAAAATAGGAAAAAATAGTTGAACACAATGTGGGGTCACAAAGAGAAGCTTTATTTTATGGGGTCACAAGCCAAAAACATTGTGAACCACTTCTCTGAATGAAGGACATGTTCTCTCAGTAATCACTCAGCACCTAAAGAGCCCCGTTAACTCCATCACTCCCAGGGTACAGTGTGCCAGCAAAGGTTGAGTAACATCACTGCGAATGCCAGAGCACATTGTATCTGTCGGTGACACATCCCTGACTGAAGTGTCACCTCCCATTTTGTACATTCACATGTCAGGAAGTATAGACACATGTGACACATGGTGAATACCTCATTGTTTCAGCTGATTTGATGTTTGCTTCAGAGTATTTTTGACACAAGTGTCGCTTATCGCCACTCTGTCCGGATAGAAGTAATCTAAAAACAGCAATAATAAACACAAACATTTTGAGACACCATATGATCTACGTCCACCTTCTTATTTTTTTGATTCCGTCTGTCTGCAGACATTGAAGCCAGAGGCCTGTTTGCAAAGCGGTCTGAAGGAGACCAGGTGTCTCCTGGACGTCTTTGATCCTCCTCCTGAAGGAATGCTATGGCTCGCTGCTGCTTCTCAAACACGAACCTGTAAGAGACCAAAACCACTCAGTGAAGAGCTCATAAAACTGATGTACAGCAAGCCTCCACCACCATGACTCAGACCTCTGCATCACATATCCATAGGCATACAATGTAGAAAAACCTTTGCATTCATGACTATTGTTAAATGAAGTTACTTAACTAATAACTGATGTTAATATATCTTAATCAATATATTACTGATTGCTGGCTCATGTTAATACAATACTTGGTCAATAATATTGTAAGTTTTGAGCTCCTTTAACTCAATATCAAGAAATGAGTCCAAGACAAGTGAAGTAAACAAATATGTTAAGACTAGTGCTCAGCCTGAATATGCTATGTTTTCTAAAGTCTTTTTCATTATTTCAGGTTTGGGTAGCGTACTGTAACAGCATGAGTCTAAATGCAGTCTATTGTTTATATACCCACAGGCATTTTGGTGTATGTACACAGTGGCATTGTAAACAGTGTTTGTGCTTTTCATTACCAAGTGGGGGGCTGAATTTGTTCCTGTGCGGTTGGTGTGTGACAATAAAAGAGAAGGAGCACCTTTGACTCTCCACGTTTGTCATTTGGGACTGTCCATTATTCACCATGGACAACAAGGTGCTCCGGACTGCTGCTGGTTTGGTGCTTGTTTTATCAGGTAGATTAAATTAAATTAATTTGCTTTGTTGTATTAATAAGATTTATGATTTTGCAGAACATTCAGGCCACCATGGACTGCCAGAAGTATAAAAATGTTGATCTTAATTGTGTACTTCGGGTTATGAGCTATGTGTGTAGGTGAGGGTATCTTACCCCCAGGACCTCTGAGTGGAGCTGTGGCAGGCAGAGTGAAGTTCACCACCACCCTCACACCTCCAGAGCACCCATTCCTCACAGTCAGCTGGAGATTCGAAGAGATGAACATCATCACCTCCACCAGCAGCAACATCACTGAGCCCGGACATGCCAACAGAATCTCACTAGACCTAGCCACGGGGTCCCTGGAGCTCAGGGACCTGGTGCTGGGGGACAGCGGGGAGTACACTGTCAACATCACACCAGATGGAGAAGAGCAGAAACAGGGGAGGACCACGCTGAATGTGTATGGTGGGTCTAATGTTCCACTGATGTTTAAAATATCTGATAAGAAATCACTTATATGACATTTAAAAAAAGGGCAACACTTCTGAACTTGAGGGCTGTCTTCAAAGGACATTGTGTTGATATAAATTCAAGCAGATTAAATGACATTAGAACAAATTGATACATGATATTTTAATGCATAAATCTTACTTTTTAATCAATATCTTTTGATACTGTCGGACATTTGCTAGTGGGCTCTGCACTATAATGCAATATCACACATTAATACCTTTTCCAAACTGATTTTGTATTATAATTTTCAATTCAAAATTTGTTAAATTTTATTATAACTGTGAGGTGTGGCCTTAATTTTGAGGTCATAGCTTTAGGTTGTGTTAAATGCTTGTGAGTTCACTGGTTGAGATTGTACCGGAGTAATTGGACAATCCCATGAATCCATTGTCCTTTTCACTATGTGTCTTCTAAACGCATCAAAGTTCCTCGAATCAGGAAAAAATAAAGGATACAATCACAAATGAATAAATCTGCATGAGGTGACAGTGTGATGTTTTGGCCAAGTTCAAATTTAATTTGGAATACAACACATTTTTTGTATTTTCTGTTCCTTTGTGTCAGTGCATCAGTTTTATTTAACAATCTTTAATGGATTGACACTCTTCATGTCAATCTCTCTGCCAGCACTGATAACTGGAGCCACCATCCGCAGCCCCCAAGCCATCTTGATAGAAGACAAAAGCTCCACCAACCTCACCTGCGACGCCTCTGGCTCCATCAGAACCAGGGAGTGGATGAAGGACGGCCAGCCTCTGCACCCCAGTGCCAGAGTCACCTTCTCCATGGACAACAGGACAGTGTTCATACGACCTGTTCACAGCTCCAACCACGGCACCTTCCAGTGTCGAATCAGCAACCCTGTCAACAGCATGACTGTAGCCCACAATCTCACCGTCAACTGTGAGTACTGCTCATCTTTAGCAAAAAAAACTGAATCCATTTATTGACACCATTAGAAATGAGCTCTTAATTCTTTTCAGGAATTAAAAAGAAATTTAGGTTCAGGTCTAATTTTTATAGCTTTAATGTGGTACATATCTTTTCTCCATGCAGTCGGACCACATAATATATCAATTATTGGGCCGTCAGCAGCATCACCTGGCCAGAGAGTGACACTGCGGTGCACTGCAGACTGCTTCCCACCAGCAAACTTCAGCTGGATGTTCAACGGCAATGAGACACATGTTAATAGCTCCATGTATATCATAGAGAGGCTGGGGGAGGAAAACATTGGAAATTACACCTGCACTGCCCAAAATATGGTGACCATGCTGGAAAAGTCCACAGTTCTGAATCTAAGAGGTGAGAGTTTTTTCATCAATGTATCTGTCAATAGCATATGAATTTCTCTTAAAAGTCATGGGGATTTTGTGTGTTTTGAAGCCATGTGCCATTTTCAGAGGTGATAACTGTTTTGAACTATTTTTACTTTATGAAGCATCCTGCACTGCACCCTGCTGGTCCTTTTTAGTGCTGCTGATCAGTGTGCTGAGTCTGAGAGGGTTAATGTAAGAGGGAGTGGCAGGTGAGCGACTAAAAAATCATATCAACCTTATTGATTCGTAGTTAGCTTCCCTTTATTTCTTCTTCCTGACTGTCATATTAATTTACATTTCTTTATGTTTTTTTCTCAGACTCTTCCATTGCCGATACATTTATGATCAAGGACCATAAAATCCACCAGAATGTGCCACCCATGAAATGTTATTTTGACTCAAGAATCAAAGTGGAATCTCTCACATTGGAAAAATAATTATGTTACAAATAGGCTTCCATTTAAAAAATGTATTTGAGCAAATTATACAGAAGATATAGGCAATAGAAAGGCATTGTTACTTAAATATTCGCATTCGTTGCACTACTTTATGGTTCATATCAGCACCAGCTGAATTTAATGTTCACATGTATTATGCATTATTTTTGCATGTATTCAAACATAAGAGTGCAAATAAATGTCTGTGTGTCCACATTTGGTTAAACAAATTACAGCACCATAAATGCTTTTTCCACTGTGACTTAAACTGCCGAAACAAAAGTGCACATTGTGTCATTGCAATAATTATTGTGGATAAACGTGTGTAAGCAGCATTTCCAGCCATGCATCTGTATCTAAAATCTGAGTATAAACTACATTATTCCTCTCTGGAGTAGAAGTATTCAGATGTATAATTTGGAAATAACTAAGTTAAGTATCTCAAAAGTAAGCACAGTATTTGAGTAAATGTACTACAATTCACCACTGATGACTGACACACTCATAGCAACACAGACGCCTTTTCACTGAGTGAATCTGGGTTTTCAAGGTGAGCCTATTGTTACATTCACCACAGCAACATGATTCATGAAGTCAAGAGTCAATCTGATCAGATCTACATGCTTTCTTGAATCCAAATGTGCCTGAAAGTAGAATTTATACAGTCAGCATTATAACAGATACAGTGGTGTGAAAAGTATTTGCCCCCTTACAGATTTCTTCTGTTTTTGCTTTTTTGTCACACTTACATGTTTCAGATCATCAAACCAATTTTAATATCAGACATAGATAACCTGAGTAAATACAAAAAGCAGTTTTTAAATGATGATTTCATTTATTAAGGGAAAAAAGCTATCCAAACCAACCTGGCCCTATGTGAAAAAGTAATTGCCCCCTAAACCTAATAACTGATTGTGCCACCCTTGGCAGCAACAACTGCAACCAAGCGTTTGCAATAACTAGCGATGAGTCTTTCACATCACTGTGGGGGAATTTTGGCCCACTCTTCTTTGCAGAATTAATTAATTCAGCCACATTGGAGGGTTTTCGAGCATGAATGGCCTGTTTAAGGTCATGTCACAGCATCTCAATTGGATTTAAGTCCGGACTTTGACTAGGTCACTCCAAAACCTTCACTTTGTTCTTTTTGAGCTATTCAGAGGTGGACTTGCTGGTGGGCTTCGGATCATTGTCCTGCTGCATAACCCAAGTGCGCTTGAGCTTAAGGTCACGAACTGATGGCCGGACATTCTCCTTCAGGATTTTCTGGTAGAGAGCAGAATTCATGGTTCCATCAATTACGGCAAGTTGTCCAGGTCCTGAAGCAGCAAAGCAGCCCCAGACCATCACACTACCACCACCATGTTTGACTGTCAGTATGTTGTTCTTTCTCCGAAATGCTGTGTTAGTTTTACGCCAGATGTAACGGGACGCACACCTTCCAAAAAGTTCCACTTTTGTCTTGTCAGTCCACAGAAAAAGTGTGGGGGATCATCAAGATGTTTTTTGGCAAGTGTGAGATGTGCCTTTGTGTTCTTTTTGGTCAGCAGTGGTTTTCTCCTTGGAACTCTCCCATGGAGGCCATTTTTGCCCAGTGTCTTTCTTATTGTTGAATCATGGACACTGACCTTAACTGAGGCAAGTGAGGCCTGCAGTGCTTTAGATGTTGTTCAGGGTTCTTTTGTGACCTCCTGCATGAGACGTCAATGCACTCTTGGAGTAATTTTGGTAGGCCGGTAGTCCTGGGAAGGTTCACCACTGCTCCATGTTATCTCCATTCGGGGATAATGGCTCTTACTGTTGTTCGCTGGAGTCCCAAAGCCTTGGAAATGGCTTTGTAACCCTTTCCAGACTGATAGATGTCAATAACTTTGTTTCTTGTCTGTTCTTGAATTGCTTTAGATCGGGGCATGATGTGTTGCATTTTGAGATCTTTCAGCCTACTTCATGTTGTCTATTTAAGTGATTTCTTGATTCTACAGCTCTGGCAGTAATCAGGCCTGGGTGTGGCAAGTGAAATTGAACTCAGCTTTCAAAAATGTGGTTAATCACAGTTAATTCATGATTTAATAAGGAGGGGGCAATTACTTTTTCACATAGGGCCAGGTTGGTTTGGATAGCTTTTTTCCCTTAATAAATGAAATCATCATTTAAAAACTGCTTTTTGTTTTTACTCAGGTCATCTATGTCTGATATTAAAATTGGTTTGATGATCTGAAACATGTAAGTGTGACAAAAAAGCAAAAACAGAAGAAATCTGCAAGGGGTTCAAATACTTTTTCACACCATTGTATAACAGAAGACAGAGGGATGCATTTCAAGCTATTAATACAGCACCATCACTGTCACAATGTGCAGAGCCCTGTTGTTTCCAGAAAGAAAACATTTTGTGTGCTTTGACTTGAAGGAATATGACTCAGGATGCAGAGCTGCGCCTGCTGCAGTTGTTATTCCTGCCTCGCACTGTAGACCAGTGATTTACATGCAGGCAACAAGCTGAGTTCGACAAACTGAAACAGTCACAGCGTTGCATCCCTGACCTGATTACCCCCTGAACACCTGAGGCTATCTCAGCCAGGGACTCTGATTGGTGGAGATAATTATACATCACTTTTCTAAGATACAGCTGCCTTCTGGAGGCTCGACACAAGGTCACTGGTGCGAGGCAATGAAATTAACAAACTGTTCTGCTTTACGCTCTTTTGTTTCTTCATGCTGTTATCATCCAGCATCTCAGCTAAAAGCAAAGTGAGCTTTACCTTTGACTGACAGACTGAACTAACGACACAACAGATTTCTACTTTAGTCCTTAGATCGTATTTTGTCATTGTTCGTGTTAAACTTTTGCAATTCTGTCAGATTGACCTGATACCATTGTCCTTTCCAGCTGCTGTCACTGTGATGGTCTGAATGCAGACGTACATGATGCTGGATACATTACAGAGAGGGCAAACTTCAGGCAACTACATCTGCATTGGTATCAATTATGTGATCACAAAAGATAATGTTATGTGTTCCTATGACTCCTTTTATCACAGTGGAGAGTAAGAGTCAGTAACCCTGAGTTTCAGGATAATATAACACTGTCCCTATTGGACGAATGAAGTTAAATACCATTTAGATCGTTGTGTGACAGTAAACTTTGTCACATGATGAATTTGTGAGCATGGTCACTAATTCCAGTGGATAGTTGAATGAACGATTCTGAGTGCCACAGTGATGCTGAAATGAAATAACATTACAAACAAATGTACATGTACAAACAAAACATCAACTCAGACATTGTTAAACTTTGTGAGGCTGCTTTGGCCTCACTTCCTGTATTTCTGCTTTCATTTCCAGGAAATCTACACACTAACACAATGTCACGTTTCTGTGACTGTTTCTAATTTGCTAATTTGCACATTTATATTAATTTTCATACTTAAAAACATTTTGCCGTGATTTACTCCCCTCGCCCACCACCACCGCCTCTGGTCTGTCTCCATGTGTGATTATGATTTCTTGGCCACATGGGGGCGCTGTTCTGTCGGTGGGCACTACATGGGTGGCACAGACGACTAAAATCTTACAGAAGTCACACTGACTGCTGGTTGTAGCTGACCTGGAAGTTGCAGACCTGAACACTGAAAAGAGAAACGATCGTCCTACACGGGTTTTGATGTAGTTTTTGTTCCTGTTAGAGGTGCTGAGAGACGGAAAAATGTAAAAAAAAATCTTCTGTTTTTTCTTTATTTTAATTACAACAAGACAGGTGTGCACACACTTCAGTGACAATGTTGATCAATTTGGCTGTTCGCTTATTTAACTTAAAGCCTGAGGAATCTACAGGGTGTGGGCAAAGTAAAGTAGATAAGAGAGGTAATTGCGTGGGTGTAGTAGTTTTAGGCTGTGGCTTGTGTCGTGTGTTTGTCAGTCAGTGCTGCAGATGTGTTCCTCATTCTTGAAACTTTTCTCGTGGAGACACACCGGCGTTTTTTCGGCGTTTCACACTACTGCAGCAGCATCTGGACATCGGCCGATCTGCTTCTTTGTAACTCCGTAATTTTGACTGGAAAGCTGGTGTACAAAGACGGTGACTGTTGTATAGCGGACATGCTCTGTGTTATGTTACTTGTTGCCTCCTGTGTTGTGATAGTGAGGTACCACAATAACCCCCAGATTGCTGCTGTATTGATTCCTGTGCGCACAGCAGGACTGTTGTGTTGTATTGTGAGATGTTTCTGTTATTTTGTCCACTGCCTGCAGTTGTACACAATGGAAGCTTGCAGCAAATCATCTCTCATACTGCTGAAGTTAATTTATATCACATCTCTCCCAGGTGAGACAAAATGTTTCAACTTTGGCTTTAAAGAAAAAAAAAAGAACACACAGGGTTGTTGGCTGATATTGATTTTGAACGACTTAAAATGACTCTTTTATAGTCTCAGTTAATCACATTTTTTAGAACCTAGTTCTACACAGTAATATAATAGCACACAGCTTCCCTGTTATAACAACAACAATTTATGTGCTGTTGATGCCATGCTGTGTGTCTGGAAAAGGGTGAATTGTATAATTGCTATAAAAACAAAGTGCAGTCAAAGACAGGTCAACAAGACTGCACGTCTCTTCCCACCATAACGCCTTGTTTTTTGGCAGCTCTTGAGGCACAAAACGTCTGGCCTGAAGTGACTGGGTACCTCGGACATGACGTCACCCTGCCGTGCAAACGCCTCCCAGGACCAGAAGACAATATTATTCAGTTTCAGTGGGAATTCAAGCCACCAGTGGGGGAGAACATCATCATTATTGTTTCCAATGATGATTTTGGAGTTGAGGCTTCTGATACGTTTCTGAAGGAGAGAGTGAAGACTGAAGGATACTCTTTGATCATTAGAGATGTGGAAATGAGAGACGCAGGGCTGTACACCTGCACCATTGCAACTTATCCTAGTGGTTCACTTGAAGGAACCACCAACCTTGTTGTCCAAGGTGAGTAAGAAAAGCAGTTTTACACAAACTGGCGAATGGTATAGATAATTAACAAAACAAGCATGATCCCAAGCCAAAAACTGGCTTGAATACTGTATTTGGTTTCTGTTTTTTGACATTATATTATATTTTTGATCCTCCCATCCCTCACATATCAGTTGGGAGTGACATGGCTTTGATTGTCTTAGTAAATAAGTGGGATCACTTTAATAGATTGTGCTGTGTCACCGTGTGTATCACCCTATACTGTACACCACAATGATAACTTAACTGGAATTCGACAAACACCATTAACTTGAGATATTTTCACAGTAGACAACAATAACAGTCATGTTTCTTCTCCCAGAACAGATGCCGTTATCATCAGGGGTGGTTTCTGCTCTAGTGATTGCTGTTGTGTTGCTGTTGGCGATCATGGCAGTCACAGCTTACCTCGTCTTCATCAGAAGGTGTGTGTGTGTGATCTGTATTTTGCGTAGGAGTATAGAAACTGTAGAAAAGAAACTTGTTCCCATAACCAAGACTGTTGTTATGCATATATCAGCATTAATTCATGCATATTTTTACCAATAGCTGCTGTCACGCTGATGGTTATTTTTAGCCGTATCACTGCAGACTGACAAATGAGGAAGCTGATCTTTTTTCATTTGGGGTTTTGCAGTACATACATAGGAAATCAATTACAGGGAAAACCAGCAAACTTTGTCCAGCTCTGGGCCGCACAGTTTTCTGCCATTCTCAAGGTTGTTCAACTGATTCATTGCCATTTGTCCATAGGTCACACAGCTCTTTGCAAACATTTGAATTTTTATAAATTAAGATAAAGTTAATTCAAAACAATAAATATACCTGTTGTTGTTTGATAATAGAATCTTTTTTCATTTAAAATTGGTATATAATTTATACAGAAAGATTTTTTTCAGATCAGAAAGAAAAATCATTTTCATGTCAAAAATCCAATCAGGTAACCACATGCAGAAAAACTAACCAGAGTACTTTTGATTGCTTCACACAGATCTCATTCCTCAGCCAGACACTGTGTATACATAGGTGAGACCAAAACCAGAAGTTTCTTTTCTGTCTATTCTCAACCGCACCTCATAATTTTAACTTTTGTTATACCTTCTGCTCGTTTCAGTTCCCTTAACTAAAGCCTGTCTGTGTTTCAGATGCAGGTGGCCCAGTGATGGATATGGCCAGGCCGTCTGTTATTTTAAGAGAGGAGGTGAGTTCAGAGCTGATTAAGGCTACAGCTCTGAATTTAGATTGAGCTGAAATGGAATAAGTCAGATTAAGTTTAATTTTGAAGCTGTTGTGATAAGAAAAGGAGCTGTTTCAGCAAAGGAACATAATGATTCAACTTAGCAACAAGTCTCCACCTTAACAAACTCACTCTCACACTTACTCATAGGATGTGGTCTATTCTGATGTCAAGTTCAAACCATCCAGAGATGCTGCACCTTCATCCAATGACAAACACGTGGAGGGCGTGCACGTGGATGATGTCATGTACTCCGAGGTTCTAATTGTGCATCGACAACCCAAGTGAGATGAAATGTTCGTTAGAGTGATGTTGAAGTTCTTCCTTGTACTTGCTGAGGGCAAAGAAAGCTGCTGTATATGTAGGTGGCATGTACTATCATTTTGGTTTAATTTTAATCAGTGAAATTTAGCAATTTGGGGTTCAGTCCACCTGGAAAGTTGTTCGTAGAAACTGTGAAGGGATAGACATGTTCAATAAAATACTTGGCAGATTAGTGGCTGAACCATATGTCAAGCATCACCTAACAGCAGCTAAGTTCAACCAATCAGATCAACAAACCATATAACAGTCAAAAAACTGGCCGAAGCCAGTCGGGAGAAGAAATAAACAGCTTTTCTATCAAGAAAAACTCTCAGTGCCGTCCTTTGTTCTTCTTTTAATGAAGAAATACTCTGCTGTACAGATATGACAGATGCTTCAGCAGCATCTGCTCTAACCTCATCAGGAGCCGCCATTGTTGTTGTTTTGGAACAAACAGTTGCGTCTCTCCGTCATCACACCCAAGCCCTGCCCGACACCTGCCCCACACCTAAGCTTAAAGGCACCATTTGGTCAGCTGATCAGTTTGAAATACTGCAGGGGAGAGGACGTACGCGCTTAAACAGCCACAGAGAGCCATTTTCTGCTACCAATGTACTCCCAAATGTAGTCAAGGTGAATACTTTTTGGACTCAAAAAACAGCCTCATGGTTACTGCACCTGAATGTAACCCAGCAGTCTGCACATCTTTCTGCTGGATATTACTGTCATGTAATGGATGGGGAAACATGATCACAAATCTTATCTGACTTTTAACTAACCCTAATTTTGGGCTGTTCGTTACGCAAAGTTAAGAAGAACTAATCACACAAAGTTCCTGTTCCGCCTTTGACCTTTAACCATCAAAAGGAGGAAGACCAAAAATGAAGCCAAAAGTGGAAAGTGAGGCAATCAATAAGGAACCAACTCAGATACGTCTGGCCACCATCCTGTTCAGACAGATTTTCAGCACACCTCGCTATGATCAAACAGCCCATTCTGCTGGTAACGGAAACGTTGTACATGTATCTATGTATGCTCTTACAAAGCTGCCAGACTTAACTACTACTACTACTGTTTAAACAAAAACAGTACTTTTACCTTGTAGAACATGGGAGTTGCAAGCTTACTGCTACTTGGATAACGAGCTAACATGTTATTTAGGATATGAAATAACCATTTAAAACACCAGAATCATATAACAGCACAAACAGTTTGTGGTTTCAGTTTGGAAAGAGCTGTCTGCAGCGAGGTAAAGCAGTGAAAATATTCTAAATACAGCATACACTTAAACTGATATTAATTTCATTTTATGATTCAAATGTGATTTACTGCTGAAGTTGTCTCACTCAATTTCTGCAGTAAATTAACTTTCTAGATTCCCATTTTATTGTGGTTCAACTAGAATGGACATTATGATGTTTAAAGAAAATGATTAGCATTTGCATGTGAACCTTTTTTTGGATTTAAAGGAGTAAGAAAGAAAGGAAGGCTGGAGTTGTTGTGCTTGTACTCTTTCAATTTCTTACTTGCTTTTCTTTTTCCTAATAGGCCTGTTTCTTAAAACTTACCTGCAGCAGATTTAAACCAAAAACAAGAGCTGCATATTAGGATGCAATGCTGTATTTATTCCAATAATAGATGGTGGTAGTAGTTGTAGTAGTCTTTTATCCGACCGTGTGTTCTGTCTGCTTTGGGTCTGTTGTGCAGATGTTGCACTCTGAACATGCCATATGTAGAAAGGTGATAAAATCTAGTTTGCATGGCTGCTATAATGATGCATATCATCACTGTACAATACGTAACAGTTCTCAGCAGTGTTTCCTGACGGTGTTGTTTTGTGGGTGTTAGAATACGTCTGCTACACTCGCGTGTGAGAACACAACTAGTGATTTGTTGTACAAAAATACGAACGTAAGGGCTCATTTCATTTTTAATTGGCTGTTTTGTTACATCTAATTTGTATTGAAATGTTTTGTTCCTGCAGCAATAAATGTAACGTATTTGTGATATTTCACTGCTGTTGCTTGTTTATCAAATCCCACAGATGAGCCTATTGACTGAACCAACAGTGCACAGTTCTGTAACATTTGCGTACATTTGCTTTAAAATAGAACTTGTTGTCAGTGGCTGTTGATGCTTATTAATGTTTCACATTTCAGACCCTATCAAAGCTGTAGGTTTTTTTGTACCGTGCAGTTTTGTCATGGCAGGAAATAGATAAGACAAGTACTGTTTGAGGTGAATGTGTTAGTGTCTCCAGTATATCATTACTCAGATGAAGAAGAAGAAAAATTGATAGTTTCTTGCATTTAAAAAGTTGTCTGTCTGATAGCTCAAAACACGTACACCACATCATTTTGTGTCTTTGTTCTTGTTTTGCATCTCTTTGTGTTAATTTTGCTCCTCCTTCTGGTTTTTTTTTTTGTGTCCCTTTGTTGTTTGCTCAATGTTTATGTTATGTAAAAGTGTGAGTATGTCTGTGTCAGTGGGCCAGTTGTCTGTCAGATGTGATGAATGGCCGGGCTAAATTCTTAGAAATTACCTGGTTGGATGCATGTAATTAGTGTAATCCTACTATACAAGTATATAAGTACATTTGAAATGAGCAGTTTTGATGGGGCAAAATCTGTGTTATATTTGCCATAGTTAATGTGTGTGTAAAGTACAGCAGCTACATGTGTTCAATCTGTTGCGATTAGCTCTATAACAGCAGTGGTAGTAACAGAAGTATTATTCTTGTTGCTGTTGTTATTGGGAACAGGAACACAGTAGAAGCATTGTGTTAATCCTGTTCAGATCTGAATCCTAGCCATGTCCATTTCCTCAGGAGCCTTTCAATTAAACATTCAAGGAAATGAACTCCTCTCCACAATTGAGAGTTAAGGAAATACCACCCTGATCAAGGCAAGATAGCTGAAAACATGGTTTACTTAGAAAAGAGTTGAGCAATTTGTATAATCTTAATGAACGTGTACTAAAATGAGCAATAAGGAAATATTTGTTAATTTCACCTCATTTTACACACATATGGAGCCCAGTTTGAGTTTCTAGCAGCACTGTTTGTGTATTTGGATCCTCATTCCTCTTCAAATAAAATCCCTATGTTTGCATTTCATCAGCATACACTAAACAACGTAGATACATTACCATCACCACCATCATCAAAACGTGTACACACAGTTACATTTTTAATGGATTGACAGTTAAAACATTTATATACATTTACACTTACTTGCTTACACTTACAGGCCCGTCTTTAAGAACAGCATTTAAGCTGCTTCTTAAAATCTTTTATTTGTAGTTTCTTGTCCTTCAGCAACCAACTTTTGTTGGGAATCTATAATGGTTTATTGAATAGAGTTGTATATATCTATATGAATCTCATGATTCCCTTATCCTCATGAAGCACATTAAATCCACACTAAATATCCTACTGTGTGTATGCCAAGTTTATTTCAAGATTGATTCCATGATGGTGAACAGCACAGCCCAGTGTCATGCCTTCTTTTCTTCCCTCTGTTGTTGCAAACTCTGGTTTTTCTATGAAAGATATGTGAAAAAATTATTTACTGAGGGAATGTTCATGATATAATTTTGAGCTGCCAGGACTTCACAGAATCTTTTTTCTCCATTTATACTCTATTACTCAGTATAGCATGGCCACTGTGATTTCTCAATTATTATCATTATTATTATTGGTTGGAAGCTGTGGGTTGATTTAGTAGTGGGACACTATAGATGGACACTAATGACGTATGTGATTGATTGCTCTTATAAATAAATGCACCAACATTAAAGTGATGGTTACAACAGCAACAGTGAGGCTTAGCTTAAAAACTAGAAACTCTTTTATGATGTTTAAAAACAGAAATCAACGTATGTGTAAATTAACAACTGATGTGGTATTTTGTTGGCGAGTGGCCATGGTACAACAGTCATTATGGTGTTAGAAAACAATCCCCCCACAATAACCCTGTACCTACAAATTATAACTATATACTTTATAGTTTGAGCACACTTTAACATGTACATCATACATTACTGTCAAAGATGAATCTGTGTATATAATATCTGATGTTTGCTCATGTGGGGATTCTTGAATCCTTAATTTTGAATTCCTGAATCGTTGGGTCTCTCTCTTAATTAAAAAGTTTGGTCTAGACCTGCTCTTTATGGAAAGCATCTTGAGATGACGCTGTCATGAATTGGCGCTATATAAGATAACATTGATTGATTGAGTGATTGATGATATACTGCATATCGACATGTATACATGCATATACTGTAAATAAGCACCATATTCACATATATAAAAGTAACCTATAACTAATCATTCCATATCTATTCCAGCACTCTTCACACTCTGCACCCTTTCACTATTGTATTCTTTAAAATGTACAATTTGCCTTTTATGTTGACATTGTATGTTGTGGTTCATAGTTGCTTTTTACACACACACATGCCCATTTTTTCACCTACTTGTATTTGCATAATAGTTCTTGTTTTCAGCTCTGTTGGCCTTGTTTTTAGCTGTATGTCTATTTCTGTCTGTAAACACACTGACAGCAGCATAAGTCAAACTCCTTGTATGTGTAGACACACTTGGCCAATAAAACTGAGTGTGATTCTCTATCCCTCAGCCCGGGATCACTTCTCTGCACATCATTTGACCACATGAGGTCACTGTGCTACTGGGGGTTACTGACAGGAAATCATTAGTTTGTGGGTTGCATTTCGAAGACGACAAAACTGAGAAAACAGCAAGACCATTGTACTGTTGTGTTTCTGTCATTTGTTTGACCCCCTGTAGATGTGCACAATGAAAACCTGCAGCAGATCACCTCTTGTTCTTCTATGGCTCATTTGCATCACAATCTCAGGTGAGAGTTTTACATTTTGGCTTCTGCTAAAATGCTGCCTGCAACTTTATTAATGCCAGTGGTGACAGAAGTATTGAGATCTTTTACTTGAGTAAAATTATCAATACCACACTTTACAAATGCCCTATAACAACTTCAGTTCTGTATGTAAAGTTTTAGTTACTAATTTTACTTTACTTACTAAGTAAAATTACACAAATGTCAACAGCAAGATGTACTTACAACACCCTGAATTTAATTATTCATCAAACAGCATGGCCCCATACGTAGAGTTATATCAAATTATTATTACTGAATGATTTCTACTAGTTATAATTTCATTATTATACTGCAAAATAAACTCCTTATACTTTAGCTGGCTAAAATAGAGAAAATTAACAACACACTTGGTTAGTTATCTTGGTTATCTTATCATATCTTTTGTATGTAATCTGTGGTGGAGTAAAAAGTGTAATCTGAAATGTGCAGCAGTGGAATAAAAGTGTAAAGTTACATAAAACGGTACTTAAGTACAGTACTTGAGTCTGGTGCCTGGAGGGATCATAGCCAGTTAAAAAGAACTAAAACAAGTTTTTAGGGGCGGTGTTGTTCATGTGTTGACATTCAGTGGTTTTGATTTATGAATCTTACGAGCCACAATTAATATGATTTCACATAGTTCTACACAGTAATTGTTGGAGCCAACACAGAAATTAATTTGTATTTATATTTCTGAGTTGTATTTGGATCATGCATTGTTAATGATATATTTTCTGATCGATCATTTGAAACTTTTGATTTAGAGAAACGTTGCATTGCTATAATTATTCTACCGTATCTGGCGCTGGTCATCTCCTTCCTCCGCCCCCTCCTGCATTATAATCAGCTGACAGGAGACAGCTGGGGGATCTCTTTTGTGTTGGAAGGAAGACAAACAGATTTATGACCACAGGTCTTAATTTTGAGTTGTTCTTTTGTTTAAGTAATGAGAATTTAATTTGACGGAAAAGTCAACCTCAGAGAGTTTATTTGTTGACGTAACTTTAAATAAATGTACATCAAGGAACGGATTACAAGGATCTCTGAGAGTGCTTTTGTTTGTACCGTGAGTCTAAACTCATCTCCTGACCTCCAGCACCCCACACGGAAAAGTTGTCCCCACAGTAATATAATAGCACACAGCTTCCCTGTTATGACAAAGATAATTTGTTATGTGCTGTTGATGCCATGCTGTGTGTCTGGAAAAGGGTGAATTGTATAATTGCTATAAAAACAAAGTGCAGTCAAAGACAGGTCAACAAGACTGCACGTCTCTTCCCACCATAACGCCTTGTTTTTTGGCAGCTCTTGAGGCACAAAACGTCTGGCCTGAAGTGACTGGGTACCTCGGACATGACGTCACCCTGCCGTGCAAACGCCTCCCAGGACCAGAAGACAATATTACTCAGTTTCAGTGGGAATTCAAGCCACCAGAGGGGGAGAACGTCATCATTATTGTTTCCAATGATGATTTTGGAGTTGAGGCTTCTGATACGTTTCTGAAGGAGAGAGTGGAGATTGATGGATACTCTTTGATCATTAGAGATGTGGAAATGAGAGATGCAGGGCTGTACACCTGCACCATTGTAACTTATCCTAGTGGTTCACTTGAAGGAACCACCAACCTTGTTCTCCAAGGTGGGCATCAACTATTTGAACAGCTCTGGGATATATGGGTTTTGACTCAGAAGGTCCATTACAGCCTGAACAGGTGGAATTAGATTTAGGTTTACATGACCAATGATCAAAGCAAGGAAAACAGGCAGGCAAACACGTCCAAATGGGTCAAAAGCAGGTAGACTTAGTAGGTAGCAGGTCCAAAATTAGGAAAGGGTCATTAGGCTAGAAGAGAAAAAGAGGGCAAGTGTAAACTAGGGAGCAAATGAAGGAATTACGGGGTCTGAAATCATTTGGAGCTGCAGAATGTCATGAATTAACACTATTTACACCAAACTTAGATTTAAAATGATTTCATTAAGGAAAATTACAACATCATGACGACTATGACTTTTAACAGCTTGAGGCTGGCAGGTATGGGGAGTTGAGGAAAGTGCGTGGCCTGGGAGAAGTGTGCAGGGGCTGGAGACAGGAGCAGTGCAGAGGGATGAGAGTGTGGCTGAAGAGGGAAACTGTGAGGCAGATTGTGACAAGATGACAAGCTCTTGTGACTGTCAGCCAGTTAGCTGTCTGTATAAAGACCTCAGCGTAAAAACAATGGTTTGTTGTTTTACAAAGGGATATGTAGTGAATTATTTCTTGTCCAGGACTGGATGCCTGGCAAGACTCGCTCTTTCCCCATTTCCACTCTTTATGCTAAGCTAAGCTAACTGGCTGTAGCTTCATCTTTAGGTACTCTGTAGACATGAGAGTCTAATTCTTGGCAAGACACTGAGATGTTTGTATGAAACCCTCTTGGCCAGGTGTGTGTTGAAAAATAGATTTTGATTTCAACAAGACTTGTGTGAAGAAAGACTCTCACATGGTTTGGAGTTGATCATAGTCGTGTTTCTTTTCCAAGTTCAGATGATTGCTGCTGGTCTATTTGTGTTGGTAGTTGTGACCATGCTTGCCACAACTTCCTCCATCATCATCATCATAAAAAGGTTTGTGTCTGAAGCGTATTTCATGTTGGAGTGTACAGTATGAGCTGTGGAAAAAGCAAACTCCTCCCATGACCAAAAGGGTCATGAAATGAGATATTACTTTTTTTTGATCAGTAACTAAAACTTAATCCTCTACAGCATCACTGCATTATACATTTGTTTTATTCAAACCGTAAAGAGAAGCTGTAAATCAATCCAATCCAGTCTAATCTAAACTTTTTTATAACATAATTTAAAAGCAACAGCAGTTGACTGAAAGTGATGTACAATCAGAATAGTAAAAACTGTCACTGGTTTAAAGTCACGTCCAGCACAAGAATTCTAATCAAAAGTACATTTTCTTTACTCAGACGTGAGGCTTTGGTCAGGCTCCATGACTGTACTGGTGAGATGGAAATCACAAGTTCCTCTTCTATCCATTTTTAAACAGCACCATATTAATTTACATCTCTTGGGTTTTGTCGCAGTTCCCTTGACAAATGCTTGTCTGTCTTTCAGATACAGGTGGTCCAGTGATGTGTCACTGACACAGATGAGCTGGGTTTGGAGTTGGTCTGAGGCTGCATCTTTAAATTATAGTTGAAACATTTTGATGAGTTTGATTTTTTTTTGTTGTAGAAGTAGTTTGAAATAGGGCAAATTTTAGCTAGAAAGTTTGAATGCCAAATCTCACAGACCCTGTATCAGTGTGAGGGGTGTCTATTGGCCCCCACTCTTTGGTATCGTCCTCAGAGAGAGGGAGATGCGCAATCCTTTAGCAGAGACCCAGAGCAGTGGGGGGCTCGTCGTAATTCTACTTTACTTATCTTATTTGCTATGCCTGTAGATAGATATACGCAAACTGTATATACAGTATTAATGCATGCTGTAAATGTGTCACTCATCCTAAGCATAGAGGTTGTACATGATTGCACAGGTTAAGTTAACACTGTATCAGTCATCAGTCAGCCTATGGTATCTTGTCATTCATAAGACTTTATTTAGAAACTTAATTGATTATTTAGGAGGAGATTGGAACAAGTAAAGAAACTATAGAAAACTGTAAAACAAGAAGAAGCCCAAAGATAGGTCTGTTACAAAAAGCCCATAACATTCTTCCCTTCAACAAATGTATCTCTTGTTAACACCAGTATTAGCTCAAAGCACCTCAGTGCCTACATACAATTTCATGACTTGTTTAATTATATGTTACACTCAAGAAATTTGCTTCTTGATGAATGTGTAAGGCAAAAAGTCTGCACGAGTCCCAGGGTGGTACATGACTGTACTGACTGAGGTCATTTCCCCAAGCAGCAAAGAATTGTTTTTGTTCCTGTGTTGCCCAGTTGTGGTAAATTGACAGGCAGTGTTGACAGAAAAGTTCCTTTTTCTTCAAACTGCCAAAGCGGAGAAAACAAATACGACAATTAAAACCCACACAGCTAAAAGGAAACTAAACTGGGTAAAAAAAATTACCATTGGAATTATGTGAGAAAATTAGATTCTATGTACACCATGTTTTTGTGATTTTTTTCATCTGAAATAGACACAACGTTTGGCAACTAAGATGTAAATCTCTTTCTCCAGTGTTTTAATTCTAAAGAGAGAGAAAAGCTGCAGTTGTGTTTGCACTCCTTTAAATTCTGCCTAATTCTTCAAACATACCTACAGCAGCTTTAACCCAAAACAACTATTGCAACAATTGCTTGCTTTCCTCTCATCCTCTCCCTACTTTACTGACTCTCCCAATCTGTTTTCCACTGAAAGTCTATGCATGAGAATTGCTGATAATCAGTGTTGTGGGTTTGAAGTATTTCAGTCCTGCTGATCAAATCATGTTAGCAAGCAGGTAGGAGCGACAGTGTAGCTGTAAGTTGTCGCTACATTTGAACTAGTTGTTAATAAAGTTTTACATTTTCACAGACCTTACCAAATCCATGGTTTCTCTTCTTTCTTATGCTCTGCATTTTTTCTGCATTTTGTTACTTTACACTTATACTCTTATTTTCACTTATATTAATTTTCAGAGGGAAATGTACATTTTACTAATACTGCGTTTATCTGAAAATTATAGTTATTTCTGTACTGTGTATATCAGATCAGTTTTTTTCTTCATTGGGAACTACTAGCTCTACCTCAACTGGCTACAGTCAAATGCTGCCTATACATAGATGTATCAGTGCTAACAACCTCACAATGTCATACATGATAATATATTTCAGTCACAGGAGTCATTTCCCTGTAGAGCAAGTACTTTTGCTTTTGATACTTTCATAACATTTTCCTGATAAAATCTGTGGTTTTTGAAGTAGTGGTTTGTGTTTTTACTTGTAATTGACTTGTAATCCCACTGAGTCTTTTCCTTCGATCCCTGACACGATTACAGTGTTTTCATATCAGTAAATCACATCGCTCAGACTTAAAAAGAAAAAAATGCTATCAGCTGTCTACTCAAAAAGCAAAGACACGTGTCACTGTGAGACTGTTTGAATATTTTATTCCAAAAAAGGTTGTGTGTCTATAGGTTTTAACAACAGGGCGATCTCTCTGCAGAACATCATTGCGCCTTCACCGCAGCAACTCCCATCCCCCACCCGTCAACCACAACCACACTATAGAACCTCTTGCTCTTCAATAGGAATAATAACAACAATTTAATCATAATATTCATCATCAGTTTTAATAATCCATTTAGCACTAGTATAGAAATATGAAAAAATACCAAAGAAAAGAACATAAAAGTAAACAAAAAGGTTTGTTTTGTGGAGCGACTGTTCAGGCACCCCATCTGATTTGTTTTGTGACCCTCCCTTCCCTTTGATATTCATACTTGCAATATTTGGGCTTTTTAGGGTTTGTACCCTCCTCTTGTCCACACGAATGCTTCGCAGCTCATAAATGCTTTCAGCTGATGTTTAAAGCTGTTGATAGCCACTTACTGGCTATGTGGTGCTGTCACAAATCAAGTTTTGTGAATTTGTATACAGAACAAAGCAAAGAAGACATGGAGAAGAGACTGAAAACACATTTTGAAACAACTGAAACAACTGGCAGGTCTATAGCCAACAAGCAAATCAGAAATTAAGATGTTGTGGATGGTGTATGTGTGAGTGAGTGCTTGTGAGTAATTGTGACTACTTGGTTGTGGCTCCTGTTGCCTTGTCAGCATTCTGAACACAAAGGCAGAAGTAAACAGAGAGAAAGAGACACGTCAAATCCAGGCGTGCTTCTGCTGACAGCAATCATTCAGAGAAACAGCATAATGTGCACAAACAATGTTATCATTCATTATCTGGAGCACAATGGTGTCAACAAATCTGTTTCACTCCAAAATGCATAATTTCATACAACAATGCAATGTTTGCCCAGACAACAATGCCACTTTTTTTCTTTTTCAGGGGCTTTGTATTGGACTGAACCGTTGGTTTTGCATGTTACCGCACATATTTTATTTGACTGCTGAGCATGGATAGGTGGGACGCCAGTCGGGGACCGTGTTCTTGTAGCTGTACTAGTGGCTGCTCCTGTTTGGTGAGATCTGAGATGACAGCATGAAGCCTCTCAGTTTTAAGTTAAAAAAAAAAGCAGCTGGTTACTTTTGGTGTATTGGAGGAGACTCATGGGTGGCAAAACGTTTTCAGAGACAAGGATCGTGGCACAGACGAGGAAACTGACATTCAAAACCAGGATCAAAATAGGGCAAAAGGAAAAAAAATAAATCTGACATTCGAGACTTGAGAATCAGCTGCTGAAAAGCATTACATTCATAAAATCTGCTGCCATGAAATCAAACCATAAAAGACAAATAATAAACAAACCTAGACACTGAGCAGGATGATGGAAATCCATAATCTTGCATTAAAAATGTTGCATCAGCTAATCCTCCAATCTTGGATGTCAGCATTTTCTTGAACAAAATGTGTATAACTTAATATATAATATCTATAATTATGGGTGTGTATCAACCTGTCTCCTAGTTCAGTAAATAGTGAGTCACTCTACAGTGAATATTTTGGGAACTGATTAGGTAACTGCTTCAATGAACACTGAGACTCTGAGTCAATGACCTGCAGTGCAGAAAATGCTAATACAGCACTAAATAATGATGTCATACAAAAATATATGTAATCTGGGCATGGTAGGTTATTGTGCAAAAAAATCAGGAAATATGATCCTGTTTAAAATGTCTGACACCTCTGAGGGGAACCCATTCACAGTGTTGTTAAACCACAGACATCTAGGCTGCAGCACATAAAAGTAATAATGGGTATGTTTGATTAGAGTGAACTAAAGGGTAATCATGCTGCAGAACCAATCACACCTGATATCTGCCATGCATTCATGTGAATAAGTAGATTGCAGCTCATTCTTTTACTATGGACCTAAAACTGATCGGATCTGTTTTACTTGTGATCCTGAACATCCGTGGAAGCAAACACTTAATTCCATTTGGATTAATAAGATGACTGATCTGCCCACAAACAGACGATGGTGGGAGGTGTTGGTGTATAAAGCAAAGCAGAATTAAATAAGGCAATATTGTATATTCTTTTCTTGTCAACAAATCCAACAAAAAGACCAAAACCACCAATGTGTTGGTCTGTCTCTCAATACTTTGTGTCTTCCACAACCTGTTTGTGGCACTCAGCTCCGAGCCCCTTTGGTCCCACCGCAGACCCAACTCTTAAAAAACTGGCACAAAAGTATTCTTTCTTTTTTTATTTCTTAACAGCTGGGCACTGCAGTTTTTAGCAAACATTCCTCAAACCAGTGCAACGATGTGACTCAATGTGTTTTTAAGCTGTACGGCAAGGAGGAAAAAGCTACATGAGGCTTTGGCTACTTATTAGTCAGATCAATTCATTGGTACTTTTGCTCATTTTATTTGTTGACAATAAGAATAATGTAGTGTCACCAGCCTTATTCATTTAATGCGCCCTATGATGGATCGGCTACCTAAAGCGAGTTTGTGCAACTTAATTTTTATACCACAAGTACTTGGTGTACAGTAAAAGCAGTAGCTATTTGGTTGATTGGAAATCTGTGTGAAAACTTATGGTGTGCTTTGAATTATCACCAGCAATAATGTGAAGTGTACACAATTTGAAGTTAAAGGGCTAAAACATTGAAACATTGCACTGTGGCTAATATACTGTAGCATTTAGTTTGGTTTAGCTGGAGTTTCGCACAACAGTAGAGCTGTAACGTTAACACCATAATTAAAAGAGACCAGATTCCCTTCACAGCTGTAGTGAAAAACATGTATTTCTTCTAAATCTATTTATCAGCATGTTTCCTTGTGTTCGACCCCCTCCTGAATGAGTCCCCTGCCACCGAGGGGAGTAATTAGGCGATCAAAAGCTTGAGACAGTATTGACAAGGCTGTGTTGAGTCTATCACTCTGGCAGGAGCCTCTGCTGTGGACGGCCAAGTCTGTCTGTTTAACAGAGAGAAGGGAAGAAGCTGCAGCTACAGCCTGCTGGCGCATTAACAAGCCCCTAAAAAGATGCCCAGAATTAACAGATCAGGACAGATCTAATAATGGAAGTTCAGTTAGGGATTTCTCATTCAAATTCAGCAGTTTCCTCTTCACTGTCTGCCTTTTTCTATCACCTCGCTTTCTGTTCTTCTCTTTCTCGCTCCTCTGTCTCTGGCTCTGCCTCGCCCGGTCTCTATCTCTTCTACGCTGTGTGAACAGAGGTGAAAAAGAAGTAAAGGCTTGGCAAGCGTTACCCAGGATAACGAGGGACATTAATTTCACATTTCAAAGCCTTTTGCACTCTCTCTTCTTTTTGTGGCTGTCTGATTATCTAACGTTTGTAGAGGGGTGCTGTTGCTGGGTACATGGTTCTCCTCACTTTGAGTAGTTACAGAGAGACTAACAGGAAGCACAAATTTTAACACACACACACACACACGCACACACAGTGTAAAGAAAGGCAGACCAACAGTTTCCTCTGCTACTGTTTGCATTATGTTGTCTTGAAGTTGTTTCATCCACCTTCCCTGATACCATCCAAAAAGCAGCTGTGGGGCACAGGGAGGGACACAAAACTCTTGAAACACAATTTGCCGAAGTCAAGTTTCTTAATATGTCATAATCCACCATATTGTCACATATAGTCTGTATTTAACTCTGTAATTCCCACTTAGAACAATGGTAGCAAAGCAAAAAAGACAACAAAAGAAAAACAAAACAACAGGAAATAATTCTCTGGAAGTCTTTTAGTTGCTTAGTTTTTAATCACATACGGATACAGTATGTCCTCCAACAAGGCTTCATTTTACTAGAAGGGTAGTAAGCTTCCAGGGAAGTTTCTGTGGAAGAAAACCAGTGCCCTCAATTCTAAAGGTAAAGTGAGATGTGAGTGAGGAGAGACAAAGGAGGCCAATGGAAACCATCATCTGGTCATGTGCATTTCCACTCAGATTTGTCAAAACTGAACTGTTCTTCGGAGCTGATTGAAGAAGCTTCACTGACTGCGTGCTTGTTGCCTCAAGCTCAACTGGAAAAAGGGTTGTGGTTATTCCTGTTTATTCTCCTTTTAAAGGTTGTCTCATTTTCTAATGATTGCCCTCGTAGAGTTTCTCTGTCTCTCCCCCTTTTGCTCTCTGATGAATTTCATGTGTGGAAACAAGCCGTGTTTCTCTCAGCAGCACAAATGGTCCCCAGTCACCTCATCATCTGCTCCTTGCAGCCATCTCACACTGCCCATTGCTTCTGGTCTCAGTCCTGGTCACCCAATAGGTCTGTGGTGTTGCTGTTCTGTGGAGCTGGAATGGGCCGCGAGGTATGAGGTGGTGAGCTGTGGTGTAGCCGTCTTGGGCTGGGCCCCCCTCCGCCCTCACTGTCTGTGTTGGATGAAGAGGGGGGAGGGGGTGGGGGTAGCCTGGGCAGGGGAGCTGATGAAGGTGGTATTCTTGTTGTGGTTGATGCTATACTGCTGCTTGATCTCAGGTTCTGGATCCTCCGGCACTCCTGACAAATCCTCACGTGGGTGCAGCTGCGAGCAGGCAGCATCACAGGGGTAGGGGCTGGTGGAGGAGGGGTGGTGTTGGCTCCCAGTGGATCATCCAGGATCCGCTGGGGCCCTGGGCCCAGATCGGGAGGGCCTGTTCCTCCACCTGCTCCACCTCCAGCTCCACCTGTCAGTGGGCCAGCTCCACTGTAGAGCTTGCCGTTGCTGAGGCGCATCTCCCGGACCAGGCGCAGGGGCCGAGGGGCCCCCAGAGCTATGCGTGTGGGGTGGCGCAGAGCTGCTGAGCTGCCGAGGGGCCGACGGCGCCGCATGCGAGAGCTCTTCTTACAGGAGACGGCGTTTCTGAACTCTGTGATCATCTCCCGACAGACAGACACCTAAAGGAGAAAAGGAAGGAGGGAGGGAAAGACGGAAGGGAAGGAGGCAAAGGTAGGAGGGTGCCACAGACACAAAGTAGGCAGGCAGCAGAACAAGACAGTGATAAAGGCAGTACATAAATAGGAGAGCGGAAGAAAAACAACAAAAATGAAAGGAAAAGCAAAACAAAAAAAGAGAAGAGCAAGGCGGGAACAAGGCAGAAAGAACAGACACAGTAAGGCATGGTAAAGAAAAAAGTCGAAGGAGAAGCGAGGGCACAGAGATCAACAAATGAGAGATGGTTTGAAAACAGAAATGAGGAGGAGATGGGGAAGGATGTGGAGATGGATAGAGATGGGAGAATATCCCAGGAGCAGAGAGAGTTATTACAATCCAAACACACAAAACACCAAAATGTTGTTTAGTTTATGGGCACTTCATTATGGCACTATGCACTATGAACGGACAGGCAGGCCTGCAAACTCAGGTGCACGTACACAAAGGCACACTCACACATACAGCAACTGTGCGCACGCACTCATACTCACACACACAGTAAGACGCGCCGTCACACCCACAAATCTTTTTCATCATTCCAGCAGCACGACTACTGTAACTGGCACACATGACGGACAAAATGCATCAACATGTCCACTACAGACAAACAACATTCTCAGTGAAATCATAATAAAAAGGTCATGTGCTCACATAAACAGAAACAGTACTCGTTATCGGAGAACAGACACTGATGGCCGAATGACAGGAGGTGCGGTTTGAGAGAGAGAGATAGAGGAAGACACACGGTGAGATGGGTGAGAAGTAATCCAAGAATGGAAACGAAGAATACCAGCGTACATGTGAGGCATGTAAAAGAAGATACATCATGACATTTAATGCCAGGAAAAAAGATCACACTACTTCTTTATGCAAGCAAATATTGGCATTTCTCAATATTGCTTATCTGTACCATCAAGATTAGCTCACAAACACTTACTGCCATACTGTTAAACACCAAACACTAGAATGGCACACAGACTTCAAAACAGGCAGAACATGCAAAGTAAAATCAAATTCTCTGTTGTTCTTTAAAACACTTTTTGTACACTACAGCAGTTCAGTGCCGCATACTTGAACATTCCTCTCATCTCACATGCACATAACGCATTGACCCTCAAATGTTACACACAGACACAAACAAAAACATATAAATGGAGGCAAAAGCTGAAAAAAATACTACTCACTCTCACACACAAACACACACGCAGACAAACACACACACACACACAAAAAACAACATAATCAAAAGGGTTGGCGGGATGCCATGGGAACCTACTGGGGTGTGTCTGTGGGGTCGGCGAGGGCAGGTATGGGGGCATACCTCATCAGTCTCTGCCGAGCGGCGTGTCGACCACACAAACTCCATAATGGCCACAAACACAGCAATGATGAGGCCACAAATCAGCACCACAAAGATGCCCCCAATGTTCTCCATGCCCAGACCTGAAAGTGGGCCACATCAGACAAACATTAGTGCACACATGCAGAAACACACCAACCCTGGCATGGTTTTAAATGTCTTTTTTTAACATACACCACAGCCTGTCAAAACAGGAAATTGTGTAGCCACATTTTGGGAAATACAGCTGTTTGCTGTCTCAATTAGTTAGATGAGAAGATTGGTAACATTCTTGTGTCTTTGCATTAAGCATGAAGCCATCCTCAGCAGCTGATTAGCTTAGCTCAGTGCAAGTCACCTAGCCTGGCTCTGTCCGAGGGTGACAAAATCTGCCTACCAGCACCTCTAAAGCTTGCCAAGCGACCAGGGAAGTTAAAACCAGTCAAAACATGCCTTCTCATCTAACTCTCGGCAAAGATAGTTATTACTCAAGTGACCTCATTTTCTCCTGGAGACCACAGACGTTCAGCCTGTGTAACAAACTACATCGAGTTTGTATGACATGGGATTTACCACTAAGTGATGGTCTAAGAGTACGAGCCAATGTTTTTGGAGCTTGGCTCATACAAAGGAATAAAAATCTGGACTCCTCAGCCTCTGCAGCTTCAAGTTGGACCATTCTTTTTAAAAAATCTGTCTCTGGCAAGGATCTCTATTTTATGTAAGTGCAATACCAAATCACTGGAGTGCTCTCTCAATTGAATTAAAAAATCTAAATGGCCCATGAGGAAGTGGCTGAGTGAATACCAAAATTATGGGGCTGTGAAATGCTTGAGATACATTGTACAGATGAAGCTCAATGATGCTGAAAAGTGAAGCATGAAATCTGTTTTTTTTTTTTTTTCAGAGTTACCAAAAACATTTTTGAAAGAGATCTTCATCCGACAGTGGTGGAATAAATGCAAGGCAGTTTCACTGTCCCTGTCATTTATACAGGCTCAGACACCCACATACACAGATGACATGCACGCGTAAACAGACACACTCACTCTAATAAAATTCCCATTACAGACCACCTGAGACAAACAGAAGACATTTGGGAAAGTAGATTGTGCTAAGCACCCTTCACAAGGACATTAGGTTAGACATTAGCAGCCATTCGCTGGACTGTAGCAGAGACTGAGGAGACGATTAGCCTACTGAGGACATTAGAGAGAAGGAGGGAGGGTAGACAGACAGCTGCAGTCGACTGACCCTTGGCACGGTGGTCCTCCTCTTTGGGACATTGGCCTCCTTCCCACCACCTCCTCTTCAGTATCTCCAGCCTGTTATTCTCCTGCAGCTGGAGGATGGCCAGTGTGATCTCATCTCTGAACGGAGACCCTGGCAAATGACAGGAAAGCCGGATAAGAGCAGGTGAAGGAGGACAGAAAAGGTGCAACAAAAGAGCCACAAACACAAGAGGTTATTTCAAAAGCGGAGAAAAACATGAAATGAGGAGTGGAAAAGAAAAGGGAGAAGAGAAATGGGAAAGAATTACTGTCGCAGGCATGAGATGGCGAAGAGTGATCTTACTGTGAGAATAAGGAGAGGATTAGTGAGAGATAAAGAGTGAGATTACAACCAGACAGAGCCAGCGGTACAGCTGCTGGTCAGACAGCACACAAAGTGCGTTATGAGCTAGATACACTAGGAAAGAAGGGGAAGGTTTAAAGGGTCAGTTCAGCAGAAATTGCAAATATATTTTGTGACTCTAATGTTACAGCAATGAAGAAAATCAGCAGAAGCCGGTCGGAACAGTTCTCATTAAAACTACTTTCTGCAAGAAAACAGACCCCATAAAAATTGTTGATAGTGTGCTCCGTGAATTGTTCAGAGTAGCAGGGATATTTTTTTTTTTTCCCAAACGCAACCCAAACTGCTCCAAAACAACCTGTAAACACAGCATGGAAAACAATCTCAGATAGCATTTGACTAGATCATCCCCTACTCTAGCCGTTATCCTCTGGGAGGGGCAGCAAATCACTTCCCACCATGACAAAACGATTTCAAAAACATAGTAGTGTTATTCCCCGCTGCAATAGAGAACCTGAACTCCGAGCTCCATAAGCATATATTGCCCACTGAGTGAGTTGTGGAGCCACTGTTGTTGGATATTGGACTGTGAATTGTCACTATGTGTTTGTTGTCCATATAGTGATGCTGAAAGAAATGCACTTTTACACACTGTACCTATGACACAATCCAGCAACTCATCTCTGTGGTTATCAAAGTGAATTCAGTCGAATTAGAAGAATAGTTCAGTGTTTTGGAAAAAAACGTGTTTGCCATCTTGCCGAGAGTTAAATGAGAAGACTGACACCACTCTAAATATAGTATCAAATATCAGCATTACTCTCTTTTTTGTCAACATCAAGACCTGTCTCTCCTCTCTGGTCTGTCTCTTCCTATCTGTGTCTGCTCTCCATGCTAATCTACAGTAACTCTGCTTCATCTTTCTCCACACCTTTGGTCCCTCATATCTCACTTTCTGTCCTTCCCCTTCCTCCCTCTAGTCATCCCTTCCTACTCCTCCTTAGAGCAGACAACTGTGGAGCTTCAGAGGAGCTGGACGTGCATGGAAAAGCAATTAACTGCATGTTCAGCATGCATGTACTTCCAGTTGAAACACTTACTAATCCCTTAAATAAAAAATAAATCAACCACGAACAAGACATTTTTCAGATCTAATCTCTCACCAATCAGTACCACTACATGTGTCTAATTTAGCATAATTGATCTCGTGCAGGTGTTTCTGCCTCTCTGATAGTCAATTGAGGTTTTTGTTTTGACCAGCATTTTAGTTGTATATATCATCTTTTTGACTTTTTTAACTACAATAAATCAGTGTGACACTACAGATCACAACAGGCACAGACAATATGAAAGCTATGTATGCATATCGAGGACTGCACTGTAGTATCCAGTCTGCCCTCTGTCCACCATCTGATGAAGTGGTAGCACTGCCCCCGCTAACAGCTAACATTAGATTTTTAGTGCAGCTAATGACAACACAAATCCTTCCAAAAAACACTGCAGATGCAGCCGCCGTAGCTCTTTCAAGGTGTTATTTTTTCAGTTTGGATGAAGACCAGAACACCTTGAAACAATCCTGCAATATCCAGCCCCACCAAACATGTCGGAAATCCAGTAATAGGCAAAGGAAATGAAGCATGGGGTTTGGATTAAGAGCAGCGGACCTGAATGTCACTACCTTCGGCATCTCTTGACCACCAGCAAGACCAAATGCCGCAGCGGGCAGTGCGACTGTCCCAGAGGAGAGGGCAGAGACAGGGCTAAAAGCTAAGTTAACCCAGCTTGGACCATCTGCTCCTGGCTTATGTCTGCTCACAGGTAGGTGGAATGGATGAAATGGGACTCAGGCTGGCCAAGTAACAGGAAATCAGTTTGTACCAACATCTTTACAGAGACCTGATCCACATCTTTACAGAGACCTGATCCACATCTTTACAGAGACCTGATCCACATCTTTAGAGACCTCATCCACATCTTTACAGAGACCTGATCCACATCTTTACAGAGACATGATCCACATCTTTAGAGACCTCATCCACATCTACGTAGACCTCGATCTCAGTGGCCTCGATCAAACTGTTGCTCTGTTAATGTTTCCCCAACTACAGAATGCTACTTAAAATATTTTTGCTATATTTACATAGCACTCGGAGAATCACACATAAATTACTATGCAGTTGTCTTGATTACAACAGTACCCTATATTTTCATCATTATCATCTTAAGTTATTAACAGTATTTAGTGGTAATGTATTATCAGTGGCCACAATCACTTTGTAACATATGTTTAGTGAAAAATGTTTGTAATGTAATGAAAAGTTTTCTTTAGATTGATACGCTAGTATTACCCAGTGGCATGCCGATGCCGTAGCCTTTGGTGTCCAGCAGGCCTCCTATCTGCGTGAGATTACAGTTGAGGCCGCGGTGGTACTCGTTCATGGTGCTTTCCATCAGGAAGGCATACTTGGAGTTGACCACGCGGGCGATGCCCTCCTCAGTGCTCTTCACAAATACACTGGGCTGCTTGGAGTTCATGTAGTTCCACATCCGCTGGTAGGTCTGGTAACGTGAGTTCTGTAGAGAAATGGGAACACAACAAAGGAATTTAAACTGCAACTTAACATGTTTGGACATTCGTGGTTCCCCACGGGTTCTATCATCTGTTTTTGAAGCAGAAATCAAATGGAGATCAATGAAAATCAAAGACGGAAATTGAGAAAGATGTATCCTCGATAAACAGGAGAGGGAAGTACACGTAGAACAGAGAATCCAGTGAGAATAACAACAAGCAGTGTAAAATATCAATGGCAAATAGAGGGAGAAAGGGTAGAAAAGAGAAGAGGGGAAAAAAAAGCAATGCGAATCAAAACAGATTATTCGCTCATGGCATAGCTGATGCATCATCTTTCATACAGATGGAGGTAAATCAGCACACAGGAGGTGGTTCAGCACTTAGCAAAAATGGCAGGCTCCAAAACAGGATTAAGTGTTTAAAGTGTACAATTACATGTTGTATCTCTGTGTATTATGTGCGAAGAAAGGAAAAGAGTTGAGAGGGCGACATCTGTGTGTAACAATGCGAGTGTGTATTGTATGTATGTCTGTGTGGGTTTGTGTGTGTGCGCGTGTATGTGTGTCTGTGTGTGTGGATTAAGCATTGAGCGGAATAATGTGCTGTAGCATTGAAACTGGCTTATGTAGGCAAACATAAACCAGTCTCTTATATCCCCAGTGTGGACCAACCATGACAATGCAAAACACACACATTCACAATGTGGCATGTAGCCAGTTCTCACGCATGCACTCAAATAAATAAATACATATATTTTTATACACTCACCTACACACACTCCCACATGAAAACACACCTACACACAAAGACAAAACACACACACACACACACACACACACACACACCCACTCTATGACAAACACAGATGCTGACACAGATGCCGGAAGCGCTCTCATGAGCAAACACGGGCAGTCAGCCACTTAACACAAACAGCCATTAAGAAAACAACGGAAGAACTCGGAGATATAGTGGCAGATATGAGGACAACCACTCACTCCAGGCACAGCAATAACGACAAAATACTGCACTAAATCACATAGGCACACACAAACACTTTAAGAAAAACAGCTGCCATTAAGGCAATTCAGGATAAAACACACATACACCCGTTCAAAAACCCCGGACACAACGCCAACCAGAGCCACAGCTGCTGCAGCAGGTCATACCATGAAGAAGGTCATGGTGCTCCCTCCGTGGATGGTGCCATACTCAATGTTGGTCTGGTCAGCCAAGTCGTCTGGAGACTCGATGGGGACCTCCATCCTCTGGACAGTCAGGAAGGCTGCCAGGTTGGCCGTGTAGGAGGAGATGATGATCAGGGTGAACGCCCACCTGTGAGGTGGAGACAAACGGAAGAATAAAGTGAGATGGGTAAGTAGGGACGGACAATATGGATAAGATCACGGCATATGTAATTTCCAGATCAAAACATACCATGATAAATTGTCTGGAAAATCAATTAAGAGACTTTTTGTAGGTTAACCAGCCAATTAGAATTCTTTGTTGTGAGCTAATAAAGCAATGGAAAAACATGAAAAAGCAAGATATTTCATCATATTTTAAATCATATAAAAATCCAATATTGCTATAAATCCTTGCTATAAATTTGTCCACAATGGCCAAACACACCAAGAAATGTCAAAGGGTGAGATATCTTAATATAATCTGTAACATTTCTGAAATATATTATTTATATCGGGGTATTTGTAATCATATCACACAACACTAATAGTAAGTAAGAAACTCAGAGATGGGACTCTCTTATGACTTTTCTTGCATGTCCAAAAACGCTCTTTAAGAACAACATCATTTACCCATTTTACTTAATAATATCTCATATCCATCAGCTCAGTGTAACTTGCTCTTCCTGCCTTCATCCCTTTATTTCTTTCTTCGTATTTCTGTGAACTTGGCATTTTTGCATCGTTTACTTGAAATGTTGGAGCTTAGGGACTGAAACGTATGGGCTATATATCAGCTCTATGCTTAAACTATAAAATGTAAATGTCATTGTCTCGCATAGCAGATGTGCTAAAAGAAACAACAGCAAGGAAAAATTAAGGTTTTGATTGAATGAATTATTTTGCGTAAATCACATGCCAACAGGGGACTGAGTTTCTCCAATATGGCCTCTAATATCTAAAACAGTTTGCTATACGTTGTCATTGTCATTGGACGATTCTGCTAATATGTTTTGTTTAAAGACTGATTTGTATGGCTTGGACTTCTTGTCATAATCTGTATTTACTGCCACCTCTTACTGAATTGTTTTTCATATACAGTATATCAATCATATAACCTTGCTAACCTTGTTATTATCCTCTTTATGATTACACTGTGTTTAAATGTGTTATTGTATTTTATATCGTCTCTTTTGGCTTACCACTTGGTAAACCTATGATTTAATAAATAAATAATTTAATATTATTATCACTGTAACATTAAAAATTAAACATAACATTATATAGCAATATGAGAGACATGTGACACATGTGGCAGTTTGGAAATCTAAAGACTCCCTGCTGAAATGTTTGAAGACAAAACAAATACTCTGAATAATAATTTCTGTCTATCAATTAAAAAAACTAGTTAAAAGATTTCTTAAAATTGAAAAATTCACTTTTTTTTTTAAATTGCTGGGTGCAAGATGTCACCCACATCACAAAAGTCTGTGTCTCAATATGTGTTGACTGGAGGCCTCAAGTTTAACATTCATGTAAGTTGCATACAGAACCACAATTGGATTGTGATTGGATCGGATTGGATTTTGTTACATCACGACTAGTGATGTAACAAAATCATGCTCTTACATACACATGTTCAACTCTGATTTAAGGTGAGCAGAGAGAAATGTCAGATCAATGTGAAAACAGCCTTCTGGTGTCAAACACATACATCTATCTGCACAGTGAAGGTCAAACATCAAAGTGAAGTAACACTATGCAAAAATCCACTGTTCTGAGTGGATAGGGGCTTTAAACTGACTGACATACAAGCACAAACCAAACCATTCTGTAACTTACCACACCCCACTAACACATCTGGTGGACAGAGCTCTGGGCATTATCTCTGACCCCTGCTGCATGAAGCCTCCGACAGGGAACCACAGGCTGTTTCCCAGGGTGTACTGGTTCTCCAACATGTCCCTGCGCTCTCGCAGACACGGGTGAGGGTTGTACCACTCATAGGGGCTCAGCCTGGTGGGGAAACACAGGTACAATCGAATGACCTTGAGGTCAAACTGCAGTACAGTAATGTACTTCTGTCATATCATTCAAGTCACTGGCAATCAGTCATTCGATCCCCCTCAAACTGTCTGTGGGAGGTTGTATGAGGTAAAACAATTCTGTTATGTGACAGGCAACTCATGTTCAACAAGATAAATGGTGATAGTGCACAGATGTGAGCTGCAGACTATCAGTGCTGTGTGTGATGTAATGTATGGACCTTGCAGCCAGGAAGAGCACACAGCTGACAGCCAGGTACGCGAGCAGCATGAAGAGCCAGACAGCTGGAGAGAAGGGATCGAGGAAGGAGAAGTAGCCCGGCTTCCGCCCCTGGTGCACAGAGAGAAGAAGAGGAGATGGAGTAGAGAGATGGAGCAACAGTGACAGACAAATAGGAAGGTACAGTATGTTACAAAACAAGGTGTCATGTCTCAGCAGTCGGTCCCCTTCGCACCACAGGAGGGCAGTGTCCTTCACTGTGCTCTGATAGTAAGTCTGCAGTGCTTTGATACGCCAATGCTACAATCCATAAACGCTCCGTTTCACAATGCCTACTGCTGAAGCATACTTGGCTCTGACCCAAAACCTCATTAGCAATGTAAAGCTGCCACTGTTACCCAGTTACAGAGCACTGACTTATTGAGCAATTTAAATCACACCTATAAATTCACTGTGCACACAGTATGCAGCACACTACACAAACAGTCCTCAGCTTCAGACATGAGGTCCACTCTTACGCAATGCTCAGTCTGATTCGTTAAGAATCAACCAACAAGTGTAGCCTGTCGTCGTCTGTATGACCCTGTCAGCATAAAAGCAGTGCAAACAAAAGAAAACCCAGCACAAGATCTGTAGTGAGTATCACGTAGAGGGTGCCCTGCAGTCCCAGCTAACACCCTCACCAGTTGAACTCTGTACAAGATGCTGATCCCCAGGGTCATGAACGGCTTAGAGAAGTCGATAACTTTCTCTCTCTCTGACGTGATGGTGAAGCCTGCCACTGCCAGGTCTGCTTTCTGTAGGATTGACAAAGACAGAAGGGCAGATAGAAAGTAGTGGGGGCGAGAGCAGGATAGAGGCAGAGGAGGAGAGTCAGAAAGAAGAACGACAACTGGACAGGTAACAGTGCAAAAATAGAGCAAAACCTGATGCTGCGCCAGGTAGATGAGAGCCCTGTTTGTATAGAATGTTGAATCAAAAATGAAAAATGTGACTATGCACTTGAAATACATTTAGAAAAACATACAGACATGCACTGTCGCTTTCACTCTGGCACACACATTAGCCACCATCCAAATGAGGCTAATTGCAAGTAAGCACTGGGTGGCTGGTCTTTCCACCTGTATAAAACCTTGCAGGTCTCTGGTCGCTTTGCCTCCACTCCATCTCTTCCATTAAAAGCTAATTGATGAACATGGGCTGCTAATTAGAGCTGAGTGATCAGGCAGTGGGGAGGGCAGGGAGGGAGAGGAAGCGTGGAGAGCTGGGGGAGCACCGGTGTGGCAGGCCCCACACAGGGACCACAGTCTGGTAATTGAAGTATACCGTATGGTAATTAGGCAGAGAGGGGCTCTCATTAGCCTGCTTCAACCAGAGTGTCTGTCAGAGGCGCAGTAGGCCTGGACAGGGAGGGAACGTGGAGGGGGTGGGGCAGGCTGGGGTACTGAAGGGTTACTGCGAGGAAAGATGGTGCAGACAATTTCAGGCAATGCAACCACCCTCTTTTGGGGAATTATCAAGTCAGCTTTTGTCCTAGATAAGAGTCTTACTCCCCTCTGAGGGCAATTTGAGACATGGGAAGTTACAGCAGAGTTGTGGTTTGGGGCTACAACGTGAGTGTGTGTGTGTGTGTGGGTGGGTGTGTATGTGCATGTGTGTGTTTTCATTGTAAGTTTCTGTTTGGAGAGACACTGGTTGGAGCCTTTGAGCATGTGTGTATGTGAGACAGACGGGCAGGGGGAGGGGGAGAGAGAGTGAGAGTGAGAGAGTACTCACCCTGTTGATTAGCTCTCCAACCATGCCAGTCCAAGAGCCGTTGGGCTCTGGAGCCCCATACAACCCGTCATCCACCAATTTGATCTTGAAGGAGAATTTCAAGATGTCTGCCAGCTCCCTCAGCATGTCGACACAGAAGCCCTCGTACTGGTCGTTGCCCTGGAAGTCCTGGTAGTTGTCTCTGCGCATGACATATGGGTTTTCCTGAACAAGAGGGAAACAAGAGGGGTTTCAGTCCCAAACTAAGAAATTCTTGTATTGAGAATTTAAAAAAAAAGGCTCAATGCTTCAAAAATAAGGAATTCTATTGTAATAAACATGGACTGTTATGTCAATAATAGATTAAATAAATAGCTCAAAATTTTGGGTGATATACTTAATTGCTTTTTGGCAGGGATGAGAAGATCAATACCACTCTTATATCTATTCATTAAATATGATGCTACAATACGGAGATGATTAGCTTAGCATGCACAAAGCCTGAAAACACAAAACAGATATCCTGGCTCTATCGGATAAAATCCACCTACACCACTTCTAAATGGCCCTAATTAACATGTTATAGCTTGTTTGTTGAATCAATATGTAGTCCAGCCTTTGAGCCAGGCTAAGATTCATATTTAGTGTGCAGACATGAGTGCATCAATCCTCTCATTTAACTCTTGGCAAAAAAGCAGATAAGTGTATTTGCAAAAATGTCAATCTGCTCCTTTAAGATAGCTAATATACCAGCACAAGTTGCTATTAGCATGTCAGTGGTAATTTTGTGTGAGGAAGCGTTCCTTTTTTCAAATGTGGCTCTCTCTGAAGTATTTTCAGTGTTTCATCAAATTGAATGTTATGTATTTAAAGGGGAGCATGTAATACTCAGTTGTGCTGGAAAGCCTGTAAAGTGGGGACACTGAGTTTTAAAAAACCTGAGACTTCATCTAGCAGGGAGAGTCTAACAAAAAGATGATATACAGTTTCATCATGGGAATTGTAGGACCAATACTTTGGACTGAAAGTCAGGGCACCTTGGCTTCTTCAGAATCAATGTAGACCTTTCTTTTTTAATCTGTCTCTTGTGAGCCCCCCCAACATTATGGAAGTCCAATACTAAACTGCTCGAGTACTTCTTTAAAATAAATAAGATGACTTGTGCAAAATGTCTTCAGAGGTAGGTGAGATAGCCAAGAAGACGGATTAAGTGACCACAGTCTGGCTATTGAAATAGGTAGACACAGACAAACCAGGCAGTGTTTTCATTATCTACAAGCCATTAAGCTTCAGAGCTTCGCTTCGTCACTTAGTGCACAAAATAAACTGACCTAAAGGAAGGAAAAAAACTAGCACATATGGCCAGAAATCCCTGACAACACAAGCAAGGGTAAATTTATCTACATCTTGGGAGAAAGCAGCAAAATTAACTCTCTTGGCTGCAAAATATATATGCTTTCCGAAGCCAAAGAGAAAACACTTGAGACTCCTCCTTTTGTTATCTTATTTTAGGATTAGGATTGTATTGTTCAATATTTTGCTGCACTCTGATTATCTATCAAATTCAGTTTTTTAAAAAAAACCTACTATCTTCTATCTTCAGTAAGCTTTGGCAAAGATCTAACATTTTACACATCTAGACTAAGCTGAAGATGATAGATTAGCATCATGTAAGGGATTTATTGAATTTCTGACATGACATTACTCATGTGGACACCAGAAATCAGTGTGTTGACATTATCAGAAGACCAAGATTTTGGCAGTTCGGCTTCAGTAACACATCTCTCCCAGCGCTCGCTCAGTTTCTATGACAGCTACAGTGACAGCAAAATTGTCAGAAACAGACCACAACACAGCGTGAGCTGTGGCACAGCCACACAAAAACAACTCTGACCTCCCCAGCGTGGTGGTCCAGAAGTTAACTTAGACTTTACCAGTATGGTTGTGACAATGAGTGTCTTATTTGCCAGCGTCTCTGAGACATTAATATCCAGACTGGTGGAGTTCATTGCCAGAGTGTTGTTGGAGTACCAGATCCCGATCTAACAGAGAAGAGAAAGAGAGAGAAAATCAATGGCTATTGTGGGATGAATAATGTACTGTTAAGCTCTAACTTCACTGCAACTATTTTACTGTTGTGGCAGGCTACACTCCATCTATAACAAATAAGTATTTCAGGGAGTGCATTTACACCATTGGTCTATTTTATAGTATCATTGCATGTTGAATATTTTATGCTTTGTTTTGGTATCCATACTGTTACTGTTATACTGTATAAGCACATTGATTTAATTGCCCCCATTGGAGTCATACACATTCCTGTAGTACCTTGCATTGTTTAAAAAAAAAAAAAGCTGTTTAAAAGCAGAGCAATGAGCTGGCAAAGCTGGCAAAGTAAGTGAAAGCATTCATGATCAGAAGTTTCATTGCCGTGTCTATTTACCTTTACTAACACCTTTTTAAACTGCATAAAGAACAGCTCACATATTTCCATTTTATGGAGACAGTAAAGTCACTTAGGTATATAAGTGTGTGATTAAGACCTAACCAGTGTACAAGGGTGGAACCGCAGCTCACAGAGGCATTTCTTTTGGAGATATTACTGTACGTCGTTCAATAGGTCAGAGAAGAGGTAATGACTCCTCTGACAGAATCACAGATTTTCTATGACACTCTTTATCCTGCTCTGACATTTAAGAGTGGTCTTTTCTCGGTGAAACACCACTGCCTGCCTGCAGTGTAGGTGCTGCTGTGCAGAGAGGTGGGCAGAGTTAAAGTGTTAATTATCACAACCTAACTCTCCCACAGAGTTAACGTCTAGTTATAAGAAAGGTTATCAAGTGGTATTTAGTGTTAGCATGGGAGGACGTTGGCCTACGGTGGAGCACGACAAGACATACTGAGAGAAGGTGAGGAGTGTGTCCTTCCTTCAATGAACAGCAACATAATTCCATCAGTCTGGATCTGCAGTCACGTTTGTACATATGCTTCATTTAATCTGGGCTTTGAAATTCAGTAAAAATCTTCCGTTACCTTTCCATCTAATGCTCGTTGTATTACTACCCTTAACAAATCATTGTGGCTTGTAACAAGTACATCAAAAAGATGAAAAATCCAACATTGACAATCTGGTTGAGGAAAATGAATGAAAAGAATAGAACAAAAACTTTAAAGCGAGACTAGGGAAGAAGAAATTACGAGTTTACAAGCTTTCCGACTCTTCATTAATTGTCCTGTAATCGGCACTTGTGGCCACAGTCGGTGCTGTTCAGCAAAATTTACACATTCTCACTTTAAACACTTCAATGCTTGGTTGGAATTATTCATATAAACAACAGCATTTTGTTAAACAATAAAACGTTATGATCATATTGTCATAGTACAATGCCACTGAGAGGCAGCAGATAGTAACATTGATTTATTACCCAGCCCTAAATGCAACTTAAACCCAATTGATTGTTTGACTCTGGCCTAAAGCTCAGATTCCTGATCGATTGATCCTAATAACAATAAGAGGAAACTGCAGGGTGTTGCTGCATGAGTGCAAGTAAGGGCCAACACCAGTCCAAGCCTAAGCAAATCCAGTTCTACAAGAGACAAAGACTAAAATAATCCCCATTAAGACTCCATAAGAATATTACATGCGGTGTTATAGAAGGAGCTTAGATGTAGATATATCGGTTCATCCACTCTATACGTAGCTTGAGGCCAATTAAAGACAGATTACAAATTCCTTCAAGTTAATGTCATTGTTTGTAGTCATGGAAAAAACCCAGCAGTTAATAAAATACCATTTAGCATGGTTTAAGATCAGAAAACCATCATAGTCAAACCAAATCATCAGAAAAAAACACATGTTGGAGGCAAAAAAACAAAACAAAAAAACACAGTAGTGACAGGGACAGTCTAAATCAGTCTAATACTAAAATCAACACTTGATGACACTGAAATCGATACTACAAACTATACAAACCGCTATAAAATTTTGCTATCCCTCAATGAATTGAAATTCAATTGATGGACTATAGGAGCAGCTAATGTATTTCAGTAGCCTTCAGATAAAGTAACTGTTAATACACATTTGCAGCTCCTACATGACCCACGTCTGATGGCAAGTTACACCACAGAGCCTACAGGTGAAATACATCAAACCCCAATTTCAAAAAGTAAAGATATTTGGCTACTATCGGAGCAGTCTGTGATGAGGCTGACCTCAGTGTTAAACGTCTCCCCTGGCATTGTGAAATCAGACAGGTGACCTGAAACTAACCCAAAGCCTATAGGCAATGTGACCTGGCTGCTGCACGGAAACAGGTGACTCCTGACCTCTTTATGGCCTCCTCTGTGTTTCTCCAGGATCCGCAGGGTGTAGTTGGTCCTTTGACCTTTGCTGTTGAACTCCACACGCCCTGTCAGACCATCATACTCCACCTGGCAGGCAGACAGAGGGAGTGAAATGGGGATGCATGAGAGAGGAAGGGAAAAGAGGAGAGAGATGGATAACAAAATGAGAGGAAAGTAGATAAGAGAAATGGAGAAATAAATAAAATCTTTTATACAATAAATATAATCCTCTATATAAAAATAAACATTTTTCTCACTGTCCATCATGATTAGGAAAAAATATACCATCCAACAGTGATTAGGAGGAAAGAGAGGGTGAAAGACAAAAAGAGAGAAAGAGCTAGACAGGCAGAGGAAGTGTCTGAGGCTGGACCAGACAGGGATGATCAGTTTTGGATCAACTAGGAGAAAGTGACTGACTGAGCGAGTCGCTCAGACAGAGCAGCAAAGAGAGTCAACAGCTCCCTAATGAGACTCAGAACTGCACCTCACAGCTCAGCTCTGCCTCTCCAAAACCCAGGTGCTGGCACAGTGAGCAAGATCTGTGATGAATGGCGCGGTGCTGAAGATGGAGCACACCATGATGTTGACTAACAAAGGCAGATGTCGGGCCGGTGGGGCGGAGGCAATGAGAGATGGAGCTCAGGCTGCCTTGACAACGGGTCATCGATGAGAGACACACAGACGACCATAGATGGGAGATGACAAAGAGTAACAAGAGACAGAGGTTACATGCAACATGAGGTGAGGATGATACAGAATGTCGTTGTACTACAGTCATTAAAAACAATCATTTGAGAGGAAATGAATCGACAGCAGCTCTGATTTGCAATAATTGTTTGAGTCATTTTTCAAGCAGAAATGTCAAACATTTTCTAGTCACACATTCTCAAATGTGAGGATTTCTGCTGTGTTCTGATTTATGTCATTATAAATTGAGAACATTCCGGTTTTGGGCTGTTGGTCCAATGAGACAGGCCATTCGAAGGAGGGCTGCAATGATTATCTTCATTATTGATCAATCTGCCAATTTTGCCAATTGGCTTTTCATCCGACCAACAACCCAAAACAATTCACTTTACTATCATACAATAAAGAAAAACAGCAAATCCTCACATTTTAGAGACAGGAACTGACAAACCATTAGCATTTTTGCTTGAAAAAATGACACAAACGATAAATCGATTATCAAAATAGTTGCCAATTAAAATTTTGTTGACTGATTGAGTAATCGTTTCGGCTTTCATTTGAATATGTCACCTTATATGGACAATTGCAATGGATAACATTCAACATTTAACATCTAACATTTAACTTTCCTTAAAAAAAAAAAACATTTTATTGTCCAAATGACGCATCAGTTTAGTCAATAATGAAAACTACTAATTGCAGCAAAACATATTTTCCTAACTGAATATGAGTAGACATTCAAAGAATCAAAAATCAAATTAAACTGAGGCCATACTTCCAGCTCATATCTTACTTGTTTCTCATGATGTAGTATATGTGTGCATGTACATGTGACCTTACAACACATATTGCACACGTGCTCATTTAGCAAGCGTTTACCATGCGAAGGTAGTTCATCAGACTGGTCCCGTGCTGCCAGATCTGAGGTGAGGTGCAGCTGAGTGGCTTCACTCCGATTTCCTGACTGCGGTTCAATTCTCGTACGGCCCCCACCACCACATGCACCGCGTCAAACATCAGCGCTGACGAGAGCTGTGGAAGGGTGGAGAGGAAACGGGAGAGATATAGAGGGGGTGAAAAGCAAAAGGGGGTAGGGTAGGGAGTGTAGCGAGGACAGACAGGGAGTCAATGGAGAAAGTGGAATGAGGAGAGCGGTGCGAGCACAGATGATTGAATGGTTAACAGGAATGCAGGGAAGGAGGCAGGGAAAACAAGAGGAGAGAGAGAGAAGTGGTGTGAGGTATGAGTAAACCAGTGGGGAGGAAACACAGATGGATACATCAATACCCATTAAATCCAAGCAAAAGACTAACTGAATCTCTTTAACTGCTCCATGAATCAGTGAGAAGAATAAAGTAGCTTAATGTTACATGGCATACAAACAAATCGTTGAAAACAACTCCTGAATGTGCGCATGCATGAGTACTTGAGGATCCACAAGACTGACCGCAGGGCCAGGGTACGTCAGGTCGCAGCCCTCTCTCCAAGAGAGGTTGAGGCTCCTGATGAACTCCAAATAGAAGGGATGGGTGGTGTTAAACATGGAGAAACCCACAATATTGGACTGCTCATCCACTATATCATCCAGTCTCAGTAGTGGGAAGTCCTAGAGAGGAGGTGGAGAAGCAGGGAGGGAGTTGGCAGAGACAGATAAAAAAAATCAGGTGAATGACAATGTTGACAATATATCAAATCTTGAAAAATACTGTGCAAAGGAGTGTGTGATAAAGATAAAGGGAGGCTACGGGGAATGACAACATCTAATCTCTGATGGAGTGAGAAAAAAGGATATAGACAGCTAGGAAAAGGCGAAACAGTGATACAGGGGAGAGGGGGGTTGATGGAAATGACTCGAGCAGCTTCTCGCAGAAATATACACACAAGACACGGCATCTAAAGCACAAGTGCACATCACGTACAGAGGGCAGAGATGGGGAGAAAAAAATATAAATCAGGCTCAGAGCATAAAGAGAGCCATTAATTCAAATGGTAGAAGGGGAGGGGAGTGTATCAAAGAGGCAGATGAAAACACCGGAAGGAAAGAGAAGGTGGCGGGTGGCAGAAGAAAAAGGGCACATCACGTCTGTCATCACCTTCACCCCAGACCCCTTCTTCTTTTTGCCTTCCTCCTCTGCACTTCCACATTTTGTACAGTACTGGATGTTTCTCTCTCCCTCCCCCCCTCTCTCCCTCTCTCTCTCTCTCCCCATCCCTCATCTCCTCTCTCTTTTTTCTCTCTGTCACCTCTCTCTTCTCCCTTTATCTAAAGTACTTTCTCCGCCTTAGCACCTTTGCTCGCGCATAAAGGGACAAAAGAGGAGGAGCAGGAGAGAGGAGCGAGTGATGGCGAAAGAGAGGAAAAGGAAGAATAGGTGAGCTCTTACCATGGTGGTGAGGATGTACTTGTAAAATGCTGATGTCATCCCCAGCTCTGACGCCTGTAGGACAAAGAGAAGGAGAGGGGGAGATGGAGAAAATAAAGAGGAGGCAGGTGGGATATAGAATGTGGAAAGAGAGAATAAGGGAAGATGTAGAAAGATTGATGGAGGGAGAGAGAGATGGGGGCAAAGGAGGAGAGTTATTGAGAGGCAGAGAGCAAAGGAGATGGGTTGGGGGACAAAGTAGGAGAGAATATGGTGGAGGAGAGGGGATGGAGAGGAAGCATACGTTAATCACAGTTTTACATCATCAGGCTAACACTAGGACATTTTGCCGAGGGTGGACAGCCGCTCCAATGTTCCCAGCGAAAACATCCCATACGCATTCAAACTGTGACTCACTGCGCTGGCTATCGGCATTACAGGCCGTACCATGAATCAGAACAAGCCTGGCCAACATCTGCACCGCATCCCAGCAAAATGTTCTTTTGTCAAATCCTTTCTCAAGAGTGTAAGTGATTGTTGCTGGCAGACATGCATAAATATTGTTCCCTATGCAGCTCGGTAGGACAGAGAGGTAAAAATAGCCTCCATGTTAATTCTGTTACAGCAACTAATGTGTAGCCTGTAGGACTTTGAGAGAGTTGTTTTATTATTCTTCAGATGGTAAGTTCTGCGTGCCCTTTGCAACTGTAACCTGAATTTTCTGAATGGGCACATTAAAGAGAAAAATGCAAATCCCTGAGTGTTACTGGATGTACTGTACACAAGAGTAACTTCACATCCTGCACATGTAGGTGGCTCTGAAGAATGTATTGATGTGTGCTAGCTGACCTTCTTGAGGATGAGATAGGAGACGGAAGCATTGGCGTCAATGATGATGGTGGCCACTTTGTCGTCACGGATCTCCTTCAGCAGTGGCGTAGGGTCCAGGTTGTCATCCAGCATCCTGATTGACAGCGTCTCCCGAGAGATGAGAAAGCGGCGGACCAGTTCCTCCAGTCTCAGCAGGCCTGAGGCAGAGCCAAAGCAGAGCCGAGCCGCATATCAATGTCTGTATCAGTGGACACAACTCATATTTCCAAAATGTGAGCTTTGCAGGACCTATGAAAATCTTCATTTATACTCAGCTGGTCTTCTATTGTCATTTTGCAAACTATGATCGATGGTTGGTCTAAATCCCCAGGAAATGAAACATCATTTAATATGGAGTCTACAGTATGATTTCACTGTTTCTCTCAGTAATACTTGTTTTTATCCATCATGACCTCCGACAAGGATGTTTTGTTTTCATTGCCGTATGTTTGTTTGTTTGTCTGCTACTGAGCAGAATATCTCAAAATGAACTCGACAGATTGTGTTAGCAGAAGAAGAGTAAGAGTGCAGGCCTGGGAGAAACAGATTAGTTTGTGCATTCTATAGCGCCACCACGTTGCCATTTATGAAGAACTTTACATTTTGCTCCAACCACCTGAACAGTGAGGCACCGGAGCAAAATTCCTCGATTCTTTGACTCTAAATGAATCTTTCGGCCTACATCCATTTACACCCAAGCAGATTGTCCACCATCACATTGACGGTGTGTTGTCAGATTTCATACATTACTTCGTATGCATGAATGTTCACAGATTTTTCCTCTTTAATGTTAATCATACATATTTTCTTCAATCTTAACCAAATTTGATATAAAAAAATATTTGGATGAGCCAAAAAACAATCCCTCCGTAATAGGACATAAAATACTCTGCTTTGAATCATAATTTGCGTCTTGTATAGTTTTTCCACAAAAAAGTTCAATTAAAATGTAAATTGTTCAAATCTATTGTTGCAAAAGTTTAACTCCTTAACACAGGTTGTCTCCTGCTTTACTGTCCATTCAATGTATGTCCGCTTATATAATGGACCACGACCACTTCCAACTAGTGTCAGGGTTATAAAGTTGACGCTCATAAATACACATTTTCCTGTAATTGTTTGGCATAAAGTGCTGTAACATTTAAATGCACTGTGCAAATGCAACAAGATGATAAGTGCACATATCAACTTCCAGGATTACAGCGCAACGTGTCTTAGCCATATATTGAACAGCAACATAACAAAACGTATCTCTGTTAAAAAAGTGAGTCTGATTCTTTATACAAAGTCTTCCCAGACATGTTCTAGGTGTCGTCCAAAATTTATGGCTGCCATCAGCCAATCAGCATGAAAAATTTCTAAACATTTTCTATTGATAGAATAGATTTAGAGGGCTATGAAGCATTGGCAGAGGTACAGGCTGTTTGAGTGCTTTGTAATTTCCTTTGTGTCTGTGGTCTCATCCATCAATAATTGCTTTTCAGTTCTATTAGCGATGAATGTACTGTGGGTAAAATAGTAACTGTGTTCAACTGAAAACCTTAAAATCAAATACCAAAATTGATAATACAAGGATTTTGGAAACGAAAAAGGATGGAGCCAAACTGCAGGAGCAGAATTGCAGGAACAGCAAGACTAAAATACAGTACTAGAGACAATTCACACACTTCGAGTGAGAGAGATTTGGCTGAGACACCAATGGTGATGAAGATACAGCAGGGCGCAGTGCTGAATGACCAGTGAAGAAGTAAAAGCACAATTTTCAACCCCAGTGATTAGCAGTAGTGAGAGCAGTACTTAGATCTTTTGTCTTAAGTAAAAGTAATAATACCTCCCTCTGGTACAAGTAAAAGTCCCACATTAAAAATGTTACTTCAGTAAAAGAGCATCAAAATATACTAAAGGAAACAAAAGTAATCGTACTTATGTTGCAGCTTTTTATTTTATTTCAGAATAATACATATTAGATTACTGGATTATAACTGATGCATTAATGTGTTCTGTTTTTTGTTTTGTTAATATGACTCTGCAAAGCTGACAGATAAATGTAGTGGAGTACAAAGAATAATATTTGTCTCTGAGAGGTGGTGGCATAGAACTATAAGCTGGATGGACCAAAATAATAGAAATACTCAAGTTAAGTACAAGTGCCTCAAATTAGTACTTAAGTACAGTACTTCCCTAAAAGTGCTGCTAACGCAGTAGACGTGGTTGTTGTTTTCTTGTAAGATTAATATAAGGTAACCTTTTATATCAGCCACTGCTCATAGCACTTTATCTTCAATCTTTACATCAATGCAAAACTAGGATATAAGAATTAAGACAGCTATTCATTAGCATGCAAAGTCACTGATTAATACCATGCTGTACCAAAAAAAAGCATGCGACCAAATCGTGTGCTTGTGCGACCAGCTGAGACAGTTGTTCACACCAGTGCTACCAGTAGAAAAATAAAACTAGAGCCCTGGAATTACTCTCAAAAATAAGTGTAACCATGGGCAGTCAAGAGTCACTTGACATTGTACGTAGAATGAGCCTTTACTAGAAAGTCTACACTGCTGTTTCCTAATTGTAATTCCATAGTAAAGCACCCCTAGCTATGTAAATAAGTGGTGGGGCAGGCATCTTGGGGACAGACGTGAAGGGGAGAGGGAGGAGGAGAGGAGGGGAGAGGTAGCGCACAGAGCCCTACAGCAGGAGAAAGCCTCTGTAAGCAGTGGGGTAATCACTGAACCAGGCCAAAACTTTAATTAGTTTGAGGAAGGAGGGGAAAAAAAAAAAAAAAAAAAATCAATGCACTTTACAGCTTCCTCTCCTCTCTCCTTCCACATATTCTCCCTCTCACACATAAGCTTCCAACCTCTCTATCTCTCTTGTCTTAGCCCGGTGCTCTAGTTACCTCACTCTGTCTTTATCCATCTCGCTCTTACGCCGCCACCATCTCCTCCTCCTCGTGCTCAATCTCTCCCTCTCGCTGTCCTTAACCTCATCCATCTCATGAAAACTGCATAATGGAATTAGGCTCAGATAGCGCGTTGTGACCCAGGCGTAGCAAGAGAAGGATACGTCGGAAATGACCCAAAATCTTTGACTCTCTCTCATTTAACAGAATATCTATGGACGGCTACTTGCGTGGGATAAAGAGGGGAAAATGTGATTAATGCCATTAACATGCTGTTGCAAAAATGACCAGTATTTAAATACGTTACTTAATTAGGGTGCGTGGACGGTGGGTGTCAATGAAATGTGTGACTTCACACATTACTCGCCTCACTGATAAAAAAAAAAAAAAAAAAAAGAGAGAATGTCTGCTTCACTTGAACACACAACTCTACACAGGGGTAAACAAGATGAATAAAACAAGTGGGCTGGTGGTAAACATTGTCTGATGTTGAACCTCTGCAGTGCCAAAGCGGAGCCGCACACACAGACACACAATCACACAAGCACCCCGAAACCCACTCCCACGTGTACAGACATACAGCACACTCAGGGGCAACAATATACATGCACACACACACAAATACACAAATGCATAAACCAGCACTCAAACACACGCACATGTACGGACAAAATGAACCAAGCACATAGAAAAAAAAAAACAAACACACATACCGGGACACACACACCCACACAGTCGTTCAGAGTGTGGAACAAGCCTGTTGAGTGGCAGTTAGCACCTATTCTGCAGCCATGGCAACCAGCTCCATGGCGATAGATAGCGCAGCCAAGTGGGTCAGAGTCTGTGAGTGTGATAACCTTGTATAGATCACCTTCAAGCCAAATATATTACGCACACACACACACACACCTCAGTGTCTGTACCAGTAAAAGCTGCATCTTTCAGCCCGGACAGTAACTATCAGGTTATCTGTTGCCTCTAATTCCTGAGAGGAAAATCCGGGTGAAAAACAAGGCTCTTATCTATACCCATTCAAGTGATGATCAAAACTGGAAGAAGATGTCTGATGCCATTTCAAAGCTCTTTCAGTTCAATGAAATGACAAGTCCACAAGGAATTCAGCTGCAGGAATGCTGGCTAACTGCTGGGGAGATAATGAAAGTCTCTCAATGATTGAATCAATTTTTCATAATGTCACACCTTTTTGTTTGTCAAAATCTCCCCTTTTCACACGGCCGTGAGAAGTGCTCATGGGCGTCAGTGGTCCCACTCGTTCTTCGTGTGATTACCCTTCAGTTCCTGTACGTCTGTACTCGGCAGGTGTGAGCAGTCAACAGCTGCACATAAACTCATCCCAGCTCAGTTTCACTCAGGACTGGACAAAAAGCCAGGCGGTTACTCCGTGGAAAAATTAGGATTTTGCCACTTTACAGCAAATAGTGTATTCTGTCATGTATTCACAAAGCTTTGTTTGAATACTACAGCCACCATCCGACCAAGCCCTTTAATTCCTGCGAGTCTTGATAGGGCAGTGCATAATAAATCAATAACACACTCTTTCAAAATGAAAATAAAGAGGGCTAGTGACTAAGCCCCGAATCCCCTGTGATGTTAAAGCTCTCTGAGTGCCTGGCAAGTTAAATCAAACGTCCCCTAAATTCTTCCAATACTGGAAAGCATTTCAAACACGAATATCTATTAAATTGGCTTGGCCTAACAACCCTCTGAGGTGGATAAGAGACGGTGTGCGAGAGCATGAGTAATAAATAGGAAGGCTTGCAGCATGAGCCATGTTCTGAACTCTGACAACAGACAGAACTTTATGACCAGACTGTCAAAATGAGTGTCCAACAGTGCAAAACAGTCATATCCGCCCATACAGTGTGAATGTGCCAACACTCCCACAGAAGCATTTGCACACACACACACACACACTAACGTGAACACACACATAGGTGAATACGCTTGCAAGACGACAAGTGATGCATTTACACCCACCTGAACACAGCCGTGCAGTCACACATAATGTACTGTCTAACTATAAAACAGGCTGGATGTGTACTCACACTCAGCCTTGGCACAAACCAGGCTGGCTGAGGGGTAACTGAATGAGCGCAAGATGGCCCCTATGGCCAGACTCAGGTCCTCGTTGCTAGGGTACAGAGTGACAGAGGCAAAGCGCAGGTACGGCAAGCGGGGAGTTTCCTCCGGACCGATCTTTACATGAGGGATCTGACAGAAGGAGAGAGGAGAGGAGAGGGAAACGTTAGCAAAGGCAAGTAGAGCAAATGCGTCATGATTAACTCCCCTCCAAACAAACACAACAGGAAAAAACTGTGAATAAGGAAGATCCATTAGAGAGGCTACGGGGTGAAAAGAGAGATAAGAAAAATGGCAGAGGCAGAGAACAGAGAGACCTGAGGATAAAAGGTTACGGTAAGAAAAGAGAAAGCAGTTGGAAGAAGTGGCTCATGGTTAATTATACGAGAAGAAATTCAATAGGCAACAAAAACTGACTCTGTAGACACATTTATCATGACATCTATGTGATTAGGAGGGGTAGTAAGTCAGAGAGAAAGAGGCACTAGATGTCTGTATGCACACATGACACAGACACACACATTTGTACATATCTGTGTGTGCGTTTCTCTTCCACACTCACCTCCTTCTCTCCACATATATGACTGACAGTAGAGCCAGAGGCGGGGCTGGAGGCGGGACCTATCACAGAGACGACGCCTTTGGGTAAAATCTGACACACTGAAATGCAAAAGGGAAAATAAACAGTGAACACACAGACACACACCTCGCCTCTGCTTCATCTTGATGGCAGCACGGAGCTGGCATACAGTAGGGGCTGCAGTAAGGCGTAAGTGTGGAAAGTTAAAATGCAGCAAAAACTCACAGGATGCATCGTGATTTCCGTTTAACCATTGATTCTATAGTGGCAGCACAATCTGTCTCATTATAATCTGATTTATTCTGAGATAAATACTCCAAGGAGTACAGCGGGGCAGGCCAGGGGTTGCCTGCTGCTATTATTCACTTGTTTAGACATTTTGCTCTAATTATACACTGCATGCACAATTATTAGGCAAGTTGTATTTTTGTACAACTACAGTGCTCTTGGTCAATCCAAAATGTGAACAAACCCTCAAACCTGAACATTTAAGTAGTAAAAGTGAAGTTTTGGCTTTCTTAAGAGAATATCTATATGTACACCATTATTAGGCAACTATTAGTGCGCAGAATTATTATGCAACTAAATGAAAAACAAAGATTTTCACATCTCACTTGTTTATTTTCACCTGTTAAAGTGAGAATAATAAACATAAAATGTTATAAATGTTAAATCAATTAACTCAGAGGTGGCTCAGGTAAGAACCATCTCTATGGTTCAGTGTACAGTCTACTCAAGCAGATTTAACCGTTCAAAACCCCAAAAGTGACAACAAATGTCTGAATGAGACATTATCATTATCTCACACCCCTGAATGAATGCATGAAAAGGTCAGCCTCAGGTATCATCTCTTCATCTGAACCTTGACAAAGACCAGCTAAGGTCAAAACCCAAGCCATTTAACTTATCAAGCTTTTTTTTTTTTTTTTTGCAAAGCACTGCATTGTTCTGTTTTTGTATGCATGAGTACTGAAGTTTACTTTTTTGCGCATATTTAAAAAGTCTCCCCTATGTTGAGTAGATACAATTAAAAGAAATTAGGAAATTTTTAAAGGAATAGGGAAATATGCTTATTCGCTTTCTACCCTGAATTAGACGAAACACCAATGTCTCAAGTCTGTACAATAATTATACAGCTACACTAAGCTAAGCTAAGCTAAGCTAACTGACCGCAGTCTGTAGTTTTGTATTTAGCGTACAGATATAAGTGCAAGAAAAGCAAAAGAGCCTATTTCCTAACCAATCTTTTAAAATCAAACTTCGGGTATTGAAAAGGACAGACAAAAATTTGACAATATTATGAACTCAGGGGCCTCATCTTCCAGCATTCAGTATCTTTTTTTATTCTTTACAATGTTTTCTATCTACCCACCTGAGACATGCTTTCACAGACACAGCAGAAATTAGTCTGGTGACTTTACTATGTTATTCCGATTGTCATAATGCTCTTTTCTTGCTGGTATATTTGGCTGGTATTTTAATTCATTCCAATTAGTCCCCCCCAGTTCCCACTCCTGTGTGTGTGTGTGTGTGTGTGTGTTTGTGAGTGTGTGTGTGTGTGTGTGTGTGTGTGTGTGTGTGTGTGTGTGTGTGTGTGGACACTGTACCCATGTGTAAATGTGCATTAGTGTCTGCAGAAAGGGACGTGTGTGCATGCATGTGAAAAAGCCTGTGTGCATGTGTGCGATTGAGGGCGTACAAGCGTGCCGCAGACAGCCGTAGCTGTAAGATGATGAGCTCTCTGATCCAGAGACCAAAAAAACGCTGCGAGCAAACAAGCCTGTCAGACTCTCCTGCCCATCGGTCAAGGACACACAAACACACATACATATAAAGACACATACACACACGGCCGCAACTCGAGCATGCACATATGTACATAACCCTTCTCAAGCACACATAGACATTTTGCCAGTAGCTTGTGGCAGGGTCAGTGACCTATTAGAATAGGAGCAGGGAGTCTGTCTCCTCAGTGACTGGATTCAGCAGTACTGCTTCTGTCTTTACAGACTCAAAACATTCTGTTTTAACTCTGTATATCAATACAAATTTCCTGGAGCGCCTCTGTGGTATGGTGATTCTTTCTGCTGCCCTGCATTGGTGATCTGTATTAGTATTTGATTTGTTTTTGTCGTGGCCTGCTGAGTAGACAGTGGCAGATGTTACTGGAGGGCACTGCTCCACTGTTTTTAATGAGACAGGTCTGGTGGCCCATTACTGGTCTCCAGTGACCTGTAAACTAATCAGTGCAAACCCTTACTGGTTCCTAATCACATGAAAGTGGTGGTGTTTTATCATTCTAGTCATCATTTTGGCTATTTTGTTTGCAAAAAGGCAGCTTTTTGGAAAATGTAATCATCTTTTTTGGAAAATATCAGAACCCTGCAGTATTTAGTTGATGTTATTTTCTACTCTATATCGGCCACTATAAATTATTAACTATTTCATATTACTAATAATATCTATTGGTATTTTTAGTGGTCACTTTTTGCCTGTATTAGACACTATGCCCTATTGTGCTCTAATGGCTTTAGCTGGATTTTAACAGTCTCTGATGGGTTGTGCGACTCTGCACTACTGTTCATCTTTGATGTGCATCGGTTCTACTCACTGGTGTCAGTAGTGTCGTACTGGGAGTCTTTTTGCAGCTCGTATATGTCCACCTCCACTCGGGCTCGGGCCGGACCTTCCATCACGCTGTTGATGTTCTCCCTGGCCAGGGCCAGCGCCAGCCGCTCCCCACGCCCACACACAGACTGGTCATCCAAGATTGCCGCTACAGAGGCAGAGAGGGCAGGAGAGACAGGTGAAGCAGAGGAGAGGAGGACAGAGTATGAAGAGGAAGGGCAGTGAGAGAGGGGAAGAACAGGTGAGGAGTAAATAAAGAAGATGAAGATGATGAATAAAGATATGAAGAGGGGTATGGGTGGAAGATTCATGCTCATCTGTGGGTAGAAATGGGAACTGAGAAAAAGAGTGGGGCTGACACAGGGATTAGTAATTGATATTAAATTTTACCATATGTTGTCATCAACAAGAGGGTTTTCAAGAGGGTTCCACCTAACCTTTAAAATAATTTGGGCTAATATGATCTGGCCTTGATGGAGTTAGTCACTAGTTGAAATACTGATTGGCAGAACTCTGTTGAAGCTGACAAATGCTGCTTACTGATATGTGGAACAATTCTATCCAGTTTTGTAACTGTGTTTGCGGTTGTGATTAAGTTGCCTCAAAGCTGAAGTCCTTCTGTCTATGATATGTTCACATTATTTTGCCTAAGGTTTGAGTACATTGGCTGCTTTGGCCAAACAAAATTCTTTTTTGCTCAGAGAAAGTGTCCATTTCTCATTTCTGATACTGTGTAGGTATTCCTATACCTGAATCCAGGCGATTGACTGATATTTAAAACATCAAAGAGCAGAGTTTCTCCAAAAAAGGATGGAGGCATCGTTGCAGGTATCAGCTTCCTGCTCCTGATGAAAGCTTTTTTAGAGTAACTCTACTCTTGTTTCTACACCTGCATACGTACGCTGGATCAAAAAGACTTTTTTAGATTGTAACTGCCAATCACTTTTTGGCTGGGGAAATATTTTACTGTATAAGCACAGGTATATTATTAGTGCTAATTTGGCTCATTGCTTTGCTGTCACTCTTTGTCTTACTGTACTGATCAAAGTTGCAAAACCCACTTTGAGGCACCAACGCATGCCTCACGCACAAACCATGAAAAGTAAGTTGAGAGCCTCTTTGATCCAGGTGTAGCAGGGACAAGGGGACAGCTGGCCACTCACCCATGCGGACAGAGGAGAGCAAGGGGGCCTGACTGAGGGAGCGTGGCGGCATGGTGACTAGCAGGAAGGAGAGGAAGTGTATTGACAGCAGCAGTGCTGGCAGAGCCGGCATCTTCTACTGCTCCTCATGGAGAATGGTCTGCTGGCTGCCTGTACCACCACCTGCAGGAGCGGAGGACACGCTGCACATTACTGGACACATAAACACTCTGCTGGCACAAGATGTCTCTCTTTAAATTGTCATCCTGCAGCTTATCTCCAGTTTGTCCTGTCACATTTCCATGTAGTGGGAGCACCTTTAATTTGACAGCACATGCAATAGACTTTCATACTCAGCTGTGAAGATGTTCACTGTCATATCACAGAGGCAGCCTGGTCCCATGCATTCAGCCTGTCTCATAAAATACACCACGCACATCTCTATTCATGTCTCCGGTGAAGCATCTGCCATTTAAAAGTGACAGGACTCAGCCTTGAACAGATCTCCGGGGTTTAAAGCCAACATCACAATAACTGGCACACACACACTCATACATACACTTACATATAAACAAATGCGGACAAACAGATGTGCAGACACATTATAGAAACACACTAGACTAGACACACAGACAGGTTCACAAGTACAAAGACAACTGCCTTGAATACAAACATGACCATATACTGTACACCCACACACATGTAGCCACTTGCATGTCTTCCATACCTCGATCCCTACCCCCATCTCTAAACAGACACACAAATATAAAAAAAGGACACAAAGAGAGCTCAGCTGAGCTCCACTGGTGCTAAGCAGCCCTCTCCAGGAGTGACAAAGCCTTACACTGACTGACAACATGACAAGGATGGAGAGGGCAGGCATGAAGACAGAGGAGAGGAGAAGGAGTGTTGTGTGACAGACAGGCAGGGAGGTTGAGGGAGGGGTGGTGTTGATGATGGTGGCGATGGCGACGGGGGTTGTTTCAAACGTCTGGTTCACCGGTCTGAGCTTAACAGAGGTCTGACAGACAGTTGAAAGAGTCAGTTCATGACCTTCAATTGACCCTTGCAGCTGTAAACAGGGGGTGTTGGAGTGGTAGAAGGCTAACCTCTGACCCTGACAAGTGCATCTGGGATTGGAAATGAGTTGCTGTTATGTGTGTATGTGTACATCAAAGAGGCAGATGATGTGGATTGTCGGTCACCATGTTCAACAAACATCTCACCTCCATCCTTTTTTTTCACAGCCTTTTCACTTGGAGATCTTTATTTTGTGTTTTTGCCCCTCACCTTTCCAGCGCTTGTTTGACTTTGATGTTTAAAGCACATAAAAAAATCCCACTTCACAGCACATAAACCTACTATACCATTTTCTCCTTTTTTTCTTGCTCTCCATGCAATTACTGACCCCACTTTCTTCCTGTCTAACTTTACATGCCTCACATTCACTGGTTTGTTGTGTCAAAGGGTGGGAAACCGTGCATGCAAACATGTTTGTAATACTAATGGCATGCGCCGTACTGTGCAGATGGCTGTGTTACTCTCATTATGGTTACCGCAGCTCAAAGTGAACAGAGGCAGGGCTTATGCGAGGCCATCTGTATGTGTGACACAACATAGAATAACAGGCACACAGTGGGAGTAATTTTCTTCCCACTAATAGAACATTCTTGCTTTAACACAGTATGTTACATTGAAGGTGCCAATAAATAAATACTGCATCAAAAACATAAAACGCTTTATGATTTGGTCATATTTGCGTGCGTGTATGTAACAGTGTACAATAGAAACAGTTAGGCAACAGCTGATTATTCTGACCACACAGAGAGATCATTAGAGCACACTGCTGTCGCCCAGCTGTGTATTGTGCTACACTGTACTCCATTTTGCTGGCTGTTACCACTGTATTCTGTTTGCTCCCCACACCGGTGGTCTCATTCTAGATTTACTCTTCACCAAAGTGTGTGTGAGGTGTTCGGACCAGTGTGTTTATTCCAGGACATGCATGGGCCTGCACTTATTGTGTGTGAGTGTGATGGTGTATTGATCGAGCCCAGCTGAAGTGGTGGGCCCTCAGGTGCAGTCAATCAAAACAATGGGGAACCTATCATGGGAGCACTGCATTTCACAGGAGCCATCTGATTGGCTATTACCAAGGAACAGATTGCCATGATGACGAATAAGATCCTTACTGAGGCTATGCCTTCATCAATGATGGGATGGAACTGGTGCTATTTCATTGTTATTGAGAGCTATTGACAGCATTAGACAGAGAAGATTACAGCATCTATACTCCAAGGAGCAGACGAGTGGGGAAGGAGATGGAAAGCTGTGATAGAAGTAAGGAGAATAAGAGAAAAAAAAAGGAAGCAGAGGGAACGGGCTGGGGACGGTAGGGGAATAAAAGAACAAAATTGAATACAGAGAGAAGAGATTGGAAAGTGTTTCTGCAGAAAGAGAGACGCAAAGCAGGATGGAGATAGAAAGCAGAGCAGCAGGGGAAAGTAACAAACTACATTTATTCAAGTGCTGTTATTTTGAGGTACTTGTACTGTACAGTACTTTTATCCCACTATATTTATTCAACAGCTGACAGTTACTTTGCAGAAATAAGACTAACCTACCAAACATATGATCAACTTATAGAATATGATGCATTGCTATAAATTAAGCTCCCAACGGAACATTAAGCAAAATTAGTTCCACTCCACCTGCCAGCGACATCAAAATGCTGCTTATATGTTACAGTAAATATATATATATATTTATATTCTGTACTGCCCTATCATTACTTCAGCAGTTAAACCCTCATCACAGTATGCTATGCTTTAACACTAGTGGCACATTGTCGTGCTCATCGCTGCTCTCTGTATCACAAACTTGGATAGACTTGGATAGATAACAATCACCTCATGATATTTATCTCTAAAGCTTCAAAACTAACTCTTCTCACTTCATCTAAGTCTTATAGCTGCAGTACATGATCCAATGGCTACTCAAGCTTAGATATCCCATATCTATTCAAAAAGATCTGGATCTCAATAAGACACGATTAAAACTAAACCTTTTTTTTAGTTTAGATTAAAGTTACAAAGAGCACTTTTACTTTTGATACTATACTTAAAGTATTAAGCACCTGTTGTACTTCTGTAGTTCTCTATAATCTTAAACACAAGACTTATGCTGACAACAAAACAGCTGTAGTGTTTTTACATTTTGGCATTGATGATTTTACTCTTTCCACCACAGCAGGAGAGTGAGAGAAAGGAAGTAGCTACAGTGTGGTAGTAAAGGATGGAGGGAGTCAAGGAGACAGATACAGTCAGAGAGAAAGAGAGAGCAAACAGTGAGATACTACTGCCGTGTTTAATCTGCCAGGACCGTGTGTCTGGCTTTTGTATGTGCTCTGCTGCTGTAGTAGTACATGGCTGAGTCCCTGTAGCAGTTGGGTGTCAGTCTGCAGGGAGTTGGAGCAGCGAGAGGCCCGAGCGGAGCCAGACTAGTCTGAGCAACACAGAAAACACTGCTTGTAGCCCCCCTCGCTCGCTTTCATTCTGCACCCTGCTGTAAGTCACCCTGCGTGCTGGCACCACTGAGAAATACACAAAAGCAAAAATACATAAATATCCTGACTTGCTGTGTGTGTGTGTGTGTGTACAGTATGTGTGTGCAGGAGAGAGTATAAAGTGAGAGAGCAGAGAGTGAGAGAGGGGACATTCATCCCAGTTGGAGATTTAGCTGTTTGGTGCATGCATTCATCTTAGTGCGTGTGTGATGGCATATGCATATTTGTGTGTGTTTGCTGTTTTGTTTCTGTGTGTGTGTGTGTGTGTTTGTGTGTGTGCTGAGACTTGGCGGCTTGCTTATAGTGTCTGCAGTGCCTATTATGAAAGAGAAAACCGTAAAATCAGAGATCTTAATTATCTAGAGAGAGCAAGAGGAGGGGTGGCGTTGTGTGGTAGGTGAGGGAGAGGAAGCAATGGGTGGGTGGGGGGGGGGGGGGGGGGGGGGGGCAAGAGTGGGATGGGGGAGGGGGTATGGAGAAAATCGGAAAACGAGGGAACGCTATTTGCCTCACACCCCCAGGCGGATGAGAGGATGAACGGAGACTAAGGCAGAGGAAGCAGGATGAGCGATTGCTGAGGAGGAGTGGAAGAAAAAAGGGATGCAGAGAAAGACAAAAAGGGCTCAGATGGAGAGAAGCAGCTTGGGGGTGGTGGGGGGGGGTGAGGAGAAGGAGAGAAGAAGGGTGTTGGTGGGGGGGCTGGCGAATCATTTGTTTTTCCCCTTCTGCCTCATTGTATGACATAAGAAAATCTGACAGTTATCATAATGGAGGGATGAATCACTCCCATAATTGAATTTGCAAGTGGAACGGCTTCAGTGGCTGTGGATTTAAGAAGACTGTACCGCCAGACATTATGGGACAGAAGTGTTATTTTGCTCATTCTTCTCACAATTAATAGGCATTGTTGACTAGAGAGAGCCTGCTGCAGACAGCTGGGCTGCTGTCCCTGAATGAGTACGGTCAGGCCATTTCAGAGCATTTGTTAACCCCATGACAATATGGATGAGCTGGGAGGTCGGTTTGGTGCGTGTGTGTGTACAAGCAGTGTCAGTGGGAGTGGAAAAACACCAAGGACCCTTTGCTCACCCCTTTTGGCTTTTTCTAGGATTAAGTGTTTAGTACTTTGTGTCTGCATCTAATATCAAAGCAGCAGCACATGTTCTTGGTCGCACTGACTCAGCATTTTCACTTTGCACTCATTCGCACTTTCTCCCTCTCCTCTCCTCTCCTCTTACATGTACCTCTCTAATCGCACCATCTCTGCCCTTCTCTTCTATCTTAGCTTTGTCCTCCTCTCTATACCACTGTCTCTTTGTTCCTTGTGTCCCTTTTGTTTCAGTTTTTCTGTTTTTCTGTGGATTGTTAGCCCCAGCTTTACCTCTTATTGCCATTCTAAGTATTACAGGCTTTGGATTTTAGGCACATCAGACTTTTAGGTGAGGTTCAACATTTCTAGCAAATATGATTTATTCATGTGATTTCGCCTACCAGGAAGCTGGTGCGTATATGTTACATTAGATTTTTGAAAATGTTTATTTGAGTGCAGAGTGTTGGGTAAAAGGTTACATTAGCTTGGATATATGGAATAAGACACAGCTATAGTAAACAATGCAATTAAATACAACATTGATCCAAATAAACAGCTGAAGCTTATGTGTGTTGAGTGTTTGTTTCCTGAAAGAGTTCATCTCACTCTATTTAAGGGTGCAAACAGCCAGACATCCACCAGTTGTCTATTTATATCCGGTCACGCACTATTAAGACCGATACATTCATGGCGGATGTGGATGTGGTGGCTGAATAGTTTAGGCTTAGAACTTTCATCCAGGAGATCGGGGTCGGTGTGAGACCAGCTGTCAGAATAGATTTCAGTTCATTATTCAGTTTTCTTTTTTCATTATTATCTGTTTTTAGTCCCAGTTTTGGTTAGGTTTAGGCACCAAAACTACTTGGTTAGGCTTAGGACATATAGTACAATCTGATACAGATCACAAACTGCAGCCTCACAAATGTGTTTAATCAACACCTCTCAGGCCAAGAGGCTCCATCAAATGACAACAGTTTTTAACATCTATTATTGTCTTTGACAATAATGTCTTTCTACATTGTTAAGGTAATACAACTAAAACCCCTGGTCTAAAGTGAGGAAAAGGCCGTGGTCACTGCTTTAAAAAAGCAAACACAGAATGTGACATTGATAGAAATTGTGAAATGTGAACATGAGTGGCACCAAACACCAGCAATGCAGGGTCCCTGAAAATAAAATAAAGGAATTTTAATGAAGCGTTTAGTCAACAATTTGAAAAAAAATTATGCTGGTGCCAGATACTAAAATGTGAGTATTTGTTGCATTTCTGTTTCAAATCATTATCAACTGAGTTTCTATGAGTCTATCGAATAAAACGAGCAGTTTGAAGACGTCACCTTGGGTTGTGGGAAAGTGCATTTTTAAATTCATGACAATCATGATAATGAATCGCTTCAAATTGACTCCAAACCACACATGTATTTATTTAGGCAGACAATGTTTTGATCCCAGTCAAACCTTCATCAGATCATGAAAAAAAGTGGAACACAGAAACGACTGGGATTGAAATGTTTTTCTGCTTAAATAAATAAATGTTCAGGCTTTTTTCTCATTAGTGCTGATTTCCAAAGCTTTACACCCACATGTCACATGGTCACACTCTTTCTGATTTGCAACCTTAATTATAAGCTTCACAGCAATTATTGCCTGACCTTTACATCGTGGATTGCACCAGGTGTTGTTCTTATTGTGTTTGATCCAACTAACTCCAGTCTCCAGCTTTCTGTCTCACTGTTGCTCCCACCCACTTCCTATATATTTTCACCTTGTCCTCCCTCAGCAGGGCTGCAGACACTTTGAGCTCTCATTTTCAGTCTTTCTGCCCTCTCCTCTCTCTCTCTCTCTCTCTCTCTCTCCATCCTCCCCCACCTCTGTATCTCTTCTCACTCAGCCTCTATCTATTTTGTCTCCCTTCCTCAAGAACACTCTATACCCCTGTCTCTTTACTGACCTCTCTCTCTTCTCTCTCCCTATCTTAGCTCTCACCGGTCTCTTCAATCTCGACAGTGCACTTTCTCTGTTACAGCACCCCCCCCCCCCCCCCCCCCCCCCTCTCTGTCTCACCCTCTCTCTGTTCATTGGACATGGATAAATTCTTTCCAGTGTTCTCCTTGACAAAGAGGCCCTCAGTCAGTGACACCGGCTGCTCGGGGAACCACCATGCTCCTGTGACACTGTCACATCTGAGTATGTCACGCACAAACATACACACACAAACACACAAGCATCTAATAGCAGCACACACATACACCAACTCTCGAGGAAGGTTCAAAGAACATTGTGTCTGTCTGTCTGTGTGTGTGTGTGTGTGTGTGTGTGTGTGTGTGTCAGCCTGTTTATGCGTAAGCACGGGTCTTTTTATTGTCTCTACGTGTGCGTCCCGCTATACACCTGCGTATTATGTGTCTGTATGTGCAAGCCGTGAGGTTGCATTTCAGACCTCCTGCATGTGTACCGCATGTACCAGCCGCTGTTCAGATCAGTGCGGCTGGGGCTGCAGTTGGGGGGGTGACCTGTTTAAAAAAGATGTTACTGTTCTGTGTCATTTGCTGGCGACATGGGTCCCACTTGTTGCAGCTGTGGCTTATGTAAGCCCAGCAGTTTAATCACAATTAGGAAGCTCTCCTTGAACTCACTCACCCCCTGGCTTGTTGGAAAAGCTAAAATTTGCATTCATGACAAAGCCTTGGAAATATAAGAGCATTATTATTAAACATGATGCTGCAAAGAGAACAATATCTGATTGAGAATGGAGCACTGTCAAATTACATCAGTGACAGCTATCAGGTGCACGTCACAACTGTATTTTTTATTTTCACTTTCATCTATTACTAACTAGGGATGATAATGATTAACTGTTTAACCTTTAACTAACAATTTTGACTGATTAACACTATCGGTTAAACAGTTGAAAAATATTAATGTTGCTCACAGAGTGCTTGTACCACCCTGAATAGTGTGGAGACAATGCAAACACCATTGTTCTTTGTTTGTTTGCTTGGTTGCTGAAACTGCATGAAATTTATTTTCTTGCCTGGACAATGGACCTAGCTTTGTTTTCCCTGCAGCAAATATGTTCCCCAAGTGCCACAGTGGCCAATTTTGAGTTTGTTTCAATTCATTATTTAGTTTGAGTAAGAATCATCCCTTCAAACACCCTGGCAAGCTGAATACTGAAGGTGTGATCACATGAGCCAGACACTCTACCCATGATCTGATAACTTACCTCACTATCTTCAGATGTCTTTTCTTTTCTTAAGATAATGAGATAAATGAACCCATTATCTCAAAAAGACGAACTTTGTTATCTCTTGATAACGAGGTAATTATTTCATTGAATCGAGACAACAGAGTTTGTTTTCTCATGAAAGTGAGAATTAAAATTTTAAATTGAAAGGTGAACAGCTTTATTCCTACCAGCTTTATTCCTATACACAGCATAAATCAAAATATGCTAAACGTTTTGAGGTGTGTTAGTCCGTAGCCACAGGGTGTCACCCAGAGAGGCAGCTGGCATGCCAAAAATCACATGCAGAGTTAATTTTCAGTTATAGCCTCACTAAAACATTTTATCAGAAACCATGGGGGTTAATGGATGGTTATATTCAGAGCTTAATTTGTAAACCAGGAGGTCCTGGAGCACAGGGTGCTGGTGAGGCGGTCAGTGGGAGAGAAACATAACATCAAAAGTCCACAGAGCCTGAAGCACAGTGGACAACATCTGGGTGATGGATGTTCAAACTAAACAACACTGAGCAAAGCCGTCTTTAAACAAAGCATTATTCATCTACAGTACAGGCCAAAAGTTTGGACACACCTTCTCATTGAATGCATTTTCTTTATTTTCATGACTATTTACATTGTAGATTCTCACTGAAGGCATCAAAACTATGAATGAACACATGTGGAATTATGTACTTAACAAAAAAGTGTGAAATAACTGAAAACATGTCTTATATTCTAGTTTCTTCAAAGTAGCCACCCTTTGCTCTGATTACTGCTTTGCACACTCTTGTGGTTGAAGTGTACCTATGATGAAAATTACAGGCCTCTCTCATCTTTTTAAGTGGGAGAACTTGCACAATTGGTGGCTGACTAAATACTTTTTTGCCCCCCTGTATTTGACCATGAAGGCCTGATTCTCTATGTGTCTGCTGCTAGAGCTCTGTGTGGCATTCATCTGGTCTCTAATCTGAGCTGCTGTTAACTTGCGATTTCTGAGGCTGGTGACTCGGATGAACTTATCCTCAGCAGCAGAGGTGACTCTTGGTCTTCCTTTCCTGGGGCGGTCCTCATGTGAGCCAGTTTCGTTGTAGCGCTTGATGGTTTTTGCGACTGCACTTGGGGACACATTCAAAGTTTTTGCAATTTTCCGGACTGACTAACCTTCATTTCTTAAAGTAATGATGGCCACTCGTTTCTCTTTACTTAGCTGATTGGTTCTTGCCATAATATGAATTCTAACAGTTGACCAATAGGGCTGTCGGCTGTGTATCAACCTGACTTCTGCACAACACAACTGATGGTCCCAACCCCATTAATAAGGCAAGAAATTCCACTAAGTAACCCTGAGAAGGCACACCTGTGAAGTGAAAACCATTTCAGGTGACTACCTCTTGAAGCTCATCAAGAGAATGCCAAGAGTGTGCAAAGCAGTAATCAGAGCAAAGGGTGGCTACTTTGAAGAAACTAGAATATAAGACATGTTTTCAGTTAAGTTCAGTTCAAGTACATAATTCCACATGTGTTCATTCATAGTTTTGATGCCTTCAGTGAGAATCTACAATGTAAATAGTCATGAAAATAAAGAAAACGCATTCAATGAGAGGGTGTGTCTAAACTTTTGGCCTATACTGTACATTTATTAATCAGAGCATTAACTCGCTCACTCAAAATCAGCAGGAGATGTGTAAAAACAGCTGTTTACAGTTGGTTTGGAGCTCTTTCTTTCTAAAATATATCACTTAAATGGATGTTGAAGTAAACACCAAATAGTAGCCAGAAGAAATGAACTCAAACGAGTGGAGGCTGACTGCCACACTTATTCAGACGTTGTGGGACAGATTCAGAAGAGCGGAGGTGGATCTGTTCACCTCACAAAAAATATGCAGCACCACTGGTTCTCCATGAGCACACAGGACACAGGCCTCCTTCCCTCACCATCAGTGGCACAGAGGTCTCCTCTTTGCTTTTCTCACAGTTCCCCTGATTCCTGCCCTTCAGCCGCATGCAAGAGGAAGGTTTAGCCGTTATACTGGCGGCTTCAGGACACCCGAGCGCGTCTTAGTTTCCAAAGATGATACAGCTGCTGTCAGGGTAACCATGACAACTCTGGTGGCGCAGAGACACACTCTCCCAGCTGGACGGCTCCATCTTACACTTTCCAGTGACAGACCAGCATTTGTGGGTTTGTCCCCTGAGCGTATGGAAAGGTTAGGTTCTCCTCCTGAAGTAGTCCGCACTGTTCAGGGTGGAGAGCTCCGTCTACTACAGCCTCCGACATAGAGAGAGATGGTCCGCTGTTCGGAGCTGCTGTGAGGAGAGGAGCACAGAGCCACATCCAGCCCTCAGTCTCCCTCTTAACCTATGTGTTAATAAACTTATTAAAATATAACTTTTGATTTATGTGGTTTGTATTCTTTGGCACTCTATGCATTACTATTTTCTACTGCTTTTAACATCCCAATCATAAACATGTATGGGTTTAGTAGTAGGATTTTACATAAAGCTATTGATACATACTTATCATAATCCCATTGTTGGACAATAAACTCCTTGTGTTTTGACTTTCTACTAACTGTAACAAATTTTTTCTAATTTTTGTAGTTGTCTTTTTCCCAAGTACAGCTCCCACTGTACAGCTGGTCATCTGAGGAAGGGATTTCTTTTTGAATTGCCTCTCCTGAGGCTTCTTTCAATTTTTTTTTTTGCTTATGTGCTAAAGGGCTTTTGTCTGTGTGAATAGTATTTTCTTTGTCTTAGAGAGCTTAGCACCAACGGTGTGAGGCTGTGAGGTCCATTGAGACATTTGGATATATTTGGTTTTACAAATAAATCTGACTTGATTCAACTTGACTTGAATCGGTGCAGTGGAATCAGGACCTCGTATTAACACAGGGATCTTGTTTACGTTTCAGCCGACTACTGATGCAGAGTATTTAAATTATGTACAGCAAAAGAAGTTACGTCACGATCACCAAAGGACCCCAGAGTCAGAAGTTTAGTTCAATCAATCAGCCAGAGCACAAAGAGATCACAACACAGAGATCTTTGTGAGTCATTTGCTTTGAAACAACCAGGTCTTTACAGTGAACATGAAATAGAAAACGGAAACAGCACAGCTACGTGCAGTGAGACAGACAAAGGTAGAGTGTTTGCCTTCGCACTGCTATAGCTCTGTGATGAACTGATGAACCAACTCCACACAGCTCTCCCACTTAGACACCCACGCATCGCACACACACACACACACACAAACAACAGATACATAGAGATGTACACAAACATATCCAACATATTTGCCTGCATGCACACACACACACACACAGGTTGTGGATTAAATGACTCAGATGGCATTTGCTCTCTGTCTCTCTCTCCCTCTCTCTCTCTCTCATTGTCAGGTTTTGCTGCCGTGGCAACAGAGTTGAGGAGGAGGGAGTGGGAGTGGGGAGGAGTGTGAGGGAGACAGAGAGAGAGAGAGAGAGAGAGAGAGGGAGAGAGAGAGAGAGAGAGAGGGAGCCGGTGATGGAACAGGTAAATGAAAGATCAGGGAGTCAGAGCCCACTGGTCATGTGAGGCGGGGCTTTATTGCTGCTGCAGTGTGTGGTTTTTCTGTATGTCTGTGTGTGTGTGTGTGTGTGTGTGTGTGTTTGTGCGCGTGTGTGTGTGTGTGTGTGCGCGCGTGTGTGTGATTGACTATGCTGTAACAGTGAGAGGCAGAAACACAAGGAATGTGTTTTTGCTACGTGACTGGGAACAAGTGTGCACACTGCGCCCGACTGGAGTGTGCGTACTGTATGACTACAGGACATGTTGTGTGTCCACTCACATCGTTGTGTAATTCTGTCACCCACGACCACATCTGAAATTGGTCATCTGAGATCAGGACGAGCCATCACACTATCAGCGCTGATAGAGAGAGACTGGGAGGAGGGGGGGAGAAAAGCTACAATAAAGAGAGAGAGAGAGAGAAAATAAAGGGGCAACAGAGTGCTGTGAAAGTGCTCTTGTGATTCAAGTTTACATATGGGGCTTCTGGTTTGTGTTTTCGTCTGGACTAATTTGCTCTGCAGAAAGCAGCATGCTCAAATTTGGTTTGTTTTCAGATGCCGCGGGCAAGAGACAAATTCTCTCTGACTGCACATCTCAGACTCAGTTCAACATCTGAAAAGGATTCACTTGCAACTATGCAAAGTAACTGTGCAAAAACCAAAATATGTAGGGCAAACCATTGGTCTCATTCAGGCGAGGAGCGATCATGCTCACTTGTAGAGTTAAATTGTCAAGTATTCATGTAGAATGCCAAGGTTAAAGCCCCGTCAAGAAACAAAACATTACATCATGTAAAGCATTTCCCCAGCTTTTTCTTTTAAGACATCTCACAAAGAAATCTGTGAGAGGGTTTCCCTGCGAGTGCAAAGTGTGTGCCAATGTGTAGTCAACATGACAATATAAAAAGATCTTTATGAGCTGCTAGTAAATGTCCTCCTGTGAACAAACATTTAAGTTGATCACTGAAATGATACAGACAAGGTGATGATTGCAAAGTAACAGCAGCATAACAACAGTGTTTTATTTGTAATTTCCATTTCCAAGTACTTGCCATTTCAAGTTCCTGACTGAGTCAAAGCCCTCTCACATATTCACTTGTTAATCTCTCACTGTAATACATTTATAAATAAAGTAGGCGCCAGGCAGTGGATGGAGAAAAAGTGTAGTATAAGTGTAGTAATTATCTTGTAGTTAGTTCGTGTTTCTTGGTCTGACATTGTTTTCTGGTTATGTTAAAGATTGTGCCTTGGGATAAATACATGAAAATACATTTTTACTTTTGATGCTGCCGCTAAAAGCGCTGAGGGCTTTGCATTGGAGCCAGATGGTGAATATAAGCCATTAATAATGTCATGTGACTCGAGACAGCGCCAATCTGTGTTGACTCAGCGACAATCTGTAGAGTGCGTCTTAATAGATAATACTGACTTTGGCCCTCATGTTACTATGGCGGGAAAATCTGTCATAGACAACTAATTCTAAATATCAATCTACAATTAAAGGAATGAATACTTGACATAGTACAAACAATTCAAAGTAGCTCTATCTCTTATCCCTAAATATGCATGTGCATAAATAAAAGACCAGTGTCACCTCTGGTGGATGTATTGGATTATATAATTGATCCAATTATTTATGGGCAATTTCATTAAAAAGAAAAAAACTCAGCTTCATTCATTTTAAAAAGGTCACAGGAGCGAAAGGATAACACAACGAAGCCCTAAGGGATTTCTTTTCATTGTGTCTCATGTTGAAAACAACATGGGTATGAATATAGCTCATGACCTTGATCGATGTCATTCCCTCTCTTCCATTTTGTCGTTCAGTGTGCTGTGCAATATCCAGCACACTGGAAATGCCAGGGGAATAATCTTTATTAATGTCCTTTGCCAGATTGTGGAGTTGCTCAAACGCATAGAAAATGCCAAGTTGATGGAGGAGGCAACACAAAATAATGACTTATCAGTATTCTGTTTGTGTTAAGTCATACATTATCCTTTTTATCAAATGATTTAATCAGTTTTTTAGATAAATATATAAATACACCATGAATACATTAATATCTGTATTTTAATTCTGACGATGGAAAAGCAGCTCTCATCTGACCATATTTTATTAGACTAATCCTGAGGCAGCGCATATGTTCTGTCAGTGCTGCTTGCAGATTATAATTGTATATTATGGAATAAAAGTTTAATTTATTGGTATTTATGTTATGGAAATTGCCCGGGGATAGCATGTCCAACTCTGATTGATGTTAGCCTGGTTGAGCTATTCAACTGGCCACGACACACATTACTTAGAATTCAATTCAAATCGTAAAATTAGTCAAATTAGTCATATCATTATCTTTTCAGATTTGTGTTCTAACCAGGGGCTAATAGTTGATATTTCAGAATTTTATTCCCCTAAAAGTCATTTCACAGTTTGCCTGAATATGTTGCATGTCTCCTCAAAATGCTGCATAATTCTGCCACCCATGACTGAGTCCAAAATTGGTCATCTCCGCTCAACACGAGGCATCACACTATTACGCCTGATAGGGACTGACTGGGGAGGGGAGAGGGAGGGGCGACGCGATTCAGCAAAATACAGAAATATGGAGTGACTGGGCATTTTCAAAATGTTGTAGCCCATCAGTTTTGCATAAAAAGCTTTTTATTTGTGTATCCATCTGTGCTAAATGCATTACAGACAACAGCACTCACAAATTGTTTTCAAATGCCCCAGGCAAGAGGCATTTTCTCCTTTTCTGTACCTCTCAGGCCCAGCTGAGAAACAAGGACATCACGCACAAAGAAAAAGTGAGTACTTTTTTGAGGATTCAACCACTTAGTTTGATTAATGAACATAAGTTTTGTTTCCATGTTGTGGGAAGACAAAGTCTTCACTGATGAGATGGCATCGCATGTCTTTAGCTTAGTACGTTGTTGTGTTGTACATCACTTTTACAATTTTTAAATAAATATTCAAGGAAGGAATTAAAGGAATGCAAACTGATGAAGAATTGTAATACTGTCTCAATAAAGACTTTGTTTAGCTACCAGCAGCAATTACGAACACATTGATCACGCTGTGAGCAAATGAAAATACTTTCTGTCAACAATTAGGTATAAATAAAGGTAAGAGACTATGTTTTGTTGTGAATGGATCCCTAATATTCTCCTAGCATGCAAAACGGGCGTATGATCAGTGTTTTTCAACTGCTTAGATCATATTTTTGAAAAGTAAACTGTTCACTTCAATATGCGTTTTCATCTTAACATGGGTAAGATGGGATTGAGTGCAAGGTCAGCAGCAAAGCACTGGAGGCCAGAGGTCTGAAGCTTAACAATGGCTCAGATCATCAAAAAGAGCGTATCTGACAAATGATGAATAATTTCTTGCTATTTGGGCCTTGATTCTATCTGTAAGTCAATATTTAATGTCCCTCACCAGCAAGACAGATTGGCTCTTCAACCATCTCCATGTGTTAAAGCTGAGTAGGAGAGCTGTCTCACTGCATGAGAGAAATCAAAATATAAAAGAAAACAAAGTCAAACTCAAAATAAAAAAAATGCAGGTCACTGTCAGGCTTTGTGTGTGTGTGTGTGTGTGTGTGTGTGTCCATGACCACAGTGTAACCTTCACAAGGTCAATTGAGTGATTCAGTTTGCCATTCAGTGGTCAAACACTGACAACTCTGCACTGCATTCAGTGCAGTGTTCTCATGCTAAAATGGTTACCCCTCCGCCGGCTCTATGCTAATAGATGGTAGCATATGCTAAAAGCGATGTCTGTTAGAATATTTATGCATCAGCACCGTATTTAATGCAGAATTAGCATTTGTTTGCTCCATTGTTCAGTAAATCAGTACCAAGCACTAGTGAATAAATGCATAATATATTTAGTTAGCCTATGGTACATTAGCCTTAGATGTTCCACAACTTACTACAGAATTATGAATATCCACATTCATTTTTTATATTGCGTACAGCTGGCATCTCAAATTAGAATCACTCACTCACGTTACTTGATCTGGGTCAGGTTTAACTTAATTATGTATGAGAAATGTGTGTTTATTTAATTGCTTATTTATTTGAATTGCAATTTGTAGTGCACTATCACCATTTTAATGCCTAACAGCTGTGTTTTCCTACTTTGGAATGCAGACTGAATGTAATAGATAAGAAAATCATTTGGCTTGAGAATGAAAGTGATATAATATTTACTACATGCACTGTCTATAATCACACAGTGTGATTTCACGTGTATGAGCACGTATCTATGTCCTGTATGCGCTGCACATTCTGCCAGCGGGAAAGATGATTACACTTATGTGTGCTATGTTATTAATGATCCACAAAGCATTGCACTGGTGTGTACAGTAATCACATAATTAGACTGTTGTCATGCTGCACATGCACCAGGATTAGGTTTATATGTGTACAGTATTTGTAATAGCATCCAGCCCAAACCCAAATGTCACAGGCTCTCTCTATTAGATCAGCACCATGAAACAAAAGCTATTCCACTGTCAAAAGAGCTGCTGCATAAAGCTCTGCAATCATTATGACAATGTCCAAAAACTGCCTGAGAGAAGAGAAACTACACTCTCTGTTTCCATAATAATCCATAAAAGAGTGGACACAAAACGCCACAAAACGGTGTTACGGGCGATGGAAAAGGGATAGTTTTAATTGAATCGCCCATATTAGCATTTTAACTGCAGTGTATGTCTTACAGTGTGTTGCTGTCCATGCTGCAGTGGTGATTATTGAGGAGCATGGTTCAGGATTTGGCACCAACAATGCCCAATGTGCTTTGGAAAACAGCTATTTTGATATCCTGCATGTCTGAGATAAATGTAAAACAATATAATATGACGGCAGTGGAGACTAGTCACTGCAGCTCCTGAATTTACTCGCCCATTTTATTGCCAGTTTTTGCACATGGTGCGCCTGGTCAAAAACAAGTTCCCTGAGGAAGAAATAGGGTGTGATTTGAAAGTTGCCCTATATTTGGCTCAGTTGCTTTCAAATGCAGCCTGTCAAGTTGCACCGTGTGCTGCAGCACCTCTAACTCCGCCTGCCCAGCGGCCGTCCGCTGGGTCAGGTGAGTTATTGCCAGGACTGTTCCTTAAACACCCCCCCCCACCACCAAACACACACACACACACACATGCTCCAAGTCGTCCATTACTGTGCCTGTCAGCCAAGCGTGCAATCAATACTCCCCCTCCGACAGCGTGCACACATGTGATGGAAGGCAAAAGCGGAGGAGAGGAGGAGGACAGCGAGGGTAAAGAAGGGATGTTGGGGAAGGAGAGGGAGGAGAACGGGCTTAGGAGGGGGGAAGTGTTAGTGATGGGGAGTGTAGGGCTCAGGGGCAGCGGGTGAAGGAATGGGGGAAAAAAGAGAGATGACAAGAAAAATGTCCAGAGACCGGAGACAAACAACAGAGAGCAGTAATATATAACAAAACACAGAGATAGAGTGTGGGAGTAGGAGATGGAGGACAGAGATGAGGAGTGGCAGAAGCAGAGGAGAGATGGAAAATAGAGGGAAAAAAAGAGAAAGTGTGTGAGTGTGTGTGTGTGAGAGAGAAAGAGAAATGGAGAGAGGTTGTGGGTGGATGAGGAGAATGCTATATATAATGGCAGAGGTTCAGGAATAGATCAGAGTGATTGTGTTTCGTGATTACCTAATACACATCTGCAAACAGTAGCAGCCACCAGCTGACATCAAAGACCACACACACACACACACATATAAATACCCCACATACACACACATGCATGCAACAATACACTCTGCAAAGTAAGGCTGGCACACACGGGCCAGTAAACCTCATCTTCATGCTAAACTGAACTAACTCTCCACTAAAGAGCTTCTGTCGTCTGGGCCGGATTGATAACGGAAGCAAACACTACCCACTCACAAACACAAACACTCGGACACAAACACATCTCATATACATAAAAGATTCATAATCACATATAAACACACAGACTTGGCTGTATTGTAAACACTCCACCCAAGTAACCAAGCGGCTCTCCTGTGACACACGTGCAGACATAAAACACACACAGTGAGACGTGGCGAGGGCCTTAATTGTTCATTTTTTGTTATTTGTTCATTTTTTTGCTCTGCAAGAATTCAAACCTTTTTCTACTGTGGTTTGATGGGAAGGGCACCAAGTAGGGCTGAAAATGGCAATCGAGATCCTGTTATTACCTGGAATTCTGGTGAGAATCTACTCAATTTTTCATGGGGATAACACCAGCATAGCTGCAGGAACTCTGATTTTAGTGTGTGCTTGTGTGTCTGCACATGCCTGTATGTTCATATAAAATGAAACAAAGATGCCATCTCTGAACTTAATTAATGCTACCCTGCGAAGTCCAATCTCGAGATGGCATTACGATGGTAATACCACTACATCAGTTCCTCCAGCACTTTTATCTAACGTTTTGTGCTAAAACGGCAGATTCCAGTACAGCTGAGTGGCAAAACATTCTTCAGAATAAGTGTGCAGGAAACACACTGCAGAATTAAGTTTCACAGGTGGCTTAATGAGGCATGCAGGTCGCTATTCCCAAAATTATGATTTTCGATAAGTTCATTATCGAGTACAGAAGACAGAAGACAACTAAATGTCCAGGAACTGTGTTTCTGAGCATCAAACTGCTAAGACATCACTAAGACATTGCTTCCCCACCATTGTAAGCCATAATAAGGTCAGCGCTGTAAAATACTTCATGCACCCTGGCCCACTACTGCTAATATAGACTGATGAGAGGTTATATTGAAAAACAGAATCAAATGGTTTTGTATAGTTGAATAGATCATCATTTTAAAAGGAATTGATTTATATCACTGAATACAGTAATATAATAAATAGGAAATAAAAAATAGGAAAAAAATGAAAAAGAATCAAAAAAATAAATCAAACAACAATTTATGATATAGTATCTACAGTTCCATGTTTAAAATCAGGCCTGATTTAATTTTAAAATCAAGGGAAAACATTCAGCCCTGGTACCAGAGGACATGAATGTGTGTGTGTGTTTGTGTGTGTGTCTGGATCCCAAACAGCTTCCTTCAGCCTCGGGACGACATGCTCCCAGCTGGCCCAGTCCTCAGCTAGCTACGCCGCCTCCTTTGATTCCCAGCGATTGGGGAAATTAAATAGTTTCTGCATGTGTGTGTGTGTATGCTTGCTTATGTCTGTGTGTGTGTGTGAGTGTGAACAGTATGTGCTGTGGAAATAGTAGCCTGGTGCGTTTCTTTCCAGACTGAGGTGGTGAGAGGAAAGGCCGAAGGCTCGGAGGGGATGCTACAGCCAGGGCACAGGAGGAGCCTCTCTCCTCTCTACTAACACGCCAAATTATGAACAAAAGCCAACTATCACTTTGTGTCTCCTTACCAAGCTGTGCAGTCCAAGAATATCTGAGTGGGGAGATAGTATGGAGGTGCTCCAGTTTCATGCCTGCGTAGAGCAGGCGGTGAGCTGCATGCAGCCAAGGTGATCCCTGCCAGCCATTTTGCCCTGCATTTAGTATTCATTTTCCAGGCGATCAAACCCGCTGCCAGGAGGTGGAGAGTGTGTGAGTGTGTGTGAGTGTGTGACTATTAACGTGCTCACACAAATTGAGTGTGTGTGAAAGTGTGTGTGCTTTAGCAAACACATGGGTGTGGGTGTGCTGTTGTAGGCTTAACACCCTCAGACTCATAGGTAACAAAAGTGTCTGTGCGCATGTGTGAGGCTGTGCGTACGTTAATGAGTTTGCGAACACATGTGCATCATGAAGCAGGGCTGATTAGGAACACAGGGATGGAGCCAGAATAGGCCAGGGGCCAGCAGACCCGTCTCCCTGTGCACAGCCAGTGGAGTAAACCTGGATGCACACAGCTTCCTGCTTGGGCAGGATAAGGGAGAAAAGGGGAACACAGGAAGTAATGAGAGGAGAAAGAACAAAGGAAGCTGCAAAGAGGGGTGAAACAGGGAGAAGGAGGATGAGCGGAAGAAGAGGGTTTGGGGAGAAAAGACAAAACGGCGCAGTAACAGGATGAGCAGGAGAGTGGAGGAGGGGAAAGGAGTGATAAGGGGCAGAGTGAGCAGAAAGAGAAACCAAGAGGGGGATGAAAAGTGTTCTGTTCTGGTGATGAAGGAGGAGAAGAAGGAGGAGAAAACAGAGGAAATGGGGATAGACGATGAGAGGGAAGGAGCTGAGCAGCAGTGCCCTGGCAGCGTGCGGTGGAGGCAGGCAAGATGGCTGCAGGGGACAGAGCACCCGGCCAAATATGGTCATCAGGACCCGGCTCTGTCCTACTTTCACTAATGGGCTAAACCCAAGCCTGAAGATGCAGGAAGAACCATATATGGTCAGCGGGCAGCAGCGTTGGCTCCTGTCTCTTTGATGCGTTGTGCTGGAATGAGTGATGCAGGACTTAGGCCTAATATACAAACAAAGCCCTACAGCATACTTACACACACACACACACACACACACACACACACACGCACACACACACACACAAATGCACACACACTCATCTCTAATTCCCTCTCTTTCATGATGAGCTAGTTGACATGCCGACCCCATGCAGAAGTCAGGGATGAGGGATGCTTCTGCAGTGTGTGTGAGGGTGACGGAACAGGTGTTGTGAACAACCTGCTCATCTGTGTTTGTGTGTGAGTGGGTGTGCTTCTCTGACCCCATAAGTGTGCCTGCTTGCATCTATGCGTCTGTGTCACGCCACCCGGGGCTCCACCAAGCTGTGTGAACTCTCATCAATCTATTAAGGCTACCCTTAGGTTTCACCTCGGGCTACGGTGTAATAGACTGGAGACACTCACCATACACACACCATGTGGCCAGGTCAACAACCTTCAGCAACAGCATCTGTACGCATGGCCAGCAATCAGGGACGTACTAATGTGGATGGACCAAAGGCATCGCTGCAAGTGGCCAAGTCACCCCCTGTTGTTTGTGTCCTCTCTAGCTTTAGAAGTGAAGGTAGTGCTCTCAGTTAAAAGCAACAGTGTGTCTATGTTGTAAACATTGTCTTTCTTTCGAATTACTCCCAGCCCTAATTATCTTCTTTTGTCCACAGTGTTTTTCTTGGCAACGCTATCCACCCCAGAATGTGAGGACAAACTGACAAACACTGTACACAAAGGCGTTGTCATGGCCAGGAGATAAAGCATGCCAACAGAGAAGCACTGCTACTGATTCATCTCATCTATTTCAGTTGTCCTACGCAGGTCTTGTTGCTATGTGAGTTGCTATGATTGACCAGTGGGTCTCACATCCGTACGCACAGCAAATTCCATTCCTGCCTGAATTAAGCCATTATATGAGATGCACTGCTTCAAAAAAAAGGGCTCTCTTTCAATATGGCCTCAGTGTCAGGAGCTGCAGGAACAATCACATGCCTGCAGCTGTGGAAACAACTTAAACAACTCATATACTGAACAGTAAAGCCAGTCAAGCAGCAAGAAATGCCTTCAAAGAATAGGGCTGCTAGGTGAGATGGATCTAAATGTGCCAAAGTGGAGTCCCCCTACGTTTTTCCATATACTGTACGGACACATAAAGGAACAGCTGACAAACTGTAAACAAGCTGCTGGGCCAGCCAGCAAGGCAGCATATGGATTCAAAGAATTGTGACTTTGTAATTAAGATTCGTAGGAATGAACATACATTTCATGGGGTAAACAAACATATGCCCATAATGTATCTGCCAGAACAATGTAAACACTAACACACCAAAGAGACGCTGCACACAGTATGCTTTTGACAGCCCACACACAAATGTACCCATTATCATCAAAACATATGTGCAGTAACAGCATATTTTCAAATCCTTCCCCTCTGCCCAGGAAATAGTTTCAACAACAACTCTGGGAATTGTTCGAGTGTTCAAATGTCACTTGCATTCTTGTGCAAGGCGTCGTCTTCTTCATCAGCAGCTCATCTGGTGCGTGCTTGAGACAGGCCCCAGTGTGGGGCTTAGTTCCTGTTCTTCCTGACAGCTACACTCACAATGAGGCCTGTTGGCATCACACTATTGGTTAACATTCAGCTACTATGCTGCTTAACAACTCCGCTGTGGCTGCTAAGCCCCATATTAAAGCATAGATAGCATGCCAAAAGAGTTCTCTGCATGCCACATTAGACAGGCATGCTTTCATTCAGACTCCTGCTGAGCAGGGAAAATTACAGACTTCCTGAAAACAAAAAAATACCAATTTCAAGTTAGTAATTACATGTCCAGTGTATCCTGGCAACTGCTTCATAACTATAGAAAACTGTGAGGGTTGGATCTGTTAAGAATCCACTAGTGGTCAGGTGTAACAAAGGAACTAAATAAGAAAGAGAGGCAGAAACAAGAAATGTGTCAGTGTTAAGTGAGTATACGTCAACTTCAGTTGAACTAAAGTGCCGTAAAGAATGGGCCACAGGATGGATGAGGCTGGAGTGAGGCTGGAAAATGGGAAGACGGCCCTCTGTTCCTGTCAGGTGAGCTGACACACACTCACAGTTTCTGACAGTGTTTTGTTATGAGTTTGCATAACATGGACACTCACCAAGGAGAGCATGTGTGTGTCCTTTTTTTGTCTATGCTCGCAGAATGCCTAATAAGGCGCACATTATATATGCAACTGTGTGTGTATTTGTGCACATTTCAATATTCGTGTGTCTGTGAAGGTGTGTTCATCTCTGTCAGCGTTCAGAATGCAGCCAGCAGTGCTGATGGCTGCGCTGCGTGGATGACACCTCCTGTTGACAGTGAGCTCGGAGCGAGGATGCCAGTCATAACATAACAGCAGGAAGGTGGGAGGACATCACCTCCAAGCACATACACACACATACACAGTGACACACTATGACACAGTGTTAAAGTCATATCAAGGTCCTTATTTAGATTGGCTATCATCTCTGACCTCTCTCTCCATCCTCATTAGTCGGACTAGACAGCCTCTGCAGGCCCGAAGCTGCCGCAGGCCCACACACAAGATGTCACATTGCTTCATCTGTGGTACAGTAACTAAAGCACACAGCCCGTGGGTTTCATCCTGCTCGTGGATGTCTTGTTGTGCCATAATTGACTGTTTGATTGACATTCAGTCCGGTTCTTATGATAGCCTTTTTGGTAATCTGGAACCAGGTTCAGAATACACTCATAGATGATCACCAGGCATCAATTTCACCAGCATTTTCTCAGAATGTGAAATAGGTTGCACAGGGTCTCTTGATAGAGTTGAAACAGATAACATTAAGTATTATACAACATCAGGGCGGTGAAATTTGAAGACTTCCGTTGTCATTGGAGAAACAGTTAGAGGTGCTGAATGACTGGAGAGGAGGGCATAACATGAAGTCTGGCAATGCTCCAGTACTGACACAAGAGCCAGAAATGGGTTCAGGCTTGTGTCACATTTCCCTCTCTTCACATTTTAGCTTCAACGTACTGTCCAAAAAAAAAAAAAAGAAACTAATAAAATGCCAAAGTGAGGTCTACTGTGCACTCCTTTTAAATGTCAGATGTCAAAATGTCAAATGTCCCTTGAGTACGACCTTAAAAATCAAAATGAAGGTTGAAACAAGCATTATCTAAGGACATTATCTGCCCTTATCTAGGGACCCCATCCAGCCTGCCTTGCCTTTAATTATTAATGTTAGCATGGGTGACAGAAAAAAATGGCAGGTCTTTACCTGGAGGACAAAACCTTTCATTATCTCTTTCTTTCTTTCAGTCTTTGTTCCTAATTCCATTTTTCTTTCTGTTTTTTTTCATCTCCTCCCCCTTTCTCTGCATGTCTCAAGTCAATTCGGTTCAGTTCAAAGGGTCTTTATTAGCGTGACCAGCCCTGTGGCGAAGTGCCAGCTCACTGAGAGGGAACGCTATGATGGAACATCAGCAAACCACATGAATCTCAGCGCCGCTACATAAACACACTCATCAGGTGAAGGACAATCAACATAGAGATGAGAAAGTCTCTGTGTGTGTGAGAGTATGTGTGTGTGAGAGAGAGCTTGTATCATATGGTATAATCCAGGCTTATGTATATTTAGAAGATGAAATTATTTTATTAAGCACACACAAAAGGTAAATGTGAGAACGCTCTCGCCCACACACGTCTAGCTCACTTTGACTGGCAGATATATTGTGTGTTCCATGCATTAGTCATGTCTGCAAGGACGACACATCCACGGCATGTAAAGCAGCTACTGCTGGAATCAGAGAGAGGGAGAGAAGGTAGTGATTGGTAGGACTGTAGAGGAACAGGGGATTAGCATCTGTGACATTACCTAAAGGTGTCTGATGAGAGAATTTAGACCCTGATGTTAGATTAATCACTCATCGCCATAAGACACCAAAGCCAGCATTTCTGGTCACGGCACAGAGGCTGTGTGGAGCTGAGATGGTTGGAACAGGGGCAGTAGCGTGGGAGACCTGCTTCATTTTAAAACTTAATATCTCCTTAATGGAACAATAATTTCCAAAATCACTGCCAAGAAACACTTTAGAAAAAGTACAATTAACTATTACTTACTGTGTACTAGCCTTGGATTTCTAAAAAGAGGTTGAGGGTTTTTCTGTGCATTCAGAGTCGAAGTTCTGATGTTCTCTGCTCTTATACTGGAGAAAGTAAATGTGCTATTTGTGTTTACTATGGCTACGCTAACATACATGAGAATCTGTTACAACAGCTGCTATTAGAATTTGTAGCCCTCATGATAAAGTTAATTCATTTGTTAGCACCCAAGATGTTCTCAGTTTTATATGTTCATTGATATGTTTATTATGATAATAATGATATGATAATTACACATTCTCATCTTCATTTTTGCTTCTTTTTATGTCCTTTGGATCACCTATGTTGCCATTGTTAAAGCGGTGCAGAGTCCGTTAGCTCGACTAACCTCAGTCTGTTAAGCTGGTAACCTTTAAACGAATAGTTTAATATTTTGGGCAACAACTTGCCATATATACATTTCAGTTTGGGACACAATGCTTTAATTGCTGAGCCTGGCCAGCTAACCCTAACCCTAACCCTGCTTCCAGTCTTTATGCTAATCTAAAGCTAACCTCCTCCAGGCTCAAGTTCCATAATTAGTGTACAGACATCAGAGTGGTATCAATCTTTTTGTCCAACTTTCAGCAGAAAAGAAACTAAGCGTCTTTGGCATGTGAGGAAGTGAAAGGGAAAGGGAAGGTGGCAAAAGTTACGAAGAATTTTTATTGTGGTTACAAACTGTGAGTTTGAATCAGGTTTTTCTACCTCTAGAGCAGGATTTGTAAGTGCTAGTTTCCTCAGAGCCGACATACAGTGGTGATTATAAACACTGTATGTAAGGCACTTGTGCATTGGCCTCAGAGGCAGCTGCAGCTTGTGCTTGTTCAACTCATGCAGTTAAGGTTTTTTGATCTAACCACATATTTCGGCAGCTCTTATGAATGTCTTCTTGGTAATGAGCACATACCATCCTCATAGCATCCTAGCAACCCTGGGCAAATGCGGCCACACACTCTCACATATACACACACTGCTGTCAAACATGCTATGAAGCACATGTGCACATACACTTACCCAGGTAGTACCACATCGACGTCGTGTCTCAAGCCAGCTTACGTATTAGAAAACCAATCATGTTCTGCACCTGGGCCTATCAACAGTAGACATTTGGACCAACACTAAGAAATCGGACTTGTTTTCCTCCAATCTGCTTATTTCTTGTCCTACAAATGTTCCATTTTTCATAGAAAAAAAATCATGAATGTTCCTGGAAAACCTGAGAAATTGGGCAGCATTTGTTAGATTGCTTATATATTGGAATAAATGGTTTGTGTCAGGTGGGTACATTTTTGTGTGTTTGTGTGTGTGTGTGAGAGAGAGACAGAGAGCGAGAGAAGGGCAGTGAGGCTAAACAGGGCAGAGAGAGAGAGAGAGAGAGAGAGAGAGAGACCACACAGTTTATGTGCTTCAGTACAAATACTGATAAAGAATCACTTGAAATTCATAAATGATAACAAAGGAGAGAGTCAACGAAGGTCAAAGTGGTCACCACCCTCTCTGTGTTGTCCCATTTTTATAACAATTGAGAGGAACAGGAGAAGGGTCAGTAGCGACAGATTCTAACCTACATTATGGCAAATACAGGGGTCAGCACAATAACATGAACTCCTATGTAGTATTACACAATTATAAATAAACTCTTCTCTGACATAGACTCAACAGAACACCTTCACAAAGGAAGTTATTGCAGTTATTAGTTACATTTTTAGTTATTTTGAATTAAACATGATTATCAGATGACACTGTCTGAACTTTACAGATCCTCAAGCCAAATCATAATTTTCTATGAATGGCTACTGTTTTGAGCATACTTCATTTTATTGCTTCTCCAGTGTGCCCACACTAAATACTCAAACTCAGTTTAGTAATAGTGTGTTCTATCCAACAGGGACACGCACGGCTTTAGTTGTTTCTCTATTACTGTACAAACAGGTCATACTCAAACTCCTCTAGATATTAAAGTCTGACTAACATCCAAACATGTGCCATGTAATTAAGAGTGTCCGTGTCCTCTGTGACACTGTGATAGCTGACTGCAGCCCTCTAATTATCTTAGGCTTTAAATATTGTATAATTCCATATTGAGCTGCAAATTACACCGGCAGAACACATCCGGTACTAAATGCTGCTGATAAGAGATGACACTCTGATGCCTCCGTCTGTAGCCGTACCCCGTGCCTCACCTTTCGGCTGTCTCTCGACATGCCATCATCATGACTTCCACATACACACACACACACATTTACAACACAAACTCCCGAACGCCCCATCCACCATAATCACTTTCGCACAACAGAGGGACGGACAGAGGGACAGAAGCAGAGTGAAACAGTGGCAGAGTGATTAGCTTTACATCACACAAAATAAGGGTGTGATAGAGGAGGGAGCGGGCGAGTCTAAGAGAAAAATGAAGAACAGGTGAGAGGCAGGGAATGAGAACGAAGCTAATAAGATGGTGAGATAGAGCCAGTCACAGAGCGGAGGCATGGAACTGAGAGAGAAAAAAAAGAGATGGACCGTTGACGCTAAGATAGAGATGGAACGTGGAGACACAGTGAGGGCAGACAATAAAAATCAACACCATTTCATTTTTATATAAAATGGAGAGGCGAAAGAGAGAAAAGAATTCCTAAATGGCAGAGGAAAAATGAACGATAGATAGGACATGCCTGGAGGATATCACTATATTTATACTCTACTATGCCATTATTTATTTCTTTCTCTCCCTCTTTTCCCTGCTCCCTTGCTCCCTTTGACGGGCCTGATTTTTAATAACATGCATATCTTTGTTCTTCTTCTTGATTAAGGGATGGAGACTGGGAAGACAGTGCCGCAGGGGCCAGCGAAGACCACACTCCTGCTGGATGGAGGACAAATCCCACTCATTGCTTTGCTTGCCTTCCAACAATCCCTCCATCCTTCCCCCATCCCCATTCCTTCACAACATGCCTCCACCCTTCCCCCCACCCTGTATACATATGCCCCATCATCAACATTCCCACTCGCTTTCTCAGTCTTGACTTGTCTGCCCTCCCTCATGGTGGGTAGCCTCCTTCTGCCCCTCCCTAACTCCCTGTCCCTGACACACCCCTCATCTTCATCTCATCAACCACTCTCTGCATCCACTTCCATTTACATAGGAGGGCCTCTATTCCACACCTCACTACTTGAAGTTGATCCTACTGTATTAGAGCTGGGAAATGTGGATTAAATCAATAACAGGATATCAATAACAGTATTTTTTATAGAATTATATAGATATCACAATATATAAATGCAAAATCTCATATGAAATAGTCTAATTGATGCTAAGCAATGACCGATGTTTCGCTATTATGAATTACTGCAGATTGTGCTCCACAGACATGTATAACAAGAACTTCGGCGACCAGTGGTCTTAGTTTTTTGTTTTTCTTGCAGTGTGGCCTTATGAGTGGCAATATCATTGCGTCTATCTGCCTGTCTGTCAGTCAGTTGGTCTGTCCACCATTTTGGTTCAGACTGAAATATAATATAATTACTGGATGGATTGGCATGAAATGAACGTAGTATCTCCCAGTCTGTTCTCTAGTAACTTATTATCTACTATGGAGTCCTCGAATCAGAGTTATTCAGAACTACTCATTAACAAGTCATTAATTTTCAGGCAGTTCCTCACTCATGAGTAAGGACTCTGACTTCCTGTGTACCATATTATAAAGTGTCACAGAATTTTATATGCCTAAAGCTTTTACGAAGAGCTTTTTGTGCACTTAATCATTTTGCAAGACTAGGTGTCACTTTTTGTAAAAGAGCTTGCCAAATAATTTAAAGTTTTTGTTTTGCCCCCTCACCACCCTCCCTCTCCGCTCCTCGCTCTTCTCTACTCCTCCAACTCATGCTGCTGGTAACAACCCAATCCTCCAGCCTCCCTGGCATATTAACATGACAGGCGTCAGCACCTCTGTGCAGCATGGCCTTTGCGCTGTGAGTCTGTAAGGATGCGCGGAAGGGTGTGTATCTGTAGAGATGTGTCACGGTGCGTGTGGTTCAGTCAAGTGTGCAGGAGTTGTGAGCGCAAGCATACAGTGCATGCATGAATATTTATTCACAGTTATTGTATGAGGGTTGCGCATTTTCAGTTGTTTGGCTGATTATACCTTTTATGCCACCACTTTAATTTGACAGCTGTAGTTACATGTTGCTTTCCAGGATTTCAAAACACATGATCAGATTATTAAATGTGAAGAACTGTCATGGATTTAACTGCCAGGCAGTTTATTAAGAGCCCACGGTTAAAAGTCTAAGTGGATAGTTTTGGCTTTTGGCTCTTGGTTGGAACGTACTCTCAATGGTTTAAACAGTGACTATTAGAAGAAAGTAATAAGCAGCTGAAAACTGTGCACTGTAAAGTCGAATCCAGAGTAATTGGGACATTGTTTCCGGAAAGACTTTTTTGCTGCTGAATTTTTTAAAGGTTAATATTTTATTGCCGTGAGCACCACAAGCACAGACAGATATCTCAAAAAGTGGTGTCTGAATGGCCAGTTACCACCAGAACCAAGCCAGAAATTGTGTAATTTGGGCGAATTTGACTATTTGAATAAGCTTTGAAGTGTAGGAATTTACTTAATAATAAGTAATTATGGTAATGCTTCTTTTATTTAAGTATCAGATCTAAATACTTCATCACTACTTTCTGCCATGCACCTTGGCAAGCATCACCACAGCAACCAAACCCAGACAGACCTCTGCCTGATGCCAGCTTTTATTGCTCCAATAAAGCTTGAACAACACACAGTTGCCTGCAATCAGCTGCTGTAACTAAATATGTGTGTACATGGATGTGAATGCATTTGTCTTCTATGAATGAGAAGAGTCTGTGTGTGTGTGTGTGTGTGTGTGTGTGTGTGTGTGTCTACAATATGTATGTGTCTGTGTCATATCACATTTAACGCATTGCTTCACTTGCCACCCATTGTTGCAAATTTCTTACTACCACAGTGATCTTGCACTATCTCTCTTTTATTTTTGCCATTTCGTGCTATCTGTCTCACTGTGACGCATATTTTCCTTCTCTCCCTTAAGCCTGTAATACATGCTTGGCCATACACACACACACTAACACACACACACCCACTAACACACACACACATGCACGCACACAAACGTATTGCGGATGTGCTGACACAAGGATATTCTTCCCTCCGCATGAGCCTTCTCCTCTAAGCTTCGAGTCAGGACAGAGTACATAGCTTCCACACACCAGTTACAGCTTAAAGACTGGATCTCATTCTCTGAAATCGACAAATACACAAACTCCTGCACAGGAAGAAATACACGCACATGCACATGTGCGGCATTTATTTTTCATTGTCCTTCACCTTCTCTGGAAGCTTCTGTTTTCCCCTGCAACACTTGCTAATCGTCATCTTTTCCTCCCTCATTCCCTCCTGGAACAAAGGTGAAGGGCAAAGAAAGGAGCAGATGAGGGAGGGAAAGAGAGGGAGACTCTAATGGTGATGTTTTCCAATTGGGTTGATTTATGGCTGGCTGTTACCATTATTTTACCATTTACTCCAGCGGGCTGGTAGAACTAGGCTGGACAGCTCAGGCCGGAGGGGGGATAGAGAGCCACAGGAAACATACAGTAGGTAGGACACAATGAAGAAGAATGCAGCCAGGCTTTTGGGATGAAGACAACCAGGGCAGAGAAAGATAGGAGAGAATGAGGGAATAAAGGAGTGAGTGGGAGAAAGATAAAGAGAGGCAGGAGAGAGAGCAGAGGGAGCTTAATGAATGTAAAGGCTATAACAATGAGGTGAGGTAAATTGTCCATTAACTCAAGAGTTTCTCATGCGTGTGTGTTGCCTCACCATAACGTTCCAATTTAGCAGGTTACACTCTGATGCTTCCTGGCCAGAAACATGCAAAGCGTCTTTAGGATACCGAGTTAAACCGAAGTAAGACAGAGGACAGCGATTCAGGTGGACAGATAAAAAGAACTGTGACCAAGGAGAAGGTAGGAGAATAACAGAGAGAGAGCAAGATGGAGGAAATGTAGTAGTGAGGGAAAGATAAGGGGAGAAGATAAGGAAACCAGAGAGGAAATATTGAAAGTTGAGAAAGAGAGCAATAGGGGGAGAATGGATAATTCAGCTGGAGAGGAGGAAATTCACAGGGGGAGGGAGATACCATCAGTTCTTCAGATACGGAGGGGAGATAGCCACTGCAGAGGGACAGGATCAAGATTTCAATACAGACCCGAAAGGAACAGAGAGCACTGCATTATCACACAGCAAGAAACACAATTATTACTTTTCGACAGCCCCTGAGAGAATGGAACAAAAAAAAACAAAGAGTGAGCCTGGGCTGTCATGATGCTCTACAAATGACACAACAATTTGGTGGCAGAAAAGGGTGAACTAGATGGGAGGCTAATCCGTTTTAATTGGTCTGTGCAATCACAGGGTGCGATGAGGAAGATAATGACGGGAGGGACGAAACGACTTCTTACTCTGATGCCGCCTAACTGGCTGCATTGACTCTGACAAGTCAATGTCATTAAAGTGATTCAACAATGGATATCAAATGTCACATATCAATTAATTTTTAATGAGTTGAACTAGTGTGCAGCAGTTGATAACGCACCTCATCCTACAGAGCATTCGCAGCGCCGTGTTTGACGCTAGTGATGGCAGGCATTTGGCAGCATTTCCATAACGCAAACTAAACACAAAGGGACACCTGTCATTAGCACTTATAATGAGTCACTTTGGTGTCTAAGCAGCTTGTAGTGCCATGCCAGGACATAGCCACACACACTCCTTTATTAGAATTACTACAAGTCATGCTGTTCGCAGGACTAGGAGTAATACTGCCTGGCCGCGGCCTTGGTAGGGCTACGGTGGCCTGAGCAGTTTTGACAGGTGCCAAGTCAAAATGATGGAATAATGTCTACAGTTCAAAGGCTCCTCCATTCATCAGTTCAGCCAAGACTGCTAAGATGCATGTCTATGTATTGCTTTGTTTATGTTTTTTGCGTTAATGAATGCAAGTGTTTGTGCCCGTGAGTGTGTACATGCATGCGCGCATGTCTGTATGTGTGTGTGTGTGTGTGTGTGAGCTTTGTGCCTCAATGCATGTGGTACGTCTGCATACGTGTTTGGATGTTGCCAATGTGTGTAGGAAAGGAACACACACTGCATAAAAAGGATTAACTCTCTATTATAGAGGAGCTGTCAGATGCCTATAAGACCAAAACACATTTCCCCTCCCGTCTCCCTTTAACTGATGTTGCTTAATCTCCACCCAGATCCGCCTCAGAAAGACTTAAGGGCTGTTACTGATTCCTCTAATGCCTTCAGATGAACCCTGTGCTCTGACATGCATTCATTTAGCTAGAAAAAAAGTCTTTAAGTGCATAGCCTAAAACACTGATGGAAAAGCAGTGAAAACTGTGTATGTCACCCTGAGTGATGTGGGGGAGGGTCGGTTATGTAGGGGGTTATTCATAACCAGCAGCATGCTACACTGCAGGCTATCAAACTCCAGCGAGTGTATTAGCAATTCACCGGGCAGGGTTTCTAATCACACCGCGGCTGTACAGGGCTGCATGGGCTTATAAGGTGCTGGTTCATATTCTCAGCCTTGGGGGAGCACTGGGTTAATATTCCAAGTGCCTATAGATGAGTTATGATTTGGAGTGGAAGTGCTGGGAGAGTTATGTAATTCGTGCTATCGTTATCAGCGGTAATAGACGTTACCATCAGTTTGTTTCCGGCAACTGAAAAATGTGAAACCTATCCCTACAAAAAGGCATTACAGAGAAACTCTAGAGATTATCATAATGGTTCTCTCAATAAATGTGCTGACAAAATAGTACCATTCGGTCGTTGACAGCATAATTGGTAGGTAATTTTGAAATACTGAGCAATTAATAGATAATACAGTACAGTAGATGATCTCAGATGTTTTCATATCTACATGGTACACTTCAGCTTTGTGGATTTTTCTTTTAATTAGTGCCTCCATTCTTTCTCATCAGTTCATGCATGATTAGATGGACACAAGGGTTTAAATGATGAACACTACCGGATGAACTTCCAGGTGCTGTAAATGATCACGGCCACAGTTCTTTTATCAACATGGCCTCTTCGTCTCTAATGAGCCTCACACCTTCAACGTTGCTTTGCTCAAAAGCAAACATTGCTCATGTTTATTCATAATATGCCAATATGGGCCACTTCAAAAGATTGTCCGGTTGGCACTCAAGACAGCTCCTCTCTTCCTCTCTCTCTTCCTCTCTCTCTCTTCCTGAGTTACAGTAGCTCTCCTTTGGCCCAGCCTGCTGCACCTGTCTCCCTGCCAGGACTCGAGCTTTATTTACCGTAAAGCTTTCACACAGATAAACACAGCAACTCAGCAGCTGCCGTGCACGCACACTCACATACACACACACATACACACACACATACACACACACGTAGGCATGTGCAAGTGTATTTGTGCACAAGCCTGCTCGCAGATTTTGGCTTATGATCAGAGAAAAACAAAACACGGCTGTTCTGGGCTCGCCTGTTTGTTTGATTCCTGTCTTTCTTTTTGTCGATTGTTCTCGCTCAACACACCTTTCTCATTTTTCATCCACCTCATTTTGGATCGTTTTTTTGTTTTTTTTTATTCCATTCTCAATCTTCTCTCTGCTGCACCCGTGTGTTTCCATGAGAAAGCAGTGTCCGGAGCTGGACGAGGTGGTCGGAGGTGGTGGAGGGAGAGGGGAGGATAGGGAAAGAGAGAGTCCACCTGTCCAACTCCGTCTCCACCCACCAAACCTGACGGCTAATCAATGTGTTTGGGTTTCCCCCTGTGGCTGCGGCCCAGGCGGCTTGAAAGGTGAGCCCAACAGAGCTTTGCTCTGCCTTCATGAGGGCACTGAGAAATCCTGCCGGCCTAAATCTGATAGATTAGCTAGCCACTGGAGGACTTTACACCTTCCTGCTGAGCTATCACTTCCTATCTCCTCTCCCCCCCCCCCCCAGAGAGGCCTTGGAGGATATGGTTGTACACACACACTTCCCTTTATTAGCATATTTCTGAATTTGGGTTTTCTTTTAAAATGGATTATTGTACAACAGTGTTTTAACATCAAAGCCTCGATGGGAGAGGCTAAATCAGGTTGCTGTTGTAATGGTGTGGTCTCCCCGTGAGAGGAGAACCATGTTTTCTCTGCTTCACAGCAACACTGAGTGAGATGGATACACGGAGGCTGCAAAGATGATGGCCCACAGGTAAGCATTTAGATGAATTATGTGCGCGCACACAGACAATCACACACATTACAATCATCCATTGGTACATTGATCTCTGCAGCCGCATGGCCTGACAGGCCTGATTGCCAAATGAAAACAAAGGCTGCATGTACAGTGCTGACACACACCATCAGTCACAGATAGCCTGCGGACACAATGATTACCTGCTGTATGTAAATCCATTGGGCAATAAGGGAGGTTATCCCACTTATAAGACGCCGTTGTTATTGTCATGGACAGGATATCACCAACAAGTGCCACTGGCCCGACTGCTAGCGAGAGATTATGTCCCATTGAGACTGGATGGCGAAATTGGAAAATGGTGATATCAGAAGCCGAGGTTACTGAAATATTCAGGCAGTGCAAAGGATGTTGTGTGTGTGTTTTGTCTTTATTTGTCAGAGTGGGCAATGGTCTATCATTGTTGAGTAAACACAGAATCATCACTGGGAGAACAACATATAATTGCTAATTAGCTACCTGGTATGTATTTGGATTCCCACCGGGACACAATCAGACTCAGATACAAATCTTATTTTCTCATGTATTATGCAGATTATTCCTAACTGTACAGTCAGGGGTCGTTAGTAGTCCTAACACGGAGAATTATCACCCGACACTGCGGTTCCCCTCAGCCCTTAAGAGAATTTTAGCATCTTTCAGCACATTATTTTGGCTTTGCTGCTGTGGTTCACTCACACACAGCATCCAGCTGCTTTCAGCGAAAAGATGTTAAAACTCCACTGTAAGCTACCTGCCTGACACCAAACGGCACACAGACAAATGTAGAGACTAGTTTGTGACCAGTGGAGCATTTAGCAGATATTTCCCTCAGGAGTCAGTAGAAACCAAACAGAGCTGAGAGGGGAGTGAAAATAGTTCTTACATTCATCAGGTGGCCAGATGGCTTTGATGCTCAAACTGAATGCTAATGTTGTGTTTAGAACTGTCTTCTGCTGCACAAAGTGGCCAAAAATCAGTTATTGCAGGTTAGGTGCTATTAAATGAAATTAAAGTCAATGTAGCAGCTGGTATATAATACCTACAATCTATTCCTAATCTCCACTTTGCTCACTAATTACCAATGCCTAACAGCTTAAATCTTGCAGCTTTTAAGTAAGACACACAATATGTTGTGTTCCAAGTTATCCTTCAGACTTTCTCATATCATTCTCCACTACTGACCTGCAAACAACAGAGCTGAGGCTGCCGGCAGGTGCTAATAGGCTGATATCGCCTAGGTGGATCAGTGTGAGTGTGTACTCTTTCAGCCTGTTTTACTTTGGATCAAAGACTGTCTCACGAGTAGTCTGAAATCCTCTGTGCCTCTCAGCATGACCGCAGCTGCACTTGTGTGAAATACATTGATTCTGGCATCTAACACACATCAATGCCAACCATGACATTGGCAGAATGCACAGATGATCCCCACCCACTCCTTTTAGGTTTTCACCCATAGACTTTGTATACGGAATTATTAAAGAAGTATGTTTACATACAGTCAGCACGTTGCGGCTCTCGGCTCCACAGATCACTCTTCTTCACACAGACAGAAAACACGCCTACGCAACATTTATATTACACATACAAGCATGGTGTGCATAAAGATGGCACACACATGTACACACACACACAGGCTGCGTCTGATTCATCCATCCATCCATTATCTATACCGCCCGTCGGTCAGGGTCGCAGGGGGGCTGGATCCAATCCCAGCTGATTTTGGGTGAAAGGACTGGTCGCAGTCACAGGGCCAACACATAGAGACACTCACACTCACACCTACGGGCAATTTAGAGTCACCAATTAACCTAACCTGCATGTCTTTGGACTGCGGGAGGAAGCCAGAGTACCCGGAGAAAACCCACGCAAACACGGGGAGAACACACAGAAAGACCCCAGGTTCAAAGTGGAACCTAATCACCGCACCACCATGCTGCCCCTACGTCAGATGTTCATATATAAACAGAAAATACACGTATGCTCACTCATGCAAAAGCACCTCGTCAACCCTCTTGTGTGCAAATGCATTTGCTTTCATGTGTGTGTAACACTTGAAGGTTTGGTGGAAGTAAAAAATCACTGTAGCACAGTAGAGATTCAGAGAAAAGCACACGATAAATTACTTGAGCTTAAGACTCTGATTCCTGAACAAGTGAATAGCTCAGGAGGACTTGGGAAAAACACTGGTCAAACAACTCTGTGGATTACATCAAGTACCACTGAAGCAAGACAAAGCAAAGAAAAAACTGTCTTTCATTTTAACTGAGTCTCTTGGATGATGTGCTGCTATTGTTTAGCTAAAGTAAAGCAGCCCTCAGGAAGGTGTCAAGCCGTTTAAAGTAAAGTTACTTTGCTCAAGCGAAGCATTTTTACTTTAAGTCACGCATACCTCCATATGAGCTTAATTACAGTCAACACTTCTTTCTCTGGGTGTCTGAATTAACGTTATTCACAGGCTACCATTTCACTTCAAGCTAATCTAAAAGTTATACCTCAAAAAGGCAATGGTGCAGATGATATTCTACTGTTTCATGACACCTCTGGTTACATGGTTGCAGCAGGGGGTGGGGGGTTGTGTTTGCAGCCAAGTTTTGACTCAGCAGAAAAAAACGCTGTCATATTTTCCAGACCCACCACAGGTTAGTGGAAATCTAGAGCCCATAAAATCACAAATTAGTTAATTAATCACATCTGTTGTATTTTTTTTTATTTTGTTATAATGACATGATGTGAGCCCATTTGGAGTATTATGTTTCATTGAGTCAATTAAATATTCAGCAGTTTAAAATCAGGCAGTAGCCCATAATCAACTGCTGCATCACCATTTGGACCGAGGCAGCTGAGCTGGAACTGACTCGCATGTTAATACTTCTGATCGGTGGAGCTGATTACGGGCTCTTGACTCGCAATCCCGAAATACTAGTTTTGAGGAAACAATTATACACAGAGCAGAAAATGCAAGTGGTGGTCAAATTTAGCCTTAGACTATAGTTTGTGAACATAAAGCAGAGACAGCATCTTGTATTTAATGTAACAATTTCTTGTAAAGTGAATCAACACTGTATGGATTATTTATCCAAGGATTATGCCTTAAATTAATAAATAGATATGAATGATGTAATACCAAACTGTTTTGACTATGAAATCAGACATGAAAATGTGGCTTATGTGGGTGATTTCATTTACGTCACAGAATGACGTGTTCATTTATATTGTAGCATGGGATAGGAAGCTCTAAACGTGTGGGAAGTTACCAAAAACCTTTCACTGGGACATTTTATATGACATCCCAGGTCTAGTGAGCAGAAATCATCCATTTTTTGTAATTAATTTATTCTTTATTTTTACACTGATTACAGTGTAATAATCATGACAGCGTAAATTGTCCTTTAAGTTGAAGCAAAGATGGTCTATTTATTATTGGTAAAAAAAACAACATTATGACCATTTCATCTCACTAGAAATCACAACAGTAAAACACCAATGTGCAGAAGAAGTGAACCCAAAGCCAAAGAGCTCTACGCGCACAGAGCTATTGAGGTACATTATCATTATTCATAGAAAAAGGGAGGTTTAATGGTCTCCAAGAAGAGGGGGAGTTTTGTTTGATATATAATTCAGGTGAGACTGAAGACCATTTTATGTTTTATTGCTCATCATATAATTGTTTAAAGCCCACGCATTGTTTAGTAACATGTCGTATTTCTGAAAAGCAGCCTGTTCTTTTCTGATAGATGTTTGTGTCATCACTAAGTTCACATGGGCTGAACACTGGTGTGCGCATGATCCAACAAACAGCATGGCTGGCCCTACAATACACCAGTATTTTAACTGCATTTTGTTTGACCAAGTACATTAAAGCAAGTCCTTTAGTCCTGCAGAGTCTAGCAGAGCTGAGCCGAGTCCTACGTATATTAATGATCGACTTCAGAGAGATGCGATACCTGTAGATATCATGATGAGTGCCATTATTACACTGTCAAGCAACCTGCTGTTTAGCAGGAGCCGCAGTGAAACATTAAAATGTAAAATAGACTCACTAGACCAGAGCTGACAATGCTGTCACCTGAATGACTTTTGAACAATTTTTCACACAAAAGCAATTATGTACAATTGTAACTGAGTGGAATGGATAGTACAAGACTGCTTGCAGAGTGCTTCAGCTCATACTGTAATAAAAGACACTGCCCTTCTACTGTCGTCCCACTGTCTAAACATTTGCTTTTCAAACATTTTCTCAAAAGACTCTTCAGACACATGCACATACTGTATGATTTAAATCCGTCATAATTAACACCCACCAATGCAGCCCTGTTAATACTGTGATGATTAAAGATAATGGCAACAAAACAGTCACTCCTATAATATGCCCTAAAATAAGAAAATAACACTGAAATTAAACCAGTTTTCCTTATTTTGCAGCATGACCCCCTTAGGCCTCCTCGGGGGTCTGCAGACAGGTTTGATCAGTGATTGCAGTATGACATCCCCTGCTGAGACTCCATTTTCCCGCTACAGGCTTTGCCTGCTTAGTAACTGATTGGATTATAAGGTGTGCTGTTGCTGTGTGCTCACTTTGAAATGTATTTCCTGATCTTCTGATGCAAGGGCCAACACCATTTGATAGATAAATAGGTTATGCCAAGAAGATTTGTGTGTATGCAATATTTGTAAACAGTGTAGTAAAATACACCTCAATTTTGAGTTTAAAAATTTCAAATTTTAAAAGTTTCAAAGAAGTTTAGCATTCAAACTATTGGCTCTCTGTCTGGCGTAATTAGAAACAGTTTTCTACTTTATTCTAATTATTTTATCGTGTGATTCAGTGTTAATTCTGCCTACAAACTAGCTTATAAAGGCTTCATTTCATTGAATAAAACAAGTGAATGAGGCAAGCTGGACCAACCTCAGCAGAGGCTTAAAACATGATGTGCAGGGTGACATAAGCAAACCCTCCGGTAAGAATCAAGAAATTGGCATAGACTTAATGAGGAGTCATGCCACCATGAAAGCAACACGCAACACTACCCACAATGCCTTTCGTCAGCCTTGCCATATTCTCTCGGGGATAGGTCCTGAAATGACCTCAAATCAAGCCCATCAGCCTTTGTCACTTACACACTCACACTAGGCAGCAGCAATCTAGCGCTGTGACTTTCTGAGCCTTCGCCAGCCGACTGACTAGGACAAGCCGGGTCAGGACTGATCACCTGTGCTACAATTACACTGATAGAATACTGCCCTTTTCTGCTGGTGCTAATGTAGGAGAGTTTCACTGCCGTCTTTAGCGTTGTCCTGGGTCTATCTACTGAAGCACTAAATAACTAGAGGTACACAAAGCGGTTACAGCAACTGTACACATATACAAACGATCACACTTCCTCCCGGTTGACACACATTATACACATTGCTTTTATCTTTTTGCAATCCAATCTTAATGACTCCATTAACTGAGAGGCCATTAGCGGCATTCACTTTATGGCCAGCCAAACAGCCCAGCCGGGAGCACATTATGGAAAGGGCATGTGTGTCCTAATGTCCATTTCTTGTCACCCTCCTCACACACGCTCACACACTCACTCAATCTTTCCCCCAAGGCCAGCTAGCCTGAAGCAAGCAGGAGTGGACAAACGACTAAGCAAACAGGGCCATTTTTTGTGCTCCATTAGGCAATGAGGAGCAAAGGTTTAGTGCAGGCTGCAGTGCCTCGCACTGGTGGTCAAGCGGCAGAAGATTGAAGGCAGATGAAACTGAAGTGCTGCTCAGTGTTCGAACAGATCTCATATCCCAAATTAGCCTGGCTTGTTTTGGAGCAGGGGCTGTCTGGGACACTTCAGGGGTGAACTACCACGCAAGAGGCATCACGAGGCATGACAGAAGCCAACCACAGTCGCTAGTTGATAGAAAAATGATAGACTCGGTGTTGAAAACAATCTATTGAATATTGAATCTCTGCAACAACACTACACAAATGTACCTTTTTGAGAACAGCACAGTTAAAGCACTAACAGCTGCTGACCACCTTTGATGAAAAAAACAGCTGCTCCCACAATAGAAAAGTAAAAGGATTAATGATGCTGTAGAGAATCATCAAGGAAGCATATTGTCAAGCATAATTAAAACTTGAACCAGCAAATAAAAATCTAAACCACCGATTAGAAAGTCTAACCCTGAGGGATGATGGGATCACTCATCTGAGAGGACCTCACTGGTACACACAGGGGCAATGGGTAGCTCTGAAACCCACCACGAAAGATTATCTTATGAACCATGTGCAGACCAAGTCAAGTGAAATGATTGTACAGTACACTGTACAATCATTTCACACTGTACACAGTACGTTGCTGCTATGAAAAGCACTTAAGAAGGGGAGACTGAATGGCACGAAGACACAACTGATAATTTGGCACATAATTTTACATAATGTCTTTCTGTTGGTGCGTGTCTGTTCATGCTGTGCTGAGTGCATGTGATCCAACATGGATTCCTTTTGACTGGAGCTGTACTGGTTCTACAGAGTGACGCATACAGTTATTTTGTGGCCACAGGGCTCAGCTGGGTAAGGCCTGGGGTCAAAGGTCATGTCACTGAAGCAAATACACTCAGTGACATGTACATGAAACCATCACTAGATGACAAATGTGCTGCACGGGAACAGTCACTAAAATGAATGGCTGCCAACTTGCAGTGGTGTAAGGCTGTTTTAAGCTGCATGTTTGCGATGCCTGTCATATTTCATCGATTTCGTTCTGGGCACTCTGGGTTGTTATTTGTTGTTGTTTTACTACACCCAAAATGCTAAGAGCATCTTCTCTGTTTCCTGCTCCAAGCTAATCTTTATCTCTGCAGGCAAATGGTTGCTCCTGCTGAGAGAAGAGTGGAGATACTTCATATCTCATAGGAGATAGCCCAACCCTGATATTAGTTCACTACTCTGGGACCAGTGGGTTTTAGATGGTTGTACTTTACTTCCGCTGAGCAGGACTGGACAGCAGTTTCTGCTGTCTGCTTGTTTTTCCCCTCTCCCGAGGGGTGGGGGGTGGTGAAGACCATTTATCAACTACCAGAAGAACATGTATCGATGTGCAACACAGCCTGGGAATTCAGCTTTTATTACACTTTAAACTGCAAGGTCAACTTGGCAGGAATCCGTGTCAAAGCTGTCAAGCACAGAAACATGAAACAAATAGCCCACGCAGAGGTTGAGGTGTAAAACATCGAGATAAGGGGCAGACATCTAACCATGAGAGCTCTGGTTTATGTTTACACATGTGGAATCCCGTAATATACAGAGCGGTTTCCCTGTTTACTTGTTTTTTGGTCCCTCTCGGAGCTGACGGTGTACCATTTACAACTAGAGAAAAGACAAGGCGAGTCAAAATGTATGCCACATGATTTAGCATACTGACTGTATCCATTTGATTAAAAGAAAAACCTGGGCTGACATTACTTTTGTCCTGTATTCTTTTGTTTAAGGCCACTTGTCGTGTGAATAGTCACACCAACCACACCAGTCACTCCACTTTTACTCAGCGACAAGCATAGAAGCCATGTTGTGAAGCAAAGGCCCTTGTGAGAGTATAATGTAGTCAGTACTGTCATGCCTTTGATGCCATCATATGCCACTCCTCCTCTCTTTTCTGGGTCTTCTGACAGTGACAAAGGGGATCGGCAGCAGTGTGTTATCAGTGTACAGCTGCAGTAATCGTATTATTTAGTAATCTTAATTCTGAGAGGCTGACCAACAGTGTGAACAAAGCGGGGCCTTGCTAAGCCCATCAGAGTGCTCCCATGGAGCAGAGGTCTTTCCCTGCTCCGCGGCCCCTCTAGACCCACGCACTCCCTTTTCCCTCTCTGTTTCTCACCCTCCCTCCTCTGTGTCCCCCTCCTCTGTCTCACACTCTCTGTCTCCTCTCTCATCCCGCTTCTGCTCTTGTTCTTCTTTCTCCAGAATGTTTTTCATTCTCTCTCTCCCTCTTTTTTCCGTCCTTTTTTTCCCACCCTCCCAATCTTTCTGTCTCTGTAACGCTCTGAGCTGGGAGTTTGTGTAATGGCGTTATTCACAGTTCATTGGTCTGTTTGAAGGGACTATCTTGATTGAGCGTCTCCCGGTGCAGGGCCTGGTGACTGTGGGAGTGTATAAAGACGTGGATGTGTCCGCGGAGATAGATGGGCTTAGTAATATGCAGGACATTGCAGAGGCTGGGTCTCAGGATAGGGTTTCATATAAGGCAACACATAGGGAGATAAAAGGAGGCTGAAATTATATGCAGCCGGGGTATAGTGCTCTGGGCATTAAACGTGAAATGGAGGCAACAAAGAACCAGTCAGGGAATCAGAGTCATTCTCATTAGCTGGTTCACCCTCTTCAGTTTTAGCCCCCCATCCCCTTTCCATCTCACCCTAATGAATGCAAGTACACTGACACAGAACCAAAAAACTGCTCTGAGAAGCAAAAATGCTCACCACTAATTAGTTCAAATTAACCTCAGGACCAATATGTAGGCTTGCACACACACACACCCACACACACACAGAAAGGCACCTCCTTCGCCTCTTTCTGACACCACTCTGATGCTGTTGTAAGCTTGGCTGTAAGATCAAAATCTCTTCCTTTGGCAGACACACACACACACACACACACACGCTCAAATTGCCTGGAGCAGAGGAAGCACAGGAAAGCAAATCCGCTGTGAAGACACCATAAAACCAACACTGCAGAAAGACAGACCACATCTCTGTTTTTGCCTACATGAGCTGAATACATGCTAATGACATGCAATGTACATGTGAACACATACACACACACACACACACACACACACACACACACACACACATACACACACACACACAGAAAGAGAGAGAGTCCTACTTACAGAATGAATCAGACGTTATCAGAAGCGCTGTGCCATATTATCTCTGTAGTGGTGAGTCAACACAGGCATCAGGATCTGAGACCACAGGGTTTTTCGTACTTCAGCCGTGGGGGGGGGTGTGCCGTGGGGTGGTCACAGGGGTTCACACTGTGTCATTGGGGGTGAGGACAAATAGAGGGAATCTAGAGGATTCCAGTGTTTATACTCAGATGGAGAAAATAATTCCTCATGGACAAGGTAAGAAAAACCAACAATTGATGAAAGGAGAAGTTCTGTGTACACAGAGAATGAGGGATTGATTGGGCTGGTGTTTTTCTTCTCTCTGTCTCTTACTTTAAAAAAAAAGGGAAAAAAACAACACTTCACTCGTCTTGACAAATAAGAAAAGGAAGGGGTGAAAAATTAGTCAATCAAAATGGGGCTCCACCTTTCCTTTTACGCTGTCTTTTTCTGCTTTCTTCTGTCTGCCCACCTCTTGTTTTCCTCGGGATTGCAGAGGGCCTACGAGCAGAGGAACGCAGGCATCAGAAAAACCAATCACCTCACCAGACGACGAGAGAACATAAAGGAGTAAATGACAAGCAGATGAAGGGGAGGATTTCCGACACCTGCTCTCTCCCTCTGTCTCTCTGCCTGCCTCCCTCCCTTTCTCTCTCCAACCTGTGTTTCCTTTCTAGTAACAGCCCCCTCCCTCCCAGCCTGTTTTTTTAGTGCATGGGCTTGCCACAGTACAGACTGAGGTGGATGCAGATGAAGTGAGATTCTCCAGAAGCTACGAACACAGGGGTGCTCCTCTCCTTTCTTTCTATCTCTGTTTCTTGCCTTCCCTCAGTCTCTTCCTCACACACTGCATAGAATGACAATGAATCGTACGCTGTCTGCTGTGCCGGCACTGGATGTCTGCCTGGCTCTCTGCCTGACACTTAGAATAGTCTATTTACCCGGTTCCCTGTCTGACTGTCTGTCTGTCTCCCTGTCTGTCTGTCTTACCAGCCACAGAGCTCGTCTGTCATTCAGTATAGCTGTCTGTTTACCAGGCCATCTTTCAGTCTGTCTACCTGCCAAACACTAGGATTCAGGTGCCGGGGGGACATAACCCTACTCTCCTGCTCAAGTGCCCCCCCTGGTGTAAATTCTGACCCCTCCCTCATACATTGCGCTAACTAGCCTCCAACACTGCACAGACGAATTAGAAAGAGACTCAAAGTCTCCAAGAGGATTTCAAACGATCCTCGTTAATTCTCTGTTTTTCTTTTCTTGCCTTCTCTGCTTCTTTCTCTGTCGTCTTCTTCCTCTCTCTCTACCTGTTTCCCTCTATTTCCTGCTTTTTTTTTTCTCTCCTTCTCCTCTCCTCAGTGCCAGTCTCCTTGCTCGTTATCTATTCTGGACAGTCTGTCCCTCCTCTCTCGCCATCACCGAGGGAGGATGAAGAAGAATGGTGCTGCTTCATAATGTATTTCTCTGCAATGTGTGAGAAAGATGGTGAAAAAGAAAGTGAGGGAAAATGTGTGATACAGAGAGTTTGTTTTTTTTTTAACTGTTCCTTTAAAAAAAAAAAAAAAAAAGAAAAAAAGGCCCTCCTTCCCCACAACAAATCAGAACAGAGAACCTCTCAGGGGGGAATTTTCAATTACTCGCTTTTGCCCACAAGCCAATCTGGAAAAGTGGCCCAGCTCTGAGGTGTGCACAAAAGTGTCGTAATCTCGATAGGATATCCGGTTGATAAATCCGGATATGTCCGCAAGGTCCATACCATTGCTCAAGCATCACTGCAGCCTATTTAATTTCAGATGAAGTCCAAGAATCTCAAACACATGCTCAACAGGTTGATTGGTTTGTTGTAAGTCAGCTCCTCTGAGGTTTGTCCCCCTCTGTCTTTCTCTACTTCTCTGCTTGTCCGGCCTCAGCTCTGCAGGTTTAGTCCTCGCTGGGATGGTTCAAGCTGATGGCTGGAGATGGTGGAGGAGCTTCGGTGTGGAAAGCTAGTCGCTGGAGGGTGTGTGTTGGCTTCCACGCTGCCCATTTGGTGTCCATCTCTGCAAGGGTTCAGATCTAGAATGAGAAGAGGAACAGAGGCCGAGAGGAGAGAGAGAGAGAGCACATGAAAGGTTAGCACGGTGACATTTGTGTCACTCTGCCTTATCGCGTACGTCATTCTCCTCCTCGTCACACTCCTCCCTGCCTGTCGTCCTGCTGTCTATTCCATCCTTGTCACTCTTCCGCCGACTTTGCTGCTTGTTTGTTACTTCCTACTCTTCGCTCACTCTATGATTTGACCCTTTCACTCGCTCCCAACAAGCTCATCTTCAAACACTCTCCCCCATCACACCTCTCTTCTATTCTCTCTATCCAATTTTATATCTACACCTAGCCTGCTTTCATCCAATCATTTCTCCCGTCTTTTTCTTCAATTCCAAGGTAGCTGTCCATCACTCTCCACAGTATCCAAGACAAGATGCATTTAGAGGGAGCACACTGAAGGACAGCAAGAGACCTCTGACTGGTGAATGTGCCTGAGGCAGGTGGAGGACTGCGGTCCAGGCTCATAGCAGTGGTCAGATACAAGTAGTCATACTTGACTGGTGTAGACTAGAGCTGTCATTTCATTTGAAATTCAAACTAGCCTTCGAACTTGGAAAAACATGAAATATTTCATCCGTTATGATGTATTGAACTTAAAGAGTTGTAGTGTGGAAGCACAATAGGATGTACCTAGTAATATAGATGGGCCATTCCAGAAAGATCAAGCTAGATTTTTGGAAAAAACTCTCAATATAATATAACAGGAGGGCATGCTTACGTATTTGGTATAATAGATAAGACAGGGATCAGAGTTTTGTACACTTTGATACAAAGTGCTTAGATTCTTAGATTCTTAGATACTTAGATTCTGTGCTTTTGATATTCATAGTTTTTAAGGTAAAAGCGAATAATAGAATCTCTTGATATTAATCATATCTAAATAAATACACAGAGGAATAAAATTATATCGATGAGAATGTGCTCATAAAAAAAAACAAGCAAATGTCTGAACTTGTGTGGAGCAACACTCTCACTTTGCCCCAGACTCCAATTTCCATGTTTTAACACAAACTGATTTTAGATGTGGGAGTAACGCAAAGACTTTTTTTAGTTAAATTTCAACTTTTGCGGCAGCATTTGAGGCCTGACGTCACAACATTTTGTGCATTTGATTGTGCTCTCTTGCATTTGATGAACGCCATAGAAGTCATAGCTGATCAGATTTAGTTCATACTTTGCTCCATTTTTCAGCTTCACGTTGGATATAGTCTCGTTTATGTAGCGCTGTATTGTGCCAAGACACATTCTGACATCCCTTCAAACAAACAATGTTCCAGGCAGACAGATACGCATGCAGATGACAGATGGTAAAACTAACGTTGGCCTGAGTTTTGACAGACTTGGATGCCTGCTGAGTTTCTTTTTTTAATTTCCTAATAAATCAAGCTGCCTTTTGTCAGAAGATGATGGTGATCGCTCAAACCTAAAAATAGGCAAGGTGTCAAATTTTTTCTGCCCATCAGGTAGTCTCGTCTCTGTGCAACAGTTTGCACCTGTTGAATATATAGAAATCATTTTTGAATTCTGATCAAAAAGCTCCCAGCTGAATGATGCCTTCTTAGTTCAGACCAGTGCAGAGAAAAACACATATTTCTTCAAAAGTAGATGTAAACTCAGAACCAAGCAGTGACAACATCACCTCTTTTCAAAATGAAATCATTAAATACGCTTAGAGACTCGTTCCTTCCTTTTTCCAGCCTTCCGTAAAGTGATGGTCCGTTTTAAATGAAACATTAGAGGCCATTCAGTGTATCCGCTCCAATCAATACAGCTGTGTGGATAGATGTGACCCTACTGTGACACCCATATCCTCCTAGGACCATTTAGGACGAGACCATGTGTGTGTGTGTGTGTGTGTGTGTTTGCTCACTGGTTAGGTTAGTGCTCAGTGTCTGAATGTGCACAGCCTGTATTGACACCATTAGCATGCTTTGTATCGCACATGTGGTAAGATGTAGGTGGGTGTGAATTGGTGCAGCAGGTATGTCATCAGGGAGTGCAAAGACAGGGGTGTGTGTAACACAAGCTGTGTGTGTGTGTGTGTGTGTGTGTGCATGTACACATGTCACAGCTGTCATGCCTGTAGCAATTAAACACATTGATCTACTTCATAACCCTCTGTTCCATCAATCCTACACACTGAGGCTGAACACACACCTCTGCCCTCTCTGCGTTGTGTCTCAGACGCACACACATGAAACGCTATCAAAATGATTGACACAGACACATAAATAGCAGTCCCTTCACACACACATACATCCACAGCATCTCTATTCATTGCCTGTGTCAGGGAAGAGACTCAAACGTCTTCGGTGTGTCTGAATTCAAACAGAATGTAGAGAGGAGCTTGAAAAGACAGAGAGAGGGATGGAGGCGAGGAAGGGGGAGGGGTGACACAGCCGAAGAGGGGAAGAGAAAGAGAGAAGGGGGGGAAGGTGAGAAGCAACAAATTGAAGTAAGCCATTCAGATTTTGTCCAGATCCATCAAACTGGACAGGCCTGTTTATGTTTTCGATGGGGGGAGGGGGTGGGGAGAGATGGATGCTGGATGAAAAGAGGACGGAAGGAGGGATGGAGGGGAAACAGGTGGGGGAGTGGTAGGGAGGTGGGCTGGGCAGGGTGAGCGGGTGAGAGACACGAGGAACCGAAGGGATAACCCATCAGAGGTGCAAATACTCTGAGCATAACTGCAGACTGAAAAGGCGAGAGACAGACAGAGAGATAAAAGAAACAAGAAAATGAGAGGTGAAAGAGAGTGGAAAGAGGAAAAAAGGAGGAAGAGAAGGACAGACACTCACCCATTTCAGCGGGCTCTCCACAGGCGAGCACAATCCCTGCTCTGTGATCCCATCCTGGGGAAAGGCGCAGCGAGATCCTGGAGCTCCCTCCGCTGAATACCAATGGGGCTGCTATTATCAGCTCACACACACACTCTCACATACACTCACACACACCAGCACTGTGGAGGAAAAGGCACAAACACACAGAGTCAAGTCTGGGGTAGTTGTTAAAATTAGAGGAAAAAAGCTGCTCAGTGATGCAAACAGCATATCACAATAGAAGAGACATTGCAGCACAACTGCATTTGCATTTCCTTCTTCCTCTCTTATTTTCTCTTTCTTCATGAAAAAACCATCAGAGACAGTGCACAAGCCAGAGGCATCAATTCACACACACACACACACACACACAGGCTCATACACTGACATTTGCAGCCCAGACAAATACTTACTGAGCATATATTCAATCCCAGCAAGTCCCACAGTCGGCTCTATTCTGGCTCACAGCTCCTCAGCTTCCAAGGATATTGGAGAGAAATGAGTTGTCCGCTATTTTCCTTTCCCTCCCTGTGGGTTCCTCACAGCAGTATCTGATGCAGAGATAAAAGGATATGAAGACAGTCTCTTCGTCCTCCCTTATTTTCTCCACGGTGTACATCCAGTTTTTTCTGTATCCATTTGTTGATTCAGGTCCAATCCATCCGCCTGCCTTTGGACTTACTGTGATTCAGCGACACGCGACAGCAAACTGCATTCACTTAGTCACCCTCCCCTCTGCCTCTCTCCTCTCTCCTCTCTGTCTCTCCCCTTGCTCAATAGTATAACCGTACCTCCTTGGCTTTCTCCAATCTAATCAGCTCTCCCTCTCTCTCTCTCTCTCCCTGCACCCTCCCACTCTCTCCCGTCCCTCCCTCCTCCTTCCCAACACCCACTCCCTTACTCTCTCTCTCTCTCTCTCTCTCTTTCTCTCCCTCCTAGGTATTTTTCTCAAAGATGAATATCAACCTCCCCACCCCCCAACACCACCCTCTCTCTTCTCTCTGTCAGTTTCTGCGATAAGCTTTTGAAATAAGGGGAAAGGCAAAAAAAAACTGGCCATGAAGACAACACACACCATCTGAAACAGACACACACTCACGTACACATACAACAACAGAAAGACTGAGAGAGAGAGAGAGAGGGAGGGAGAGAGTAATCATAGGGATATGTTACATCCCCAGCCAGGGTAAACTACCCTGACAGAGTTTGACATGGCTACATGCTCAGGGTGACAAACACTATCACACCACCAAACAACTCGCCTCATACCCTATGACACGCATCACGCACTGACACACAAACAGAAATATACATATCTACACACACACACAGCAAAATCACATGTAAATATACAATTTGGGCTCACAAACTGATGCACATATTGACATTATGTCATTATATGCACAAACACAAGCGAGGGAAGATAAACATACACACACACACACACAGGCGTAAATCCTATCAAAGAATGAGGATCAAACACGTATGCAGCTGGTAGAATATAGCAACGTGCATTTGCTCAAGAACTGTACAAAACTGAAGTATTCAGCAGTACTTGTACTTTATCCAAAGTAGTTCTGTTTTTTTCTCCTTAATACGTCAACTGCACTTGATTTCAGAGGGAGGTTCTGGTGTAGTATTTCCTTCATCACACTTAATCACACACTGGCAGCTATGGTTACTAGTAAGTTTGTTGATTAAGATTTTATTCTTTTCTTTTCTTTTATGCCTGTATTGGACAGCCTGCAGAGGAGAGAAAAAGACAGGAGAGAGATGGGAATGATGCAACTGTCTGGTCAGATGTAAACCGGTGATGTTGAGGTTTACGGTCATCACCAACACAGAGGCCACCATGGTGCCTCGTAGATTATCATTTAAGGGACAGAACATGTTATCACATGTTAAAAAAAACTATGCATTTTATATATCTACATCACAGCCATAAAGTTTATATTTAATAGACTACATGAAGTGGCTAAAATTAGCTTGACTTTGATAGGCAATAAAACCGAAATGCTGTTTACACATCAGGGCCCAACATGAAGAGCTTCTGGTTGCCAAAACTGAAAATATGGTTGCCATTTTCAATCACTTCATATTCCAAAGATGCTGGGATATTGCTAATTTTCTTGTTGTTTTTCAGTCCAGTTCATCTGGTTCTTGAATCAGAATTTACTGCATAGTGAGTACGATTGATACTTTATAAGCATTTTATAAGGCTGGTGTACTTTCAGAAGTAGTAAAATTCTGAAAGACGGAATTTTACTTGGAATATACTCAACATTGTGGTATTTTTACTCTTACTTAAGTAAATGATCTGAATACTTCTTCCACCACTGAGTGGACACATACACACATACTGTACATCCGCACACACATTGCTGAAAATCATCTCTCCTCTCACCAGAGCACCCTGACACTTCATGTGGGACTCCCTTGAATGGAGCTGACATCCTCCTCACTATTTATAATGTTCACTCATATAAGGCACATCTCCACAACAGCATGAGCCCACTGCAAGCAGACAGCAGTCTCCAGAGAAGCAGCTCACACTATATGATGTCACTGCCTAACTCCCATATCCCACTTCTATCACGCTACGCTGTCTCATCCCGACTAACAAGACTGGGACATTGGCCTTATGATGCCTTTGTTCCTCTCTGGTGCTCTGGTCGGCCCAAGTAGCCTTTTCAATATAGATCTTTTTCTTAACCCTGCAGCCCCAATACTCCGTTAGCATTTCATGTCCTCCAAGGCTATTAAACTTGCCACAGTGTGTTGAATCATTGATTTTGTCACTCTGTGCACGAGGTGGCTCTTTAATTGCTAGTGACAACACTGTGTTGCCTTACAGTGCTATTTGTAAATTATGCTTTGAAAGATTTTGGAAAAGGTGTTAGGTTACAACATTGCTGTTAGATTTAAAGTGGACAAAATGATAACTAAATCTGCCATTAGTCCACTACTGATTAATTCACAATGCTCCAGTGCAACCAAAAATTTTACACACACAGTGATGTAACATAGAGTTAGGGCCTATTGTGCCTCGCATATTGACTAATACCCTCTCATTTCAGCCTCTGGATACATCAACTCTGGTCCGTCCACTAAACTGTCCCCTAATCAAACAGGGAAGCAAATATAGCATGTGACAATGCTGAGCTGTCTCCTCTGCTTTGGTCTCAAACACCCCCCCTCCCCACCCAATGCTTCATCATGTTTTCACCTATTCACTTTGCATCTCATAAAATAATGTGCATCTCAAGATGTCTTTGTCCAGTGGGCGGACAGTGCTGGAACACCTATTACTCACTCATGCTTGAGCCTATGAGACTGCAGCCGTGTCACGCCAGAGGTTCCCTTGGGCCATGGGCATTATTTTCTGTGTGTGCATGGGGGGGTTGGCGGGGGGTATTTGGTTATGACTGTTTCCGTCCAAATTGCAGATTTAAAATTCTTTAAAATTAGGCCCTGCGCATGTGGTGTGTGCGTGTGAGGGTTAGGAGGGTTGCGCACACAGCGTCACCCCTAGCTGTGACCCACAGCTACAGTTTTCAGGATGTCAGGACGAGTCTCCATGTGCTGTCTCTCCCATTCCATCACACACACTGACGCACGCCCCGCAGTCCCACTGCGTGTGTGTGTGTTGTCTAATTTACCTCTGGTATAATTTACCCCTCTCTTGTTTTCAGCAGTACCGGGTGACACTGAATCTGCCCTGTGAGGGTGACTGCATTTTATACCTCACTCTTTTTATTTTCATTCTATATATTGATAGTCCAGTGTTCAGACATGCAATATGGCAAGTTAACTTAATATTACTGGCGTTCTAGGCCTCACTGCGTCTACTGAAAGTCTGCTGTCACTCTCTGTTTTAGTCTACCTCCTCTCTCTAAATATGCATTCAACAGCTGTCTCTCTCTCATCTCCATCCCACACCACTTTGCTCTTGACAAATTAATGTGGAGCACTTTTACATAACAACTACGTATCACACACATTCTCTAAATACCTTCCACAGCACAAATGTAAACCTTACTCAACCATCACACACATACCTCGCTGCAGGTGTTAAGAGCCCAGTGTTGTGTATTTGTGAGTGCTTCCATACTTTTCTCTTTGTAAAACACAAATGTGGCTTCCATGTTAACTATTGCTTGGAAAGCATGCAAAAGAGGGGAGGGAGAGGGAGAGGAAGACAGAGGGAGGGGTGAAAATTGACATTCTGCCCGAGCACTGCGCTGTGCTCGTGGAATAATGATTAGCTCTTCAGTATTCTAGTCACAAATGCTTCACTATCAATGAGAGAGAGAGAGAGAGAGAGAGAGAGAGAGAGAGGAAGGAGGAAACATGAGGGAGGGGACAGAGAGGGAGGAGACAAGCAGAGGGAGGTGGGGGAGCGAACGGGAGCGTGGATGCGGGGGAGGAGTACACAGGGAGAAACAAGGTGAACAAGAGAGCAAGGGATGAAAAAAGTGAGGGGTAATGGAGGACAAAACAAAGTATAGTATGACATAAGCAGTAGACGTAGGCGCTAGTATGCTGCAGTAGGTTTACACACACACACACACACACACACACACACACACACACACACAATGCATGTGTTCAATGTGCAACAGTCAGACAAATGTGCAAACTGAAATGAAGCCAGTGCAAGCAGTGCATGCACACAAACACTTTTGTACATTCTTGTATCCATACACACACAAACACACAGGCACTACACACACACAGAAATACACCACTACACACGTGGAGACTACTTTGTCAAAGTCACAGCAGGTACAGCCACCTCAGCAAAGAGAGAGACAGAGGCTATGTCGCAGGGGGGAAGAGAGGGAGAGACATAACGGGGGAGTGATGGTGGAAAAAAGAGGGAGAAAGGAGAAAAAGAAAATAAGAGAAGGACAGAGGGTGGAGAGGAAGCCCATGAAAGCAATAAATATGTAATCACAAAGCATACAGAATGATAAATGTGTACCATTACTTAAATAGGTCAATCATACATTAATAACTACAATATGATAATAGAGTTGGGAAGTCAGCTGTAGCAGACTGAGTAAGTTTGCATAAGTGTGCTCACTTAGTCAAATACAAAGAACTACATCATGTTTTTGCACGCCCCCTAACTCAGACTCCTTTTTAAGATGGATTATCATAAGAGAAGTGGAATGTTTTTCAATTAAGACGGAACATTTTAAACCCACAGTATTGTATATAATTTACTGTAATGTTATTTGTAGAGCACAGCAAATAGCATCAATTACTGTACTAGACAACATTAATTTTTAATGGTATAAACAGTAGACTGACCAAATTTTGATGCTTTGATTTTAGACGGGGAAAAAACTGTCTGAAATATGCAACATTTAAGCTTGTTAAAGTGCACTCACAATCTCACGTTTCAGGTGGGCTTGAATAATTGTAATTAGCCTAACTTCTTCCAGACTGCATGTGTAAAAGAGAGAGGAATATTAGTATAGTATTGCAGCTCAGGTAAATATATGTAGGGATGCATGGTTTTGGCTGTCATTCATAACAAGCCCTGAGCGGAGGTGTTATTTCAGATTCTACATGCACATCTACATGATAATGTGTATGTAACTATATTTGATTAAACACAGCTGTCTCCCTGTATAAACAACTGTATAATTTGTCTTGCAGGGACATATTGTGTAGCACTGCACATACAGTGCATTGACCTTAACGTGATTTATGATATTTTTGTTCTCCTGTAGCATTACTACTGTATGTTATTTTTGACCTTTAATGGCTACATGATATGCTGTGATATTTATATTGCTTATCTCAGAATAATATTGCTGCATTGCTTTAGTTAGTTGGTTACTTTGTTTGACATTATTCCACACATGCCACTGTAAAGCCAACTTACTAGCACTGCAATTATGTTTTTTTATGTTTTTGTTTTTTTTATGGGTCCGTGGTTACATTTTCACAGCGCTTGTCTGTCAGCAAGAAGAATTTTCGATCATGTTACCTAGGAAACAAAGCTTTGCCCAGCATCTCCAACTTGCCAAGATGTCAATAAAAATGCCATCAACAAAGCATGACTTTAATACTTATCTGGGGACTCGGTGGTTAATGGTTTACAGCGACTGTATAGACGTTTACTGTGGGTCTGTATTTTTTTATTTCCAATGATTTACTATAATATACCTCGAGGACATTGTAGCCTGTTTTTCCAATAACATTTGTAGTGGTTCCTTCTGACAGATCATAATAGCATATAGCAGGCCTACTACTATGAGCCCACACTGCAGCTGAACATTTCTCAATTCATATTTAACATGAGAGACAAGGATTTACATCACTGATTCCCAATCAGCGGCACTTGCAGCTACACTCATTTTAAAAGATAGAAATTCTGATTTGATTGAGCTAAAATGCACGAACATCACATTGTGATTAAAGGTGTGTGAACGCAGAGAGGCTGAAAACAGAGAGCTTAAAGTAGTGGACTGACATAGCTAAAAGTAATGGATAAGAGGTTAAGATTGTTAAGCTAGCAACAAAAATGTATAAACTGTTGAAACCGCCAAAAGTAACATAGTTAAAATAGCTTAAAGTCATGGATAAGAGGTTGAAATAGCTATAGATAAATACATAATACATACATACATACATACATCCAACAAGTTCTGGGTCTGCCTAGGTGTCTCCTCCACAGTAGGTAGCACAGTAAGCCTCCAAGATGGCGCCCAAGATGCATCCTGACCAGATGCCCAAACAACTTCAACTGGCTCCTTTTGCTATGAAGGAGCAACAGCTCTACTCTCCTCCCAGATGTCCGAGCTCCTCACTCTATCTCTAAGGCTGAGCCCAAACACCCTACGGAGGAAGCTCATTTCGGCCGCTTGTATCTGCGATCTCATTCTTTCAGTCATCACCCAGAGCTCATGACCGCATTACTGCTGACGCCACACCAATCTGTCTGTCCATTTTACTCTCACTCACTCACAAGTCCCTCACTTGGGGCAACAACTTGCAACCAACCTGTAGGTTGAGGTGCTGACTCTCATCCTGCCTTAGAGCATGTTGAAGGTCATGGTCTGAGGAAGCCAATAGAACCACATCGTCTGCAAAAAGCAGATATGCAATGCTGAGGTCTCCAAACCTCCTGATCCTGTCCATGAATATCACAGACAGGATCATGATAAGGGACAGCCTTGGTGGAGTGTAACACCCACTGAGAACGTGCTTGACTTCGTGCTGAGAATACAGACACCGCTCTCACTTTGGTTATACAAGGACTGGACGGCTCGTAGCAACGAACCCAGTACCCCATACTCCCACAGTACAATATACAGACAATATCCCCAGTCCGGGTCAGCAGTTCTGCTCCTCGGTTGAGCACAGCCTGAGCCAAGCCCTGCTCTCCTTTCCTGAGTTGCCGAAAGGTTTGCCAGAACTTCAACCGTCATAACCGCACACTTATGAACGACCCTATGCTCAAGCATGGAGTTCATTATGGTCAATCCATGCTTTGCACAGAAGCCCAATAACAAAGCACCACTCTGGTTCAGATCAGGCAGGCCGTTCCTCACAATCACCCCGCTCCAGGTTTCTCCATTATTGTCCATGTCGGCATTGAAGTCTCCCAGTATTACTATAAAGTCCCTTCCAGGATGCCATCCACAGTCTCCAAGAAGGCCGGATACTCTGAACCCAGCAACCCGTAGTTGCATGGAGGCAGCCCTCTTGTTGACTGGGAGAACTGCAACACAGTGGCGCTCAGCCAGGGGCTTGTGAATACATATATGGTTCACATTGACCATAGAAAAATTATTTTTTAAATGTATATACATACATATACATATATATATATTTTAAAAGCCACAAATTTTAAGCATCCTGCGACTGTTTTAGACGTGAGTGTTGAGCTACATGGCTGCTCCCTTACTACTGATACCTGGAGGTGTAAGCCGAAAACAGAGCTCTTGGTGTCCTCCACCTGCGCGGGACTCTGTGATGTCAGCGAGTTTACTGCTGTGAGAGCTGAATATGCACATCCTCTCCTCAGGGTCACTGGGGTATTTTTAGTGTTTATGATATAAAAAGAGGTGAGAATCAAAGGGATGCCCAGGGTTAGAGCAGCTACTGCATGTGCTTGTTTCTCTTTTTTTTTTCATTTGTAACAAGGACATTTCTAGATCTGATGGTTATTTTAAGCCCATGTTAGCTCCATAATTGTCCATTTCATTTTGTTGAATTAAAAAAAAACAGAACCGAAGCTGCCTGCTTCTACAGCCCAGCCTATATATGTCATGAATCATTTAAATACATAATTGCAGCACAACACTGCACATGTAAGCACATGCAGGAGTTTATATTCCTCTCAGCTATGCACATGCATGATTATAAATCATTTATTGTGTATTGCTTTGTGTGTTTTCAATAAGGGAGTGCAAAATAGAAAAGCTATTCTATTAAACACTGGCAGGTCAGTTTAATTAGTACAACTCAAAAGGTCATTACTATAATGACTAAATATCTCAACATTTTCACTATTTTAACAGCCAAGCGAATATCTTGAATTTAACATTTCATTTTTTGTTTAAATCAAGCACCAGTTGTGCTTTTATTTTAATTATCACCATGAAACATCAGACATAGCTGAGTGCAGCTGTGTTTGTCTGAAAAGCTCCATTCTCTATCCCAATATTTACAGTTTGGTGTTTGCCGTTGAACAACCAAAACACATTCAGTAGAATCAGGTCAGATCTGTCAGCTAATAGATCTGACCTGGCATTAGCCAAACTAAAGACTCGGTAGAGTGTAAATGTTTACTAATGGTGTTCAAGATTCTGTATCGCTTGTTCACCCATGCACATCAACCAACAAAATCACAAGCTTAAGTCTGAGCAGAGTGAACACAGACGATATACTGTCAGCTGTAAAGTAACCAAACCATTATATTGCAGTCAGACACACGTGTCTCATGGTTTCAGCTCCAGCATCAAGAGTGTCATTACACATCTGTTTGTTGTGTTCTTTGAGTTTCAGTGTTAGGCAGCAGGTATGATAAACAGCTCTCCACCAGAATAACAGATCTCAAGATTTTCTGGGTGAGGGAGGGGAAAAAAAGCATGTATATATTGACTGGTTGCCTGTTGACTGTTTCCAAAAAGCAATGAAGAGCAGCCAAATTCTTGGCACCGGCTTCTTTTTGCTCCTCAGGAGCCCTCTATTTCCTGATATGCTTCTCCCTCTGCAGAAATGCTGCCATTTCCCCATTTCAGTTCCCCGCACAATCATCAGCATTTCTCCCTCCATGACATGAAAACAAACTAAGACTGAGTGCCTCTGCGTGTGTGAGGTTTCAAACCCCCCTGTCAGCAATCACTGGGTGGGAGACAGCCATAAACTGCGCTTTAGAAGCCTATAATGGGCTGCTGCAGTGCTGGCAAAACTTATATCATATTATGCCTCTTCCCATTCAGACACAAATAGGATCATTATTTTTGATAACTATACAGCAAGTGCTGGGTAATTTCATTGCACTACTTGCCACTGCATAATGCTGTACTTTAACTAAATCATCATAAATCTTGCCGTATCCATGTTATTATTGTATTTAATTATAGCACAAAACCAATCAATAACATAATGTCCTAACAAATTACTGGAACATTAGGGTTGATCTATAAACGCAATTCTACTTCATTTTGCCTTCCACTGACATTAGTGTTTGTGACAGAGACACAAAGAGCGATTTGAAAAGCTGCACGCTGACTGGTGCTGAGTGGGTGTGTATATTTCTCAGCAGAAGACCTCGTATTGTTTGTCAAAAGGCCGAAGTGGCAATTTACAGCTGAACCCATAAAGTCCATCCCATCTGATGGGATGGGGGCAATGCCCGTGTGTCATCCACCTTATAAAATGATGGACGCTCACAAGTGTGAAAGCTGAAGCGTTTCATTATAAAGAAAGCAGAAGACATCTCCCACTGGTCTTCCCCTAATAAACAGGGGCTGTAAATACGCGTCTGTGTACAATCTGGGGCCAATTTTATAACCGGTTTTTCCTGTCAGTTTGAAACACTAATTTAAGGTACACTCTGTTCTCCTGAGCGTTTCATCTGCGCATCAGCCTTTATTTCAAGAGTTTTACACTGTTTCAACAATGTCATTAAATACATTTTCCGCTCAAGGAAAGTTGTAAAACGTTGTATTACTACACAGGATGGGCCTTTCGTTGAAACTGCCTTAGAAACCTATCAAACTATATACATATAAAGGGAATAACTGCATATCCTTCAATTATCAAACTTACTCACTCCGTCAGCGGTCTATATTCTCAACTAATCTTTCAGTCTTTCTCCACTGTGCTGTCCTTTCCACAACAGTTTTTATTATGCCTTCATACAGTCTCCTCCACAATGAACTCAATGGCATGCTGTGGTGACTGGCTCGTCTCCACCATGGTGATTTCACTTCCATCCATCGTGATCGTGGGAACAGTAATGGACTGAGTTCCCAGAACGGAGGAAGGCAGGATGACGACCTGTGAGGCGCCCTCTATGCCACTGAGCTGATCAGACGGGATCATGACCGTCTCAGCACCTCCTTCAGCCCCCTGCAGTACATAGATGGTCTGCACTGAGCCAGAATCAACCTCCCCTGTGGCAGCCAGAGAAGACAGCGCCTTGGCCCCCTCCAGCACCTTCTGGATGTGGGCAGCCTCCGTTGCCTGTGCTGCTTCCTCAGCGGTTTCCACAGGCAGGTCTCCGTGTAGCCGGATGTGCTTATCGAGGTTGGAGCGGGAGCGGAAGGCAGCAGGGCAGTGGGAACAGGGGTAGGGCTTCTCCCCACTGTGGGTGCGGGCATGCTCAGTGAGCCGCGCGGCCACGCTGAAACTCTTGCCGCAAATCCAGCAGCAAAAAGGCCGCAGGCCGCTGTGGATGCGCTCATGGTCCTGCAGATGAGGCAGCTGGCGGAAGCGCTTGCCACATGTGGTGCACTGGTGGAAGGATGGGGGAGAAAGGGGAAGTGGACAAGAAGAAAAGTTAAGACAGTGACAATGTTCACAACGTTGTCAGGGCATAAACTCGACTGCAATTAATATTTTCTGAGGATCTCTCTTAATATTTTCCTGCAGATGCAGCACTTCTGGCTGGGGTAGAGGAAGTGCAGAGCAAGCGGGCTAAGACAGACACAAAGCAGTACAGGCGCCACACTGCAACCATTTCTTTATTTTCACACAATTAATTGGTTAACTGCTTGGTCTATAAAACAATTTAAAAAATGCACATTACAATGTCGTAGACCTAAGGAGATGTCTTGTTTTGTACTACACTCCAAAGCCCAAGTATACTCTGTTGGCTCTCACAGAAGAAAATGTTGCATTTCTGCTTGATAAATAACGATGGATTATCTGAATATCTGCCAGTTGATGTGCAGTGGATCGATTAATCACTGCAGTTTGCATGTGTGGATACCAGAGAAAATGCTTGTGAGCTGAGAGCACAGTAACTTCTAAATAGAGTGATCACATTAACAATTCCACAGTTGTACCTGTCCTGCCACCCTAACATTTGCTCTCTTCTTGATCCCAGCTGAATGAAGACAATGAACTACAACTAGATACTTGATTAAACCTGAGGCACTACAAAAGATGACTTTGTTGTGCTTTGCTTCGATTCCTACTGGGGATGCTCAGATTGAAACTGTAATCCCTGTTGTCAGTTTTGCACTTTCAGAATCTCTGTGACATATACTCCAATAAAATCAGCTTTCCTATCGAGTTTGCTCTTTATATACTCAAATAAAAGGTGTTCCTTCAGGAACGCATGGTGTATTTGATTTTAATTAAAATTCATCCCCATAACTGCCTGTGTGTTTGAGGACCAATGCTCCTTGAACCTTTATCCTTAGCATGCCTGATAAATATGGCACAAACCAAAGCCACAAACATTAAATCAACGTCTACAGTCCGACGTGCTGTGATGGGCTTGGGTGGGTCCATAGTTGATGTCCTGCCTCGTCACCAGAGCAGCAAAGAGAGGGAGAGAGTCCCAGAATAGTAACAGGCACAGAGGGGAGCTGACAGGCCCTAACTCAGCCCTGCCATTAATCACAGGTACACAGGGAGGGAGGAAACACCCGCAGGACACACACTGCAAAAATGGCCATGGTCCAGAACCAGCAAGATGGCCACAGCTCTGAACGGGTGTGACCATGGGGGTGAGGCAGTGCTGGATTTCAATTTGAAATACAGGAGTTACAGGGTTTGAAAGCTTTGTATAAATAAGGACAAAATGCAATTCAGAATGCTTTTCATGCAAGTGCACACATGACCAGCCTTCTTACCTCGAAGGGCCTCTCATCAGTATGTGTCCTCATGTGAACACTGAAGGTGGAATTGTAGGAAAATTCCTTGTGGCAAATCTGACAGCGGAAGCGGGGTCGGTTTTTGGACTTGCTGAGCGTTCCTTGGAAGTGGGCCAGTACGTGCTCCTCCAGGGCATTATTGGAGGTAAATCGGCGGCGGCAAGGCCTCACTGGGCATTTGAGAGGTGTTTGGCCCGTGTGGGATAACCGATGAAGGTCGAGGCCCTCTTGTGTCATGCAACGGTGGCCGCATAGGTCACACTCAATCTGAGGGATAAAGCGAGGAAGGAGAGAGAAATAAGAGGGAGACAAACCAGATGGTAAGAAGATGGAGGATAGATAGCAGAGGGCAATTCATGAAAAGAGAAATGGTCAGTGTCCTTGTGCTCTAACAGAGGTAACCGCAAAGTCAGTTTGATTACAACTAGGGACCCTTTTCGCTAACCTCACATTTCCTGTCTGTCAGCTATCCAATAAAGCCAAAATGCCAAGAATTAAAATAAGAAAAAGGGAAGGAGGATAAAATGATAACAGGATTTCAACACTTGGCCTGAGTTCTTGTTTCACCCTTGTTAAAAAACAAATGTCACTTGAAATGTAGCAATATCCACACTCTGAATAGATATGCAGTGAAGAAATAGGACCTGCTGGATAAAAAAATAGAATAATCATTTATGATTTCACAATTTTCTGTGCTCCGAACCTGTCCTGTACACCGTCCCCGGCCTTGACCTCGACCACGACCAGTATTCTTCTCCTCCTCTGTGGTAGGGCAACGCTGCATGTGGATTTCCAGCACCGCCTGGTTCACAAACTGGGATGAACAGTGGCCACATGTCGCTGGCTGCTTGTCTGCAAGGGAAAGATGTCAGGTTTTAGACAGGTGGTCACGTTTCTTCATACTAGAAGCCCCTCCCATATAACGTTAATATCTGATGGTTAATATGAGCGTGATGGTTGTTAGCCCTCACACCATCACGCAGTGACAACATGCAGGAATGTGTGACATGTAGAAATGGCTGGTGATGAGCATGCTGCCCAAACATTCAGATTCAGCCAGTTTTTCAGAGTCAACAATGGCTGCTAATGATGTGAACACACAGGCAGAAATGTATACCACAAAGTGTAAGGAATGAACCTGTGCTGTGATTAGTAATTAAGCAATAGGCCTTTTCTATTGAAGGCATTTTGACATGTCACAGTAAGAAAAGATCTACATAAAATAACTAATGATGGCTGAATTCCATTTAGCTGTTTCGGTTCTAAGGTCCTAGCACTGAGCAGTGATGTGCGTCCTGCATCTCTGAAATTCATTACAATCCGTTCAGGACTCTTCAGTAAACTCACTGCATCCTATCATGAATCCTATTTTTTCCCTGATAATGTTACATTGTAAACAACAAATACAAATTGACATCATATAAATGAACAAAAGAAACCTCACGGTCAAATATTAAACATCTGATTGAGTTTGTTACTCTACACGAGACGTCCAACTGCAAAGCTCAGAAAACTGAGATACACGTTGTCTATCACAGCATAGTCTAAAAATATTAAGATATTATTTATAAGACATATCGCCCTATTTAACACCACAATTTGTCAAAAACACAAATCCTATTGGGAACCTACTCAATTTGCCTGGAACCCACTCAAAGGACCACCCGTGGGTCCCGGGGGCTCATTACATTGAAAACCTATCAACGTCACTGATTGTGCCGCTGACTTGCTGTCACTTGAACCGAAGTGAGCCATCATTAATAGTATAAGAAACATCTGTGATTTTCCTAATATGACATGTTAAAATGTCTGCCTATTGGTTGGTTGACTGATTAGTTAATCAAAAAAAACTATTTGGTAGTCATCAAGTAATCTGTCAAACAAAAAATTTGATGATTTGTTGCTTTTCTCTCTTTTATTAAACAATAAAAAATATTTTTGGTTTTTGGACTTCTGGTCAGAGTTCTGAAGACGTCCCATTGAGTTCTGGGAAATTGTAATGGGAATTTAATATAAATTGACCAAGACAATTATTGAAAGATTAATTATCATTATTTGTGGAGCTGCCACTAAAACGTATTTTCATCTGGCCAGTTACTCTCTCAATTACCCAATTAGTCGTTTGGTCTGACTCACAATTTATATGAACCCAAAGTAACGTCTTTCTGTCCAACCAACAGCTCAAAGCCTTAAATTATTTCATTTACAGTGATAAACAGTAGAGAAAAGCAGGAACCACAACTGAGAACCCAGAACCAAATGATTGATCAGTTTTCAAAATTGTTGCAGATACATTTTTTGTCAGTCTGCTAATCAATTCATCAGCTAATCACCTCAGCTCTGATCAGCTGGTGCCCTAGTTGTATTTTGGCAAAGCGAACCATGCTCTCGCCGGATTGCTTTAGAAAAGCTGGCTGGGAAATTGCTGACACTGATGGTTCATCAGCACGTCCATAGGTCATCACGCCAACATCTTGCAATCTGCTAACCATCTGTACTGTCTATCCCAGTGGGGACGATCCACTCTGCTCCCCATTGGGACCCTCTAATTAAACCTTTAATAAGGACAATCTCAGCCCATGGCCCTGGACTGATCAATGGATCAATGTCTCCAATCATCTCTCTCAGAGGAGCCACATACCTCTGACCCCTGCAGTACGCTGACTCTTCAAGCTTAACTAATGAGGTTGACGTTCCAACGCCCCCCCCAATTCATTTACCTCAACCCTCCTCCTCTGTCCCATATGGGACGCAGATCAATGGAAAGTCATTGACCTAATGCATTGAGGAACAATGCACATATAGCATGGATGCATGTTTGTATATAAACAAGATAAGCACAACCAGGCAAGCCGACGGGGGCATTTATCGCCGACTTGGTGTTAATCAATAGTAATCCACTGCATGCTGAACTGATAAGAACATTATATCTAATTGGTTCCCGTTTCAAACAGGCATTTGGGTCTGATTTCTTGATGTGTTCATCGCATTTTGTCTCATCTTTAATCTTCTTGAATGTTATGACACATATTAATAGATGGGAACATTAATCAGAGAAAGTGAAATGATGCCGGATGTGATATAAACAGCTGGAAAAAAAGATATTTAATGGCGACTTGTTATACGTCAATTTCGTTATTAGCTTCAGGATGCTCCTGCTACGTTATATCCCAGGGTGAGACCTGAACTCTCACCTTGGTGACTAAGCGAGTGCAGGTCCAGGTCCTTCCTGCGTTTGAAGGCCTCTCCACATTCAGGGCAAGGGAATGGATGGCTAGTGTGGAGCAGTCTGTTTAATAAAGGAAAAAACACACACACATACGATATTCACTCAAGTGTTTAAACATTTAGCATACTATTGACAATTCTAAGTCTGAAAGATGTTTTAACCTGCAAAAAGAATAATATGGACTTGCTTCCACAAAGGACAAATGATGCACAATACATGCAACAGTCATACAAACAATTACATTAGATAATTATGCATGAGTTCCAAGTACAAAGACTTGAAAAGTCCCTAATAAAACACAGAGCGGTACTGGGGAGGGGGGCATGTTTTGGTTTTAAGCTGCCGCCCTATATGTGACTCGTAGGAGGATTACCAGCAAGTATGTGCTTAGCTGTGCTTCAGGTTAAATAAGGGGTATTAGCTGAGTGTATAAGGGCTGGAGATAAAAGAACAGCAGTAGACTAGGAGGAGTCAGAGTTAGGACATGAAAGACTATATTTATCCATTGCATAACGTTACGCTGGATATAGCCTTAGGGGAGGAGAGAAGTGTTAGGATGTATTCACCTAATGCTGCATCAGGCCTGCTTTCACTGCATGGAAAAAATAAAAGTACTGGATCTCATAATCAGAACAACCACAAATGACGGTGAAGTTTAGGAAACATAGTACTCTACTAAATACTGTGTAACACACATACACATGTATGTATTATATACACATCACACAGCTACAATGTTAGAGCAAGCTTTCTTTACCACACAAGTCACTTAAAGTCAAGCAGGATACGAGAGGTCCTGTGCAAAGATCTCTCAAGGCCTTTACATGAAGCCAGGCTGTTCCTCCTCATCGATACCTCTTTCAGAACTGGTTGTATTCTTAGCACACAAGCAAAAGTAGCCAGAGAGAACCCCTTTTTAGAGAAAGCTACACTTTTTGATGTAAAAAATTATAGATCTGTCTCACTTCTTCCATGTATTCCTGAAACTATTGAGTGTGCCATCTTCACTTGACTTACAGCACATCTCCACTAGAACAACACTCTAGACCCCCAGTCTGGCTCTCCAAGGCAGACCACTCAACTGAGACTCAGATCCTCCTCTCCACCCTCCAAGAACTCAGGCTCTGCACTCTCCCTGTTCACAGCCTACCTCAAGTTATACCTATGGTGTAACTTGGAGAGAATCTGTGTCCGTTATTCACTCACATGGCTTTTCCAACACCAAATCTCTACACACCACCTGAAGCACAACCTTGACAATACCAAGCTACTCCCGTGACCTCTCCATTCCAACTGGACTGAAAGGTACCTGGGCGCGGCACTGGATGACCAGCTGTCCTCCAGCTGCGCCAGAAGATTAATTCTCCACCACAGGCCTGTTCCCCACCAAGAAGTCGGTGCAGGTGCCTAGGTCCTGTGCCTAGATTACTCCAACTTGCTCCTGGCTCGTCTGCCTGCATGTGCTAATTAACCTCCGCAGCTCATCAAGAAAGCTGGTCTTCAACCTACCAAAGCACTCCCACATCGCTCCTATACACCATGTCGGTGCTGAAATCCAATTCAAGTCACTGACACTTGCCTCCCATGTTGCACACCGCTCAGACCCAGTCTACATCCATCCAGAACATGGTCAAACCATGCACCTCACCCCGTCCACTACGCTCTGCTACTACTTATCAGCTTGTTAGTTCCTTGCTATGGGGGGGACCAGCTACCGCTCAACAAAATCATGACTAAACGCTGTCCTGACTCCACAACGGTGGAATGAGCTCCCCATTGACATTACAACAGCAGAGACTCCACACATCTTCAGACTGAAAACTCATCTGTTCAGACTGTAACTAGGCGAATAAAGCATATTTGATGACAATGAAATACTTGTACGATTCTCTCAAATTTCAGCTTGTACCCACATGGTTGAATGCACTTATTTTAAGTCATTTTGCATAAAACAATCTGCTAAATAAATGTAATGTTCCCTGTTAAATAGAAAATGGAAATCAATATTTCAGGGATAGCTGACCCTGAGGCAGCTGGGGGAATTAAAATTTCAGTCAGGGTCACCTCTTCTGTCAGCCAGATGCTCCTTAATGAGTAGGGGTGACACTGTGCGTACAGTGTTAGTACTTCATGTACTACTGGTAAAACAAAATGTATACAATTATACACACAAATTTACACAGTCCAAAGCCTAAAGTCAGCTTTTTAACCTTATACACTATTTTATTTTACATCCAATGTACTATAGCCGAAGCTAATAATATACAAGCACACACGCGCACACACACGGTATATCCTCTCCCCCCTTGCTCAACCAGCTAGGACACGACCAGGCTCTTTCCCCGTCCTGGGTTTTTATCGTTATCATCTTAATTTACTGGGCCTCTGTCTGTCAATCATATGTGGCTAAGGCTCAAGGGCACCAAGACATCTCAGTCAGCGTGTTTGCTACACAGCTTAAAGGTCTTGCTCAGTAGTCGGACACGGCTCAGCTACTACGGCTCCTGGCGAGGAGGAGGATGTTTATCTAAATCCTGTCCTGGGTCCTGTTTGGAACCACAATTCTAATGTATTTATATGGTAAGCAGGGCTGGGAATGATTGAATATTGACAATCTCTAGTCTATATGGAAAACCAGCATGTTAGAGCTGGTTAGAGTGATTAATATAACGTACAGTATGTAATTGAAGTTGTCAGATGTGTTGTGGTCATTCCAACCTGCACTCCAAATAAAGAAAGCTGAGTAACTAATGCCACAGAAGTGGTCTTACTTGTGATGGTTAAGCTGCTCCTCCGTGTTGAACCGCGAGGGGCAGTGAGGACAAGGGAAGAGATGAGCAGCTCCCTCATTGTCCAAAGTACACACCTGCATTGAGGGACATAACAACAACCAAGGTTTGGTTAGCCACCAAAAATCTTTTTTTTTCTTTTAGAAAAATAGTAATTTCAAAGTTGTGAACCTACTAAAAAAGGACTTGTATCAATGTTAATGGCTTTTAATATATATTATTAATGATATACATTTTTTTTGAGAATAAGGAATTTAACCCTTCTACTTGAGGTATTTTAATCTAAGAAAAAAGGGTTGAGATTGTACCGGTTTACGTCCACGCTTGCGGCGAGGCTGTGTTGATGTGTGAATGCGTTGGTGTCTCTTCAGGGTGGCTGCCTGGGAGAAGTTTTTGCCACAAACATCGCAGCTGAAGGGCTTGTTGCCCGTGTGGCTCATGCTGTGGCGCAGCAGGCTCTGGGAGTTAGTGAAGGACTTTGTGCACACCTTCACAACAATAGTCTGGATTAGTGCCATAGTTATATTTACAACAACTGTACATAAGTCTTGTAAGGGAATAAATAACAATTGTACATGGCTTAATTTTCTCATGCTATAATTGCCAATACCAACAGACAATTTTTGTTGTGCAGAGACACAATGGAGGACCTGTCAAATATAATGAGGCTGGAGGTTCAAATTGTGTCTGCATCATATGTAACCCACCTCAAAAGCATTACATCATCTTTTCGATGACAGCTCCATGACATGAATCACATTTACATCAAAGAAAATTATCCCTCAGACTGAAGAAAGGACAAATGTTGATTCAATTTTGATTGGCACCTTGCATGTGAAGAGCTTTTCTCCAGTGTGGCTGTAGACATGGGTGCGGAGAAAGACACGTCTGGTGAAGGTTTTGCCACAATAGGGGCAAACATGGGGTAGTGGTGTGCGGGCCCAGTCTTGCAGCAGTTTTGCAGGTGGAGGGTGGTTGGTGTTGTCCGAGTCTGCTGCAGTGCTGCCCTCTGATTCCTCCTTGGTGCTTGAACCTTTGTTTCCTGACACAAAAAACTTAATTAGTGGCCAAAACATGTGACAAATGGCTTCTTTTTTTCCAAATGGCCTTAAAACAAACATTTTGCTTACCTTTGAGTGCAAGGCCACCACTCAGGATCCTGAAAGAGGGCCTACTTCTCTTAGGAAGGGGTGAACCTGATTCATTAGCAGAGGCAGGTGGGGAAAGCAACCGCTTTGAGCTCTGTTGGCCATCCTGAGGTTTAATAGAGGCTGTTTCATCACCAGTTTCAGCTGCATCTGCCACCTCTGTTTCCGATTTGAAACGGTGTTCCCGGCGATGGTACAGGTACTGGGTGGTGTTCATGAAACTCTGGCCACAATGGGGGCAACTGTGTAGTGGCTCTGTCAGGTCGTGCTTCTGCTTACGATGGTCAATCAGACCTCCCTCATCACTGAAGCTCAGCCCACACAGGCTGCACATGAACGACTCAGGCTGTGTGAAACTGGAGGTGACACTGGCAGTGGAGGGAGTAGCATCCTGCCCGTGCTCATCAGTCCCATTGTTCCGAGTACAAACATCCTCTGAAGTTTCTCCAGGAACCACTGCCACATTCTCCTCGCCTTTTTGTCGGTGTTGCTTGCGGTGATAGAGAAAAAGGGTGGTGTTTAGAAAGCTTTCCCCACACACAGAGCAGCGGTGCAGAGCTTCTTCAAAGCCATGTTGGGTTTTACGGTGGGACACAAGTTCAGACACCAGGCCAAAGCATGAGCCACAATCCACACACAGGAGCACTGGTTCCGGCTTCGGCTTTTTGTTTGTCCCTCTCTTCTTGGGAGATGAATCTTCTGGATTAGAGGTCGAAGAGGCTACCTCAGAAACAGGCGGATGAACATCCTGAGCTGAAGAGGTATCTGCAACTTGCTGCCTCTCATCCTCTGCTACGGGTTTCTCCAATGGCTGTGGTTTAAGATTGCCAGTTTCACTCTTTATGAGTACAGAATCATCTGTATTCAAAGTTGGATTGGAGCTCTGAGCTGGGGCGGTCTCCGGCTGAGGCTGTGAATCAGGTTTGGACTTGCTTCCAGAGGCAGACTGCTGACATGTCTCTTCTTTACGGTGTTGCTGCCAAAGGTCCAGGCTCTTGAAAAGTTCATCGCAGTCTCCACACTGGTAGAGGATCCTGGGCTGGTCTGATGTCAGTTTTGTACTGACTGCTGCTTGCAAGTGCGCAACAGGTTGCACAGAATGAATTGCTTGGCCTTGAATCTGTGGGACTGCAACTGTCCTTGATATATTTATTACCTGTTGCTGCAAAGACAAAGGAGCAAAAAAGAAGAGACCAGAGATTATCCTCCGTGTTTCAGTTGTTTCTGTGTACAAAGGAACTAACTCCTTTGAATACTAATCAGCACCATTTTTATTTTATTCTGTCTAGCAGATGAGGGATGAGAATTCAGTACTGGGGTACTGAGGTCAATTAGAGCAGCATGTGTTCAGAGCCAAGGTTCCCTCTAAGAGCTCCAGACGGCCAAGATAAGGCTTAAGCCTGGCTGATAACTATCAAGGGCCCCTCTGGGTTGAATGGGTCACTCCACAGGGTTTTACATTTATTCCCTCAATCTACTTGGATGATAAAAAAAAACATCAAGGTCGAGGTTAAAGACGCCTGAAAGTGCCTTCATCACGACAGTTCAATATGTCTCACATAGTGTAATGATTCATTGGATTTTGTTTTAGCATTCTAGTTACTCTGAATACTGAGGACAACCTCCAGATGTGGTTTGGCTGATTCAATGTCATTGTCATTGCAATAACATGCATTTTCCCCTGTACAAATGCAGATTTCATGTTAACACCAGGTATAAATTAGGCCACAGACTACACCATTTTACATTTTAATGTGCTAATTTAGTTGTAAATTCAGGGAGGCTTGGTTGGTGGTCTGCTGTATGTGATTCTTTTTTTTCTGTATCTAAAGCACCTTTAAAATATTGTATGTTTGTGGGTCCTCTACCAATTGTAATTAGCACAAATCACAGTGCATTGAAACTTCAGTGGTTTGCTTAAATTGTTTTTCCCCCTTGTGTATAATAAATAATTAAATGTGTCATGAACAAAAATATAATTCATCAGACGGCATTTTTTTTAAATTATTGTTAGCTCAAAATCTCTCAAGTTCTGACAAACTGCTTTTTTGTCCACATCCCCCAACCTTTAATAGAGTAGACGGTCAGGATTAATCCAATTTTAGATATAAATTTATAAGGTTAAAAGGTATAAGGTTTTTCACACTGCAAAAACAAACCTTGAACATCGTTAAATTGGAGGCTGTGCAGCCGGAAAAGCTCAATTTCTATCTTTCTCTTTCAAGGAATTTATTGATAATCCTGATCATTCCGATTTGTAAAGATCGTCAAGTGACTTAAGGGCCTGACAGTGATCTCATTCTCTTTAATCTAAAAATTAGAAAGGTCTCATATCAATGGTGTTTATATTTAGCCTAATACAATTCATAATTTGGGGTTTTCCATATTTATTACATAAGCCCCTTATTTCTAACAAAATCAAATCAAGTCTTTTTGACCTATGTGACACTTTTTGTCTGATATAGAGATTATTACTGAATGATTTAACGCCTAACGCCTTCTATGCAGTTTTAGTCAGACAAAACACAGATAGATGACCAACAAAAACTATCATGACTTGACTATGTACTGTTAATTGGTACTGATGTTTCAGTAGAAGATGATACCCCAATCAAAAAAAAACAACAACATTTTAATATGGTGAGTGGGACACACAAGTGGGGAAAAGTTATCACTGCCCATTTAGCAACTGACCTCATGAAACATTTTCTTTACTTTTTTCTTGATGCAGAAGACTACATCAAAGTTTGCCATTTTATTGGATCATCTGTGGCACAGGTTGTGTTGTTTATCCACTGCTTACATGTAGCTTTTGATTACAATTAAAGAAACAAAACTGGCAGAAAACACGACTCTTATTGTGCAACAGCTCTTGTATAAACTCAACTTTATTAGCTTCATCAGCTAGAAAGGTGGTTAACTGCTACCCAGTGGCCATCTGAAGGTGTAAAAACACTTTACCACTAACTTGACGGATTACAATTGTTAAGACTGAGAAAAGTTAAGGATTTAAGTTTTCAGACAGCACCCCTACTAATACAGTACCTTTTAAATTGTTATTAGAGAGTTCCTACAGGTGCCGAATGTGAAGTGCATATTTTTAGTACGCTGATAAGGAAGTTTACAGATGCAGTAGGTGAGTCTAAGGTTGGTACAAAAGAGAAATTGGAGGGTGGTGAGGGGGTGAATTTCTTCAGTGAGATCAGGGTGCCCCTCTGGTGAACTTAATAGGGAAACTTTGACTTGGCTTGGTGGACAGTTTTGATGACATTTCTCAAACGTTCTCCTTTAGAGCTTCGTCTTCTCACCTCCAGATACAAGAGAAGTTAGACTTACACACTCAGTGGTCAGCCACGTGGCCTATCAGTATAGTTCCCTGAATTCCATCATTCTTCAGAAATACGTGTAGAGACATTTCTTCAAAGGGCTCTTTACATTTCATTTGAGGCATTAACAGCCATCGTCCATCCATACACACATTTTCTTCTGCTTATCGAGAGCTGGGTCACAGTATGTCACTTACTATACGCAGAAATTATGATAATCTAACTAATGAAGTGGAGATGCTGGCAATAAACCGACTTGTGGTAAAGTGGAGGCCAGGAAGGCATAAGGTACCCAGGTTTTATAGTGTTTCTCCAGCTGTTTCCTCTATAAGAAGGCCAATGAGCGATCCATCAGGAGAAAGTATGGCATTGACTGATCCATTTCTCATGCTCCTCTTCCCACTGGCGACTCAGGATGCAATTTGTCTGTCACGAGTGTCACTGTGCTTTATGGACGCGTGTTGAAGACTGTAAGGATGGAAGTCTGGGCACAAGCTCAGACAGCCATGCCCTACTGCTAAACAAGGGCCAATGACTGCTTTTAACCTTGAGGGCTTTCTGAAGCTGTCATGGGAAAACCAAAAAAAAAAGTGCCAGTCACACCAGCACTTGGCTCAATGTGTCAAAGTTAAATGGAAAAACTCTCCCCATTATACACCTTTCAAGCTTTGAAACTCAAACAGTGTGTTTGTTGAACTAATAGAGCTCAGCATATTTATGAAATTCATCCCAAAATAGTATATAAGAGCTCAGACAACAGAAAAACAATGCATTTACATACAAAGACAGACATTTAGTACACAGAAGCATTACACTAAAAAGATGAAGAAAATTAGCTTTTGTTCCCTTGAATATAAATTGTTGATTATTATTGGAGCATGAGGAACATTCTGGTGATTCAGCTGGCTTCGCCGCATACCATGTAAATACAGCGTCCTGGAACTCAACGTGTCCTGTGACTTTTATCATGTCATTCCCTCCTGCGCCCTCCTGTTCTTTTCTCTACTCTGGTTTGTCAGATTAATGACTAAAAATAATGCAGTACTGGCAGTATTTCTTCTAACCAGGTTGCCATTGCACTGCATCATATGACCAAAAACAACCTCTCCATTAAGCAGGCTTATATGTTCTGACTTAAATTCTGTTATACACCAACACTTTCAGGGCTTCTTCAAAGTATAAAACATGCACAATTACATATTCTGAAACATAAAACCTGATTTTATAGTCCAAGCCTCCATAATCAATCCACTTTTCGCAATGCCACATTTTTGCGGTTACACCCATTGTCCTCAATAGTGACTCATTACTCATTAAAAAAACATGTTAATGTGTTAATTTGCCATCATGCTAGCTGGTAGCACTTCAGTACGTAAAAAAAAAAACTGTTGTATAATCTAAGACCTTACTACACAACCACTGTCCATTTATCAGGGTATAATGAAGATGTACGCCAATAAAAAAGGGAGATTTTTTCCCAACACATTACAGGTAATGTCAAGATCTCCACATCCACTAAAGAGTGAAAAGAGAAAGAACATTTTAAGGATGTAGGATTAATAACTCTTAGGATTATTTTTGTTTTTACTTTATTTCTGTGTTAATTTTAGATCATCTTTGGCAACTCATGCGAATCTGAATGCAAAAGTGAATATTGTCTATTAGGTCTGCATCTAGCGATTGTTTTCATTGTTGATTAATCTGTTAATTATTGTTAATTATTGTTTGGTCTGTAAAATGTCAAAATATGGTCGAAAATGTCGCTCAGTGTTTCCCAAAGCCCATGATGACGTCCTAAAATATCTTGTTTTGTCCACAATCCAAGGATATTTCATTTACTGTCGTGAGGAGGAAAGAAACAAGAAAATAGGGGAAAACAGAGGATTCAGACTTTTTTTTCTGGAAAACTTTTACAAACCAATTCATGGATTATCAAAATAGTTGGAGATTAAGTTAATAGTTGACAGCTAATTAATTCATCATTGCAGCTATATGCTGACAGTTGCATCGGAGGAGAGCGCAACTTGAAAATGATGAAATTAATCCGAGCACACGGTCGCAAATACAGCTGAAATATTTTTTAGATCACATCGTTTCAGTCTGTCAAGCCTTCATCGGGTATATGGGCAGCATCAGAACACTTCCATATACATTCACCAGCCACTGTATCAGGTACTCCTGTTCAACTGCTTGTTAATGCAAATATGGATCTAACTAATGAAGTGGAGATGCTCACAATAAACAAACATTCGGTAAAGAGGGGGCCAGAAAGCCTTCCATTAATCCCTGATTATGAACACCTCAAAGGGCATTACCCTGTTTATACCACAGTCACTTGCCAAAGATGAAAAAATTAAGACCATTAGTTTATATTTTTCATGCGTTTTGCAATCTAAATCAAATCAAATGTTTCCCTGGTTACACCTGAGGATTTGGCTTATACCTGAAATAATCATCACCATCCCATTAGGTTGTTGCAATGCAATGGAAACTTTGTTCACTACTACAGTGAACAGGCCGAGTCTTAGATATGACTTGGCAACGGGAGAAACTTCTAGTCAGCTCAGCTCATAGAGCCCTTTGGCTGAGCTATGAGCCAGACAGCTAACATTATGCTAGCAAGATTCAAGTCAATAACACTGCGTACAGTTGACAAACACTAAATATAATTTGACAGCATGTTTAACAACAAGATTAGTTAGCTATCCAGCCATGTGACTGTCCCCAAAAGAACATCAAGATTTGCACCAACAAATGCCAGGCCATGTGCAAGGACACTGTCGGCCGCAGCATGAAGTAGCAAGTTGAATAGCGAATGGGATGTGAGATGATCACTTCTCTGATACAAAGTCCAGACGGGCAGTGTACTTCCTGCAGCTTGTGTGTTACAGTCTCCATCCGGTGTTCAGAGGATGAGACACTGAAGGACTACACTCATCATTGGAAATAAGTTTATTTGTTAATGTGTTGCAATAAATTATAAATAGAGACTTTGACTACTCATTATTCATTTTATGTAGCCAGCGCATTAATATTAAACAGCTGACAGACAGTTTTAGGGGAACTTAGTAGGTGTCCTACATCGCTTGTTAATGGACACCCTGCAGCCAATCAGAATCAAGTATTCATCCATGGTGTGTGTACCGTTACATTATGACCTTTAGAAAGCCTTGCAGTGACATGGATGTTGCTTCAGATGTACAGTGGGGCAAAAAAGCATTTAGTCAGCCACCAATTGTGCAAGTTCTCCCACTTAAAAAGATGAGAGGCCTGTAATTTTCATCATAGGTATACCTCAACTATGAGAGACAGAATGAGAAAAAAAAATCCAGAAAATCACATTGTCTGATTTTTAAAGAATTTTTTTGCAAATTATGGTGGAAAATAAGTATTTGGTCAATAACAAAAGTTCATCTCAATACTTTGTTATATACCCTTTGTTGGCAATGACAGAGGTCAAACGTTTTCTGTAAGTCTTCACAAGGTTTTCATACACTGTTGCTGGTATTTTGGCCCATTCCTCCATGCAGATCTCCTCTAGTGCAGTGATGTTTTGGGGTTGTCGCTGGGCAACACGGACTTTCAACTCCCTCCAAAGATTTTCTATAGGGTTGAGATCTGGAGACTGGCTAGGCCACTCCAGGACCTTGAAATGCTTCTTACGAAGCCACTCCTTCGTTGCCCGGGCGGTGTGTTTGGGTTCATTGTCATGCTGAAAGACCCAGCCATGTTTCATCTTCAATGCCCTTGCTGATGGAAGGAGGTTTTCACTCAAAATCTCACAATGTTCTTTGGATGCAACTCAGCATTCTTTCTCCTCCAAACACGACAAGTTGAGTTTTTACCAGAAAGTTCTATTTTGGTTTCAGCTGACCATCTGACATTCTCCCAATCCTCTTCTGGATCATCCAAATGCTCTCTAGCAAACTTCAGACGGGCCTGGACATGTACTGGCTTAAGCAGGGGGACAGGTCTGGCACTGCAGGATTTGAGTCCCTGGTGGCGTAGTGTGTTACTGATGGTAGCCTTTGTTACTTTGGTCCCAGCTCTCTGCAGGTTATTCACTAGGTCCCCCCGTGTGGTTCTGGGATTTTTGCTCACCGTTCTTGTGATCATTTTGACCCCACGGGGTGAAATCTTGCTTGTTTGTAGGTGACCAAATACTTATTTTTCCGAGGAATTTACCAATTAATTCATTAGAAATCCTACAATGTGATTTCCTGGATTCTTTCCCCCCATTCTGTCTCTCATAGTTGAAGTGTACCTATGATGAAAATTACAGGCCTCTCTCATCTTTTTAAGTGGGAGAACTTGCACAATTGGTGGCTGACTAAATACTTTTTTGCCCCACTGTATTGGCATCATTTGTGTGTTGTGTCATTTCGTATCTTTCTTATCTTTTTAATGCTATTTTCTCAGTGATTACACGTGTGCTTTGTGTTAGTTCAAGGTGCTTATCTCTGTAAGTCATCTGATTGGATGATTGAGGCAGCTCCTATGTGATGTATATGGAGGTGTGGTGATGCTGCCCACATACCTTATTGAATGTTGTGATCTAATAAGTATTTCAACAGTAAGCTCACTTTTTTCATGCTGAGCCTAAACTACATACACTAAGCTCCAACGGTGATAATGCTGTCTGCTCTGTTTCTAAAATAAAGACAAAAAGGACTATTTTCACATAAACATTAGATAAACTGATAAATCACAATTTATTCCCCCTGATGTTGTGACAATATTCTAATGCTGCCCTCTTGACCAGTCTTCTCTTGAAGGAGATTTTAGAGCTTAATGAGACTTTTACCTGATTAAATAAAAGGAGAAAATCAAATGAGTGATATCAAGTAACAATTACCATAAATATAAATCTTTGTTGTCATACATACTCTACTAAAACTAATTCAGTCTAATACAACACTCCTGCAATAAATCCTTTCTTTGTGAAGATTACAATGTTCAGTTTTTTGTCCTTCAACTTTATGGTCATTTTGGAGGCTGCAGTTTGTGGTGCTTTGTATTGTAATTGCATTGCCTTATGCTGACAGGTGTTTCAATTATTTTGTCCATCCATTTAGGGTAGGTAAGGCAAAATAAAAATATGACATCAGCATACACCTAAATCATACATTAATACACAGCAACACCTTGAAATGAGTCAGTAAATTATTACAAACATCTCAATGTTAAGTGCTCTGATCAAGGTCACTATTAATATGATGAGTAGCAGAGCACTGTCAATTTATGACTGAAGTTATACTTTGGCTTCAATGTCATTCTCAAGATCTGATTAACAAACACTGCTGGTCATGTCAGGCCACACCATCGCAATACTGGTCTATTTGCACTCACAACACTCAGGCCACTCACATGACAAAAAGGGGACACAGTTCACTGTGCCGGTATTTACCCGAGTCTGCAGCAGTGGAACAGTGACAGGCGTGGTTCCAGATGTGTCTGGCTGCTCATCCTCTGCAGTGCACGTCAATTGGTGCTCAAGTACCTCTTCCAGAGTGTTAAACTCCTGGTAGCAGGGGAAGCACATGTACACTGACGAACTCTCCATGGCTGCCAGGGGATTGCAAATCAAAAACATTTCATGAGAAACGCAGCAATGCAAAACTGATTTAGATAAAGACGAAACAGTTCACAAAACTCAGCATGTTTAGAATATGAAAGTGATACCACAACGTGAGCCTTATACAGATGCCTGCTTGCCTGTGCATTACATTTAAAAGTTAGGTTGTGAACATTGCCCTCTCCTGATGAAAAGGCGTGCCTGCATATATTATCACGACAACACCTTGGACACAAGTGCCAGGAGGCTAACTCTGGGGTTGCCAAGATGACTCACCATGCGCTGAGCCTGGGCTAATTGTTATTTTGACCATGCAGGTTGCTGCTCAGGTAGAGACCTTGCCAAGTCTTTCTCTCTCTCTGTGATTCCACAAGTCAAGTCGACGTTTAGCTCCTACATCAATTAGATGTGTGTTGTAATTGGACCCACTGGAAGTGCTGTCTAGCACATGCTGCTGCTGAATGTAACTATAATTGAAACACAATCCTACCCACTGTTTACCAGTGGACCTTATACTGCACCAGGAAAGATCTACTGTGAGAAAAGAACCTTACAAATCAGAGCATCCCAATAAAAGACATTCATCATTTTAATTGCCAGATGAGGATATAACCTATATGATAATGTATTGATATTCTATATTTTTCTTATTGTCAACAAATGCCATGACAAGATCAAACCCAACAATGCTATGCTGGTCTATCTCGCAGTGCTTTCCTACTTCCCCAGCGTGCCTGTGACACTCATCCCCAAGCCTATTTGTTCCTACTGAGGATGCAAATCTTTGAAAATGAGTCACAAATATATGGATTGATTTTTAGGCAACAAAAAGTTAGTCAAGCCGGAGTAAAAGCTAGATTTCTTGGGGACTACTTTCAGCTGCAGATTTGATGATTTAGTATTTACAGCAGCAGGATGGTGCATGAGGAATAAACTCAAAAGACTAAAGCAATCCCATTAACTAACATGTCACTCTGTGCAACTCACTAATAAGTTTTTGGACAACAAGGAAAGTCTATGACACAGAGTGATAAGCTGTATTTGGCGTTTGCCACACACACACACACACACACACACAAAATACTTGTTAATGAGATCAATTTCATTTTAATTTTACTCTTTTCATGGGACTTGTTTATGGTGAGAAGAATATGGCCACAATTATTTTGACAGTCAATTATGCCATAATAATGCCCCAGTGCCCCCTGTTGGGATGATGGTCTTGAGGTCTGTGTCTGTTTCCCTCTTTGTCAGGCGGAACTACCCTGTCAGACACCAGGTCTGTGTACAGCTGCTACACCTCAGTCTGGCAGTAATGTTACAGGATCCGATATAATCTAGTTACCTCAAAGTAAATCAGTAAAAATCTGTTTTTTCCCCAATATGCTTTTATTGGTGAGCTAGGTGGACTTAACATGTGTCCCAACGTCATGGATGCTATTCCATGACATTCACTGTGGAGGATAACCTGGCGCTGGCCAATACTTCACGTTATAGTGTTAACTGTATGAACAAAGTCAGTCCGATGTTAACTCACAGGGGGACAAGGAGGACAAATACACACATTATTCGTAGTCCATGCCATCGCTGGCTAATACCAAGCTTCGTGTTAGCTCCTTTAGCCGTGTGGCTGGAGGTCTGACCCGAGCTAGGACAGCTCTACAGCTAAAGCTACCGGCTAGCTGTTAGCTTACAGGCTGTATTATCTCTGACCAGTACTGTGTTGCTAACATGCAACGATGGCCATTTTTCTAGCAACATGGCGAACAGGCCACCGGCGTGGGGAACTAGCTCTCTTGCTAGCTCGGATGCTAATAAGAAACACCGCCGGATCATTTCTCTGTAGCGGGCGTAGAAGCCAGACTCGCTGGCGACTAAACCCCTTTTACCACTTGGACCAGTGGTGCTTACTTTTTAGTACCAAGGAGAAGAAGAAGAAAAGACCGAAGACGGAGGGCGGGATATGCTTCTTCGGTGGTATAATGGCGGCGACAGACTTTAAGTTAACATTAGCTGTCTCCCCCCGTTGAAATCCTCCATACATGAATATCAGTGAACAATATGTCACCCGAAAAGTAGCATTCACACAAAATAAGTAAAATTATTTCAACATAACTCACCGTCCTCAGACATTAGCGGTCGAGGAAATAGGACAACAACTTCAGTTTTTTCTGCATGTTAGAAGGCTTGCTCTGATTGGCTGAGCCGGTCACTTCGTTGACCAATAGCGTTGGACTACACAAACCGCTGAGCCAGTTTGTAGTCCAGGAGCGCGCCAATGTGGCTGCACAGGGGTCAGTGTGCAGAGGAAGAGGCAGAAATGAGAAACACTTGTACATCACTTGAGCATTTTCATTTTCTGCTATTCAGCTCTTACACTCCACTACATTTAGCTGACATTTATAGATGCTCTTGTCTTTGCAGATGAAGGCACAAGACATATTAGCTGAGCTCTGCGGCCTCAGTTTTAAAATGTTGCTTACATCTTAAGTGCAAAAGTAAAAATTATCCAATAATATGAACCTCTCTAAAAGAGGCCATTCTGCATAAGCAATGGACCTACCTCAACATTATTGTATGACATGCTCATAAGCAATGATGTGTTGAAAATAGGTATGCAGTGTTTTAACTTTTAAGCTCTAAACTCTAGTTTACACAAGCATAGGGCAGTACAACTGCAAAACACACACTGTACACACACAGAACACACATTGTACACACACTGTACACACACTGTACACACACAGAACACACATTGTACACACACTGTACACACACTATAGATGGTTTGTAGTTGATATACAGGTTCCAAATCAGAAAATCAACCAGTGGTCGCTTCTAGTTAGTTAATATCTGAGTCTCCCCTTCTCTGCTTAAAACCAGATGAGATCAACAGTAGCCTCTTAAAATAGCATGAATCTTCAATAAATCAAATATGTCACAGAAGTTATTTTGTATTTTTTCTGTTTGCGAAATGAGTTGCAGAGGAGGAAGAGCAAAGAGAGGATGAAGTAGGATTATACCTGAGCAAACAAAAGTCCATTCACAAGAGTGACATGCATTTTAAGTTTATTTAATTAACAAGAGAAGCCATACTGGCATTATGGGCTAAATCTCTTTTTCAAGCGTAGGCAGTAATAACAACGAATTACAGACCAACAACACAAAACAGATAACACAAAATATGCCGCAAAATCGATCACATAACATATTTAATCCCAGAAACAGCTTGTGTGGCACCTCAGAACCACCCAAGGACTATGTAACCTTATATACATCATATTGAAATCATCATTATTGGTTAATTAAAGCCCAGTTTGTCTGTATTTAAGACAATGCAGTATTGAAACCTTCGGTGTCCTTGGTAACGAACTGTGTGTATATGGCATTGATGCATTTGTTTATACATACGGCGAATCGTGGTATAAAGCTTTATTACTGCAGCTCCTCAAGGGTTATTTGCTGATTTTTATTCATCTTTTTCATACAAAGACGGCTGTAACTGTCTGATATGACTTCAGCTACACTTGAATAATCACATGGGTTTATTAAATCTACACTATAAGGCCTCACAACCTCCTCAGAGTGAGCACAGCCAGCTGCTGTATTATGGTATTATATACAGAGGTCAGTGAACGTATAGACTAGCCCACTCCACTCATTTCCCAGAATTACACAGTGCCCTGATGTGCCCCATTGGCTGATTGGGAAGATGAGCAGCTCCTCCAGACTCCTTAACCTGACTCCAAATGGTATTAAAGAGCCGGCCGGGCATTCAGCCAGAGGGTCCGGGGCCACTCAGGCTCCACAGAAACTGTACAATCAACGCCCAGTAGAATAACATTATACAACCTTGACATATCATATCATCATGATGACAACTCAGCAGCCATGTTTCTCATTGAAGGCTACAGTTAAGAGACTGCAAGTCCCAGGAGAGGAAGGCTGTCTCGTTACACTGTGGCTCAGTGGTAGAGTGGGTCGTCCCTCAATCTGAAGGTCGGGTGTTCGATCCCCAGCTCCTATGGGTCAACATGTCGAAGTGTCCTTGGGCAAGACGCTGAACCCCAACTTGCTCCTGAAGCAGCTTCAGTGTGTGAATGAGTATGAAAGAATAGTCTCCTCCAAATTGCATTCCTCCTGTATGAATGATGTGTGAATGGGTGAATGTCATGTAAAGCGCTTTGAGTAGTTGAAATAACTAGAAAGGTGCTATACAAATACAGACCATTTACCATGATTGCTCAGCATCTCCTTCATCTTTTTCTTCTTTTTCATCTGCCCTAACAGTTAAAGACTTTTCTTACAAATCAGATTCACCTTGAAAACAGAAGCCTCAGAACATATTTTGCTGTACATGCCCTGTAAGGAAATATTTTTGGAACGAGATCCACATCTGGTTATCTTGTTTTCCCACGTTAAACTCTTTTCAGACAATCTTCCATCTGATGTATGTGATTTGGTTTTATGTCATTATAATTATACCAATACCTTATTCATACAACAAAGTAGGAAGCCAGCAAGCCCTCATATACCCTGGATATGATCGACTTTGTGAATTGTTTTAAATCCCTTAAACTGTCAGTACAGACAACAAATAAGAGGAGAAATTATTAGAAATTATTGAGGCCAGGTCTCAGTAGTTATTGGTTTAAATGAGGGTGAATGGCTGCTCTGTATGACATTATGATGGTGTTACTGATCTGTATATTGAGGTGTTGTCACCCACACAACTGCATTACCCTGTCGACGTTTCTAACTTAAAAAGTACATTAGCATGGTTTGTAAAGCAAAATATGTCTTCAAATGTCTACATAAGACTAAAGTTCTTGCTTCTGAAAACAGACCAAGGACTGGGTCATACAAGGGCAAAGTATTAATTTATGTGAGCTGAACCTGACGGGAAGGCTTAAAGGTAACCAGGAATTTTAGCAAAGCGCTGCAAAGGTTCTGCCAAAGCATATAAATATTTTCTACTGAAACACAGAGAGAGATGAAAGAAGAAAGTTCACGGACACCCTGAGACTTCATTAAATCCTGCTCTTCTTTTGTGAACAGCACATTCTTGTCTGAATGAAAAAAATTGAGTGGCTGTGAGACAGATGTGGGAGACACTTCCTTGGTCTTTGTTAAGCGGCAATGAAAATATTCAACCGTGTTTGAGATGTGTGCTGAAGGTCATTGAAGTCATGGAGCCAAGTGAGACCTGAAGTCAGGTGCGATTCTCTGATATCTTGAAGCTAAAGTCAGACGACAAAAAGTGAGATATATCCGTTAACCAACAGTGTCACTGAAACACACCGCCACCACAAAACTGTATGAATATCAGCGTGTTAATGATCACACGTCTGATACAATCAGACTGTGGAAGATTTCATCAGTCGAGGTCAAAAACATTTTCACTGACATTTGCAATAGCATGGTTCCCATAACAACCGAAGTGATTTCATCATTCTCCAACTGGTCCCTTCCAGAGTTCACTGATCCACCAGACTCCTCTGCAGAGCATAACCAGAGCTTCATTTTATTAATCCCTCCATGAAAAGGTTTCACTCAAAGCTAAAGTAAATCCTGTGACTCACAGCCAATAAGTAAGTTTATAATACTCGGCCTGCTAAAAATTCCACACCAAAGTACATTAAATGTGTGCTGCTTTATATTCAGTACATTTAGTTATTAATATTTCTTGTAGGAGAAAGGGTACATTTGTACTTATCAAAAGAAGCCTAGAAACTGGGTGAGTACCCACAAGAAAAACAGCCCTTCTTTAAGAGAAAAAAAAAAGATTTGTTAATGGCTCAGCACCCACCTTAGCTGAGCACAGACTCTACATTCGTTCTTATCCTCATTGCTCTGCTCTTCGTGGTGATGGATGCCTGAAAACAGATTGCATCCACAGTTACCAGCAGGAAAGGAGAGTATGAGGTGCATCGGTTATTTCCCACCCCATCTCCTGAAGGATGGCACAATTGTATCAACTAGAATTAATCGGCAAAAATCTCAACTTGCCATCATTTTACTACATGCATCTTTGCCTCATTAGCATTTTTCATTTTTTATTGCTGCTCTCTGCACTGGAGGAAATACTCCTGCATTCAAAATATTGCATCAGTAAAAGTGCAGGAATAATATCAGCTAAACGTACTTCAAATATCAAAAGTTAATGTACTCATTGTAAAGCAGAATGCTTTTCTTAATTAATGGATTATCATTACTGATGCATTAACGTGTAAGCATGTAATGTTATGTCTGGCTGAGGAGCTATTTAAAATGGCAACATGTTTGGTTAGTTTGATTTACTGGGAAGCAATGCATTGTAATTTAGAAGCTCATTAATGGTTTTTAAACTCTTAATCTGAAAAGTAACTAGAGCTGTTAGATAAATATATAAATGGTGTGAATTAAGTACAAGTACAATATTTGCCTGTGAAATGTATTAAAGTTAAAAAACAGTCTTCATATGTTTATACATGTTATATGTTTAGAGTTTTCTACACTGAAATATAGGGACACACGATATACTGGTGGTCGTTACATCACTGGGGGACATTCAATCAGAAGTTATTGTTCTGATAATGTCGCCCAAAACCTCTTTCTGAACACAGATGAGCTCATAGTTAGTGAACACTGGAGGTACTTAACACAGACGGAAAAACTAAATGCCCCTTTAAGAAAGAAAGCCTCAAGCAGAGTTAATAAGAAGGACCCACCTTAATCAAATCATAGCAGTTAATGTTGTACTTACTGGTGCATCTTCCCACATAATATTACATTAATACATTGGGTCAAGCTGCTGCTTTGGGGGCAGTTGTCAATCTCACCTTGTGTTGCACAGAGGGACTTTCAGTGGCACTGGTCAAGTTTTACTTCCTATTATTGATTTTCTTCGTATACACAGGACAAATAAGTGTTCAACAGACTTGCTGTCTTAATGTCACTGTGACTTGTATCCCCACTGTGATCATGTAAACATGGCTTAATTAATTCAAATATAATTCAATCATGGGTGTGAGACAGGAACAGTTTCATCACTTTATTAATGAGTTTAATTATTTATACCAACAAACAAAAACTGTCTCTCTCCCTCCATCCCTCTCTCTCTTCATCATCTCCTTTATCCAACCGTTCTGTTCCCAATAATGATATTTTTACCCTCCGACAAGGGTGATAAAAGAGCGGGGGTCACAGCAAATTAAAAACAAAGTGTGACAGATGAGAAGATGAAAAAAAAAAAAAAACAAAACATTAAAATAGCACATTGAGTCAGCTCTCCACTTAGGAAAGAGTCAGGAGTACAGAGTACAATAATGTCCATGGTCTGCCAGCACACATACAGACACACATACATTCCCTGCAGCTGTGCTAAAGAAACTCACCAAGTCTGTGAAGCATTACACACTGTACTAACCGGTCAGACCCGCTACACTCATACAACACACAGTGAGCGAAAACAAGAGACGGTCGGACACAGGAGATGATACATGTCAGTGGACAGATTCATTATTTCCCCTTTCCCAGACACGCACGCACGCACACACGCACGCACACAAACACACACACACACGCACACACACAGGGTGATCCGTGCTCCCTCCCCTCACCATGACCCCATAGATCCAGAAGCTTGTAACATTCCCTTCACATTGAAGTTAAATGGAAAACTGGAGTTCCACCTGTTGGCTAACGTGTGCACCTGCATACACACAAGACCACTGATTGGAGAACACACACCAACGTCTGGATTTCAGTACAGTATCTTGGATGTGAAATTGTTTTGCATGTGACATCGCTGGACTAAAAGTTGGAATTAAAAAAAAAAAAAAAAAGTCAAAAAATACTCCAATCCCTCAATTTTACCACCCCAGAAAAGAAAAACCAACCCCCCCCCTCCAAAAAAAAAAAAAAAACACAATACAATAAATAAAACAGTTATGACAACATTTATGGGGGAAAAGGGAAAGTCGTGAAGAGAGAAATGGAGGGAGAGAGAATAAAAATGAAACATTTTGTTCTGTTTTTCCCCTCCTGAACAGGGACTGAAATGAAATCGTATTTACAGACTGTGACTGAGGATAAACAGTCCGGCTGCTGCTGCGCCGGTCTACTAGAGAAAAAAAAAATTACAAGAACAACAATATAATAACAATAATAACAAAAATAACAAAATAAAATAAAAGGTACTTGATATTTACAGTTTAGCAGTGAAAAAAAAAAAAAAGGAGGAAGGAGGGGAGCGGAAGGCAGAGGGATGAGGACAAAAAGGAATGGAAGGGGAGGCTCCAAAAGCTGTTGGGTTTCAGGGGTTTGAGCATCGTTTCTGGTCAGATTATTACATATATCAGTGGAAGTTATATAGTCTGGTCAACATGGGCTGAACATGCACGTTTGCGTGGTGGAAGAAAGAAAACTAGTCCGTGCTGACAGTGGACCGTTGGGCTGCGTAAATCATTCAAGTTCAGTTCTTACATCACAGGACAAGAAGAACATGATATGAGCGTCACAGGCAGGCTGGAAGGGGCCAAGAGGGTTTCAACAAATCTCTCTGTCAAAACAAACACAGTTTATTCATAGTCGCCCCCCCCGCACAGACAATAACTGTAAAAACTAGCTGAAATGACAATGACGAGCAGTGAAAGCGGCCAGTGGTCTCTCTGTACCCTCTGCATCTGATGTCACGCAACAACTTAACAACAACATAATCAGGCCGATAAGAAACAAAACACCGTAAAGTGACATAATTATTGAGGTGACTGTTCACCCTACAGTGCTAGGCAGCTGTGTTTATGACACACGAGACATTGAGGTTTCTTTATTAGATGCAGTTGGAGCCTCTCACCAGCGGCTCCCTCTCTGTAAAGTTATGTTAACAGCTGGACAGTACACAGAACTCGCCCCTTTGCTTCCCCCCTACTCCCTTTGAAGATGTGCAATACTCACTGGAGAAATAACATGAAACGCTTGGTTTCCAGCTTAACCAAAGAAAACATGAGCTTATACTGAAGAAACTGAAGACGTGCACTCTGCTCGTATAAGGCTCCCTCTCATTCACATAAGAGGCAGTTGATGAGCTAATATTCAAAAAGAAACTGTAGATACAGGCTGTGGCGCCCCCCTTTGTAATAAAAGTTAAAACCACCACTCATCTAAAATGACATGGACAAAATCAGCCAATATGTTCTGTCTGGTGTCAAACTGGGAGATTTAAAAGAATTGTTCACATTAATTCACCACTGGCTTGTGTGAACTTGAACTACTTGAGTGGAGTTGAGGGCAGAAAGAGACAGAAAAGTCACTTGTCTACACTGTAGGTTGTACGATCAAACACTATGCACAGTACAAGTGTGCCATTTTTGACCCTACTAAGGATGATTGTCAATATTAGTCAGGCCGAACACACGGCCCTCATTCTCAACTCCATAGCCAATCAGGACCCCATTCAATGGCACCACGGCCACACATAAAATTAGCTAAAATAAAATGAACATAAAAAGGGATAAAAGTCAACTGTAGATTATAATACAGAAAATCCACATAACATGTACAACCCCCTCCTCGTCCCCCAAAATCCAAACCAAGCAGTTTCTTTATTCTAACAGGCCTGACAAGGGCCACTGTGGACTTTGAACGGCAACTTATATTGAGCCCAAACACTGTTACCTAAATGTCCTTAAAAAAAAAAAAAATCACCCCACATTTTCCAGAAGCTAGCAGCCTCAGAAATCACTTTCTAGTGGAAATGGTTAAAATTCAGGGAAAATAACAATGCTGAGTGTATATGTGGGTGTGTATGGTCATTTCTTTTCTATCTTGAGGGTTTGGAGCCAGGAGGAAGGTTGAGAGGGAGAAGAGCAGAGGACAGAAAAGGAAAATGGGGAAGACAAAAAGAAAAGGTGACAGAGGGATGGATGCTCAGGTGCTGTTATTGATGGATCCAGGTGCTGAGCTGGGCTGGGCGGAACTGTCTGAAACACTGCCCTCTGTAGGGGGAGACAGGGAGCACAACTGTCAGCAACACAAAGCCCATCTGACGCAAAAGAAAGTTCAGTGTTGATACGTAACTGGACACCAAGTGATTGTAATGTGTTTACAATATGTGAATGTCTTTAGAGGTAATGTTCATAAAAGTGTGTCAGGGTTATATAGGCCATAAAGGACCCATGTAGGCAAAAAATATTTTGTTTCTCACACTATATTTTTTGTTACCTAATTGTTAAGTATCATTGTTCTTCCAAATTAGGGGTTAGTTGTACATACATAAAAATAAAGCCCCTCCTCTATACTGCCCATCAGTGAAAACAATGATATCAAATGGAGCTCAATTTGAGGCACATACCATGTGAGGCAGGCGATGTCTGTGCACGAGCGTGAGGAGGAATGAGTGTGGAGTTCAACTGGGGCTGGATCGACAGCTCTGAGGGATCAGAAAAGGCAAAAAATGTTTAATTACACATAAAATGACATGACAACCAACTATGAGCGTCTAAGTGAAGGCCATCAGAGGTCAAATAGAGGAAACACACAGTGAAGATGAGAGAGAACTGACAGGGAGGCAAACTGACCGACAGGACTGAAGTTGAAGAGCAGTGGCAGTTCTCGTCCACTGGGCAGACGGGTGTTGGGCTGACGCAGCTCATCGAAGAAGGCGTGCGCACACGCCTCCAGTGGAGACAGCCTGGTCACCGGCGTGTATTCCAGCAGTCGAGAGCAGAGAGCAATGGCCTCTGGTGGGGTACGAGGCTTAAACACCTGACAAAAGAGAGAAATTTAGGGTTCTGTATTAACACACTGTAGGGAGGAATTAGAATTTTATGTAAATCTAAGACTTAAGGTGCTTTCAGACAGCGAGCAGCTGCGAGGAGAAGGATATATTCAATATTTCCAATATGCTGCACCTTTTCGCCATATGATCATGGAACCATATAAATGAAAGCACGGGAAATGATACAGGAGATGATTTTACTGTATTTAAATTACCTGAATTATACACCTCTTCACCAGAAGAGAACTGGCAGATAAGTGAAGAGAAACGATATTGAAGGTCTGAGACAATAATACGAAACTAGGCAGCAAAAGCTTGCTATAAAACATGTCACATTGCTTTTAGTTTACTCTTCTTTAAAAGATATAACCCACTCAACTTAACAGTTTATACTAGGTGAATGGTCGTCAGCCAGTGGTGTAGCTTCCACTCTGGTAGAGGTAGCCAGATGCCTCAGTGACAGTGATGTTGCTGAGCGGCAGCCACTGGTTGTCTGAAAAGCACCTTTAGTCTTCCAAAAGTATCAAATCCAATCAAATTCCTTAGAGTCCTTATAAATGTGGACTAATTTTTAAAACTCTTAACACACAAGTGTTCTACATAAACATCAAATCCAAGTTTCTAACATCCTCGGTCTAGTTTTGGTATTTTCTCAGTGGCTTTTTCATCCCATTAAAAATGACAAAAAAGCTGTTTCAGAGAGACATTAAGAAACAAAGACGTCACAGTGATGTTTGGATAACTGCTATCCAGGATGGACATTCTCCAGTAGTGGGAACATACCTTTGTCCAAGGGTGTGCTTTAATCTGTGGGAATTTGAACTCTGTGTAATTAGGGTTCATCTCCCGGATCTGCTCCCTTGTTGGTGTCCCCAGAACCTGACAAACATGGATGAAGAGTTAATATTGATTGATGTTAATAACAATCAATGGCATGTTCTGAACGCCTGTACTCAAAATGTAGAGGAGGAAATGTCAGTGTGCATTCAAATGTCCTTTGTTATATTAAGTTTCCAGATTACACTGTCCTTCTGGGTGTACTACTACTACTACTTTAATAATACCTTAATCTAAATACTATATTCAAATCTGAGCACACACCCAGTGACCGGTGAGGTGCAATCTAACAGGAAACAGTGGGCATTTCTTTTTCTTCAAGTTTCTTGATACCCAAAGACTTTAGTGACGGTCATTTCAAATCCAGACACCATGTCCCCTTTCATCTGGCAGCTTGTGCTGTCAGTTGGCATTCAGCCCGTTTGCAGTACACCCTACTATACCTTGATGATCTCTACTAGCTGGTCCACACCGCTGTCCCCAGGGAATATGGGCTGGCCCAGCAACAGCTCAGCCAGCACGCAGCCGGCTGACCAGATGTCAATGTTGGACGTGTAGTCGGTGGCACCAAAGATGAGCTCTGGGGCACGGTAGTACCTTGAGCAGATATAGGACACATTCGGCTCCCCCCGAACTAGCTGCTTTGCACTAGAAGACGAAGCAGAAAAAGACAGCTCAGGAGGGGAGTGCCAGTCAACATGAAACTTTCATTTTTTAGTGTGTTTGTTTTCACAAAAAACACAACATGTGAGCTACCAAGACAGAAAGGCCAGAAGACATATGAGAGATCATCACACGGAAAGTCAATACTGAGAAAGAGATGGCTACACAAGCAGACAGCCAACTGAATGTGCACACAATGAGACAGTCACCACGATGGAAAAAAAGATGGAGAAAGACAGAGATGTCCAGAGGCAGTGTCTGGTACTGACCTGCCAAAGTCACAGAGTTTGAGGATGGCCGTCTCTGGGTCCACCAGGAGGTTCTGGGGCTTGATGTCTCTGTGACACACGCCCTGGGAATGGATATAAGCCAGGCTGCGGAACAGCTGGTACATGTACACCTGGGGGAGAGGACAGAGGGGGTTGGCGTAATGCCCGACAACTTCGACAGAATCATACAGATATTCCAAGAAGAAAAGAAAAAATTTGAGGCCACCAAAGTTCCCTATTGTCATGTCTTTTCCCTGCGCTCATGTTTAGTCAGACATGACTCACTGTAGGTGTCCTCACTCTAATGCTCAGTCAGGGTTTCCGCAGGGTTCACAAAGTTAAATTTAAGACTTTTTAAGACCTTTCAAATATGCCACTGAATGCAAATTAATACTTGTTTAACCATCATACTGGCCAAAGTGTGTATGTATGTATGATCATCTAAGTTGGGCACGTCGCTAAAATTGACACTTGCTCATTATTAGACAATGAGCTTCCTAGGACTGTGGCTAGTTGTAGTGACTGTGCTACAGGTATGATGGCGCTGACTGACACTCCACTAAAAAAGGACTGAGCAGCCTCCTGTAAGCACAATCCACTGTTGAAACAGTCCCACTTTTAGCATATAGCCTGTAGGATACATTTTTTACAATCTGACATCATTTTACCCCGTAGAGCAGGAGGAAGACTAATGCAAATTAAATGTAAGACTTTTTCATACTGTCAAAGATACCCTGTCAATTAAGTGAACTGTATAAATTCAGACATTACAGTGTGTAACCTGAAATGTTGCCATTTAGACTGGTAGTCTTGTGTGACCTTAGCTGACCTGAGCTAGTCTTGAGTCACCTAAGGCAGTGGGTTTACTGGGTCACAAAATAAATCTGAGGGGTTGCAAGACAATTAATGGTACAACAAAAGAAGAAAAATATTATGTATCTTCATTTATCAGACTTGAGGAGGCAATTATTCTTCAGTGCAGCTAATCACAATCTGTAGGCATAGATTGGGTTAGTGATGAGGGGTCACAAGTTAATGCTTTAAAACAATCAGGGGCCTTTGGGAACAACCAAAGTTATGTCTACCTAACCTTAGCCAGGTGACTGTACCACAAATTAAAAATTGTACATGCCATCTGGCTCTTTTACTCAGGATTATCACAGGGCAATATAATTTGTTTTCCAACTGCAGGAGCACACACGTGTGCGTGTCTGTATAGATTTTTGTCATGTGCCAGTCACTGCTGTGTGTGCCCTAATTTTGGTTTTGGGTGCACAGTGTAGGTGTGTGTTGAAAGAAGCAGCTGTGTGGTGTCTGACGCAGCCTGCAGTGGTGTGTTTCTCCAACAAAACAACATTAGGGGTGAAAAATTCTCCCCGAGGATGTGTAACCATCCTCATCCTAGGTCAATGATGTTATTCTCACGTAAAAACTGCTCACACAGTTAAATCTGCGCCCATTTAATGTGTCTGTGGAAGGCAGACGGTAAGCATCTTAATATGACAAATCACTGTCATCATCACCATTATCATCATTATTACCCCCATGATGCGGTGACAGCAGGCCGACCACAGATTACAAAATTATTACAGATAAGATGACTAAAGGATGATGGGTAAAAAGGGGGCAGAATGGGAGAAGAGGAGGAGCAGGGTGAGGAAGAGGGAAACAATGAGAGACGAGGCAAAAACATAAGACCCAGGGGACGGGGGGGGGGGGGGAGACCCCAGACGTGCTGTGTTAGAAGTGTGTCGCTGGAGGATGGAGGGATGACAGAGGAGAGAGAAAGACGGAGAGCGAGAGAGATCAGTATGCATCTCAAAGCCACAGGGGAGCAGCAGGCTGAGGTAGGGAAATGGGCCATGAGACAGGTATAATGTCCTCTCTGCTGCAACAGACACAGTAAACACACAAACACTCTCTCTGAAATGAGCATCCTTTTAGACAGGGACCCAAGTGTATAGCAAACAGATTAATTCCCATGGGCCCATCTTTCCCTTTCTGCTTTCGTAATCCTTAAACAGTGAGCCGTCTCTGAGAAACACACACAGGAAAATACTTAGTTGTTTATTACATCAGGCAATTACTGAGCAAAATTTTACTTTTAGTTTCCACTGGATTCCTTTTAAAAATTACTCAATAACCGATTCAACTGAATTCAAAAGACTAGGATGAAATATTTAAATCTAATTCCTTTTATCATTTGACAAACGCACAGAGATAATGGCCTAGCACTGAGAACAGTGACCAACAATGTATGCAAAAAGTATAAACCAAACCCATTAGTCTAAAGGGAAATATCAGTCACACTCAATGTCAAAGTCGCAGATTGTGACGTTAAGTCTCATCTTTTTGGAATTAAACATTTACAGGAGTATACTTCAAACCTTGAAAGCACCCTGGGCACAGATCTCTGCCAAAGCAGCTGCCGCTCTAACAGATGATACTATATATTTTTTGTCTTCAGTGTGTCTCCTACAAAACAGCACATGACGGCCGCGCTGTTTGGCAGTCTGGATGGCAAGGTTTCCCAAAAGTGGATGAATAAAACGCTAGCAGTTACAGCTAAATTCACGTCACTGTCAAAATAAAGTCAGAGAAAAGCCACCTATTTTTCAATCTCAGCTTCTTAAAGTAAAACAGATGGGAAAAACCATAACCTCTGCACAAGTTGTGGGCTTAACAAGTTTGTCTGCAGTCAACACGATGACATATTTGTTATTAAAGTTATAACAGCACTTTTCATTTATGAGACAGAGAGAAATCAAGCCCATCATCCCTAAATAACAGACATAAAATAACCTTTTGATGCCTCATAGTCGTGTGGTGAAAGCAGTTAGGGAGAAATGCCCAGGAGCACAGCCAGGTGTGTGTGTGTGTGTGTGTGTGTGTGTGTGTGTGTGTTTTGCATCTTCCCACCTTAACATAGATGATAGGGATGGTGGTCTTAGCCTTGTTGAAGTGCCGAGCCACCCTGTACACCGTCTCAGGGACGTAGTCCAGCACCAGATTCAAATACACCTCATCTTTCTGGAAGGAAAGAGGAAAGAGGACTGTATAATTACAGATGGAGAAATCTAAACTACTGTAACCCTGATCATACGAGTATATATAAACACATTAATTTAATAAAATACACGGCACAGTGGGAGATGAGTTAGTAAACAAAAAACAATTATTGTAGCTGTGTGCAGTGATTCAGGCTCATTGGAACCAATGTAATACTTAATTCATCAACTACAAAATCTTTCATTAACATTAATTTCTACTCTCCAAAGCGGCCGAGTTAAAATATAATGACTAGCATGTCAATTTTGTCTCTGTGGAAATACTGCGCTACACAAGCTGTACGTACCCTTGTGCACGGCTTACATAAAATATTAATCTTGATCTGAGGAATCCAGGGACACAAATAACGTGTTCCTCAGGTGTATAGCTCAGAGGTAATGAGCTAAAAGGTTAAATTGGTTGTCACTGTACCACTGTGTTGTCAGATGTTGCTTTTGTTACTCGAGTTGTGAGTGTTAACCCTGTCTGAACGTTTGGCTGATGTAGCTTGTGTTTTTTGCAGATGCACAAACATTTAGTGAAAAAACAAAACCACAATAATAATCTTAGAAATTCAGCTAAAAAAAAAAACACTTGGACCCTTAAACGTTTTAAGTAAAGACTGTGAATTTGATACACATTAAAGACCAAGATCGACTTGTCTAAAACATGTCTGTGCATCGTTGATGCATGCACCATTTAATGGCTGGGTGTGGAGGAAGCAGAGTGCATCATTATGAAACTTGATTCCTACTACATAAAGAGTCAAGTCAGTGCATACACACCTTCTCTCCGCTGGAGTAGAAGAAATAACGTAGCCTCACAATGTTGCAGTGGTCCAGTTTCCTCATAATTTGGAGCTCCCTATTCTGCAATGAAGAAAAGAAAGAGAGAAGGAGAGAAGTGCAAAAATTGTGAGTTGTGCAAAAAAACTGGCAGAGGTTCTTAATTCAGCAAAAATTCTGCAGAACATCACACTCCTATAACGATCAAAAGCCACAATCTTCTTTGTAAATGCAAACGTTCCTATTTAAATAACAGCATTTGTGTTGCTGTAATAATTTGACTGAGTAGGCCTGTATAAGCATACCTTAAACCTCTTGTCTTGGAGAACTTTCTTAATTGCCACCATCTCCTGGCTGTCGATGAGGCGAGCCTGGTAGACCACTCCAAAGGAGCCATTTCCTATAACCTTAATGTCTGTGTAGGACACTTCCTGTGGGCGATCGGGGCCCTGGCCGGGTGTGGCTACCACTGTCGTCACTTTGCCGCTGTCTCCTGTGGATGAGAGCACAGACACTCAAAACATGCAAACAGACTGTAATGACACCATAAATGGCATAAAAAGCACCATATTTTTCACGGCTAACGTGATGCTTGGACATGTGAGAAACACAGTGACATAACCCTCTCCAGTTCAGCCTTTAAACAAGTGCCCCTGAGAGGGAGAAGTTAATCAACAAGCACTCCCTCCTTCTCTGAATGGTTGTGTCCTATGTGGCGGTTCCCCAGACGCACTCCACTGGCTTATAACAAGCTCCTGATATTTCTCACAACACTTTCCCACTGCTCCCATGGGTGAACCCAGCATAAGCCCCTTCCACGCAGGTCTGCTGAACCCGCGCTCGACCCGAGTTAGACCCATTCATACGAGACTACTGCCAAAGATTAATCCCTTGTTGTCGCAATTAACAGAGACACGTGTGCAACAGTATTTCAAACATGTTACAGCTAAAATACAGTGTAGCTTATGTAATGACTGAACAAATAGACTAAGTTTGTTTTCCTTGTAGCCAGCCTCTTCGCTTTGTTTGCCCAATTCCTCCACCTATGGCTAATTTTGTAAAGTCGGCTAAATGTTATTTAACATTAAATTCCCATTCCAAGTGTGAGCGCCTGGAGCAGGGCACTGCAGCCCATGTTTAACCCAGTTTGGGAGAGCCACACAGCCAAGTTGGGTGCCGCGTATTGACCCACTCAGATTGCAGGTCTGGTGTTTTGATCTGAACAGGGTATTACAGTCCCGATCACAGTTCCTGCTCAGCATCTCTGCAATCTCAATTACTTCAGTGTCCCAATTCCAATAATATAGATATACTCCAGGGATGAGTTGATGTAATCCCTGTGTAAGAGCCAGTTCAGCACATAGTCGTATTTGATATATTTTTTCTGTTAGTATCTGAAGTTTATCCTACAGTTAAAGGTGTGTTATAGGTGGTCTAAGCTATGGTTTTGTTTATATTCATTATAATATCAAGAACTAAAATACATCGACATAGTGTAACACTTTGTAAATAGGAACTGGACATCAAGTCCCAGACAGAGACGGTCAGACACAACTTTTGGAATCGCCTGCCATGATGTTGTGATCTAAACCTTCAAATTAACCCTCATTCAAGATTTTCCCTGCCTCCAGGACTTAAGAGTACACCATTTAAATTCACATGAAAGTTGGATTTAATTAAATGGAACATCGCTCAAAACTAAGATGCTTCGCTGACTAAGAGATCCTGGAAACAGGAATATAGTACGGCCCCATCACCCTGATCACATTATGTATAGCTAAGGGGACAAGTGAGAGCTCAAGCAATTACATTAGAGATGACTTTAAAAAGGAAGGATGGAGTACAAGGTGTGCGTTTTAAACTATTCCAACAGTGTCACTCTCAGGCTAATGTTTGACCTTGTGGAAATTAAGCAAAGTGAGATGTTCAAGATCAAACAGTAACTGACAGCTCCAGTTAGGGTCAAGTAGCTGCTGAGTATTTCATGCCCGTGCACGTGTTGGGTCAAGAATGATTTGACAAATCGGCACCAGAAGCAATGACACAGGCAGGGGAAGAACAGCAGAGAAGAGGCCCATTGCCAAAAGGCTTGTCAGAGCCTGTGATAAAATTGCGTGGACAGTAGCACACCCAGAAGTGCTACCATTTCCTGGGCTTGCTCACTTCGCCTGTCTCAACAGGACACCTCCTGATCTCTAGTAGGTCCCCGAATCTCAAAATGGAGTCAGTCAATAAAGTATTTTGATCTCTCCTGTAAACTGACAAAAAACAAGATTTGGCTTAATCACCTGCTATTTCTGTTGGTACATTTGCTTGAACAACAAACATGTAATGATTGAATGCAAAACAATTAGATTATTTCCAGATTATTGTTGACAAATGACATGCACTTTGTCATACACTTATTTCTTTATGCAGTTTTCAAACTTTCTTAAGGTTAACAATGAACAGCAGCCCATGGCATATCCACATGATTGGCCTAGATCTGATATCTACCCTTAGGTCAGCGGGGAATATTCAGCTTTTGAGATCAGTCATTGTGTGGTTCCTGCAAATTCCTGTATACCAGCTCAACAATACACTGTTCCTCTGTGCTTCCTTTTAGCATCACTTTCACACTCTTTTTAAACAAATTAAGTCAGAGGGGAGCACATTAAATATGGAGCAGCTGTGGCATGATAGTCCCTTGAATAATGAATGCAAAAATGAGCACTCTGCCCAGCTGTCAGTGAACAGCTTTGGTTTCTGATTCGTCAGTACATGATGAGTAAGAAAAAAAGGATAAGAGGGGTGACTTTCATCACACCCACACTTATTAGCAAACATCTTGTAGTTGGTGTGCACACGTAACACTCGAGTACACCTTTAACTTTTAACTCAAGCAACTGCTTGATAAATTGCAATGAGTATTTTATCATTAGTGGCCTATAGGAAGTCGACAGTACAATGCCTGATTGTGTATGATGATGGATTTACACTGGGTGTGGCTGGGATGAATCACTCCAAAGCTATTGGTGCCCCTTAATTCAGGAATGTACATGTTTCCCGTCCTCCACAATAAAAGACGCCACACAATCACATTGTGACTATCGATGGTCCTTAAAATTTGCTGATCAGAAAACTTCACTGCACAGCTAGAGCACTTTATGTTATCATTTTGCGCCGCACAGACTCAAAATGAACGTTTCCTCTATATTGGTTCCGATATCTCAGCTCAGGGTATCTATTGGTGCCAAGTGCTGGTCCAAAGCGATACTCTCTTTTTTAAAACCTACTTACATCACACTGTGTGGAAGTCATTGGGATCAGTTTTATGTAAAGTAATGTGCTATGATTGCCCCGGTACTAAATACTGAGTTGGAGGCCCCCTGAAACACCGAATTTGATGATGCCATTGATGAATAAAATGTATTTATTCAATGCGCACTGGTCGCATCTCCCTGATACCTAATCCACTTAATAAGGCCAGTACCAATAGATCAGTATTGGTATATTCTTTTGCTCGACCATGTACTGTACCGCTAATAATGTGTGTGTGTGTGTGTGTGTGTGTGTGTCACTTCAGGATTTGATTTAACGTGTTAAGTGTCATCCCCAAAAACTTTGATCAGCCGTAAATACTATACATCTTCTTTTTCCTTCTATTTTGGTCAGTCTCAGCTGGCCTCTGTCACCTCCTGCTCTCAATGACGACCTCTAGTGTTTTTCCAATTTTGCTCAGGGGACTATTTATTTGAATGAGTATAAAGTAGTGATTAGATTGTGGCCTTGTTATTGCTACCTGTTCGCTGCTGCACTAAAAACACCAACCAAATCACTATAATATGCTGCCAAGTTGTCTCCCAACAGTAAATATGGGTTAATGGCAACATCTGTATTGTGTGACAGGCAGCATCGGAAGAGAGAAAAGAGGTAGGAGAAAGCGGCCCCCTTAACATTACTGCTACACAGCATCAGACCACGTCTGAGCCGCAGACATCATCCTGCCTCAAGCTCAGTTTTCCCCATGCACATTAAAAATTGACCTAGGGCTTTTGGATTTATCCACTCCAGAGAGCTTAGTTTTGGGCGTGAAAATAGTCATGTTAGTTTGGACAAAAGGCCAATAGGTAGAGACGGGTAGATTTTTTCAGATTTAGCCAGCTTAGTGTCAAACAACACTTTCTGGGGGTTTCTGCAGGGTCCAGACACCTCTGGCACAAGAACAGTGCTTTCACAGAGTGCAGCAGATACCAATGACCAAGACTGAGACATTCTGAAAAGGGAGCAAAGGAAAAAGTGAGCATCCATTCAAAGGCAATGGATTTGAATGAGTCAAATCACCTGATGAACATCTGCTGATTGGCAGTGTGTACTACTTTCAGCAAGGGATGACTATGCAGCAGCTATGACATCCTTCCATTTTAAGTTCACCTGTTCTGATAATCACTTATCAATTAAACTTATTTTCTGCTGGGCCCCAGTACACTCCAGATTTCTTTCCTGTACTGAAAATGTTGTTTGACACTTGAGCTGTCTTGCTATATTTCTCTTCCTCTCCCAGTCTGTCCGTCTGCACACCTCCGTCCAACCCTACTCATCTTCAGCCAACTCCCTACTACTGCATAGCGTCATGACCCCTGAGCATTCTGCAAGTTCTTGTCATTGCACCAACAAAACCAGTTGGAGGGAAGGGATCAAAGAAGTCTCAGGATAGGCGTCATAATGGTGAACAGAGAGCCTACTTATGGAGTTAATGGCTTCCTCTAAAGTGTACAGAGATGCAATTTAATTCAGAACTTGTCTTCCACCTGAGGGGTGCTGATATAGTTGCACAAACAAATTCAGGGTTGCCAAACTGTTTCCACTTCACCAAGCAGGATTTCTGGCTTTCCTGATCAAAGATGACCTGAGATGGCTAGATATCTGCACTGGACGAGCTGTCTAAACCAATGCATACATGCTTACATGAATACATATATGCACAAGTCACCACATGCTGGTTGAAAAAGCAGCTGGAACTCATAATTTGTTACATTTCCACTGAAAATAATTTCCATTTCTTCACCATACCTCACAACGTACACTAACGTAACCCTGGTTGGGCAGAAACAATTTGTGCAGGATCAGACTGGACCGAGGACGACGCCTAAAAACTTAGATAATTTCAACATATTCTTTACTAACGTTAGCAAGCTAGCTAGTTTCCACATCTGATATTAATGACGAATATATTATAGCGTCGTTTGACACCAACTCTATTCTTGGGTTACAATGCAATAATAATGGTTAGGAGCTGATGCTGAAAAAAATGACATAACGTTATTTACTGTCGAAATATCTACGGCTTAGCTCCGAGCTTGCCACCAGCAGCTAATGATAACGTTAGCTATGCGATAAAAGCCCTTGATCGCAGTGGTGCCTTAATGAAAAACACAGCTAACGTTAGCTGGGCAGCTAGCTTAAGTTAGCTAACCAGCTAACAGCTTGCTGGCTAAAGTTAGCTCCGCGACAATGATCGACATTAAATACACCCCGGACACCCCTCTTTAAAAAAATAACATTCAACCCGAATATTAGGAATAACGTGAAAGTTGGGCTTGTGGTGAAAATAAAAAATAATACTTACTGGGCAGTTTCAGGTTCCCAAAGCTCGTCGAGCTGCTTCCACTGGCTTGTGAAGCCCCAGTTTTTCCTGTCGAGCTTCCACCGGCTACTGCTGATCCGGCACCGGCTGCAGCGGATCCGGGAGCTCCGGGAGGCTCAGCGAATGAGCTGGTCCTGGGCCGCCCGCTGCCGCTCATATTTGTGTGAACTGAACCCGGGGCAAGGTTGAACGTTATTAGCAGCCACACCGGCACAGGCTTAAGCTATTTATGTGTGTTTTAATATCCGATATAAATATAAACTACACTTACAGCGTTTTGTACAGGTTGCCCGTCTCCCCCTTTCTTCCTCTGTAGAACGGTGATGGTGGGGGGACTGGGGAGTTGACGCACAACGACGTAAAGCTCGCAATGGCTAATGGGAAACTGAGTTGTTTGTGGATTCGGTTCCACGCGACAGTGCTAAAGAAAATTCGACTTTGAATTTATTGACCGAAATCACAACATAATGCTAAACAACTCCGTGTCACTTTGAAGTTATGGACACATAGCCAACACAATATCAACAGCGTCAACGTCGCTTTTTAAAACGAGCCAAGTAACCGTGTAGTATATAAGCCTAGATTATTACGTAAAGGACAGGTATCGACTGTAGCACCTAAAGTAGCCCACTTAAAATTACAGAGTTAAAAGATGAACAGAAAAGTTGGAAAAAAATGAAAGGGCTTGAGGGGGAAACTATCCTACTAACAATTGACCCAAAAAACTACATTGCCCATCAGTAAAGCAAAATGTGTGATTGACAGTTAGTCTGTCCAATCACAGACTCTGAAATGTTGAGGCTACCGCATTGGGCGGGGCTTCCTATCAGAAGAATGGAGGCGATCGGCGGGCAAAGGTTTCATTACACGCTTTGAAATGTAATTTCCCACGGACACTTTTCAGGTTTTTGATGTCCATGCCACAAATGGCGACGCGCGACTAACAACAGGCATACTTTCTGTGTGAACGAAGAGTGATGACTCCACAAGGGATTGTCCAACGAGAGTAAATGAGAGGTAAGGAGAAAGAAGGGCCCGCCGCGGTAGCCGTACAGCTTCGGGGAAAAGTGGGTAGCGCCGCCTGACGGACCGCCCGACGAACCGGGGAGCCGCTGTCAGGAAACCGCGGTGCCGAGAAACAGGTCTGCAGTGTCGGAGGGAGCGCCGCCAACAGCTCTCCATATGCCATCACACACTGTAAACAATGACATGAAATACATTGGTGAGGACAACCAGACGATAACTAGTGAGGTCCTGCTGAGAGCTGGTCGCATTGTTAGCAACAGAAGGCCTTCATGTGGCTAACGACTGGAAATTACCATGTGTTGTTTCAAAATGTCCCTGCTGGGTCTTCTTCTATAGATGGGACTTCAGTTTGCATCGTTGAGTGAGAAGAAACACTGAAACCAGACCTGAGTCATTTGCTGGCTGCTGGATATCTGCTGATTTATGTGTTCAGTGTTACATGTTGTCACTATGATGCTCTGTTTCCCCACAGGTGTGCTCTTCTACTGGCCTTCTGGATGGTATCAGTGGTCTGCATTCATTGGACACAGCAGTGAAGTTTAAGCTCCCCTCTCATCACCTTTCATGCTACACTTGCAGCCCACATAAGGCAACACAGAAGGCAGCGGCATGGCCGAGCAGCAGGAGGAGGCAGAGGGTGTGTATGTGGAGCACCAGTACATGTGCAGCGAGTGCCATCAGCTCTTCAACACCCTTGAGGATGTGCTGATCCACCAGCAGATCCACACTGGCCAGGAGGGAGAGGGAGAAGGGGAGGTGGGTGAGGCCGCGGCCATCCGGGCTGTGGCAGAGATGGGGCAAACTCAGCAGTACCAGTGTTTGGAGTGTGGGACCATCCTCATGAACACAGAGGAGCTGCTGCAGCACCAGGAGATGCACATGAGGGAGGCCGGGATGGAGGTGGAGCAGCAAGGTGAGGGATTTGACTGTGTGTATTTTAAACAAGCATGAAAAACTGGAGTGCGTTGAGATACTGATGGTCTGCGCGTGATGCAGTATGATGCTATTCTGTGGAAATGCATGAATTCAATATGATGATGGGAAGAAGGCAAACAATCCTCAGTGAAGCTAAACTACAGTTGTGACTCTTCACACTATCTGCTTTTAGCTGTTAGTCACCCACTGTGTGTGTATATGACTGTGCCCCAGAGCTGTGTGAGGTTTTGGAGACGGAGGACGCGGGGTCTGAGGCTCAGGTGTCGGGACCGGTCCAGTACCAGTGTCTTGACTGTCTGGCTCTGTTTGACTCCCCCGAGACGTGGCTGGAGCACCGGCGGACCCACAGCAGGAGCAGCACACACAGTAACGCAGACACCATGGTACTGATGACTCAATAGAACGGCTGGAGTACCACAGTAACAAGCTTTCTGAATTGAATGTAGTTGTACAAATAACATGTTTTTGGGCAGTAATGCTAAATAAAACATTGGGCTCTAGTAGTTAATTATGTAGGTTATATTACTAGACTTGTGCCAGATTTGTTTTGCTAATGCAATTCCTTTAAATGACCGAGTGCATTGCTGTTTTTATTGGTAGTTTTATCCTAGCAAAAGCAGTTTACACTTTACATACAGACACTTGATCTCATCAAGTCAAGTCTCATTACAGAGGACTAAGACTGACAATGCAACAGCTGTAAATTTCGGCAATGATTGCATCAATTTTCCACTGAGCCTCCAGGCCAGCACAGATTGGTTTGCTGCAACTGCATTGTTATTCCAGAAAACAAGGGGGGGGGGTAGACATCCAGTCTCCAAAGCTCTTGATGAGCAGCTAAAAGAAAGAGCAGCTATCAAACGTTGCTTACTTTGTGTAAAAATGTAGTGGTTTATGTTTTTTGGCCCTTGCTACAGGAGTATGTGCTGCAGCCTGATGGCACCGTCACTCCGCTGAACAATGTGCAGAACTACGTGCTGAGTGAGCAGCAGGCTGGGGAGATCTTGGCACAGGTACTTGGGATTAGAAAACCCTCACAACAGAGGTGACATCTAGATGAAAGCTTTTAAAGTCTCTCCATCTTTAAAAGTTCTTTTCTGTTCACGTTCGTGTGTATTTTCCAGGTTCTTGCGCAGCAGCAGCAGAAAAAACGCCAGTCTGTCTCCAAAGTTGCTGCACCCTCCCGTTCCGCTTTGCTGCCTCCGGTGACACCGACTCCCGGCTCTGCCACAATGCACCTGCAGATTCTCACAGCTCAAGCTCTGGCAGACAACTCCGGCACTCCGACTCAGCGCCGCTCCAAACTGCCCCCTCTGTTGCCTGCTGTGGGCCGTGGCTCTTCTGCAAAACAGGGAGTCCTGGAGAACGGCGTCCAGAGATTGGAGTTGAGGCTGGCGCCCAGTGTCCAGGATGACTGCCAGCAGCAGCAGCAACAGCCGGCGGAGGTGGTGGTCATCCATCCTTATGAGTGCTCAGAGTGCTCCCTTCTCTTCCAGACCCCAGAGGACTTCCTCCAGCACCAGGGAGAGCACTTCCTGGGTCAGGACAAAGAGAGTGGAGAGCCGGGCGTCATGAGTGGCTTCGACGAGGTGCGAGGGAGGGAGGAGATTACGGAGAAAATGGAGGACATCAGGATTAGAGTAGCAGAGAAGAAAACGGCAGCAGCAGTCTGGGCCAAGCCCCAGCAGTGTGAGCTCTGCAACCGCACCTTCACCTCCGTCAACAGGTTGGCTGCTCACAAACGTGTGCACGAGCAGGGCACGCATGAATGTCCCGAGTGTGGCAAGGTGTTCAAGAAGGCAACGTCACTGCAGACACACATGCGCACGCACTCTGGCGTGGCCAGGTACCTGTGTGTGGACTGTGGCAATGGCTTCACCACTGAGATGACTCTCATCATGCACAGGTAAAGAGCGCCGACCGACCACAGCGGCTAAGTGACGAACGTGAGAAACTGACGGCTGAGTTTTTGATTCCGTTTAATCTTTTCCTCCTTGTGTCTTGCAGGAAGTCGCACACTGCAGATCCCCTTCACAAGTGTCAGTTCTGCAACAAAACCTTCACCAACATGACCAAGTACCTGTACCACCGCAGAACGCACCTCAACCGTGACTCATCTGGCACACCCGCCCCCGTTTCCATGGTAGTATATCAAGCATACCCCCCTGCCAGTTGTGTCCAGTTGTGACCTCCAATTTCGTATGTTTCAGTTTGACATGTGTCTGTTTTCTTCTCTAGGTCTCCGCTCCTAGAAGAGCATCTCTCTCTGCTCTTGCCATCCTACAGAGAGCAAGAGAGAAGAGGAATTCCCACACTTATGAAGCCAAAATCAACCTGCTGGCCCCCCTCACCGAGGACGAGATGGAAAAATTGGGAGACGACCCGAGTCAGAGTTCACAGAGCAAAGTGGAAGGAGGTGAAGTGGAGAAGCAGGGGGAGGACGACAACATGGAGGTGTCTGCCCCACTGGAAGGCAGCACCGATGACCCCCAGCAGGAGGAGGATGCCGCCAAGCCAGGCTCAGCCACAAACCCCGCTCCCCTGGATGACGCTAGTGTCGGACTCACGCCCGGCTCCACTGACACGGCAGAAGCTGCTTCAGCCGCACCATCAGACAAAGGGCCTTTTTCCTGTCGTTCCTGCTCTAAGACCTTCCCGTCACAGCTGCAGCTAGTTCACCATCGACGCAAGTCCCATGTCACAGAGCGCAGCTTCGTTTGCGGCATCTGTGGGAAGTCTTTTAAGAAGCAGATCCACGTGCGAAACCACATCCGCACTCATACCGGCGAGCGGCCCTTCCAGTGTTCTGACTGTGGCAAAACCTTCTCATCTCTGGCCAATCTGATGCGCCACAATCTCATCCACTCCGGTGTGCGACCGTACCGCTGTGATGTTTGCCACCGCTCCTTCTCGCAGTCCTCCAACCTCCGTCAGCACAGCCTGCTGCACTCCAACGCCGCAGCGCTGTGCTGCCCGGACTGCCCCGCCACCTTTCGCTGGCCCACCAAGTTGGCGGCACATCGCTACACGCAACATCCCGGGGCTCCGGCCCCTTTCCCATGTCCTCACTGTGAGAGTGGCTTCCTGACCAGGAGGCAAAGAGACGGTCACTGTTTGGAGCAGCACCCCACGCTGGTGCAGGCCGGTACTGTGACAGAGGTGGACAAAGAGGCAGACAACAGAGGAGAGCTGAACAAAGGTCTGACCTCGGAGCCCTCCACCTCGACCACAGCAGAGACAGAATCAGGGGATTCAACCAGTGTCGTGCGGGGGGGTATAGACTGCAACATTTGTGGGAAGAAGCTAAATTCTCCTGCCAATCTACGCCTTCACAGACTGAGCCACTTCGCCTTAGGCCCCGGCCGGCCGCGGTGCACCTCTGGTAAGCGGCCCAAAGCCCACCAGTGTCCTGTGTGTGGGAAACTGTTTGTGTCTTCCTCCGGGGTTGCGCTTCACCAGCGAGTCCACACCGGCGAGCGCCCCTTTCCCTGCCAAGTGTGCGGCAAGCGCTTCCGTCAGAACACACACCTGCGAGAGCACCTGCGCACACACTCGGGCGAGCGGCCGTTCCGCTGTGAGGTCTGCGGAAAGGGTTTCATCCAGAGCATGCATCTGGCGGAACACCGGCGGACACACACAGGCGAACGGCCACACGTTTGTCCGCAGTGTGGCAAAGCCTTCAAGACCTTCTCCAACCTGAGGAACCACAAAAAGACCCACGCCAGGCAGCAGAGGCTGGACGAGGAGGCCGCCGCCCAAGCCGCCATGGAGACCAGCTCGGCCGTGGCAGTGGTGGACGCTTCTGCGGTGGAACTAGCTAACGGGCAGCCTCAGCTCATCCAGATCCAAACCTCAGATCTCCAGCAGGTCAGAATATATCACCAAGTTAGTAATAAAACAGACATTAAAAAGTTTGGTCCCATTGGTTACCAGTTAATTAACTATGTGATGTGAACGTTTTGAGTTAAAACAGTTAAAGTAAGTGAGAGGATGACGTTTAATCAGCACGTGTAAATCTGTCTGTGTGTCAAACTGTTAAACTGACTCTGACCCCCCCCCCCCCTCAGGCTCAGGGCACTCCTACCATCATGTGTAATGAGTTTGGAGAGACCATAGCCATCATTGAGACCAGCGAGGGGGGAGCGCTGCCTCTGGAGCAGGCCCTGGAGATCTATCACACGGCTTTGGAGAACGGCCTCGCCATGGACACGGTCGCTGTGGATGGACTGCAGCTTCTCTGAGGATTTAAAAAAAAAAAAAAAATCAAAATTATCCTGCTGACACCAAATTGATGAGTTTGGCGCTCATCTAAATACTGACTGAAACAAAAACTACTGTGATCGGAGAATTAGGCTTAAAGTAATGACTTACATGAACCACATAGTTATTTGCTGGACAACAATGCTACAAAATACACGTCCAGCAAACAGACTAAAGTGCGTCGGCCTCCCTCTTCCTCTGCTGAGCTCAGAGAGGGATCAGTTTTGACGTGACGCACACTAAGATGGAGGACATGGCCGTCGTGATGGATAAGGACCACTGGTTGTGCCTCAGATGACGTTTGTATGACTCATTTTATCATTTATATGAAATGGATGTGATTTTTCTTCTGTTTCAAAGGTTTGGCGATGCTGTCGAAGCAAACTGTTCTGTTGTAAATAGGTGAAATCAATAAATGGTTTTTCAAGATGATAAACAACCGTAACCCACAGTCTCATTCAACACAATGAAAATTCACAGATATTGTAGATATGTAGAAATATTAACTTGGTGTTTCCTTATCTCTCACTGTTTACTCATGAGGAGTTTGAGATGAGTCATTTACATGATACTTACCTGATGAGACAGGTTTGATATGATGCTCCACCTGGAGTCTGTCCGCAGCGTGCCTTTAAGCAGGCGTATGAAAAGTTCGTGGGGGGAGGGGGGGTGAGATGGCGGAGTCTGTGTGTCGGCGACTCCCTTTTTAACCTCAGGTGACTAAACAAGGATGTTGGTTTGGATTAGTCACCTTATTTTCATGCACGACTGCTACCTTTTAAAGGGGCCCAACAAACACGACAGACATTCTTGAATCACTCCGTGCTAAATGTGTCACGTCTGTCGGTCTGAGCCCGACTCCACTGCATCATTTTGATTTTCAATTCAAGGGTGAGGGCTGGACTTCTAAGGGCATCTAGATTATTACTTTTTCAATATGAATTTCATGTCCCGACTGGTCGACTGTCAGCATCTACATAGCAAAGATTTGGGCTGATTTAAAACAGATGACATGTTGAGCCCTTTTCAGAAATGGAAAAATTAAATGTTGATTTTTGAAACTTTGGTAAGAAACGTCGATGCTAACCACCAGCACTGCTGCGTTTCATCACAGTACAGTCATAACATTTAGTTTTCCCTTTGAAAAACACGTTGAAGTGTGCAGTACCTCTTTAAGGAAAACCCATTTTTCACATTGCCAGCAATAAAATCACTTTAATTGAACACCTATTTTTATTTGCATACTGAAAGATACAGATACAAACTTAAATTATTCATATAAATTCCTCTCTTGTATACTGGAACAGCAAAACAAGGAGTATAACACAAAAACATTAATAGCCATATTTATTATTGTTTTTTTTCCATTTAATGTGTTTTACTTTTCGGTAATGGGTGTCTCAAAAGTCAACTTATGTTCAATGACAGATTTTTCCTTATCAATAATATAACGAGTCTACTGACTCTACAGTAATTATTTACAACACAACCAAGTCTTGCACAAAGACACAACCAGTATTAGATCCTAACAGCTCTCTTTGATTCATTACCCTCCCCTCACTTCCCCCAGTTTTCTCTCCGCCTGCCTAGAAAGGAGGTCTGGAGAGACCAATAAAGTGACAAAGGGAGGAAGGAGGGAAGGAGAGAGGTGGAGGAAGGAGATGTACAAGTGTTGAGGCTATAGAATCAAACTTAGCGGGGACAGGGAGGCGTACAGGTAGTCTAAAAACATACGGCTTATTACTGTTAAAAGAATATAAAAAAGGTCCATGTTGTGTTTGTCCTCTTTGAAATGAATAAAAATAACTGCACCGCAGGTCCTTGCTGAGGTGAGAGGCCAGTCAAGGGAAGACTACAATGGAGGAACTGTACAGGTGGGGAGCAGCGTCTCTCACCTGCCTCCAAAATTATACAAAAAAAAAAAAAAAACTAGTACAAGAAATCAACAGCTGGCAGAAATGAAGGAAACATCTGCCAACAGTGAGAACAAAACTAAGGACCAGAGTTCACTGCAATGATATGAGGAGTAATAATAATAACCATAGGAATAGTACAACAACAAACTGAATATGACAAAGTTAAATACAAATCAAATTAATTAAAAAAAAGTTAATAAAACTGCTTGGCAATAGAGGATTAAGGCCTTATCAGCCTGACCTCTACGACTAAGAGCCAGGATGTGCCCGTTGACTTTGACCCACCTCCTTCCTTCATGGCTAGCGAATGAGAGGCACAGGAATGCTTGGTTCCTACCTACTGGCATGTGCTAGGGTCAGTCGCGAGAAGGGAGGACTTGGCCAGACAGGTATTTGCAGGAATGATGGCACTGCCAGAAGTCCACTTACATTTCAGTCAATTTTTCAGTCTCTTCTGGTAGACCTCCCCTGAAGGTCTACATGTGAGCAATAAAATGGAGGAAAAGGTCTTTCCAGGTCCATAGTAATGAGTTCTCTTGTCAAATCAAATAGCTGTTCCAGCTGTCGAGGGCCCAGCCCCCAAACGTCAGCGGAAACAAGACAGTTAGTCTACATACAGCTTGTTCCTCGAGCAGACACTTAATGCTTTTACTGCTCTAACCCTACTAAAAACAAATATCAAAACATTTAACATCCTTGTTTCAAAACTGCTGACTTTTCACTGTCTCAGAATGGGTTGAGCAGGTCTCTCCGTCCAAAGCCAGGACCCGATCTTCTTCAAGGCAAATCAGTGCAGCTGTACACAATGATCCTTCGTTCACTGGCATCGATGGGAGTTTTCCCCAAGGTGATAAATACAGAGTGCTAATTCAAGTGTGGGGAATTAGGAGTTTGCATTGTGTGTGTGTGTGTGTGTGTGTCTGCACTGTGTTACGTGGTAGTTTGTGCCAATGGTTTTCACGAGTCCTTTTTTTGGTATAAGGGTCACAAATTACCATAAAAAAAGAAGAAAAACAAAATCCCAACATTGCATACAAACATCTCTCACTCTCAGGGCGTGGCTGCTGAGGATGGAAAGGAGTCAGAATGTGACCAGAAGAGAGTTCAGGCTGTGGGTTAAAAGTTTGTTTGTTTTTTTAAAGTGTGAAAGCGTGTAGGGGGTGGTAAAGGTGTGATGTCAACAGTCACTGATCCGTCGATCTAACTTGTCAGCATCCCTCATCTAGAAGAGTCCTGTGAATCACGAGGGTCCTCTGGGCTCGCCTCTGTCCCTTGATCCACTTCTTCATCCAGCTGGTCCCCACCTCCTTTCATACATCCTTCTCCTGACTGGGAGCCCGAGGGCCCGGGGAGGGGGCCGAGTGAGTCAGGGATGCCCAAACCAGAGACATCAGAGGGGGCAGCTGTCTGCATGATTTTCTGCCGGACCTCCCTGATCTTCAGCTGCAGACACACCTTAGTGGGAAATATATCAGAGTATCTTGTCTGGAAGGCTGCAGTGGCTTGAGCTGGAAAAAGAAAAAAACACAACCACAAATAAATGTCAGAAAATGCTTGTATGTATTGTGTGTGTGCGTGTGTGTGTGTGTGTGTGTGTGTGTGTGTGTGTGTGTGTGTGTGTGTGTGTGTGTGTGTGTGTGTGTGTGTGTGTGTCTTACCTGATGGAAAGAAGCCCTGTTCCTGGAACAGCTGCATGACCAGCGCTCTCCTCTGGTCTAGCGTTCGTCGCAGGGAGGAGTACGGCACCTTTTCAAACTCCAGTTCTGCCAGGATGTCTTCTCCATCTGGGGCTGGGAAAGGGACAAACGGGTGGAGTGGTTGAGTCTTCAGGAAACTAGATATAATAATGAACATCCTTGTTTATGTCGCTACAGGCCTCCTTTGACCAAGCAGGTCAAATACAGGAGAGGGTTGAACTTTTCTCCAAGTCAGTGATTCCTATCTGGCTCACATGTTACTATAATGTTTGGGATGTTCCCCTGTTTCTTATTGTTTTACTCATTAAAATATCCTTTGATGACATGTACAGTAAATTCTCACTGAGGTTAAAGTAACTAAAGTAAAGCCAACTGTGGAGGAGAAATGTATTTTCATGAACAATGTCATTTTTGAGATATCTAATAAGCACACAAACAAAAGCTCTCCCTCAACACAAGCTTTTCTTACACACACATCAAATAAAAAACCCCATAAAAGACCAGGAAAAAATGACCCGATTTGAAATAAATCTAGACAAAGTGTTTGTCCTCATGTCCCTTCTGTGTGTTACCTGCTCTGTCGAAGGTGAAGATTTCTCCCTCACACTTGGCGGCACTTTTAGGCGTGTTGGGCTCTGAGCTGCAGCTTGAGCGCCGCCGACTCTTTCTCTTAGGAGATACTTGTTCGTCAGTGGCCGAGTCCAAATCTAGAAGCACACAGAAGAAATGAATTTAAAACCCACAACACAACATGAGATTTATGTAAAATGACCTATTTTAGAGGTATCAATATGCTGTACAGCTTTTGCTAATTAATAAAATGTAAAATTATGCAACATCTCCTTAATGTTATATTATGATAATAAAACACATGTACACTTGTAACAGTGAAATTATCAGCGTGGATCACGTATCCATATTCATCAGGATTAAGCACTAAAACCTCTATAGATACACCTAAAGTCAATTGACCTCATAAAAGGTAGTTCTGCCTGTGCTTTCATAAACAACAGCAAAATGCTTGCGCAGTCACGTCAGTCACTGCAGCAACACTACAGTCAGAGGATCATGAAATGCTTAAACTGTGAGTGAAACCTGTAGAGTTCTTCCTCTTGCGGCGATAGCTGCCCAGGATGGCGCGGGGTGAAGTGGCCAGACTCTGTAGGGTGGGCGAGGGCAAAACCTCCTCAGGCCGAAACTCTGGCAGTTCCGCAAAGCGCTCCTCAAAATACACCTCTGACAGCACCCTGCCAGACCAACACACGCACACACAATATACAGTATATATACATAGTCCATCGAGAATTTCTGCAGCCGTACACCAAGAGTCACAAAGGTGTTAACTTACTTGTCCACAGAGTCAAAAGTCTTCTTAAGTGGTGGGGGGCGAGCTTTGACCTTTTTGGGTGTGGGAACATCTTTGTCAGTCTGTGGAGGTGGCAGAGTGGGTTCTGTGGCTGATGGAGGGGGGAGAGGAGAGGAGGGGAGGGACTCCTTCCATCCAGCCTGCACAGAAGTATTTTATACAAAGTCACACAGATGTTATATGTGGACAACAACTAGGTAGTTTCTTCTCACTGTGCTGGAGCTGAATGTCAGTGTGTGAGGGTCCCCTCACCTCTTTGGTGGTTGTGCTTTCCCTGTTGCGTGTGTCAGAGGAGTCCGCAGCACTGGAGCCCTCTGGGAGTCTGTCAGAAGATGGTGGCTCCTCTGGATGTGTTGATGGAGACCCCGTCTGCCCTGCCAGCTCAGGATCAAAGGAGAAATGACTAGCGGCTGCAGCTTCTCTCTCCTTCTCCTTTTCCCGTTCTCTCTCCCTCTCTCGCTCCCTCTCCTTCTCCTTTTCTCTCTCTTTTCCTCTGCCGCCTCCCTCATAGCTGCCCACGGGGATGTTCGCCACTGTTGCCTTCACCTTCTGAGGGGTCCTGACTGGAAGTTGGGTTAGTTTGGGTGTGCCTGGGGTACTACCTGTTAAACAGAAGCATGAGGAAAAGATTAAAATATAATATCAGTAATATATGTCACTACAATGTCTGATGAAAACAATGCATGCAGCCGTACCAGGTGCTTGGATCTGAAGGGGAGGACTGCAGGGCCTTATGGACGCAGCTGAGCCACTGGGGGGTGCTACTGAGCTGCTACTGCTGGAGGTCTGCATGTGCCTCTCCAACTGTCTGTCCGAATGTGTCAGCAGCTCCGTCTGCCTCTCAGCCTGTCTGTCAGCTTGTCTGTCTGCAGGTCTGTCCAGAGGCAGGTGCCTGTCTGCCTGTCTGTCCAGATGGATCTGCGGATGTGGGTGTGTGATTGTGGTGGGGACTGCTGTGTGTTTGGACAGGATGTGGGGGGAAGCGCTGGAGGGACTGGAGACGGAGTAGACCACGCTGGGGGGCACTGCTGTCATGGAGACCACCCCTGTTGCCATGGAGACGCTAGGTGAAGGAGGGTAGATGGCGGTGACTATCTGGCCAGCGGAGCCTGAGGCAGGGGCTGAGGTGGAGGGTGATGGAGACTGAGCTGTGGCCAAGAGCGGTGGCTGACCTGGATGAAGGAAACAGGAGACCCAAGAGGCCAAATATTCTTTTTAGCAGATACTAGTAGAAGTATTCAAGAGATAATTTTAGCTCAGGGGTCTGCAATTAAACAACAAAGTTAAACTGTTAAACCTATATTTTTTTCAATATCCTTTTTCTTGATTTTTCAATATCTTTTGTTCTTCTGTTAATACTCATTTGCAAAATAATAAACTATATGTGCAAATATATGTTTTTGTGTTTCCAAACAAGACCAGAGAAGTAATTGATACATTATCCACACATTACAAATATACACTGGCCAACTTTATTCATGGTTGAGTGAAAGTTGTTGTGTCATACAGATATACGTTGTGGAATTAACACTGTTTGAATTTACAGAGTACTTGTTTAATTCATATTACATGGATTATATTATTCACATGTAAACTAATTTCTGAACCATGCACTGTTAAAACAGCTTGGCGCAGACATGCACTAATTCTGAGCAGGTTTTGACTATGTATAGTGGTGTGTTCACATTAAAATAAGTGACAGAATGAGGTCTACTAAGATCAGACTGTATGCATACAAAAGAAATGGAGAAGCTGTTCACAGCTGGGACAAATCAAACCAACCTGGAGATGGTGGTGAAAGATCTTAGAAAGCATAAAAAGTATTAAATCATAGGAAAAACCTTTTGACGTCTATTCATGAAGTTCAGTTAGCTATGGCATTAACAGTTTGATGTCCAACGGCCCCCATATTTAATCATACAGTCATACATCAACCAACAGTATATCATGACTGTAACTATGCAGTGCATATTGTATAATACTGGATAAATTAGGATGTACTATGGATCTTTTCTGGACACAGCTATTAACTGTGGTTTGCATGCCTCTCTTCATGTTGGTGCAGTATTAGATTTTATAAGATCATATTTATTGAGATTTAAATGAGTATTGTATGTACTATACCTTGTTATCTACAGTAGGTTTATTAAAAGAAAATGTAAGTGTTAATGTGAGCTATGACATGGAAAACTTTGTCCCTTTGGTCCCTATTTGCCTATAACCACAATTGTGGTTCACATAGCTCATTTCATACAGCACTTAAAAAGTCCTCAGCATTAACATATAAAGAACAGAGTGAATGAATGAATTCAGCTCTCCAAACCACTGACCTGCAATCAGTGGCTGAACCAGCGCCTGTCCAGGTGGTGCGATGGTTGTGAACCCGAGTGTTGCCAGGGGCGACGGAACATATGCAGATCCAGCCACTGGCAGGGCTTGCTGGGTAGTGGAAGAGCCTGTTGTCGTGGAGACCAGAGGCAGACTGGATGGGACCCCTGGAGGGGACTGGACATAGGTGATCCTGGATGGGAGACAGAAAAAGGAGAGGTGATTTCAGGAGAGAAATGCGAGTGCTAAAAATAAAAATGAAGAAGTCATAAGGAGAGTGAACAAGGGAAGGTGACATTTGTGTAATGAAAAAATATCAAGAAAAGGTGAAATAGATGTGACAGCAGGTGTTAAGGTACAACAATGAGCCAGAACAGAAATGAAGACAACAGAGACATGATTAGAAGAAAAGAGGAAGACCAAAAAAGAAGTGCTGCAGCGAGGGTCAGTGGGTGAGTGTACAACACAGTGAGCCGCACAGGATGACTAGTGCTGTGCTGTGTGTGTGTGTGTGTGTGTGTGTGTGTGTGTGTGTGTGTGTGTGTGTGTGTGTGTGTGTGTGTGTGTGTGTGTGTGTTTGGAGCTGAGAGGTAGTGTGGGGGCGGCAGGCAGAGGCAACTTGGGCCACCAGCAGCATGACTAACACATCCAGAATAGAGCTGCACTGCTACATCTGCACCCCTGCTGGAGTTTTTGTTTCTTGTATTGTCTGCTCGCTATGCTTCAAGAAATCTGGACATCCCTGCTGCAGGAAACAATACCACCTCAATCCACAAACGACAAGAAAAAGACATTTATTTTAGACAAAAATGTCCGTTTTAACAGTAATCAGTAAAAGCTTCATCAGTTAATACTATGTATGTACATAGAGCTTTTTATTTTTAAAACTTTGCTGGGCATGAACTGGCCCTTTGGAGAGGTGTTTCATTCTGAGATGGTTGAATAAGCCTTTTATCATCTGTCTAAAGGGTGAATATTGTTATATAATTTCTGTGCATGCTCATCCAAAGTATTTAAGTCCCCAATTGGACATTGATGGATGTTTACTACTTAACAGAGATTCTGAATCACTGCAAGTGCCACAAGTGGCTTGCTGTCTTCCACTGAATTACCGCAGGAGTAGTATACTCTAAAAACAAATTGCTACAATAGAAAGCACATCAGTAAGCCAATAATGGTGCTTAAAGCTGGTCCTACTTTTCAAATATTTTTTCATGTAATAATACCCCCTTAATATATATATATGTACACAGGACATGTAAACAGCACACCGTATCCAATTTATTTCTGAAGCATTACGCAAATCCCTTCTTGGAAGTCAGATTTAACTCATGCAGAAACAGAAAATATTTGGCTCATGCAACCTCAGCTATGACGCTGAAAGAAACAATAATGGAAAAACTACTGAGATCAACAGTAACCCAGGGTGGGATAAGTGATGCTGGCATATGTTCATAAATGGGTGCCTGTTTGTCAGAGCTGAGTCAAGCTTCACAAGCTCTGGCATCTGTTTATAGTCCCTTTCAGACATCTGATTTGTAACATTGTTGGGTTCATCCATCTGTTACAGAAATAGCTTTTGGGCTTTCAAACACAAAACTCCATTACAGATCGCTCCAAGTCCATTGAAACACAGAGAGCTGCAGTCCAAGCAATGAGGGAGACATCATCAAGGAAGAGGAGCCTTCATAGAGGCTCCCTACAGTGATGAAAATTAACGGTTCATCCTCACGGTTTGATTGTTGACCATCTGCAGTGCTGCGATCAGGCATGCCCCTGCTTTAGTAACCACGGTGGTTATTGTAATAAATTGAATTAATTACACACATTTATAATGCATGTCAACAGCACAAGAACTATTCTCATCTGAAATGAGAAAAAACATCTCTTCCAACTTTAAAATGGGCTCATTTACACAGTATTTTGTATGAAAAAGGGTTTATTAAACAGTTTTCATTTCCTTGAGCATATGCACATACATGTAATACATGTAAAGTGTTCTACACAGCTAACTGAAGAAGGCAGCAAAAGTTATGCGTTTAGATTGTAACATTTAGTGGTCTGAATGCATTGATGTGAATTCACTGTATTTAGACCACCACCAAGTAAAAAGAGTTTTCAAATGCTACTGTTACTTATGCAGAATACCCGAGCCACTTTAAAGAAAAAATATACTATTGCAAACATGATAGCAAGATGTTACAATGATGAGTTCATTTACAGTGTGTTGTTTCAGCCTTCCGTTAGTGGCAGGTAGGTGGTTTTACCCTCATTAAAATAAAAGGGTGGCAGTTACAGAAGAGCAGTTCACAGTCAATTTAAAAGAACTGTTGTGACTGAAAACTTATTGGCACTAGTTTAATTTGTTCTGCTGCACTTAAGTCATGTCTGTCAGTCTGTTGTGGTCTGTGTATATACCTTGGCAGATGTTATTATGTCACCACTGGATGCCCCAGTGCAGAACGAAAAGCACAAACAGGTGGTGTAGTAGGTTCAGGAGGTATGGGATCTATGTTCATTCTCTTATTCCAGTTTGTACTTTCCTACCTGGTAGGTGCTGGTGGCAGCAGTACAGCCTGGGAGGGGGCTGATCCTGGAGCCACCACAGCAGCTGTGCCCACTGTTACAGGGAAGGGGCTGGCAGGGTGGACTGCTCCACCCTGAGGCAACTGGGACTGGACCACAGGCATAGGAGCAATCTGGATGATCTGGAGAGGCATGAAAAGATGAAAGCATAAAGAAAGGAACATGAAAAATACACATTTATGAAAGGGCAGTGCAAGTGGTGAGCTAATGGATTGTTTTTACTTCGCGTTACTGAGAAAACTGACACAATCTATACTCTCCAGTGAAGTGCTCACTGACCTTGCTTCCGGTCTGAGCACCGTTCTGTACAGGAAGAGGTGGAGCCACAATGGGAAACTGCTGGGCAGGGGCGGTTGCAGTCCGAACTGTTGCCATGGGAACAAGCATTTTACCCTGGAGCACCGGAGACTGTGTTTGCACTGAGGCAGGGACAGAAAGAGGGAGAATGGCCATATAATTGGGAGTCACCACAGAATAATGTACTTGAGGCCTTGTCTGCTTTGCCTTACTGTCATGATTGCTGCTTTAATTTCTTATTTTATTGGTATTTTTCAGAGGTTGATGAATTTCACCGTAGACCCACATAATGTATAATTTATCTTTTTGGATTTACGAAAATGTAGGACATCTCTGATCCAAGCCTCATGGGATGGAGGGCAGATGAGATCGAGAGGACTTCCAGCTAAGCAGTATCAGTCATTTAGCCAATGGGGTCAAGAAGGCCACATGGTCTGCTTTAACTTTCGCCAGGACCACTGTACCTCGTATTACTCCAAAGAGCGCTACTGATGAACTGGATCAAGGGGCACCTGAAGTACTCTTGATAATGTTTCAACACTATTGGACCAATAGTTATGAAGAGATTGGCAGGATAAAAACATATGAATCAGCTAGGTGGGAGCTTGTCAACACCTGTCACAAACAGTGTTAATATCAGGATACATTTTTCTGAGTTTTGTTCAGTGAGTACAGACTGATATTAAATTGGATTAGACCGTGTTTGGCACATAAAGATGAGGAGTGGACCCAAAGAAGAATATCATCCCATAAATAAGGCTGCTATTGTAAAACACTCACCTCTAGGTCCAGGGCTCACGACTCCCACCGTTGAGCTGGACGTATATCCTGTCAGTGAACTTGTACCCTGTTGCTTTCCATTGGCCAAGGACATGTGTGTGGGTGGAGCTGTGGGCAGGTTGAAGATACTGGTTGGCTGGCTGAGCTGCTGAGGTGGACTCTTGGGGTTGGCAGGTAGGGTGGGCAGGATGTACTGAACTTGTGTGATAGCCTTACCCCCAGGGGGAGCTAAGGAAGAGGCGGGAAGGAACTGGGGCTGAAGCAGGGACAGAGGCAGGGGCCCGTTGGTTTGGTTATGCTGTGCTGAAACAGTGGTGTGCTGCTGGGATAGTTGAGGCTGGGGAGGGGGGGTGATGAGCTGTACAGCAGGTTGAGCAGAAAGAGCCCCCCCTAACACCAAATTAGTCACAACACCACCTGGGCCCACGCCTGCACCTATAGGATTAGGTGATGATGAAGAGTAGTACCCACCCCCTGTGGCTGCAGCCCCACCTCCTGAACCAATCAGAAGTTGTGGCTGCTGCTGAGGAGTCAGGGACTTCCTCTCTGGTGGATGCGGGCTGGATGACGTTCCTCCATCTCTGGGTTTGCTGGCGATAGGGAGCGGTGTGCTGATAACAGGACGCATTACATTGGTCACCACTGTAGAGGCCACCCTTACAGCACCAATGCCCAGGAGAGGACCTGCTGATGAGGATGGAGGGCCGCCAGCTGGAGAGGTAGCGATGACTGACTGGCCAGAGGAGAGGGAAAGAGAAGTGGCTTGCACTCCTCCTCCTCCTCCTCCTCCTCCTCCTCCTCCTCCCTGCCCTCCAAATGCGTCCTTACCCTCTCCTTCTCCTCTTTCTTTCCTCCTGTGTTCTGAAAACCCTCCCCCTCCTGGCCTCCCCTCGTCATAACGCTTGCTGGTGGGGTAAGAGGACAATGAGACACTCCTGCCATGAGGGGTATGGTGCGAGGAAGATGATAATGCAGAGGAGCAAATAACTGGAGCAAAAACTCTCTGAAAAGAAGGACAGACATTAAATTAAATTGAGGGCAAATACTTGATAAATGATAAATCAGTGTTTATGACACATTGAAAAGCTCAACAAGTGAAAAATTATTGTTCAAGCAAGTTACCTTCCGATCAGATTCGTCTCCAGAACCATTCTCACTATCGCTGTCTGTCACCCGCTCTTTACACTTGAGGTCTATGGAACTGCTAGGATAAGGGTCCTCTGTAGTAAAGAAAAAAATACACTAGAGCTACACATTTCTTGAAATCTAAAATCCAATCAAATACTGTCTGAATCAGCTCTCACTGCCATCATATTTGTAAAATGTGTCATGGAAGTGGTTAAAAAACGTAACACAGTTAACGCACACTAACTGGCGGACCGTGGTCCAGGTCTGGACACAAACGCCATCCTATACAGACCCAGACCTATTATCAATAAATTATATGGGGATTTTAAATTCGACGAGACGCTTCTATTTTAACCGGCGCAGCTTTTCTAGTGTTTACGGTATTGGTTGAGCAGATCAGGAAACGCACAGACCAATTGCATTCGAGTTAAGCCATCCCACGTGATGCTACTCAGCCAAAGAAGTCTCTGTATTCCAGGCGTTAAACATTGCCGCTCTGCTTACAGACAACAGTTAAGAGGTGAGGGACAAACGAAAAAGAAAAGAGACGAAAAGCTGCTGCTAAACTTTTTTATGAACTTTATTTTAAGATCCACAGTTATTCAAAAACTATTCTATTCATTTTCTGTTATTTCTAAATGCAGCCCTTCTTTTACTTAATGAGACAAGAACGTTGTACCTATCTACAGCATTATGTATCTGTTTACTTAAATGTTAAGTGACAATAAATATTGTCGAAATGTTTTTGAATCATACTGAATTTATTTGATTTGACAGTCAGTTATTGATTACATGCAGATGTTGATACAACTACTAGGCTACATCAACATAAATCACACTAACTCAAGTTAGACATTATGATGTTCCGGACCTTTGCTTTAATACATTTTCTCTGACTGGACCTTTTTGAATTTTAGCTGAATAACCATGCTGTAGAGCATCACTGCTGACATTATTTATTAAAAGGTGGATCTTTTGTACCATGGAACAAGATTTCGACATGCAGTTGATGGAAGTTTCCTATGTGGGTCAGTGACACAGGAGGAAGCTTATTAACACGTTATATCACTGACCAAACATTTGGTTTCATGAGCAGAGCAGGTCTGATTTCTCACCAATGACATCATCATCTCCCTCCTCCTCACAGATGACCATGCGCTCCTCGTCACTGGTCATGTCCTCGCTGACCCCCCGCTGTGACTGTGACAGGGGTGGGGCATGACTGGAAAACTGGCTGCCGCCATCCCCACACATCTGAAAAAATAAAGTAGAGACCCAATATCAGAGACACTTTTGAAAGAACTTAGAATGGCTGTGACTTGTCCTTAGTGTGTGCCTTATAATTAGTATATGCCAGGGGTATCAATGTGTCTACTTTCTAGAGTGTGAGATGCAACAATGTTAAAAAACTTTTTCCCCATGTTTGTGAAAAGCAAATCTGCCAGAGAAAATAATTTCTGTTACAATGACTCCCCTGGAATACAAACCAACTTTGTTTTTTAATTAAGTCATGTTATAAAAACACTGTTCATGTCTTCTGCAATGATTATGGTTTCCAATTTTCAATTTGCAAAGTATGAAATCCACTTTCCAGGTCTATGAGCCATGCACCTCTCCTCTCTTACCTGTGCCAGTTCTGCCAGGGCCTGTGTATTTCCCCTGTCACCGCGCTCCAGGCTGTGCATGGCACTTTGAGAGAAGGCGCGGGGACGGGTAAGCTGGCCCACATGACTATCTCCTGTATTTCTTTCAGACACACCCACCAGACCTGGACCAACCCCCTTCAGCTCTACAGAATGGGGCTCTATCAGGGGGCAAAAAGAGGACTGTTGAAGGACTACAATGGATAAGAATACTGTTAAGGACTGAAGTTACAAAAATATGTATATGATGTATATTATGAGAGCTGAGTGAAACCAACCTGTGGACTCAGACATGCTCCTTTCTCTGATGTCTTTGCCCCCTGGGACCCCACGGCCTTCGGAGCTGGACTTCTTCCTGTCTTTGTTACACCACTTCCAGTCTGGGTGGGCTTTAAAGTGAGCCTCTTTTACCTGCAAACAGGAGGGGGGACAACAATTAGAAAAGAGGATAAACACATTGTATATGTACTACTTACTCTTTACTGTTATTACGTGCTGTCTGAAAATGCAACTGCATACCTGGAAGGCCAAATCATGGTACTTCTGTTTCTCCTTAGGTCCCAGAGCATACCACCACTCCCCAAGAATCTTGCTGACTGTCCTATTGTCCTGGTTTGGGTGCCGCTGGTGCACCAATGCGCGATGGCGCTTACTGAAAATCATAAATGCATTCATTGGTCGCCGGATGTGGTCCTTCTCCCTCTGAAACAATGAGCAAGAAAGATAAGACATATTACATGACACATTTTAGTAAAAGGAAAATTGAGAATTTTGATGTTCTGGTGGGAGCACTGAAATGACTACTTTTCCAGGGCTGCTCTTATCTCCATCTTTGGGCAGCGCACTGAGGGACTGAGTGCGTCTCTTTACTGGTGATGTAGAGAGGGGCTGCTCTGGTACAACTCCTGGGAGGAAACTGAAAGGAGACAAAAAACAGCCCTCTGTTTGTGATCTTTATTAGATATTTTCTTTGGGGACAACACACACATGCAGGCTTGCACTTAAAGCACTACATTCACTTTCCCGCTTTAATACTTAAAAAATACATTTTCTCATTCGTAACGGGTATTACTTATCTCAGAGCTGCAAGTCTATCAGATGTAGACACAGAGGACAAGTAGTTCATCTCCCAAGAGATACATCAGCAGATTCAGCAGATAGCTCATCCATTTCAATGGCTGACAGCCTGGCCACTGCCTTTCATATAGTGATAGAGCCCAGAGATGGAATGCTTTTGTTCCCATCTGCTTTGTTCTGGCATTGAGCTCTTCTGCCCAAATTAGCACGAGGATACAGGAAATATCACACTCCTTTACTGTATGTGTGGGTACACAGTAGCACTCAGAAATTTACTGTGAAGGCTGACTCGGACAAATACATAACCACTTTTATATACAGACACTGATAAAGGTGTGTGCAGAGTGTCTCTTTATGTGTTCACGTAACCTCACAGCTTCACAAATAAAATCAATGTAAAACAAAAACTTACGGGTCATCCACGTCACTCTCTGTCTCACTGTCAGGCCTCTCCCTCTCTGCTTCTCCTTTCTCCTTCTCTGGGGGCGGCTCATCAGAGGGGGGAGGCCGGGACAGGGGACCTCTCTCTACAGTGGGAGGTATCTCTGCAGGCTCCAGTGACAGCGCTGCCACCCCATGACACTCTGAGGTAGAACAACAAAGAGCTACTTGTTCAGGACACAGTAAACCATACATTAAAAACAATATCAAAATCTGCAGAAATTTGCACAAAACTGATTATAACACATTTTCAGCAGCCATTGGGGCAGACATAAATGTATTCTGTACCCGTCTTCAGACTTGCTGCTTGGGGGTGGTTGACTGGGTGCTGGCCCTCTCCTGGCTGAGACGGAGCATCTGATTGGGTGGGTGCCAGGAACGGGACCAATGAATGCCAGGGGAAGACTGGAACTGACCGGGGCTCTACATTGGTCCACACTGCAGAGGAAAACAGTATTGTTTATTACTAACAGCCAACACCACCAGACGTCAATAACTTCAAAAATATGCTTCCCTGCTCAGATATCACATTCAAAGGAACCAGGCCTTCTTACATTCTGAGATTCAAGATGCTATTTCCTTATTTGGGGAATCAGTGTCCTCAGTGCAACACTCTCACCAGAAATGCATTCCTACATCAATCACCAACTCTAATCATTTCGTAAAATTAGTTTGCAGTGCTACCATGCATATTTTTATTTATGTTGGAGTGATAAAACTACAGATAAACAGACAGATTAGAGCCCATTTGTTTTACAGTAATTCCTTAGGACGCACAACACTAGTCTTTAACTTTAGCCATCTAAAAAGGGACTGGTTTTCATCTGGCACACTAGGTGAATTCAATCAACCACCTGGCAGAATAGAACACCACCACTACTTTGGCAACTACTGTGAATATCAGCACTGACACAGTAGCACACCTCCAGCCACTTAACTGGTTAAATCACTCCAACAACAGCAGATGTACAAAAGGACTCTCTGTTCGCAGTAACAGGCTGGATGGAGAACAGAAGCTGGTACACTCTGATCTTCCATGAATTCAATGGGGACTGAAGTAGACATATTATCTTTATTTCCATTACTGAAATGAAATCTCTTAATAAAAAGGATGCTTCTCTCTAAAACTTAATAGTAACTAAATCAGTCCCCTGTTCTCTGTTATTAATTCAACACTTCAGGGCTGCATTATGCTACAACTAAACAATAATGAAATATTGCTGTTTGTATAAAGATTTGATAAGAAAAAAAGATACTGCAATATCATACAATCGGCAAGGTAAGTGATATTGACTAACCAAACATGCTTAATCCTTGGCGGAGATACTGAGGATTCTCTGATGAGAACATGATTGAATGAAATCCTTGATGATTCTCCCAAAAAAAAAAATAATAATATGTCCTTTTAAAAGCTCTCTTTTACAACACACAGAAATCCAGGCAAGGAACCATCTGTAATCCAAAATTTCGGTCTGATGTTGCTGGGAAGCTCACAGATGACGACAAGTGCTCAGTGGTGTCAGAATCCGTTTCATCCATACAGGTTGCAGTCATCATTCACAATTACCACTAAATCATCAACTTGCATCATGAGGATTTTAAGATGTGGCCTAGAGAGGTAACCTTTTTTTAGTTCCAATGTGAGTAAAAAAAATGACATATGTCTGTCAGGTAGAGTCCATCTCTTCGTATCGCAGAATGCCGCAATCTAATAACGCACACGGAACATTTAAACATCAGTGGACAAAATGTACGATAAACGACTACAATACAACACAAGATTTAAGTTAAACCTGTAAAAAATGCAACAGTGTATCAACGACCCACTGAAACGATGATTATGATCGAAGGCAAGGTTCCTCCTCCCTTTGGTCTAATTACCCCCGATGCCCTCTCTCCCTGTTTGTTTACATTACTACAGCAGCTTGGCCATGAAGGGGTTAACAAGGCCTTGAGCCCATCCACGGCCTGGATTAAACTACCCGTCCGAAAACTACGCAGTCTTTCTGGGCCATGTCAAACCTAGCGCTGCGCTACAACACAGCTGCAGACAGGTGGGCTCGGCGGGTATTAAGAAGCACACAAAGCTCCAAAGTAAAACAGCTGAAGGGCTGCTGTAACAGGGCACCGTATCGACCAGGCTACACAGCACTGCAACAAGCAAATTGGGGCGATCAAAGCTAAGGTGATTCGTCTACACGAAACCTGGAAGAGCGGTTTGAGAATCTGCTTGTCCTCCAAGTGTGCACTGTTTACTTAAACGTCGACTTCAACACTTGCTGATTCATATAATTAAACACAGAGACGCTAATTTAGCTGCCTCTAGCAACAACCGGAGCCTTAAGTGCACCACTCCAAATAGGACCAACCTTTCGGGAACGCCCCTGGTCGTGCACCCACCGCACAGACTGAGGCAAAAGAAATGCAATTGTTCTCATGTCTCAACTACAAAGGCGTATTGACACGTACTGGCTGCCAAAATAATCCGGAGAAGACTGTTTGACACGTGCATTACACAAAATGCTAGCTTGTTTTCCCCATTACCTGGCCACAAAATTGTACCTTTCACCTGTCTCAACCTGCCAGCTAAGTAAACACCTGCCAAGATCCAAAAATCACCTATAGGAGGATAGCGACCACCTTGTCTTTATCCGTGTTTACTACGCATGACCAGACATCGTTGACTGTAAATCTGGTGCATTCATCCATCACCCAGCTCTAACTAACCCGATATCCATCAGTCAGATTATCAAGAGTGCCACCAAACACCGTGGTCTCTACTCCAGGCTAACTTAGCGGATCCCTGGACAGTCAGTAATTCACCAGCTCCTCTCTTACCTGGCCAATCTGGCCACAGACCTGACGTTAGCTAGCAACTGATGAGTCTACAACACAGCGATAAAAGCGACCACGGTGAGGAGAGGGGAAAGAGAGGAGCAGATGATCCGCAGTTGATGTTTTTCTCCTCAAGGCAGCAACGGAGTGACTGGTTGAAGATGCCCGAATACTGGACCCGGACCCGACGGAGGGGGGCTTCACCAGAGGCGATACAGTACGTTGGGTTAAAGCCGTGGATGTGGTCTGTCCGTCTGCAGCAGGTTAGCTAGCCACTTCGTGCGGACGACATCGGCGCGCACACCGTCCACTTCGGTTAATACTTGGTGCTACGAGTGTTGTTTTGGTCCCCTGAAGTCCTCGTATCGCATCTCCACAGCTCCCGGCCCGAGCTTACTCCCTTATTTTTGTCTCGGTCTCTCTCTCGCAAGCCTTGGCCCTTTCTTTCTCTTTCCCTCCCTCTTCCTCTTGTTGTAAACTAGGCTGCTTGCCCCCCCCCCCCGTACTCGCCCCCCTTCTCGTCCTGTCAACCTCGCCCAGCCTTGTCCCGCCTTCCTCGCTGAATCCCACTCGGCTATTGGCCAGGACAGCCACATGTCATCTACCCGCCGCGAACCCTGATTGGTCGGAGTGTGCACTGGAATGCCAGTCATATGCAAATTTGACCCGGCTTTACATCAGCGGCTCTTCTTACCACAGAAATGTAACTTATCTCAACTACACAATACACATCATTCAGAAATGTCCACGTAGCTCTATTTTACCCTTAAAGAAACACTACTTGGCGTTCAGGCTGTGCCTCATAAATGTGTATTTTTGTGTTTCTTTCAGGAGGCCCACCCCAGGCGCCTGTCATTGGTGCAGGATTCGTAGTAAACCTTGACTGATGCGAGAAGCCACGAATCAAAAGCCGACACTCAGATGTAGGCCAACCAATGGCTTAACAGAGGTTAGACAAGATCCCTCCCTCTTACAAATGCTCGGCTAAAGCTTTAATACCGATGAAGACCATTCAATGCAGGAAGGCGCTAGTGAGCTATCTACTGTTTACTTTCCACGCTGTTTGTGGTCTTTCTATGCTATCTGCTGAGAGGATGGATGATGATGAGGGCTCTGGGGTCAAGATATCAATACACATCCACACCCATTAAACCAATACTAGTATGCATGGTCATTCTGCATGTTTCCCCAAAGTTGTTGAATGCAAACAGAAAGACTGCATTATAAATCAGCAATATTCCCTTATGATATGGATTACAAACCCTTTCTCTGGTAATGCCACACCGCTAACACACACACTGAGCTAACAGTAGAGAGCCAAATGATGTAATTTTCCGCCATAAAAAGCCCTTTCAAATCCCCAAACATTTTTCCATCTCTCCATCATGCAAATGTGAGTCCTCCAGACAGAATTTTAAATGTTCTGATGCAACACTCATAGGGACAGGGAGAGAGGGAGAGGAGAGGGATTGAAACCAGGAGAGTAGGGGTGTTTAGAAAGAGAGGGAAAATGGGTGGACCGGGCTGAGAGTGGAGAGGACCAGAAGGTAAAAATAGACTGAGAGTCATTTCAGCAGGAGAGACAGGGAGGGAGGGAGGAGGGTGGGTGGAGAGAAAACAACTTGTAAAAAAACAGGACTACTCCTAAAGGGAGGAAGGACATGGGGGGCCAGAGATGGGGGAGAAAGAGGAAGACAAAGGGAAAGAATTTAAAGATACCTATATTGTTTCGGGATAACAGAAAGGAAGAAGACATGTACACATGATATAGTTTCCCGTCATACTGTATGAGTCAAAAAGTCATGCTCAGTTTAGCTCATCTACCCATAAGACAAATACAATAGTGGGAGGGACTTAATCAGCACTAACAGCCAGTCAGCTCATCAGCAGCTTGAAAACTGACCAATAAGGTTGTGAGAGCCTCTGGCAGCCCTATCCTCAGTAGTAAAAAAGTTAACCCTCTTGGTTCTGGGTATAACTTCACCGATAATAAACACTGACAATCCAAATTCGGTTCTGTGTAACTAGACTGGAGAAAAGAGAAATAATACTGCAGCAGCTCAAACACAAAAAAGCACTTATGCATTGTGAATAAGCACCACCTCAATATGCCACTCAAATCTTGTGAGCCTTTATGTGTTCAATCTGTTGGCATCAGTTAAGCATCTTGCGTCATGTAAAAATGTGGGGTGATTGTCTGTACTTCTTTTAAGCCTGGGTGTTTCCACAATGAGTTCCACTAATAGGCATAAGAAGAAGAGATGGAGACAGAGAGAGATAGAGAGAGAGAAAGTAAGAGATTAAGGCTTATCAACTGAGCTCTCAACAAGTCAATCCAGCAAACAGTGTGTTAAGCGGAGGGAGTTGGACAGCTTGGCTGTGTGAGTGAAAGGAAAAAGAGGGTGAAAGAGGGAAGGGTGGAGATAAGGGATTACTGTGGCTTCTCAGCGGTTACAACCCTGGATAAACATTACAAGCCCTTAGTAATGGCCTTCATCTGACCAATTATTGAGAGCAGAGTAATGAGTTAAGATAAGACAATTTGTTGACTGTATGTGAAGTTGGAGGAAGGAAGTGAGGTAGCCATGAGATACTGATGGGAAACCACAGAATTTCAGAGCCATATGTCATATGTATAAAGATAAGCAGTGAAGAAGAGTAGGAGAGGTGTGAAAAAAACAGAAGGAGAGAAATTCCCCCTCAGCTGAGCTAAACTAGCTCTCCCTGCTGCTGTGCTGGCAGTGCAATATCTGTGTAGGTGTTCAGCAGCTTTCATTGGCTGTCTCCTCTTACCAACATCATGCTTTTAATGTGCGTATGTATGCATGTCTCTACCCCCCATTTACATCTGTCAAGCGCCACGTGACCTCACACAAGAAACTTTTCCTCCTCCTCTTTACCTACACTGGCACCATGCAGGCGGAGCACCGCCTTCGCTCACCCTCCCATCCCGTCTCTCTCATCCCTTAATTCATCTTCCACCCCTGTGCTCTGTGTCTCTCCCTCCCACAACCCACCATTTGTGCCGTCCAATTATAACTCGATCCACCAGTCCTTTGCAGTTACCATGGCAACAGCTATGTTGGGCACAGGCCCCTGTGTCGCACGTGGTCACCAGTCTGCCACTGACCATCACCGTCTACTGCATCAACATAAAGTTAACATGTCATTCTTACATGGCTTACGGACACCCTGAGGGATGGCTTTGTGGTGCACAGGCAGGAGAGACACTGCACTTGATGATGGCTTTGGCTTTAGTGGAAGCAAAAAAATAACACTGCTATTCCTCATTTTACTCAGTGTTGCAAAGAGACAACCCTACCACTGAGTGTTGAGAAGAACAAAACAACAATTACTGGGAACTGTTTAGCTGTTGTTGCTCACAAGACACACTTTAGTCTGTGTGGCTACATATGCAGATTCACTGACTCTCCTCCCAAGAGTGAAAAATTAGCATTGGGAAAAGTACATGGAGTGAAAACTTCACACCAGTGTTTGGAGACCCAGATCACTCCATCCACTGTGTGAAAAGACTTGTAATGTATGAGTTTGGCCATCTGGGGGCACTACTAGCCTGCAGATAAATGGCCAGCAGACGGGCAGCAGCAGAAAACCAGTGCAAAGACAGTGGAGCTAAAGATGCAGGGAAAAGGAGAGGAGGAGAGTGGTACGAAGGAGAGAAGACAAATTCCTGAGCTAAATAAAAACTCTTCTCATTCCAAAGTTTGGGATGTGAGGAATAAATGTAAACCATGATCTCCTAAGAATAATGAATGTGGGTTCAGCTGAGATCCTGAGGAAGCAATAAAAAATCTGAATATCGGCCTAACTTTACGTGCAGTCAAAGTGTTGGAGTCACCTCAGACTAAGGAGTCCGACTGCACCAGTGCATTTTGAGAATCTTCCCAAAGCATGATTCACCCAATAGGAAATAGGATTATCATTGCACATGACTTTTGTGGTTAGTCTTGAGGGCTTCCCATGTGCTTTGGTGCCAGTCTAGATGGCTGCGTGATCCAGATGTGGTTGTTGCCATGGCCAGGGAGGATATGCAGGGCTTTAAGCGTTACGTAAAGCAGGGGCGGGAGGGAGTGGGGATGTTATTCCCGGGTATCCGTATCCGGGTAGACCAGGATGAAGAGAGCGAAGTGGAGAGGAGGGGAAGCAAAGCCACTGCAATGCGATGGAGCAAAGGGTTAAAACGAACGTGTCATAATTTTTTAGAGAGAAAAATAAAAAATGAGATGGAGAACAGCGAGAGCGAAGAGAAAAAGACAAATCCAAGAGCAAAATAACGGTGCGAAAAAGTGTATTCACGTGTACTTAAGGGAGTGTGACATGTTTACTCAGTGTTGCACAAACTGCGTGTGCATGTGAGAGAGCGGCACAGAGCAAAAGAGAGAGAATTCTGCGCACATAATATTATGGAAATACTATATTGAAATTTTACTTGCAATCATTCATTGCTGTGAAATATTGACATTTGAGTACTACCATGGAGACATACATCTTAAATAACATATCTCTGGGACACGCACATTCAAGATGCTAAAAGTGCAATAACAGGTTTTCTGTTGGTAAGACAATGCCGCTGATAATAATTACGTTCACAGGCATAATCATGCAGCACAGTATGGGAGATGCAGAGCAGTTTCACTACGTGGTCATACAGTGAAAACTGGTGTTTCTGATGAACCTTAGGTGTGGATACAAGAGAACAAACACAAAACATTCATTTGAGACCTTTATAGCAACAAAGTCATCTAGGTCCTTTCTATAAAAAGGACATCATGCACACTTTCTTCACTGACTTCGGAGCTGGATTGATGAAAGACGGCACTCAAGAATGCCACGCTGTCATGAGTAAAATAAAGATTTTCTAAAAAACTGCTCATAATAAGGTTTGTAATTTTTAAAATGACAGAAAACAGTAGTAGGAGTGGAAATGGGTGCTGTAAATAAGATTGTGCAAAAGGATATTTGACCTGGAACACTTCAGTCACTGCTTGAATAATTTAGAGGAAACCCTCCGATTATCCAGGATCGTTTCTGTTTTCAGGGAATGTTGATGAAAACACCCAGGACAGAAGAAGATGGAGCCACCACTAATGTGCTGGTGTGTAAACACATGTGTGCATGCCGAAGTTCCTCCTCTCTAAGGGGAAAGTGACACAAGCACACATGCCACAGCCTCACAGCCTCACACACACACACACACACACACACACACACACACACACACACACACACACACACACACACACACACACACACACACTCACAAACACACAGGCACGCACACACACTCACAGGGGCTGCTATTTCTATTTGTGAATATTCTGTGTTATGTACAGGCTACATCAGTGTCATGTTTGCTTTGTTGCCATGGCAACAGACGTTTGGCGCTCACACATCACATCCGGTGCTCAATGATTGACGCTTGGTTACTCCGTCTCATACACACACCAAGCAACACACACGTGACACTATTAAAAAAACACGGTCTCATCCTTCACCTTGTCGCTAACAGTTTTCTGCCTGCTCCTTTAACAGTTTTATTCTACAGGAAGTTACAGGGGTGCTTAAAAAGACATTTGATTTACTCAGTCATTAGTACGTCTGAGGTGGGAAAACACATACATGCAGAGAACATATGCACCTTTGTCTTAAAAGAGTGTGACAGTGTCAGTTATGGTGCATAACTGAGCCAGGTAATTGATGCCTTATTTCTGTGTGGATCAGTAATAACACACACTATACATGTGCATGTGTGTTTGAAATAGACAAGAGAGGAAGAAGTCACTTGCTACTCATTTCTTAATTGTATGAAATATAATTTAACCTGCTCCCTTCGTCTTACATATCATGGCCTCTTTCTTCCACATTAAATCTTCACATTACTATGTGATCTATAAGGTGTTGGAACTATATTAGTCTCCTGAAATATCAACCTAAATTGTTTTTCTGTTAACTGCAAGATATCATTTCACATCCACTCAACTAAATGCTCCACCAGGCTACTGGAACATACAACATATTTAGGTTGCACATTTTATTTAAACCTGTAATTATTCAGTTAAAGCTTTTGTGAATAATATTTTAATCTAAGGGTTTGAACATATCCTAGAGCTTTCCTAATCCCTGAAGAGGTGTTAAGTGTCGTAATTGATGAGTTTTTAACCCATATAAGAGAGTTTTAAATAATCTGAGTTTCAGTGGATTTTTTTGTAATATGAATGCAACTCTGACCGACATCAAATGTGTGTACTTTTTGCATAAATATGACAGAATTTCATACTGATCCCGATCCTCAATTTGTACTCTGAATCATATATGTTACTGTTACACAAAGATACACATATATCAAGATTTTTTAAAAGTATATTTCCATAATAATATATTCAAGAGTATTTGAAAAACACTAAATTAACCTTTAAAACAAAAAAATTGTTTACCATTTGGTCATTTGCTCATATTTCACAAGCTGTTAAGAGGACACTAACGCCTACACAAACTTGTGTGATTGCGCATGCACGCGTGTGGTGTTTCCTACTTTCCCGCCTATTTCACACTCTCCTACGACCATATGCAAAAGCTCACATCCCCTTTCTAACTCCACAGAAAACACCCACATGTGCTCCTCACTCACAGATCTTCAAAATAAATGCTCACGCACACAGCCAAGCATGCGTGCACTCACACAAAGAGATGCTATTCATTCATTCAGCGTCCTTTCAGCTGCAAAAAAAGGGATCTGAGGAGCGACCGTACACTCAAAATGACAGCGCTCCACTTCTCTGTCACACTCGTGAACAGCCGCACAGCGATAAGTGCATACACACTGAGGGCAAAAGGCCCTGGTGAAGTGAATTACACTAACCAGTGCTATATGTCCATGCATAACAGAAACAGAACAGAAAGTAGGCTCTTATTTTCAGATGATGATAAATAATGCTCTCTCATACACTCTTGCACACACACACACACACACACACACACACACACACACACACACACACACACACACTCTATAGTACAGCATATTTCCACACAGGAGCTGGAGAAACAAATTCTTCACACACCCACACAATACACTGAAACTTACAACATATATCCTACATACACACACACACATTTAGAATCAACCCACCTCAGTACTGGTGGCCAAGACTGCCGCCCACACCTTGTTTCACTCTATCGTTACGTGAGTCACTAATAAACAAACAAACACATGAACATACACACAGCCAGAGTCAGCGGAAATAGTTTGTAGTGAGTAAGAAAATGATAGTTGCTAGGGTCAGGAAGTCACACACACGCATAGCCCTATAATAAGTATGTTGGCCAGGTTTTTTCAAGAAATAAACAACTGCAAAATTTATACAAAACTTGCTGTTAAATCCTCCTCTTTTCCTCCCTTGTCTTCATTCATCTATGCGGCTGTCCTCTCTGAGGCATTCCTCATTCTCTTTCTGATCTAATCCCCTTTTATCACTCTCTCTAAAATACAAAATCAAAAACAAGTTGGTGGAAACAGTCCACGACTGGCCTACATACATCGAGCCCACACGTTCCATACCCACTTTTGCTTCTGTCTTTAAATGTTAATTTCTTGCGTAGCACGGAGCAGCTACACTTCTTCACTCATCTCCCATTTTCTCTCTTTCTTGCTTATTTTTTTTCTTACTGAACGTCCCCCATTCCTTTCTAGATGTGATTGCTACCATTCAGCCACGAACTTTCTGTCTATAATAATTGGGAATATAAGAGGGACTCTTGAATATCAACAAAGCTAATCCTGTATAACGTACAGTCTAATCCCTATAGAAAACACAAAAACACTGAAGCATGCATGTCCATGCATATATTTCCTCGTTTGCACTTTGTCTCTCTCTCTCTCACAACACACACACACACACACACATATATATAAATACAAAGAAATATTTTACAACAAGCTAGTGTGTCCCTTTTCCATTTGCATTTAAAATCCAAAGTAACAACAATTTAATTATTACTTTGGAAATTTTCTTTCTCTAATAACTGCATTTGGCTCTAAAAATATATGAGATATAAAACCGTCCTTTTTCCCAAATCATCAGATAAACCAAGCTCCTTTTGTCAGAGCTACCGTGATGTATGACACGGATTATTGTTACCAGACTGAGTGCTGACTAGTGAATTCAGTGAATATAGTGATTTTTCTCATCAGCAGTGATTCCAACAAGTATAGTCCTGACCTTGTGTATTACAGGTGCCTGTTCCAGGGCATACAAGGGTGACCGGTCTGAGCATTTTGTTTAGTGTTACGGCAGCCATGAGGATGGCGGACAGACGACTAGAGGAAGCCATATGGGACAACAGCATGCTGGCTAACAGGAGCTTCTTTCACTGAGCATCAACACACATAGGTCATGGCATGTTAATGTGAATCTAACCCTCTTTTACACTGAGGGTGTTATCTGTTCCCTGGCAAGTTATGTAAAATCATACTTCAAAAATACTTTTTTTGTTAAAAACAACTGTGAATGTTAAATAAATGATGATTTAGCTGAATTAGATTTATTTGATTAATTAAATCAAATACAGTATATTAATGGCTGGCTTGTGGTTAATAATCAGAAAAAAATATATACAGAGAGAAACAAGCAAGCAAGATCCTTTCCAATTAATATTCTATTTAATGTCATTTTAAAAGCAAAGCTTCAATAAATCTCCCTCTCTTTCTATCTGTGTGTGTGTGTGCGAGGTGTGTGTGAACAAAACGCGAAAGAGAAAAAGAGAAATATAGAAAGCTATATTCATACAAAATTTAGCTCAGTCTTCTCATTATTTTAATACCTATGCCATTTGCAGTAGCTTCAGTTGAATTCACAACAATAAATGAATTTTTTTCTCCTGTCTCTCTGGTACTTTTCTCAACATGTCACTGCTTTTCTCTGTGGAGTCCCGTAGCACAAGAATCTTTGCCATCATACTGCAAAAAGCTTGTTAACCTGCTAGTTCAAGGCCAGTTAAGAGTTAGAGAGCTGACAGTGTGTGTGTGCCAGTAGTTGACACTACAAGGCCACACAGCTAACAAAAAAGATATAACTTAGATAAAGATATGATAAAATTAAATTTAGTGAATATACTCTATGGATGACAAGAAATTCAATTGTAAAAACAAAAGGTGTCAACGCAGAGAAAAAAAACAGAGAGCCCCTGACCCTTTGTGTCACACTACTGGGAATGAGAAAATCTTTCCCTTGTGATTGTTAGGTTCCAAAAATTGAGATTCAGTAATTCTTAAATAAAAAAGAATATTTGCTTCATTTTTCATTTGTATGTCCTGAGAAGCAATGTGGTATGTCATGTAGAAATAAAGTTTGACATGGGTAATATTTCAAATACTCAAAAAATTGTGTAAAGAATACTAACAACAGAAAGTCTGTTTTCTGAGACTTTTGTGTAATTATTCTTCACTCTGAAATAGGGGCACAATATACCTAATTGTTCAACACAGTATGTTCTATTCTAATCTATATCATTTTGTGATCAATAAGATGCTTTCAGGATGATTACATTTTTCATATAATAGACTAAAAAATAAATAGACTATAGACTAAACATAATTATGTGATTGGTGTTTTCTTAAAGGTGCACAGAAAACACCCTTTAATGTAATTATTCCACATATGTGCTGTTGTCTAACTTCAGACCAATTCACAAATTGAAACATAATTTCTCCATATTCTCCAAAAATTTCTCCTAATTCCTTCAGAGTGACTGGCCTCACATACAAAACATTCCCACATGTATGAAGCAATTCTCACCTGTGCCAGGACGTCCCATGATGATGTCCTTTCGTGGGACAGGGTGAAGGCTTTCAGCTGGGAGGATCAGAGGCAGCAGAGCGGTGGGAGAAGGGTGACAAGGAACTGGCTGCTGGACCTCACCCCCAAACCCTGTCGCCTCGCGCTCCCCAGAGCTGTCTGTGCTACTTGCAGCAGGAGCTGTGACTGTTGTGCTGACGGTCACTGACAGGGCCTGCAGGGGGGTGGCAGGGGTGTCAGGGGTGGGCAGGGAAGAGGGTGCTGGGGACACGAGCACCAAAGTTTGGGCTGGGCTCCGCAAAAGGACAGTGCCATTGGGTACTGTGGCTGTAGCAGCATTAATGGGGACGGGGGCCTGGAGGCCAGAAATTGGCTGAGGGGTAAGGGGTGTTAGGCCAATGTCTTTAGATGAGGTGATATCTGTCCCTCCCTCATTTCCACCTCCTCTTCCCAATGGACACTCTGTAAATTTTGCAAGTGGAACTTCAGGATTCCTCACAATGACAGGGGAGTCCCGCAAGGCCTGTTGGGATACAGGGACTACACGACGGGTCCCTCCATCAGGAGTGAGAGGAGAAGGAGGAGTTGGAGACACCAGCAGAGGAGGAGGGGAGACAGCAGTAGAGGACGGAGGCCTACTGGAGGAGGGGGTGGTGACTCCTCTGGGTCGGGAGAAGGTGGGTGTGTGTGTGCGGGAATGTGACGCTGGTGTCTGGGGGGACAGCACCCTGAAAGAGTTATTGAGGTCCCCCTGCTCCAGCTCTGTCTTGGGTGTGTAATCGTGGTGGTGTGAGGGGAGGGGTGGTGGAGGAGGTGCGTCTGGCTTTCGTTTGCTGGGGCTCATAGGGACTGTAAATGTCAAGTTGCTGTGGAAGGAAGGCTGCATGCCTGAAGTGTGTCGGTCCCTTTCTGCTCCTCCAGCTGGGGTTGTTACTTTACTGCCCCCTGACCCTCCTCCCCCTGTCCCGCTGGGCTGCCTGTGCCTCCGGTGTTGCAGGACAGGGGAGGCCGTAATCGGGGAGAAGTTGGCCGGTCTGAAGCCAAACAGTGGGGAGGGTGAGGGAGAGGGGGCAGGGGAGAAGGGCGATTGGTTTGAGATGGGAGAAAAGGAGGGGGTACCAGAGCGGGAGCTCCCTAATGACACAAGCATGGTGGCCGCCTCACACTCATCGAAGTCAAAGCGTGATGACAGGTCATGGGGGAGGAGGGAGGGGAGGACCAAGCGGGGTCTGGAGTCTCCTCTGCTACTGGCCTCACTGCTCTCTCTCGATGTGTCGTCCCACTCAAACTCACTGCTTGCTCTCCCTCGCAGGTCAGAGGGGGTGACTGTCCCTGAGCTGCTGCCTCCTCCTCCTCCTCCCCTCTCTCCCCCTGCTGCCTCCATCTCTTTGGTCCTCATAGACAAGTGTCTAGAGCAGTATCCCCGACGCTGAGACTCTTTCATACAGCCCTCCCTGGAGCACAGCCTCCTCCACTGCTTACCATTGAATTTCTTACGGATACCATTAGGGGTGCACACCACATCACCCTTCTTATATTTCTGCTGAGCCAATGAGAGTGGAGTCCTTGAGCGAGAGGAGGTAGAGGAGCCCCCCCCACCAGAGGTGGGAGTGGGGGTCTGAGCTGGAGTGGTCTTTGATGGAGGTAGGTTTGGAGTGGTGTTGTTCATTTCAGACCCCAGTAAAGCTGGGGAAGGGGGTGGCTGAGGACTAGCTAGGGTTGAGAGGTGAGAGGGTCCCAGCCCTTGCACCACAGAGCGGTGGGGGGAGGAGGGAGGATAGCCACTGGACTTGGAGATGATGTTTCTATGCTGAGAAGTCCCAGAATTTGGCTTGGGACCAACAGTGAGGCCCATGTTAAAACGAGATACCTCAACGTCCTCTTCTGGAGTGTTTGGCTGCTTCTGTCTCTCTCTGTCGGAGTAGTTATCTCCGCAGCCATGAACTGTGCTGCCAGCTGCACTCGAATGGGGTGGTGGGTGTACGTTTCCATAGTGATGCCCTCCTGCAACCCCTTCATGTGTAAAACCATGACCTAACCTTGCTCCCCCTCCCAGCACCCCCATTCCAATACTCAACTGGTACACTTCCCTCTCTACCTCCATCTCTTCTCTCCGCTCCCTCTCTTCCCTTTCCCTCTCCCGCTCCCTCTCCTTGGCCCTTCCACCATCCAAATGAGGGACCTCCCAAGGAGGGGTGAGCAGTCTCAGACTTTGTCGGGAAACCCACACAGCCTGAGCATTGGCTTTCCTTTTCTCTTTCTCCTCCCCCACCCCTCCAACATCCAGAGCCTCACTGTCCTCACTTAGGAGCACCTGGTAAGGAAATGAGACACCGGGGTGGGGGTCAACCTGAGTGATAATCCCCTCTCTGTACAGCAGAGGACCCCCCTCCTCTCCACCAAAAGGTACACACACGCGGGTCCTGATAGCCACAGGTGCCATGCCGGGTGGGGGGGCATCCAAAATGAACTCCACAGTGCTCTTGGCTCCTGACGACAATGTCATCACGGTTCCACCATTAAAAGGGTATTTTACAAGGGTCTCCTCTCCTTGTAGCTGGACTTCAACAGTACCTCCACTCACCCTTCGCACCACCCCTGGTCTGAACACAGGTGAAAAAGGGCATGAGTGAATCTCCTTGACCCCTCTGTTCCCTGGAGCCCCAACCCCACTCGTCATGGTCCTGTTTATCTGGCGAGCCAGAACCCTCTGGTTTTTCATGCCTTTGGCCAGAGCTTCAGCCAGCCCTTCTGAAAGACTGGCCCCTTTAGGATGGGAGTTATGGAGGGGAGCCGGGATGTAGGAGTTCTTTTGATGAAGGCTTGGTCCTGTTGCATCCATCACGTCCAGGTCAGCTGAGTGCTCACTAGCTGTATCAGTGGACGATGAGCGAACTGAGTTAGGGGCCCCCTCTGACTCATTTTCTCCAGACTGGGAATTTTTTTCCTGGGAATCTGCTGTCCTGAGGGCTCTATCCTCTGTGGAAACAAAATGGATTGCTTCTGTGGCTTTACTATCCACGGTTAGCACTGATGGCTGATTACCTGAGCAATTATTACTTCTACTATTACTGCTATTGATAAAAGTACTATGGCTCCCAGCACTACTGTTACTACTGTTAGTCAGGTTAATACCACTTGTAGTGTTAGTACTACTATTGATGCTAACATTAATGCTTTTATTAATGCTATTATTAATATTGTTGCCACTACTGAAATTATTATTGGGCATATTCACACTGTCGCTGATTTTGCTGTTCATATTGCAGTAGCTGTTGTGTATGAGTGCAGGGCTGGAGGTAGGAATGATAGTCAGGGCACTTGCATTGTTAGCAAAGTGCTCATATGTGTATTTTTTCTTGGGTACACGGGCCTTAAATGTGGCTGTTTTCCTACTAGAGACTGAGCCTAAGCTGGGGCTGTGATTGGTGGCCAGAGGGGGCGTGGCTGTCGAGAGTGGCGCTGGGGCAGAGGTAGGAAATGCTACAGTATCAGTGGCCATAGCACTATTTCCATTTGTCCCAGCTATCTTCTCCTTTTCTGTCTTTTCTTCTGCCTTCTTTACATCCTTCTCAACTGACTCCACAGGTTTCCTCAGCTCAGTAGACTCCTCCCTCGTATGGGTATTGCTGTTTGTGACTGGATCTTCGTTAGAGTTGGCAGCTGAGGGTGGGATTTGTTTGCGTGTGGAGGGAGTGTTGGGTGTATGCTGTGCAGCTTTGACGAGTGCGTCCCTCTTTACTCTTTTGGGGTCTTTCTCTTGGAGAGGCTGAGAGCCCCCTTTCCTTCTCCCCCCTCTGCCTCTAGTTATCGGGGGAGAACGCCCTCTGTGTTTCTTTAATGGTCTCATCTCTTCGTCACTATTCACAAAGTGCTGCAGATTTGTAGCGCTCCTCTTTTTGGACTTCTAAGGCACTCCTTTTTTTGTCTTTCTCTGCTTTTCTTCTCACTCGTCCTTCTGTCCTCTGTATTGCAGGCTGGAAAGGAAGAGGCAGAAGAAAGGTGGTCATTTTTTATCTTCACAATCAAAAATTGCTGAGAATAAAAATGACGTCATACCTGGACGTGTGCTACACTGCACTGCCTATCACATTGGCTCAATATCTGACGTCTGCTCTTATTCACCCTCACTTCTTTAACCACTAGAGTGTGCATGCAAGCATGTCTGTGTGTCTTTGTTTGAGGGTATACTGTAAACAAAAAATCTTAATTCCAATATTAGTTATCAATCATTTTCAAAACCCTGACAGACGTCAGATTGCTTTTCTTATGACAATCAGTATTGCTGTCAAGTCCTTATCATAGTAAGCTTGGAACTAAATAATTATTAACAAGTCAAAAAATAGATATTTGTGTTTTGATAGTTATGATTAATTCTAATTTATTTCCCTGGTAATCCTGGGAACGAATGTCTGAGATTGAGGTTTAATCTGGTTAATCTTGTGTGAGTATGATATCATGTATGTCGTGGTTTAGTTCACTCAAAAATAAGGGGTTCGTAAAAAAAAAACGAGCCAAAATGACAAAGAAAGAAAGAAATTAAGAAAGAAAGAAATGAAACATCCAAGGTTACTCGATTCAATGTGTCTCTTACAATACTCCAGTATCCAAAAGTCTGCCTTTAATGAGGCCTACATCTCTTTAATTTCAAATGCACAGAAACAAAAACACTTCTACAAAACACACACACACACACACACACACACACATCTCATACTTCAGGTTGCCCAATCTCTCCACTGTACTCCCTCCAGCTACTTCGACATGCGACACAGTGGCTCTCACGCTATGCATTATAGACTTGATGCGTGGTCGACATGAAATTGCAACAACAACAAAGCATTTATTTTGACTTCCACCAGGAAGAAAAGGATTGGCAGGGGCCTGGGTGAGGTGACCCTACAACATGAGTGAGAGGAAGAGAGGAAGAGAGAGAGAGAGAGAGACAGAGATAGAGAGAGTAGGGTAGGAGTATGCGGCTGTTTGGCTGTTTTCAAATAGGCAGTTCTTGTGAAGTCATTGGGAATTTCCACAGTCATTCTAGCACTCGCTGGGCCTCTCTCACTCTTTCTCGATGTCTCAGTCTTTCCCAGTTGTCTTTTGTTATTGCCTTAATGACACACACACAAACACTCACACATTTCTACAAAAAGACAATATAATTGGAATAATCTGCTATGGTAAGATACGCCCAAAATGAGAGAAATTAAAAGGCTGGCACAGGATCAGGCACACTCACTGATGTAAGATTACAGGCTAAATACATCACGCACACACAGTCACACACACACACATACACACGCGTACTTCCACAGTCGTACACAGACGTGTGCGTATGTGCTTCCCTCGACTAAGCTCAGCAACTGACAAACATGTGCACGTCTGCATTCCAACAAATGCAGACAAGAACATGCGGACAAATTCATACGGCGCTCTTACTCACACTTCCTGCCCTAGACATTGGAAAAGTTTGTCACACACACACATAAGGTGACCTTGTTGTTAACTGTTAACTGTCTGCTGTAACAACATAAACCAGTAACACTGCACTTCCACTTCCTGCAGTGTCTTCTTGGGCCTTAATGAATATAGACAACCTGAATCATTCACAGTCATCACTGATTCTCTATTTTGACCTCTGCCCTCACAATTTTATTAGCCCTTAGTTTAGTTATTTCTGTTGTGTTGTTGTCACTGCACAGTAATGAAATATACACAATTTCCAAGCTAAATTCTTCTGTAACCAGTAAACCAGTAAAAATAATACTGATGTTTTGTATTTCATTGCAACAGCACAATGTGCCTAGCTTCACATCAAGAGCTTACATACTGTACTGTAACTGTGATGCCTCTTGCTGAAAATTGAAAACCACGCTCAAACAAACTGTTTCTAAGTGTCTCGAACTGAGGAAGATGAGCACCATTTACTTCATCTTGAATGTGAGGAAAAAACATTTTAAGACATGTCTGATCTTTCAAATTAATTAATCAAGTAATTTAAATGAGTCGCATAATGGAGCATCTTATTAATCCAAAATGTTTGGTATAGTTTTGGTATTAGTGCTGATAGGAAATAGATTTTGAAACCAATATTCCTCAATTAACAGACCACATTGTATATTACACACCTTTAACGAGTGAAACATACAGTCCATTATTGACTTTGTAATTACAGGTAAATGTTTGTAAATTCCATCTATGACCTGTCCAGAGGAAAGAAAACTCTGACTGCAGGAATGTGCCTCCTAGCAGTACCAGGCCGAGTACCCCTTCAGTAGAGAAGACGCTGAGGCCTGGACTGGGAGTGTTGGTCCTGTGGAATTACTGTAGTGCACTGGAAAAGACAGGAAGGAGTCAGGGCCACTTGGCTGACTGTCTGGTTGACTGAATTACTCCGTAGAATCTGATCTTAGCTCAGAAAAATGTGTTTGGTCATGCTCCTGACCTCCCAAAATGCTCCATGATTTGGCTGATAAGCCAGTGGCAGACGTTCGTAACATTCTGTAACTTTGAAGGTAGAGGACTCCACAGCAGAGTGTATGTGAACAACATGTAGATAACAGAGGAATCAGAATTACTCCTTGTCCTTTCTTTGTTTTCAGTGCTGAGTATTTGGTGAAAGCTTGTAACCACTTTTCAAGCTATTTGTTTATCATAGAAAGCCTCATTAGTTTTTGTCACAAAGAGTTCAGTGGTGAAAAACATTTTTTTCTCTTCAAACATGTGGACCCATTTGTGAGTCCATCCTTACAAAAACATGTGTGGATAAGCAATCATCCTATCCACAGAATTTCAATTTCAATTCCAGACAAAATACCAACGCTGCCAACAGACATCTGATATGTTATAGTAAGTTACAGGGGGAAGTATATGAATTTAGGTATGAAGCATCTATAATTTCAGTGCTGTCATATAATAAATACCATAGGATTTTAACATTTCACATTGTCTCAGTTCTTCCCTGAAAGATCAAGAGCATTACACACACAGTGTGTGCTCAACAAGCATCCCATGAATTGAAAATAACTCTTTAACTCTTATTGTTTGTTAGCTACAATCCAAGACGTCAAAAGCAAGTTTAAATCAAAATCTTTTGTGCTGTTAATCAAAAAATAGGACCAAAAATATAAAAGGACATTGTCCTCTGGGCTAAATCCAGATGAAGCAGAGAGGAGCTCATAATTTAGGTAATTCAAGACATCCACACCTTCCAGCATTAATGCAGGTTAAGAGTGAGATATTTGATGGTATGGTCCAAAGCTGCTGTAAATCCTGAATAGAGAGATAATCGACGGCTATCGTCTCCATGGTGTTGGAATGAACTCCTCCTTAAACAGCAAAAAGATGCTGTTTCACCCAATACGCACATAGGAGAGAACACAATGTAACCCCCCTCCACAGAAGAGCAACATCAAACTTTACACACACACTAAATGCTCTCCCTGGAATTTACAGTGCAGTCATGCATACACTGTTAAAATCTCCCTTGGACCTATATATCGTCTCACACTCACACATTCATTGTGCCGTATAAACACTCGTCCACACACACATACGCACATGCCGGAGCTCACACTCTGGCCAGAATAAGTTTTCCGTTTTCTGTAAAAGCAAACATAAAAATAAATAAAATGACTTTTAGGTTCTTAAATTTTGTGATTGAAAAAATACATTTTCATGCAATGTGCACTTTGCTGGTGATCTCTTGGCAGGTTCGACAAGGGTGTATGTATGCGCCAAACACACACACACACACACACACACACAGACGGCACATTCATAAGGAAATCTCATCTCAATGTCAACACTACAAGAAGAAGTTGTACAGTATTTACTACTGGACTATATAACCCTAATAAACCTCTACCCTGATACCAGTTTTTTTTTTAGAGAATTTAGCCTATGTCCCACCACAAAATGGCACAGGATACGTGTGTGTGTGTGTGTGTGTGCATGAGAGACGTGGGGGCATTTGAGCTCCTTGTAGTACACAAGGTATATGACTGTGTATGGCTACCAGCAGTTTGTGTGTACCTTTTCAACGCTGCATTTGCACTATATGTCAGTGTGAGTGTATACGTAGTTACCAGGCACACTGCAGCTCATCCCTCTCCTGAAAGCGTTTTATGGGTGTCTGTATGGGCGCAGGGCTGCAGTGACGGGGACAAGGATGGAGAGAGAAGAACGTGCGATGGTACAACAGAGGACAGTAGTACAGACGTGATGGTGAAGCCTACTGTGGCCCTTGTACACTCAAGCATGGCAGGACAGCTTTGCCCTTAACTGGGTCACCGGGGAACACACTCTCACATGAAACAGCAAAAAAAAAGAACATGCTCTCTGTTACACACACACACACACACACACTTTGGTTTCTGTGCTCATGAGTGAGTGGGATATAATCGTAAAGGCATCATGACACAAGAAAAAGAAAACATTTCGTTGGGGTATTTTAGGTGTAGCAAGAGGGTGAGCTGTCAAGTGTGTATGTGTGAGCATGCAAGTGTGTAACTGCGCTTGTTATGGAGAACATCCATTGTGACGTATTAGGAATACTGGCAGCTGTTTAGTGGGTGGCATATTTGACGGTAGATATTATATCAGTAAAAGAGAGACATAGAGCCCTTGAATTTGTGCATTCTGGCCCATATTGATCAAGAGGCTGTAGCATAGATCAGAGTTGACTGTTCCTGTTTGGGACCAAATGGCAGAACTGCCAATGCCACATCAATGGCCAGCTGCTCTACAAGCTATGCAAAGATGCCTACACCATCAGGGATTTGTCTTCTGGTAAACAAGTGCAATAATGAGGATATGAGGAACGCATGCCACAGTGTAAATCTGCAGGACAGATGAGGACACTTTAAACCCAAATGTCAAAACGCAAGCATTAAATTCCTCTGACTGATAATATACCCACGGAGAAATATGAAGGAAGTGTTTAAAACTGCCCTGTCAGAGATGTCAGCGGTGCATCGACAGTGATTGCAGTGCAGAAAAGTGGAGTGTCGGCGAGGGAAAAGCCGAGAAAACACCGAATGCATCCCTGGCTTCTTTGCGCTGATCTCTGCGAGTACTACGAGAGGCGCTACACAATGTCAAAGGAGTATTATGACTCGAGGCAGTCAGTCGGTCTGCTCTGCCGTAAGGTGCTCGGTAACAAACACAAACAACCGGATTCAAGTGACGTTTTATTATCTCAACTAGACGGGCCTAATTCTTCCTCATACAACGTTGTTTGGCATGCAAATATCCACTACAACGCCTGGTGTGGACACGCAACCACTCCGGGGATGCTTCCTTAATGGAGCCAGTGAAATGACACTCTGTCTAAATCATTTTTAACAACTTGGGGGAAAAAAAGCAGGAATCTTTCCGTGGTGGTGCTTCGCTCTAGTAAGCAGCCCGGTAACGTTAGTAGTAGTGGTGGTTGTAGTAGTCGTAGTACGCAACGGTTGCAGACTACTAGTACCCACATAATGACACCGTCAGACAGACCACAAGGAAATGGGATGTTAAACGCTCTCTAGTTAATTCCCATTATCTCCCGGGTCCATTTTATAAACACTAAGTACGCCTGCGTTGCTATTAGTAAACATTTGGGCTGCATTGCTGCAAATAGGTCGATTGTTTTTACTACGCTAGCGCCGCTCCACGCAAAACTCGACAAACTAAGGTCAAGGAAAAGTACTCAACCTTAACCACAGTATTGTAACAGCACCCAAAGGGGGGCTGAGGTGTTTCTCGGCCGTCCGTGGGACTGCGGTAAAACATTTGAGAAAGTTTTTAGGCTGTTACACCCCCACCCCTCCCCTCTCTCTCGGTGTCACTCCATTTCTCCGGACGGTGTCGGAGCAAACGGCCGACCGTTGGCACTTGTTTCTCGTCTCCCGCTAACTCTCTGCTCCTGGAAATGGAAAATTAATGTCAGCCGAGCTTCACTACCTCTCGCTAACTTAGTTTCAACTCACCCAAACAGAGCTGTTCCCCTCGCCAGAGAAAGATTTATGGTCTTATTTTGCTGATGAGGAGGTTAGCGGAACTCTCGGTAACATCCCTTTGGCTGTCGGCTTTGACGACTGAGCGGTCCGGACTCACACTTTACTTTTCCTCCGCAAAACATGTCTTTCCCCCCCAGAAACTCAAACGGGGATATAAAAAACTATCGGTCTTCTTTCCCACTACAGTCACAAAATGGTGAATGAACCACTAACAGCTGGGTGAGCTGACCAATCGGAGGTCGCTGACAGGTACAGTAGCCAATCAGCGTCGGTACCACAGACCAGAGGGCGTGGCGGGCTGTCAAAGTCCACTTGACAGACAGGGGGACGCAGCCAATGGCGACGGGGATGCTGAGCCAGACCGGTGTGCTGTCCCAAACTTTACAGTATCCAATGAGAGCTTTGGGAACCATAGGAACAGCACGAGGGAGGGCCGAGAGGAGGGAGCAAATACCTGAGAGCCAATAGAAAGGCACAAATGCCCCCTCCCCTTGTGGAAAGGAGTATGTTTACCATAATTGACAGCACAAGTGCCATCCCTGAGCAGACGGTGATAATGCATCAACCCTGCCACATGTTCACAAAGAAGTTGGTGCAGCAGGATTTGAGGCACCACACTGCGGTTGTTTCTATTCAGCATCCAAACTGTTGCAAAGCGCATTTTAATGGTTGTTTTTTTTTTTTAAATGATCATCTAGGCAAACAGAATGAAAATACTGACACGGGAGAAACGTAAGCATGAATGCATGTGTAGAAAGTTTGCTTCTGAGCTGATCAACTCTGAAGTGGTGCAGCCGACGCATCGGTGCCCCTTGCAAACCGCTCTCCCTCTCCCTTTTCTCTCAGCAACAGACGCTCACTTTCACTGCCCTCAGCCAATCACGGCGCAGCATCCCGCTTTCTCTGACGTCGGTAATCTCTTCGCCCCGCCCACTCCACTGAAAGTGAACGGGACCGTCTTGGCTAACGTCACCTCACCGGCAGGCGATTGGGTAGGTGCGCGATGTCTCCCGGCCAATGGCTGCGCAAGGCGATGATGTCATCAAGAGTGTTGCCACCAGCTGGACCGAGGGGGCGTGGTCTGGCGTAAACTCAGCTAACCCCGTGTTTGTAACTTAGAGGCAGTGATGGAGACAAACCGGTGTGCTGAGTACTGACTGGAAGACGGTCATGTCTGAGATGATGGCACGCACGTGAGGCGGGCATCCTACACGTGTGATCTTTTTGACGTAGGACATGTGTACAGTGACCTTTAACTTCTGCACAGAGGGGGGTAGCACACTGCATCGCAAAAGATATAGTGCCATAATAGTAAACATTACATAATCCGCTGCTCTGTGTGTAGTAGAGGACCAGACTCATGCTGAGACAGACAGTCATGCGGGATCTCCGAGGAGCAGCGCCACCTGTCGGTGTCCTCTCACACATGTATACTGATCTCTCACTCAAGCACAGGAGATGAGTAGACCTAAAAACAGAAGAAAGTTCTGATTGGCTAAAAAGAGCTGTCTGTTTTGTAACAGCTCGTGTATGTGCTTGCCTGTGTGTGTGTGTGTGTGTGTGTGTGTGTGTGTGTGTGTGTAGAGAGAGGGAGGGAGGGAGGGAGAACACAGGGAGAAGGCTGGATGGTGATTAAATGTTGATGTAGAGTGACATCTAGTTGAAAATGAGAAGCACTGCAACTTACCAGTTTAGGGGCGAACAATTTGTCCACAAAAAGCCTTGGAGGAGTTGTGTTTAACCGGGATGAAGCATCAACTTCCAACCTTGGAGGCCCCGAAGGATCACTAGTAACATCTGATGGGTGACAAGATGAAAGTAAGAAATAAGACAAAAAACACAAGCAAAAAACCCAAAGAGAACCATTTGCAAGCTCTGCAAAGTGTGGTGTTAACTACATAGGTCTCATCTATGTCTGTCCTCCATCCTAAGAGATATTTCATTTCTGGCCACTTCTGCATGTCGGAGACCAATCAGCAGCTCAAAGACAGTATGAAGTCTCTCTGACACTCCTACAAAGTAAAAATCATAGCTGATACTGGATTTTTGAGGTATGTGATGATACTGATATTCAAGATTCTCAAAGTTCAAATATTGAACTATGTGTATGTATTTCAGATAAACACACAACATAAACATTTTTGATGAGGATTACTTAAATTTGATTATTACAGAACTGTGACCAAAATTGGCACTAAGTGGGACATAGCACCCTCTGGTGGATAAACCATGTAACACAGACCCTGTTTCTACACTGCCTCACACAGATCTTTGGCATTTCCTACTGCAATTTCTTGTTATTGTTGGCAGACATAGACAGATAACAGTATATCTGTGATAAAGTCGTATTAGCCAGTACATCGGCCTGGCCAATTTATCAGTCCTGGTCTAGTAAAATACGTAAAGAGAAGCTCATCACCATCCAGGACGGAAGAGATGCAGTCCTACCAGCTGCAGATACAGGTTGACATCAAGGAGCTGTTGAGGCCCTTTGAATGACAGGACGAATAAAGACATGAAAATGGCAGGGGGCAGCCTTGATACTTTGGAAACACATGAACTTTTAAACAGGCTGCAAACAGCCGTCCAGATTTTAGTCATTCTGCAGTCAGGCATGAGCACTGCACATGTGAATAGCGCTGAAACCTGGATTACTGCTGCAGTCACACCTTTATAATCAGCAGTGCACTGATTGTAAAACTAATAATCAGGGTAGGTAACAAGGTTTGCACTGCATATTGTGCTGTACATTTAGTGTTAATAAATTCAGTCAGTGCAATCACAGCTTGTAATGCTCAAGTCCAAATATTCAAGTTTTGAGTAACATATCTCAATAACTACAGGATGGATTGCACAGAAATGTCCATTCATCCCCCTCACAGGATGAACTGTCGTAACGTTGGTGATCCTATAAGTTTTCATCAGGCAAAGGTGCATAGTTTTTACAGCAGGAATCTACACATCCAGATGTTTAATGCACACACAGTATGTCTGTGGTTGCCCTGCACACATGATATGTTGGCTGTGCAATTTTTCCAGAGCTTTCAACCACATCTCATTGTCTTCCTCATCAGATGGAGTTTGCTTAGTTCCCATGGAGATAGCTCGAACGCTTTCATCTGACCTACTGAAAGTATCTTAGTTACGTCTGACAGATTTTTTTTTCTTTTCTTTGTTTCTGCTGCTTTCAAGGTATACACACACACACACTTGGTGTATTTGGTGTAACACCGGCCCCTCTGCCCCACTATGATCAATCAATTCTCGTCATATAATTTTCAATGCAGTTTTCCATCTCTTTTCTTTGCATGCAACCCTACCAAGCAACTCACCTCGTTAGCAAGTCCCCCCTGTCTGTTCCCCCAGCTCTGATCTCCCCCTCTCCATGGGAGCCTGACCTCTGACCTTCACCCTTCACCCTCTCTCTGTGCGCTCATCACTGGTCTGTCAGTCAAACACCAGAGACCCTCTTCTCCTGCTGGGCTCTGCTGTCAGTCTGGGCCTCAGGTACAGACAGCAGCAGAGGAAAACGGAGAGAGCGAAGAAGTGGAGTAACATTGTGAGTCTGGAAGAAAAGAGAAAGCAAGAGTGTGATATAGACGGAGCTTTACAAAGGAAAGAGCAGCACACTTTCATAAAATAAATGTAAACTGTAATAACTAGGTTATGCTAAACAGTGAATGATTTGGAGGTAACTGGTCTAAAGCTCAGCAGTAATCCTATCTTTTTCTCCCACTCTTCACCCTCTGTAAGCTAACACTGAACTAACCCTAACACCTCACAAAGCCTGAACCCCAGCAGCAATGTCTCTCCCCTCAGGGTCTCTTAAAGCAGACACTCACAGTAGCATAACCTCTGACCTCTGACCCTCACAGTGACCTCTCACCCAGTCAGACCATGCATACCCCATCAAACCCTGGACAAGTGATGAAAATAGAAAACTGAAAGACTAAAAGGTTCTCAAAACAACAGCTTGGCAGTCATGGAGATGGTGTGCTCCAATAAAATAAAATAAACCAGTAATAAAACTGATGATGATTGTGGATTACCTTGAGGTCATGCATCCTGCTGCACATGAAAGCCAGTCTTTAACAGCAAGATGAGATGACTTGTTTTTATTAGCCATGCATGGCTGTATAGATGGCAAAGCCTCATGACTTTTCCTCTAGTGGCACCATGAGGTTGGAATTTTACGTCTCAAAAGCTATTGGATAGATTTCAGTCTCTTGGTTAAGTCTCGTACAGACGTTCACATCCTCCTCAGGATGGATTCTAAAACCTTTGGTGATCCCAACATTTCATCAAGCACCATCATCACATGCACATTTTAATTTGTCCAATAATTTGTTTAATGACCAACTTGCAACCTCATCTGTGCTTTGTGTTAAGTGATAATTAGTAAATGTTAGCATGCTAATAAGCTCACTTTAGATGGTAGACATTAGACTAGCTTAGCAAAAGCATGTTAGCATCGTGACTGTGAGCATGCTGTACTGAAAAACAGGACTTTAATCATATGACATTTCAATATTTAACATTTCCTGATTTTATCATCTTATTTGCAAACATTTTAGCTTCTAAGAATTATGATTTTGCTTCTTGTTGCCAATTTTCAGGGTTTCAGTTTCAGTTTTTAGCCTTTCACGGGTTGCCAAGGGCCGAGGCAAATTCTACAAAAGCATTTTTACATAAGGTGCCGAGAGCCTTTGAATAGATTTGTACTTTTTTCTCTCTTCAGAACTAGTGCGCGCTTTGCCTCGGGCTTTTAGGGACGGAGTGTGTTATTGAAGGAATGGAAGGGCTCTGTGTGTATCAAGTGTCAGCAGAGGACAAGTTTGCTCCTGTAGCTTACAGGAGTAGGCAGCAAGGAGTCATGATGTCTAATAATGTCTGATAAATGCTGCACCCAGACAGTACAGGGTTACGGATTTAGGGCAGACCATGCAAGCACACACCAGTATTAAACCTAGAGATAAAACCAATTTGAGCAAAGGGATGTCAGCATAAAAGAAATGTAGACAGAAATATCTAAAACTCTTTCTGTTACCGATCTATGACTGCTAGATGTCTAGAAAAAGCACAGGGAATACATCACAGCATCACTAAAGCTAAATAGAGGCGGCACTGAAGGCCGGCATCCATACAAGCTGCAGTATGGAGAACAGTGGGCCCTTGTGCTCACTGCATACTTGTTCACAGTAACTTTACACCACTCAGCTGTTCCTCAGGGTCCACGTCATGTCCCGGAGCTGAGCACAGGACTCACGGACAGGCGTCCTTGGACACACAGATTCCTGTTCCACTAGAGACAAGATGAGGAATGAATGGTTACCAATCTTTTTCAAACCAGGACACCCCTATATACCCCCCCAGTAAGTCTGTCCCTCCTTCACTTAAGCATTTTTGTATTTTGTAATGAATTTTGCACATGAATGCCCACTGTGTAGCATAGTTTCATAACAATATATGAGCAGTCTATAAGTATACTGTTGCACATCACTACTCCAAACTACATGAAGCTCATGTAGTGGAAACGTATCACCCTGGCATTACTTTATATAGGATCAACATCAAAATATGTGCTCTGACCCACAAATTTACCAAGTTAGTCTGTCATTACTGCACATTTTAATTTAGCATTTTTAATTCAATGACTTTAATGTTGAGAGGTTATTTCTTCCATCATATTTGTTAGGGTTAATGTAGCTATAAAATTAAATGTAAATATAAAAATGTAGTTTATGTAATTACCATTGTTTTTTTGTTGTGAAAAACGTACAAAGGTACAATAAAACATGGAAAAATAATCTTATGGCCCCCTTAGCCCATCCTTAAGGCACCCTTTTTCCATCTTTTCTATGATTCAGCAAATAGAAACCATAAGGTTAATGTTTTATATGAGTGATTTATTCGTATCTGCCTGAATATTTTTCAGTTAGTGTGATACTAGTCAGCGGCTTGTAATTTGTGTTAAATGTTGTCATCTCATATAGATGATAAACATCATCAATATAGGAAATAATATATCTACACACAGCAAATCACTTTCAATCTGTATGAGATGCAGCGCACTATTCCAACAACAGGGGGAGACATTCAGTGGCAAATGATTGAGCAAAGGGAACAGAGTAAACCATTTTTGATGGTGTGTAAAATCACCAAGTTAGGCCTATTTCATTAAGTCTTATTTAGCCTTTAAGCACCAGGTCAGTCACTGACATTTCACTGATATTTCTTTTGGGGTAAAATGGGTTGAACAGAAAGTTTGACAGGAAGGAAGGAGTAAAAGGAAATAGAAATTAAAAGTACCAGAGTTTCAAACAAACCACATCAATGTACGCACACACTCGTCTGTGCTCGGTGTGACAAAGTGCCATCGCTGTAAAAGTTCCTCACTCCTGTGCGGTGCAACTTTTCTCCGTATGGTGGAGGATGTGGTGGACTTACTTAGCATGCCTCCGTATGTCACCATACCGTAACTCTGACAGGAGGATGCAACGGTTGTATGTGTGTGTGTGTGCGCATTCTGAAAGGCTTCTTGCTGTGCAGCGTGTGCACAATGCACAGGTTGTGGTTACATGTGGAGTGCAGGGCTGGCTGTGCGCAAGTTTCTGCGAAAGCAGGCGCTCAGAGGAAGCCAGGGAAGAGGGATGTGGTGCAGGTGAGAGAGTACAGTGGTTCCTGTGGTCTCTCTCTCTTTGTCTCTCTCCTCTGCTGTGAATGGAGCAGCTGGATGACTGGTGTGTCAACAGTGGGAGCCACACATCTCTCTACACACACATACACACACACACACACACACATACAGTGACCCTCACCAAGGTCAAATAAGGTGAAACCTAGTTTCATGGGTCACATGTCAAATTATGACATATGCACAGAAGCTTGTGTGTCAGTGATTCCTTTAAAGCACTGGTTCCCTTACAATGAAGCAAAGTGGGCACCTGTGACCCCTCCTCACACGTCCGTGGGCTTTTCATATTCTCCTCTAAACCATCACAGTTTTTCACAAGGGAGACACCTGAAGAGATAAAACTTTACAATATTTCACAGAAAGTAAACAGAGATTATTGTGAAGCCGTAAATAATCCGCATTTATGTAGTGGCAGAACAATATTTTTCTTCTTCCCATTAATTATCTCGTAACCCTTATCTTACGATCCCCTTAGGGTCAAACCATTGCTTTAAAGGATTGCTTTAGATTTTGTCAAATCTGTCTTAATGCGACACTCACATGCCCATATAAATGTTGAAAAAGCTATTGGTCGCTGTAGTCGCTCCTCTGCTCCATACAGACTGCTGTTGCGATTACCCTGTAAGAAGCAGAATACAAAACAGTCATTCAGCAGTGCAAACATGTTTTCCAATATTCAGTGGAGGCTAATATGAGACTTCAGGAGTCTGAGCTAGCTAAAGTTAGTGAGTGTCTTCCAAACTTACAGTCTTTTTAGCTCAAAATCTCCTCTTTCTGTTGCCAACGCTCCACCGCCGTGCACGCAGCAATGAAACAGAAGACTCTCTATAAAAAAGGCTTTTGAAGAAGAATTTGATTTGACGGACTCACACGCCTCATACCATTTGAGGTGTCATTGAATGCATTTTTGCTGAACAGAGGACTGTGGATGCTGTCCCTGACCTCTTGCAGAGCGGGGATGTTAGTAGGAGGTCATTTCACAGCCAATATGGAGAGGAGCAATGATAACATCGACCAGTAACTCTTTCAGTGCACGTAGGAGCAAGATAGGCTCGAGGAAAATCAAACCGTGTATCTTTTAAGGATAATTAATGGCTGGATCAACTATCAATTCTATTTTTTGCTGCAAAATACAAGGAATGAAAAACAACATCCTGTCAAAGGCTGAAAATGATGTTACATGTGCTTTCTGTCGCCCCTCATCACAAGTTTTTGGACTTAACGACAGGATTTCTTGTGGACAAAAACAACTTTAAATCTCAATACGATCACACATACATTCATTCATTATTATCTATTTCATAATATTTATAAAAGCAAATCATTATTTGATTCAAGTAACATTTAAATGCATTTCAGTGCTATTGCTAAACGCTGGAGATTGATCTATTAACTTTAGATTGCTTTTGCTTGTGTTTGTCTTTGAGTGTCTTTTTTCTCTTACTTTAAATGTCCCGTGTGACATTAAAAATCTACAAGTGCCATTCAAGGACGACAACTCCTCCTCCTCCTCCTCCTCCTCCTCCTCCATGCTAAGTGTAAGACAGGAGAGCTACTGACGTCACGTTAAAAGGTAAATGGGTGAGCCTTATGTGAGCATTATGTGGGTGAGTGGGCAGCAGCACTGCAGACAAAGTGCTTTTCTTTATCGCCGCTAAACGCACAACCTCAGAGGCCTCGGCAGCCATGAGAGAGAGAGACAGTGTACTCATTTAATCCTGGCAACCATCAGAGATAATGAAGGGCAGGAGAAAAGGCAAAATTATGTAATATCACGAGTGATTGAAGTGGGGAAGTAACAAGGCTGATTTCTCCATTTTAAGATTTATTTATGCATGGCTGTAGCCTCCTGTTTTTATGTCAACAAACCAGCTTGCATCAAACTGCCAGTTGAGGGACAAATAAAATATCTTTGACAGAAATAGAAATGCAAAAGTACAAAATAACAATTCACTAGAGAACACTGTGCATTTAAAAAAGACTAGCTTGACATTTTAGTAGGTGTGTGAACTCACTTTCTGGCTAGCTTCCGTGCTAGTAAAGAAGATCTCTTACCTGTTTCCTGAGTACGAAACCTTAGCTTAGCATCAGGAGAGGAAACAGGAAACAGTCGGCCAGGTTCTGTCAAATGTTAACAAAGTCATCCTGTCAGCACCTCTAAAGCTCACTGAAAAACACGTTATGTCTACTTTGTTTAGATGTGGTCAAAACCCGAAGTGTAAAAACAACTCAGCATTTTAAAGGTCTGGTCTATTTCTTGGCGCCGAGCCGTTGCCAGGCAACCGGCGGAGACTCCAGGAAGTCACTGGTGTCGGCCAAGAAATAGTCCGCAACACACAACACCCCGCAAAAAGGTGATTTTACCTTTCAGTTTTTGTTCAGATGAAACAGACAAGACACAAGGTGTTAGTTTGTGAGCTTCAGAGGTGCTGGTAGGATTTTGTAGTCATTTCACAATTCAGCTAACCGTCTGCTAGCTGGAGCCTTACATTTGAATACACTTTGTGAGTGGTATGAATCTTCTCATAACTCTGTTATTAATTGCACATTTGAAGTAGCCACAGAAATACCAAAGGGCCTAATATGACTGTGAGCTTGATGTTGACTAGACAAGGAGTCAGGGGTTAATCTTTTTGTTTACAAATAACCTGATGATAAAACTCTACTGTCTGATTATGTGTCATTAATGAATATGGATGAATGAAGAGAAGACATAAACAAACACAGTGATATTCATATTGGGTTTTAACTGGTTTTAATGAACCCTGATTACATCTTAATTACAAGTTTGGAAAAAAAAAACATGAAAGAAGTGGAGAAATTCAATGTTACATCATGGTATTAACTCTCATCTCTCCATCTGAGTGTTATGTAACTGCTCGGGGGAGACGAGGCGAAAGAAGAGAGACCGAAAGAGGGAGAAGATAGACCTTTACACAGTCAAACAATACGTATCTTTTCTTCTTTTAAAATGATACACCCCCCATCCCCCAAAAACAACGAGAAAAAATATACAAGAGCAAGAGAGAAAAAAGTAACATTATAAAATAAAAATTACAATACGTGACAAAAAAAAGAAAGATAAAATCACTCCCCCTCTGCCCCTAATAAAATCCTCCACCGCTTCCCTTTCCTCACAGTCCCGGATGTTATTTCTCAGTCAGCATCAAAATTAACATTACACATTTTAGTTATATTACATTTGTAAAAACTAAAGACAAGAAAAAGGTCTCCGGTTTTGGGGCATGAAGGTCGGAAACAGGGAATGGAGTTTGAGGGGAGAGGGTTCCACATCATCCAAAGTGATGTACACAACATAAAAAGCAACAGCTAACAGAGCCATGGAATAATAATAATGCCAGGAGGAGAGGTAAATAACCCAATGAGAACAATAACAACAACAATAATCAATAGCAATATCGACATCAGAAAAATAATCTGAGAAACCTTTACTCTTTAGATAAATGTAATCTTTGTGCTGTTTGTCTACCGTTCTCTGACTGTAGAGGCCTGAAACAGGATGAGAGAGAGCCTATGTTACAATCAGTCTTTTTACCCTGCAATGTCATGACTGAGTCTGATCACGCCACAGTTAGCAGGAAGTCAGATGACGCCTGAAACAGAGCGAGGAGGGACGAAACAGAAAGAAGAGAGAGAGAGAGAGTGCAGAGCAGGTAAGACTGATGCCTCAACTGATGCTGAGATATGACGAGTAGTAATAAGGCAGCTGTCAGTTCAATTACAGACACAGGACTTGGTGGGGGTGAGGGTGTAGGTGTGTGACGGTGTGTGTGTGCATGTTGTAACGTGGTCCAGTCCAGACATCGGGGGTCTGATGAGGAAATTCAATCAGCTCAGCTACACAGACCGCCTGGGGGCCATCTATCTCACAGTTTGCCGCTATAGATCCGTCATGTGGCTGGACAGGCCGCTGGTCAACACGGCTCATTTAGCCAATCGGACGCCTTGATGACCTGACCGTGAAACATAATCGCAAATCATTTGAGTTTGTGTGAATGCGCATAGTTTGAGGAGAGGGCCTGTCAGGTCAGGGCCTCACACGTCCGACTTTTCCAGGCTATCGTACAGTAATGATTAACCCCTTAACCCCCTCTCTCTCCCTTTCCCCAGTCCAGAGCTGATGTGAACTTTGGAGCAGTATGCTAACTGGCCAAAGAGAAAGGTCAGGATTACTACTTCACTAATAACCCATGAGCTAACGGAGTGCACCCACACACACAGAGGGCCTGTGGAGGGTGCCTGGGGCCAGGACGGCTCAGGTCGGGGAGATCCCCACTGAGCTGAGCTGGTCTGTACAGACAGGAAAGAGCAGAGTGCTGCGTGCTGAAAGGGCAAGCTACTGCAAATGGAGTGAACAGCAGAGTGAACCACACGTCTGAATCATTAGCAGTCTGTTCGAGTCCTGTTTCTTTTCCTTGCTGGTCTTGTTCTGGTAGACTGGCCAGTGCTGGTTTTCTCTGGCTTGTTTGTCTATGAAACAAACAGGGGAACAGAAAAACCCGCACCCCCACCCCTCTTCGTTGTGTCCACCCACCCTCCACACCATATTACCTGATGAGCGGCATGACATACCACTCAAAATAATCCACTTACAAAAAATCCTGAATCAATCATATCATTAAAATGCTATGGTTCCTTTAAAATCTCACTTTTTTAATCATTTCATTTAGAATATATAAAGATATAGTCTGTATGTGTGTTAATAGAGCTCAGTTTGCACTTTTATACATGCTATAAAAACAAGGCATAGAGAGGCTGTGTGCGTGTGTGTGTGTGTGTGTGTTTTGTTGAAGATGTTCCCTGCTCCATCAGGCTCTCACACTCTTGCAGTTAACAGGCCCGACTGTCTCACACACTCTCAGGGCCTGGCGATCATGTCGCGACAGGGAGAGCTGGAGGTCCAGGCAGAGAGAGGGAGCGTGTTTAAGAGCTAAAGGCAGTGCCGTGCATTTGTGTGTGTGTGTGTGTGTGCGTGCGTGTGTGTGTGCGTGTGTGTGTGTCGTTGCTGGTTTAGTTTAACACTATCTATGATTGTTAGAGGAGCTTTAGCTGGTGAACTAGGATTCTGTGCTGCTGGGACTTGAGAGAAACTATTTTCAGTATACAAGACTTGTTAGGTGAGGTGAGGAGGCTAGTTAACAGTTACAGGAACCCCCAAAATCCTTCCTCCCCCCTCGCTGCCTTCCCCTCGTGGTCCCCTCAGCAGTCCTTTGTCTACAATGAAGTACTTCTTCATTCTTCTCCTCTCCTCACATCTCCCTGGGGTTAAAATTATTTTTGTGAGTGCAGTCAGGGTCTTTCCGCAGGTGGTCCGCAAGAGAAAGAGGGGCAGGACAGGAGAGAGACAGAAAGAAGGATATACAAAAGCCAAAATCTCTGAGAGAACAGTGTGCCAGATTCAAAGTCTGTGTATGTCTAAATGTGAAAGTGTGTATAGTCTTGCGTTGCAGTGAACACTGTTGAGTGTTCATAAGCAATGCTTCCACTGTGAGTCCCCGTCACTGTTGGATGGGCCTGTTTTTGCTTGTGTGTGTTTGTGTGCATGATTCCAATAAACGTACAGCAATAGGCTTCCCTGAGTGGAGTGGGCAAGGTTTAAGAGTCATTCAGACAACACCCAGCAGCCCCACTCTTCAGTCTTGGAGACACACTTTCCTTCCGCTCCCCGATGATTTTTCAGTATCTGTCAAACTTTACAAGGGTTTCATGAGTTTAAGAATGATTACTCATGGCAGTCCTCTCCCATGTCTCTCCAGGGCTGTGGGTTTTAGATACAGGCACTTATCAAAGTCCCATCAGCTTATAGGAAAAGTAGCATAGGGAAGAGGGTGCACATCTTCTTCCTGGGTGTGTTGCTGAGCTGTTGCTGTGTGTGTCCCCTGAGGAACGTGCTGACTGCGTGCTGATTCTCCTGGCGGGACCTGAAGGTGGGAGCTGTGCTACTGGGGCAGGGCATCTGGAGCTTCACTGGCCAGGTGGGAGGTGAACTTGGAGCCAAGTTTCATGAGGGAGCCTCCCTAATTTCAGCCCCGTTGCAGTCACTGTGCCTGGGATGGCTGATCTGAGCGAGTCCCACCTCCCAAAGGGTGCATCCCAGAAGGGGCCTGATCCAGACAGAGGATCAGTGGAAGGGGGGGGGGGGGCAGCAGAACAAGAGTCAGGCTGTCTCTGAGGTGTTGGTTTTATATGTGTGTATGCTGGACTGTGCTCTCAGTTCACTGGAGGTTTCAGGAATCTAGTTTGTAAGTGAGGGAGAGGGATTACAGAGGAACCATTTACATACTCCTGTACCACCTCCAGTGCTACTAGAGCAGTAGTGTTTGAGCTGTGTCTCTCATCAGCAGTCTTTGTTCTCCAGAGACAGCTGTGCAGTGGCACGATGCAGCTCAGCGCTCACCCTCTGCTGTGAGGCCAACGGCGTGGCTAAAGAGCCCTCGTACACCAGTGGGGGAGGACTGTCCCCTTCTCCACTGCCTGTCCCGTCCTCCTCCATCTCCATCCGTCCATTACTTTGCCTCTCTCTTTCTCTCTCCTCCTCTGGTCGTACTTTCTTGTCGTCTGACTCCTCCTGTGAAGCCTCCATGCGCTGGTCTTCGCTCCAGCGCCTCTTGAAGCGCAGCTTGAGGGGGATGCACTTTGTCTGGGGAGGTACCACCAAGCCCGTCTGAGGTGGGGATGTGTTACTGTCCCCTGCTTCGGTGGGCTCACTCTTGAGGATGGGCAGCAGGCGATGCGTATTGGAGTGTGTGTGCTGCAAGGTAAAGAAGGGCATGAGGCCAGGCGGAGGCGGAGCAGGGGCTTTGAAGACGTCCTCGTCAAGGTCCTCATCCGGATGGGGTTGATGTTGGGGAGCAGCTGTGCCGTTAGCAAGGTGGTGGTGGTGGTGGTGGTGATGATGGTGGTGGGGATCAGAGGCTCTGGAGTGGCGATGGGAAAAGAGCTCAAACTCCTCATCTCTCTCATCTGGGTCTTCATCACTGATGTCAGTCACCTCCACGTCTTCCTCTGACTCAATATCAGAGATGGGCTCCACCTGGACAGTCGGATTGATGATGGGAACAGAGACAAAAAATGAACAAAGCAGGAAAATGGATAATGAAGGAACTTAATGACAATTAACTGGTATGACATTTTAATCCACACCATTTTAATAAAATATCATGTACAATGTGTCCATTTTAAGACTTTTGAAGATCTTGTTGCCTGATAGATCATAATGGGGGATAGTTGGTTCTATGTGCCTCACCTTTATCTTTGGAAGTCCTGCACTGTTTAGGGACTGCGTTGAGGAGGAGGCAGAGATGAGGCCTGAGCCACTTGCTGAGCTCAGGTCACTGCCGAACGACAGCGATGAACCCAGACCAGATGTAGACGACATGGACCCAGATCCTGAGCCAGAGGACATTGAGCTCTGCCTGGGTTTACTCTGGCTTTGACTCTCCCTCTGCTTCCTGCCCAGCGGTGGTGGCTGCAGCTTGAACTTGAAGGGAGACATGTGTGGAGGCTCCTCACCCAGGTGGAGGGGGTGATGTATGGGATGAGAATGGGGGTGAGGGTGGGCAGAGTGAGGTGGATGTGGGTGGTGGTGGGCGGAGTGAGCCAGAGGTGGATGGTGGTGCCGATCTCCTCCCCTCTCTCCTCCCCCTGCTGTCGCTGCTCGTTCTGCTCTCTCGCCTCTCTCTCCGGCCAGACCGGCCTTGTCAGCGGCGGGCCGGTGGGGCTGCGGGATGATGATGTTGGGGTACTGGAGGAAAGCTCTGGGGCTGAGGCCGTAATTGTACACTGACTGGGTGTGGGCCTGCAGGTAGCGCTTCATGTCCTCTGGGTTGAAGGAGAAATGGGAGCCTAACATGGGTGACAGGGTGGGTGAAGGAGTGTAGGGGAGGTGAGATGTTGGGGTCATGGAGAGTGCCGGGGACAGAGGAGGGGCTAGGAGGCCAGCCCCTCCTGGCCCAGGCAGAGGGGACACGGGGAAGGGCGACAGCGGCTCTGGGTGGATCCGGTGCCCTGTGGGGCCACGTGAGCCTGGGTGCCCAGCGGGGTTACCTGGTCCTCCATACATGCGGAACAGGGCTTCGTGAGACAGACGGGGATGGATGATACTTCGGTAACCTCCTCCTCCACCACCAGGTCCTCCTCCACCTCCACTCACACCTCTCTCTCCCCTCTCGTCTCCCGCTCCCGTGTTGCCCTCCTCAATCTCAGAGTTAACTGAGGTGCCATCGCTGCAATCGCTGACGGACCCACGTGCCATTCGTCGGGCTACAGAGCTGAACATGCCACCGGGGCTACGCAGGTCCTCATTTGGGGAGAGGACTTCTGAGGGTGTTGAAGGGGGGAAGCGGAAGTGAGTCCCTGCACTGGTGGGCACAGGAGGGGCACTCTGAGGAACACTGCTTCCTGGAGATGTCAAGGGAGGGACGGAGGAAGAAGGAGAAAAAAGAGGGGCAGAATAATGAGAAATAATATATACTGTTCTCCTGTATAATCCTATGTAATCATTCTATCCTACTGTGGGATTAGGGGATAACTGAACATGCACAGACATGCACACACACAGCGCCATACTGTCAAGGCTTACCAGTGGAGCCCATGTCGATGAAGGGGTAGTTGACCAAAACCAGTTTATTGAAGTTGAACTTATAGGTGAACCTCTTGCCTTTAGTCTTATGGAGAATCCTCTTGTTGTAGTAGTATCTAGAAAAGAGAATAAAGCAGGCACCATAAATAAAAATATTAAGAAATAGATACTCTGCGGACACCTTATGCACCAAATCAAAAATCAGAGCTAAATAACATTATCTTATTCAATGATTTTGATGTAAATCACCAAGGAATGTAAAGACTGGCCTAGCAGTAACACTGCAACATTTAATTTTAAAAGGTACAACTCATTTTAAAATATCATTTTGTTCCTGAAGTCATTGAGACTATGACAGATGCGCCTGCACACTCAAGCACACACTTTAATAATCATGAGTCTTTCATGTCACCCCCCTCCCTCTAATGACAGATATTACAGAGTGTTGTATGACATTTGCACAAAGCAGACCCAGTGAAGGGGAGGGGGGGCGGGAGGAAGAGGGGGGAGAAAGGGGATGAAAAACAGAGAAAACAGATAGATGAGAAGCAGTGGATGGACTGAGCTGTGGAGCAGCAGTGATGTGTGTGGAGAGATAAACAAACAATTAAGACAGCAGAGGTCAGTGAATGCAGCTTTAACTCTGCTGCCAAACGTGGATCGTAAATGGTTTGTAAGGGCACAAACGTGTGTGAATAGCTGTATGCATATTTGTAAGGTGTATGTGACCTGTGTTACTTTGTATGTGTGGTACTTTCACTAATCTATATTGAGCTAAAATAAGGTCAGGAATTAGTGTCTTTTAGGGTCTTTTAAGTTCAGATTTAGTGTCACACACACAACACATCCTGTTATTCATTTTCCTTGATGGACCCATCTCTTTATGTAACACCAAAGCAAAGCCACCAATAATTCACCCCATCTTTATCTGTTTATGTAATGGCCATTCTCTCTTTTTTTTCAAGCTTTCTCTCTCCCATGGCTCCTGCCTACAGTACAAGGCTCCATTTTTATTAACCTTTGTCCAGCTACAGCTCTTTATGTAACATCTCTTTGCCGTCTTCCCCAGATCCACATCCACTTTATGTAACCTCTACATCCCTGGCTGCCCGGCCTCACACACTGAGCGAGACATGGTGAAGGAAAGCGGAAGAGAAAAAGAGCAAGAAAGGAGCAAAGATGGTGTGTTTGTCCGTAAGGGAAGATAACAAGCTTGTGTGGCATGCTCACCAAAACTACTACCTACACTTTCAACACTACCCTTTGCTATAAAACACAAGATTTAAGCAGACTGCACATTTGCTCATCGTGTCTGCATGCCTACCTGCTTTTATAGCACTAGGCTCTGCTCTTTCTTCCTCCAGCGTGTGTCTGCTGGCACAAGTTAAGTGAAGTGTGCTGACAAAGATAAGGGCTTCAGGGTATGTAGGTAATGCTGACTTAATCAGAGCCCATTGACTGTCATTACACTGAATGGTAGTTATCCAGACGGCGGTATGTGTGTGTTCGTGTGTGTGTATGTGTGAGTGAGTGTCTGTTTGGTGGTGGGGAGGTGTCGCCCTTCACCCCCTCTTATTATGCTTATTACACAGACTGGTTGGGGCGTTTTTGCTCTGGGAACAGACTGTTGCTCTTTTTCACTTGTTCTCTTCAACCCTCCTCCTCTTCTCCCTTTATTCTACTGATACCTCTCTCTCTCTCTTTCTTTCTCTCATCAATTCACCCCCCACCCACCCACCCACCCCCCTTTTATCCCAGCTCTCTCTCCCTGCGCTCTCAACTCATCCCCTGAGGCGATGGGAGAGGGTGAGAGAAAGGGAGAGACAGAGAGAGACAGGACAGGCCTGCACTGTTGAAAACATTGTTTACGCCAGGCACAAAGCAGCATGTAATTTCTGCTCTAGGGGAGACACTCACAAGGGCCGGGAAGGAGGGGAGAGAAGCAGTTGGAAGAGAGGGGACGGACAGAGACAGGCAGGAAGTCGAGCAGAATTAAAACCACAACAGGACTGTGATCGAATTAGCTGATGCTAGAAAAGTCAACACGCTGTGCTAGGGCCCACATATGGGTCCAATATAAATATGGATTGCAAGGGTGGAAAACAAACAAATTAAAGTATCTAAAAGTAATTCATTTTGTGTATTTGTGTACATTTCATGACACATACTGCACATTCATTAGCTTCTGAAACACCACACTTATTAAAATAGGCGTAAATTAGTTGCAAGTTTATTATTAGGTAAACCAAAATAAAATTAGGGCAGTCTAATGGTGAACAGCCACTAGGAGCAAACAAATTATGCGACATCGCCCTCCCTAGTTCTTGCTTGTTGCTAGTGAGCAGCAAGCTAGTTGGCAAACACTGTGTAAATTACCCACAACATTTTCCTAAAGTTTACTCAACTTAATGCGAAGCTGTGCATTGTTTTTGTTCCATCTGTAATCTTGGAGACAAGAGACATACAAAAGAGGGATCCAGGAGACTAAAATAAAGATCCTGTCCTCCACATCTTTGTCCACAGCAGCTGAAGACTGAACTATCATCATTGCATCACTTTGTCAGTTTTTTGCAAATCACTCCAGGCTAGTCCAGGCCCCTTTTTTTGTATTTTGTTCTGTCCTGCTTGTATCCCAAATACAGAGAGCAGGGTGGTCATCACAATAAAAAAAAAAAGGCCTTGTAAATATTTAGTCGAGCCTCACTGATGTAAATGAGGCAGACAAAATGTTAGGAATGCCTTTCAGTGTAACGATATTCATCAACACCAGAGACAACAGCCTCCAAAATATATGATAATAAAAAAAAACACAATGTAAAAAACACTAAATTAAATCAGCACCTCTACAAGACAGTTTCAACAAGAACATAACATAATAACCTTCATGACGGTAGGATTTATTGCAGGCTGATGTACTCGATTACTAGTTACTATTAGTTTTAAATAGTGGACCTGATAAACTAGCAACGGAGTTGGCATAAACAAGGACAGGTCCCATAGGCCAATAATATCCCTGTCTGACCCCAGCTCACAGCAGCTGGAGTGTAGCCAACTAAAATCTTTCAGTGTTCTCACTGAATATCACCTGATAGAGTGCGTACTCTAAAGGCTGGGCAGCAGCCCACGTTTGAATCCAAACCAGGCCCTTTGCTGCATGTCATCCCTTATATCCCCTGCCCTTCCTGTCTCTCTCTGTCCCATGACATCCTATCAATTAGCCAAAAAATGTCAGAAAAATAATATTTGAAAAAAAAGAGCAAAGAATGCTGAAATGCATAGTTGGAAGCAGACAACAACTTTGCACAATCCTAGTTGTGGCAACTGAAGCTGTGTTTAGAGCAAATGGTCACCCATTCTTTCTCCGTGCCCCCTCCTCCTGCGCCGTCATACAGGCAGACAGTCTTTGAAGAGCATTTGAACTCACTTCAAAAGAGAAGAAAGAGATTCTTTGAGTGCCTGTGTTTAGCTGCCCACCGCACTCGCCTTACACACACACACACACACACACACACACACACACACCTCTCCCATATCCTGACTTTACAACTGCCATCTCATTCAGGCATTCTCAAACACATGAGTGCATGTGTGCCCACACACACCCCCAGCACGTATCATCCAGAAGATGTAGCTTTATCCCGCTCCCTGTTTAACCAAAAGACTAGATTGAACAGTCAATGCAAGTATGGATTTAGGCAAAGCCTTCAGGGAAACAGAGGAGAGGCTTTCTATCAGCTCAGTTGTTACTGTGTGTGATTCTAGGCCGGGGATTAAGGCTGCGATTACACAGACCTGCTGTGGTCCAAAACAATATGATCAAAGCAGAGAGACACACACACACACACTGGAGTGCAGGACCTCAACAGCAATGAATGAACAGTGACATTTCAAAAGGCATTTACAGGGAAATACAGCAGTATTATTATTTACTATTACATTATTTGACATTTTTATGCTGGTGTCAAAGGCCAACTATTACTTATTACAACTTTAAGTTCCAAGAGCTACTTATCTCTCTGTCAGTGAGGTTTCTCTGATATGATATTGTACTCAAGAAGCGTCCAATCAGGTTTTTTTTCCTCATTGGATGTATTTTTCCGAAGGCGTTGCCAAGTTCTGATATCTCAGAAATGACTTTATCAGTACTGTCAGAGCTGATGCCCGAAGCTACAAAAAGTATTGAAAGTAAGTAGTAGTGCTACATATGGAAAAGGGTAGCTGAATATGATTTTTTTTGGGTCCAACTGTGCTCTGTCTGTACGTTTTGTTCAGATTGAGAAGTATTAAGGACAAAAGACATGTCCGCTACCGACAATTTGTATTGCCCAATAATATGATATGTGTATAAGCTCACCAATCTATTTCAGTAGCACTCTACACAAACACACACACGCATGTCAACACTGAAAATGAAGTAAACCAACCCGCTCGTGTGTGCGTGGACAGGCTGTGCCTTGCCCATTGTTGGGCTGTAAATAGGCGCTGACTGTGACAGGAAGTTGGGATTACAATACTCCCCATGAGCCCCGTGTTTATTTTCTGCCTCTTTCGTCAGCATTGGCTGATACACACACAGCCAGATCCTTCTCTACACACATGGACACACATACACCAGCTGCTCAACCTCAGGTGTGTGTGTGTGTGCACAAGTTGCATACGTAAGAGTGCTTTGTGTGGAGGCCCAGTTTGACGAGTGTTTCCTGTCTCAAAAAGGAAATAAAGTGTGTTTGTGCAGGGGTGTGGGATGGGTTGGGGGTATGACATGAAAATATATCACATGTTCTGTGTGTGTACTTGTGAATGTGGAGGGCATATGTGTGTGTGTGTGTGTGTGTGTGTGTGTGTGTGTGTGAGAAGAGGAGGATCTGGTCAGGGTCCGATTAGACCGATCACATGCTCTGTGGGTGTGAATATGTACTCGAGCACACTCTGGTGTGTGTGCATTCCACCCTCATAGAAAATAAAGGCCTCATTCAGTCAGGGACAATGACATACACACAATGCTCATGTACGCTGAGCACATACATGCTGCAGAGAGACAATGGTAAGACAATGCGCAGAAGCATACGTTTAACACAAAGTCATACAGTGGTACTATCCCTGGGTGCTCCCTCTGCACTTTCTCCCTGGCCCTGGGTGTTTCCACACAATGTGCTGCTGCAGAGAGGCCTTCTGACCAGCAAACCGGCCCGGGCAGCGAGGTGAGTAACACTGTGCATATGCAGCAGTGTTTCCTGCAGCATGTTTTGTACATGTGGTCAGTGGGGTTACATCTAAATGCCCATCAGAACCAGTTTTAGTGCAACAGTTTGACAGTAGCTACTGTGTTTCATGGCTTTCCTTGGAAGCATGGTAGAGTGTAACAGTGGCATTACACCCTGATACTCAACCACAGTAGGGTATAAATAGGATATTAGATGCATGTTCTCATGTAGCTTTAGCATAGGATATAAAAAAAAAAAAAAAAAAACAGTTGACCATATTCTATTTATGTGCTTTTCTGTGGGCAACCTTCCAGCTGTGGTGGCCCATCACAGTTAAATGAATGTTAGAAATGAAGCAAACACTACAAATGTGTGCAAGCATGCATTCACGGCCAAGAGCCTGCGTACAATGGTGCATTTGTGTGTATGAATGTGCACATGTGCTGTGTTGTTAATCTTTGCCAGCTGTGCGTGGCAGTCCCCCTGACCTCTGACCACTGTGCTGGAGCCAATGCATGCTGCTGACTGCAGGTCTCAAGGAGCTGGGACCTCTTAGCCTGATTACACTCATTACGCCAGCACTCTGCAATGACTGATTGGCAACAGACTTCATTTCCCCTACTCTCCTTTGTGGATCTGTACAAGTCTCATTTATGAGCGTGAGACGGTGGCGCAGGGAATCAGTCGCAGGGGTGAGGGCATGGCCTTTTTATTAGTGCACAGATTTACATCCTCGTCCTACCAAATGATCCCTCATGATGAAAATTCAGCTGAGGGTTCAAGATTATGTCCTTCCTTTCATTTATTACGTCCACCAAAATGTCAGATTGCACTGACTTGCAACCTCTTTTTATGGATTTGATTCCACATGCCAGAACAACAAAGTCATTAATTAATTTAAAAAATAAGACAAAAAAAATTACAGCCTAACCTCAAGCATGTGCACTTGCACACATACATGCACACACTTGCACATATACACACACTCGCACAGTGTGAGTGTAATCCTCTCAACAGGAGTGGGAATTTCACAGCGGCCGTGGGAGCGGGGCACCAAGATGACGCATGGACTGAGGCTGTGTCCCCTCAACGGAAAGCCAACACATACGCACATGTCCGCACGCACACACAATGCAGTGGTCCTGATTAAGGGAATTTCCACCATGTGCATGGCAGACAGGAAAGAATAAGATCACTGAGGTAAAAATAATAATTACAAAGGCTAAGTGATAAAAAGAACACTTCAAAACAGGCGTTCCTTTTCAAGTATGTGAGCATGTGTGTGTGCGCCAATTGCCACATGCTGGCTGTGGTCTCCATTATTAGCAGACTCCAGGTTTTCTCCATATGAAGGGCACAAGGAGGCCTGCTCTCCTGTAGTTTGCTACATATGGGGACTGTAGCCCTGCACACGTGTGTTTGTGTGCCTCCTTTATAACTTCATTAATCTTTAGTGCCATTAATCCTCTCGCCACATTACTATTGATGTGTGTCTTGAGAGGCTTCATTTCCAGTGTCTCTTGCGGTGGGGGACTGAGGACAGCTCTGGTGTCAAATCAGGTGACTACATGGGGATGTGGGTGTGTGTGCATGTGTGTCTGTGTTGTTTTGTTGACCGTTCTTCTCACTCCAAGCCTGAAGTGACTCTGCTCAATTTATAGGCAGAGAGGGAGACGACCTGGCTGTGGGATGCTGGATGAGGACACAAGAGTGCCTCAGGGGAAAGTCCTCTGTAGAAAACTTGCTGATAATCAGCCTCTAAGGCCGGCCCATCAGAGGGCACTAAGACCCGCTATATATAAGCACTTAGTGCAGTTTAAGCTCCAAATCTGTTACAGCTCTAGAGGATGGACAAGCTATAAATACACAGTCTGACCACAATTACCAACATCCATATTCTTTTTCTCTTTAATTGAGGAAGTATGAATCCAGATACAAAGTCTGAATATGTGTGTGCATCCCAAATGTATCACATAGTACTCTGTGTTAATTTCCTCTGTCCTCATAGGACCCGATCTGTTACAGACGCTATCTTAATCTCACCAGTGAAAATGAGCATACATAAGCCCTCCCTAAATTAAGCAATTGAATGCATTTCGCTCTTTTAATGGCCTGTGTGGCTTTCTTTAACGTGTTTAGCCTAATCTTGGCCATGTTCGGCAGTAAACAACAAGCCGGGGGCATGCGAAACAGTGGATGGGATGCTGTGCTACTACATCTGGTTTCAGCTGGTGTCAAGAGTTCCCCTGGGATATGTGAAGTCTGTAACACTGAACTCCAATGTGCTGAGAGAGAGTTATTGCAGTAGACTCTGTATATCAGAAAACTGATTAAATGTGCCCTCTTTCTATAATCAAACTGTGACCTCATGTCTCATTGTAAAAGTGAAAAATCAGAGGCATCTGTTGTGTAGCTCAGATTTTGTTTATTCTTTGAGAAATTTTACCATTGCAATATCCAAACTATCTCACTGGTTTTGCCATGGCACTTGCCATTGACATGCTAGTCCATTTTCATTTCCGTCATACTGAGCAAACCCTACTGGGAGGTCCGCAAAGCAGATCTGACCAGAGAAAAACTCATCCAACCATCAGATAAAGTTTAAAATATGCCCCAGTATTCACAATAAGTGACTGATAAGCAGCATATTTTCATTTGATATTTATACTTGAACTTGAAGCTGTGGTTACTCAAAACTGTGCCAAATCACTGTTGTAACGTGCTAATGGGCTTGGCTGAGCTCTATAACTTTAACCAAAAGGTTAAAGGTGTAAAGGTGTGACCAGCCAAATGGGTCAGTGTTGTAACGCTACTTGACCAGGTCAACACAGGCCAGGGACTCTCTTGCAACAGTATTACAGACTTGGTTAAGTGCCATTAGTATGTAAGCAGGCCTGACTTATATGTCTGGGTGAAACAGAGCCAAAGAGAGTCGAGGCTGTTGGAGTGTATGGATTTGAATGCTTCCAGCAGGTCACTGGTGTAACTGGGATCAAGTGTCAAAAATGGTATTTCCAATTTGGATGACACAATGTTTCTTCACTATGAATGTGGCCTCAGGGGTGTCTGTGTGTTTAAAAGTCATAACCCAATTTACTAAACATTTGCACCAGTGCTATTTTATCTACACGTGTGAAACAACCTCTCTGATCGCTCAAGGTGTTCACACGTGGAAACCACATTGCCACTGAGAAGGAGATCACTTCACAGTGTATTTGGGCTCATGAAAGTATTTTTCAAGAGTGGCAGGTGATGGTTGGAACATGGACAGTAAAATGTCCTCGGCTTTAGCTCACTCTTCATCACAACTGTCCTCTAAAAAGATTGCCGTTGATACACCAATCCAGACAAATCACATCATTTCTTGCATCAAGCCACAGCAGAGCCCACGAGAAGTTAACTCATCACGCCTGAACCCCTGTGAGCCTCCTAAAGAAGCTGATTCATGAAGGTCTTTGAATCACTGAACCCTTAACCAGCCAGTGATTTGTAATTAATGTAACATACTTATTAATGAAACATACAACATTCTTATATAATAGTTCATTTTCAGTCAAATTGCTGCATGGAAATTTAAATTAGCTGCTTGGCTATTCTAAGGAGACAATAGTGTTTTGAGAAATTTGATTGCAAGGTCTCAGTAAATTAGTCATTCAACTGGAGCATTTTAGCATATGGTAAATGTTTATGTGAATAAGCCGCCCTGTAAGTTGCACAGATCCTAATCATTGTTGTGATTACTGTAGTGCGTCAAAATTAGGCTTTTTGGAAAATAGCTCATCTGGTGTATTTGCTGGTCCCCACAGAACAGGGGAAGATAACCAGAAATGAGTACACATTTCCACATACAGATGCACACTTTAACAGATTCAGTAAGCTTCTATCATACCTCAGTGCCCTGCTCAGCTTATCGTAGTTCATTTGGGGTTTACACTTCCTGGCCCCCCAAAGCCGGGCAACTTCATCTGGGTCCTTGATGACAAACTCGCCGTAGTCCCCCTGCCAGGCGATGACGTCATGATACTCTTCTTTCCTGAGCAGCTCCAGGATGAAGTGCCACAGCTGGATCTGCCTGGACCCGGGGCTCGACTCAGGCTTGTAAGCCCAGTCTGGGAAGGCGTAGCCTGTAATAGAGACATAAAGAGAGCAGAGGGTTAGTGTGGTTCACTGCAGCACAATGAAATACGGGGAATGATGATGTGGAGAGCGCATGCTGAAAATTAAACAAAAAAAGTATTTTTTTTGCTGACATGGCTAATAATATTGAACAAGTGGGTGACATACAACTCAAATGAGTTTAAAACAAGGCAAAAGAAAAGTCTAAGATATGATTACATTTAGGAGTCAGCAGTAGTAGCCGTTTCAGGTGAGTGGAGTCTGTTATATGAGAGACAAGGGGATTATAGGCCCAGCCAAGTATACATCACATACAACAGAGCAGCTTAGTCAAGCACAGAGTGGAGTGTCCTCATAGCGTTTTTTCTTTCACTCTTCAGTGGATCTTTGAACAATGTTTGTGGGTGATTCTCAAACAATTTCTCTTTAGTTGGACAGTTTGACACAGTGGAGAGTAAGAGGAAGGCCAGGAAAAGCAAAGAGAAGAGAGGAGCGAGAGAGTAAGGCAATGGATCTCACAAACAATGGCGTGACAAGACAACATGCAACATGCTTCAACCTGCTGAATCCTACGATGCCGCTATGAACTTGAATTATCTAGATTCTTAACAAGTGTACAATAGTCTAAGACTGCATCCACATTACATTAATTATTCGTGTGTCTTAGAATAGGAAACGAAAAATATGTAAATGAGAACAACTATACCATAAATTCGGCGAATGCAGGGAGACTGCACAAGGTGTACCTGGCTGACACTGAGCTGTGTGTGTGGCCTGGTCACTGGTGGGGCCTGGTGGGGCAGCAAAGCTAAGGGAGCAACTGTCAGTCCAAGTTCTTCTGTGATCATTGTTGATATGGCCAATAATACAGCACAGCTGTTGTCATAATCCTGTATTCATGCTGATTTTGTGAGACCACATTGCAGCCAAGAAATGTTTTTTGCTGAATGAAAAGAGGGTGTAGAAGGAGATTTGGCCATTTGTATGCTGTTCAGGTGTTTCACTGCAGACAGCCGTCTCCACTAAGACCACATAGAGATGAACAAACTTTGTCATCGTCAAATTTAGTCGATGACATGCAGACTAAGGCTTCAATGTAAACCACAAGCATCTACTGTCATTAGGTCACCATCTCACCACATCAACTCTTCACAGGAAACGCACACTGCAACTACAATACAGAGAGTTGTAGTATTAGTGGGCTTCGTGGAACAGTTTGGCCCATGAAAAACCTTTCCACCTCTCCTCCACCTCTTTCCTCTCACATAGTCATTCTTTCCTGTGAACGGAGGAAAACAACATGGCCAGTCATCTCTCCTGTCTATTCCTCCATCTCTCTCCACCCGCTGCTCGAAGGAAACGCAGCATAAGAGACACAGAACCAGACTGTGGGCGTGGGTATATGACTGTTTGTATGAGCATGTGTGTGCCCAAATGTACAAGTTTGAAGGAGTTTATGTGCCAGTGCGTGTGTTTGAAAATGTTTGTGCAAGTCTCCCACCAACATTCTGTTGCCTGGGTGGTCAAGAAAACTTGACACGACCGAGCGAAACAGACTATTACAGTGTAATATTGAGCCAGATATAGCCTGGACTGGATTTTATTTTACCAACAATCACCCTCATAGCACTGACAAACACACAGGTGAGGAGGTGCAGTTACCAAAGAAACAGCATCCATCCTGATAAAGTGTCACGACATTTAATGCCTATCATCCCACTGATGTTATTCTATAATGTTTGGTGCCAATGTCGAGCATCACATTACACTGAATAACCAGAAAAAATGAGTTGGATGTCTGATGTAATGCAATACAACACAATAGCCTTTCAATAAATGCTACTGTACAGTTTTTGTTATACCTACTTCTATATTTGTGTGTATGTTGACTCATTCTATACTAGAACTAAACTTAAAGCTGAGGTGGTGTATAATTAAACCATATCTAATGGATTAGTGTTTCTTTTCAGTTTTGTTCATCTGTATGATATGTATGGAAAAGGTTTATTAAAAATAGTAAAACAAACCTTAATGAACAATAAAAACAACACCCTCAAAAATAACCACAGAGTTACATTGACACCCCTCGGTCATATCTATTGTCTATTGTCACAGGGCTGTTTTATAAGGGACAGGTTTGTACTTGTCTATTTCTGTGGTTTATTTTATTATTATTTCCTACTTTGGGTGGACATGGGAGACATACAATGCTAGCATGAAGCCAGTGTTTGTAATGTGTTCAGCAGTACTGCATGCAAATGGCAACAGAGTAAATGAGACAGGCTGGGCTGAAGGTTGGGAAACAAATCATCATCATCAGATTATAGATGTGCAGGCCTGTCGATGGATTTGCTGGATGACAGCCTGAGGCGGAGATAGATAGCCCTGATAATCTCTGCTGCACTAGCCTGTTCTGACCATTTAGTCGCTGTTGCATAACACTAAATGTTGATAGCACATCAGCCAGACATCTATGAATCTGTACATAAGTGTTGCTACTTGAGCCTTTCATCATCACCAGTTAACTACTTTACAAGTGCTTTTTATGCCAAGATATTATGTTTTTATGTAAGAGAACCATCAGAGGCAGGCGCTAAAAATAGGCTGAAATGAAAGTTATCTTCCTATGTGTCTTCTTACTCATCAAACGTAGGCTACTAGCCAATGCTCGTTGGCTTGGTGGTTTTCCTCCACTCCCAGTGATGTATTTGTGAGGCATGGTCAATGAATCACTTAGTCGTCCCACCTACTCAGGAGTCATTTTGTGATATTCAAAATAAATCTTTTTGAATATCAAACAATGTACAAGATACCTACACATTTTCCATCTCCAGATTCCAGACTGGACTTCATCAGTGTTAACTATTAAGCAGATAGTAGGTGGCAGATGAGACAGTCAACACTCTTAACAAGTTTAGCCACGTTGTTAAGACTACAGATTATTGTTCTTTATTATAACAAACATCACCACGTGTGAAATGATCATGGGTGTAAAAACTGCATAACCTGTGCCTGCTGTCTGCGATATCTCAGACTTTCCAGACTTGCTTATGTAGGCAGAAGTTAGCATACAGATGAAACAATTCTCTCTCCGTCATTTTATTTCCTTCTTCTCTCCCCACCCTCCTCCTCCTCTTTCACTTTCAAACACCTAGCACTCAATTGTGGTATAGTCAACCCCAGAGTGAACCAGAGTCACGGAGGAACACACTGGGGGCAATCATAAACCCACTGCTGTGGCCGAGCGTGCTCCTCCAACAATAACACATAATCGCCCACACACACACTCTCCTACTGCAGAAGACAACACATACTTTCCTGACGTAGGAAACTGATGGTGACTGTGTCGAGGAAAGTGATGTGTGTGAAGTCAAGAGTTGGCCGGTCAAATCCCCAATCTAGCTGAGATGAATAAATGAGTAGTGCTAACCACTGACCCTGTGGTGCTGCTGTTAAACTGGAAACCGCTCCACTAAAGCCGCTCTGTGGCCACAAGTGGAGGGCTGTTTGCAATTGGGAGTTTTTACCGGTGTCTAATTGTCTGCATGTAAAGCAGGAGTTGCTAAAAAATGAGCAAGCAAAGCTCATCAAGCAGAGACAGATAAATAGAGAAGATAAATATTAAAAGAAAAGGAAAACAGTAGCACAGCTTTTAAGCAACTATGCCAGAGTTTGGGCATGTGCAAATGTGCGAAAGTGACTTTGTGTCTGTGTCTGTCAAGATACACCTTTAATGATCTTTTTGACTTTGGCATGGACCACAGAGGTCACTATACAAACACACACATCATATTTCAGGTCCTTGAGTGTAATGGATCCCACGTAAATACTTGGAGGAGTGGAACTGCGTGTGGATAAAGACGAGAGGACATTCTCTACCTAAAATGCCACATGATCAACTGTCATCAGCAACAGCGTATATCAAAGCGACCAGGAAGATGAACAGAGGTACGAGTGCGGTGCACAGGTGTGTATGTGTGCTGTACATACATGTCAGGGTGTCGGGTACATAGTATAATCAGTTTACCTGTCAAAACCTTTACATCAAAGAGCCCACGTGATATGTGCAATGTACTGTTGCATAGTGTGTGTGAGTGTGTGTGAGAGAGAGATGGTGGGGATTATGTTTAGAGGAATTCTAAGAGCAAGAACAGGTGTCTTTGTCCTTCTATCCACCCAGAGTCCAACCCAGGCCGACAGCGGATCAGCTATCACACACACGCACGCACACACACACACACACACACACACACACACACACACACACACACACACTGATCTGTTTCATCAGCCTTGTAAACCCGATAGGAGAATTTCAGCTGGGAATTTTTGGAATCTGTGTGTGTGTGTGTGTGTGTGTGTGTGTGTGTGTATGATCTGTGTAAAGTTGTGCGTCAGGATGAAGAAGACAGAGAGGGAGACGAGCAGCGAGAAAAGAGCCTGCAGAGCACGACCTAACCCCCTCCACCACACTTAACCTCTCTGACCTCGACTCTCCCTCTCTTTGGCTCCTTTCCTCCCTCACCCCCCTCCCTCCCAGGGGAGACACCAGATAGCCATTACAGCATGCATTCGCAGGCCTCACACTCTCACACACACAAACACACACACACGCGCACATATACATAGACAGACTCGGCATCAATAATGTAGAGACTAGTGTGGAGGGCTGACGATAGGGGTGCGCCTAATCTCTGCTCTGGGACACTAGAGAGTGCAAGTGCGTCAAGAGGTGAGTGTGTGTGTGTGTGTGTGTGTGTGTGTGTGTGTGTGTGTGTGTGTGTGTGTGTTGTGAGTTGGGACAAGTGAGGGGCAGGTGGTAGAAAGTGATGCAAAGGGGACGCAGAGGAGGAGGATGAAGTTAGGGGAAAACGGGGGGTTGGAGTGAGAGAGAAGAAGGCAAGACAAGATGGGGTGAGCACTAGAACAGAGAAAAGAAAGGAGAGAAAGGAGACGGGGGAGGGAGATCAGGGAAACAAAAGTGGGAAGAGAGAGAAAGAGAGACAATGACAAGAGTGGGAGAGGAGAGTGGGGGTGGATGGAGGGAAGGAGGGGGGCAAGGGAGGGATGAGATCATAGCTCGTCTGGTAGTCTGTTGTCATCCAGATCAGATTGCTTATCCCCCCTCCTCCTTCCCTCCATCCTCTCCTCCTCCTCCTCCTTCTCCTCCTCCTCTCTAGGAGTGCGGATGCCTCTTTTCCTCCGTGTGATCTTGGTGGCAGGCCCCTAACGGACTTATAACACTGCTGCTATTCCAGCTATGTGCGCCGCTCACCAGTCCAACAATGACCTCCACTCTCTCTCACACACACACACACACACACACACACACACACACCACAAGAGCAGAGGGGGGCTGAGGAGATGAAAGCAACTGACTGTGAAAAGATTGAAAGAGAAAGGAAAGAAAGAGAAAGAGAAAATGACAACGGAGCTGAGAAGATGAAGAGACCTGGTGAGTGTTCAGGCTGATTAAAGGGCAACTTCTTGGTCAACCTCAATAGATAATGTTGCCCTAAAATAGTCTGTGTGTGCCAGCTGCATTTTGACACAGTTACACACAGCTTCTTGTCCTATTTCTTAAAGTTCGTAATTCACCTGCATCCTTCATGTTTGCCATGTCCGTCTCGTATTGTCTCAAAAGCCCCCAGACAACACTCCTTGTGAAAACCATAAACAACACTTGAAAACATTTTAGAGGGACTGACAGACCATTATTAGTCAAATAAGTTTTTACAAGCAAAAGGCGAAATATTCTCCAGTTCTGCTCTGCTTCTTATGAAATGATTTGCTTTGCTGCTTTTCTTTGACATAAATGACAGTTTAAGACGGAGTTTTTGACCATTAGCAGCGCTGTGGAGCAAGAGGACGTACAGGTGTGCAGTGACATAATCATCCCTGCTGCCAGTTTCATACTGTTCAACCTCAAAAGTTGGTAATGCACCAAACACATTTAGTGACACAAAGAAGAAGAAGACCACTCGGAAACAAACATGGATGTCAACAATGGAGGTTTAAAAAAGTTTTAAAGAATTAGTTTTGCAAATATTTTATGAGGAAGGAAATTCAACACATCCTCGAGACCTTGAGGATACACTGAATGCATTTTGGTGAGAAAAAGTGTGTACAAGGAAACTCAAAAGGGAAACTTTCACTGAACGACTTTGGGTTTTGGACTGTTGCTTTTGGATAAAACAAGGGAACTTGGAAATAATGATGCACATTTTTCACAATATTCTGACATTATGTAGACAAAATGCTTGATTAATTAATTGAGAAAATAATCTGTGAATTAATCGGTGATTAAAATAACTGTTGCAGCTCTAAAACATTTGACATCTACACAGCCACACATGAATGACTCAAGTGCCAAGGAGGGCGAGAGCTGATGGGAAGCAGGCAGGGACAAGCGGGCAGTCGCACAAACTAGTAGAGTGAGAAAAGAGATGAGGAGGAGAGATTCCCAGAGCTGCGAGTCCTACTCAGCAGCAAATCAACTGACAGGTCCGTGCCAAACTAACAGTGGAGTTGCAGACTCAGTGTTTTTATACAGGGCCAGGGCCTCTGAACAGCCATTAGCGGCAGTTGGCTAGCACCGTACTACTTAAAACCAACTCAGCTTTAGCGTGGATGTGGGAAACGACCAGTGCAAGTGTGTGTGGGTGAGGGGGGTGAGGTCACTGTGGGCCCTGAGAGTCTGTAAAAGCACTAAAAATTGAGAGACAGTCAGCATTTGCCTATAGCGCATTCATTCACAAGTATACACGGCCTTGTCTTTGTCACAGCTGCTTGGATAAGTGAAACTGCCTGAAGCATCGAGCTTAGGGAACAGAGAAGACAGAAACACAAGACCAGGAGGTGGAGGGGAGGGATGGAGGGATAATGAAAGACTTGGAGGGTGAGACAGAGAAAGTAAGAGTGAAAGGAGGCAGAGAAAAAGGAGGGTGGGCTCCGGAGGAGGAGGAGGAGGAGGAGGAGGAGGAGGAGGAAGAGAAGGGTAATCAGAGCCCGTACGCCTGAATCCCAAAGTGTCTGGACTCTTCCCACCAAGACCATTAAAAATTCATTATGCCAATACTTGAGGAAGACTAGAGAGTGAGACAGAGAGAGAGAGAGAAAGACAGGGAGACAAGAGGGTGACAGAGAGAGGAAAGCATTGGGGATATGAGAAACATGTTAATGGAAAAACTGAATAATTTCTTGGGGAACTTTTAACTCAAAATTAATTTAACCAAAATGTTACTTAAATTTTGAAGTATGCGCTCCTGGAAGAAAATATCCAAAATTATTTTTGTACTTTTGGGGTATTTTGAGATGATCATAAACTGCAATGTAAAAATGACACAATGAGCTGAAGGCATGACAATTTAATTCAATTAAAACATTTATTCTCTGGTCTATACAATGCCCATCGAAATTACCCCAGAACTAAAGGTGATGTCTTCAAATTGCTTGTTTTTCCTGACCAACAGCCAAAAACCCCAAAATGTTCAGTAAGAAAACAGCAAACACTGACACTTGACAGGCCTCAGCTCTAACTATAAGCATCAGTCTTTAGTTTGATTATTATCAATTTGTGCCATGACCTCACTGACCAAAAAACAGGATTTTCTGACTTAACTGCAAAACAGAGAAAAACATTTCTGGGTGTTTCTTAGCAGCTCATGTCTATTCAAGAAGGAAAGGTGGATTCAGATGTTTAAAGCCGCCACCAGTGGAAATGTCTCGTAGAGATGCAGATGAGTGTTGGGCTTAGTTTCCATTTTAATGTCACACTATTTTACTTTCTGCAGAACTTGAGTTAGATAGTGACAAATAAGTAGGAAAGTTGTTTGATGAAATTACACAGGCTTATGGGCTTGTGATCGTTGTGGTTTTATTGGAACATGAGTAGATTTTATGGGTTTGGAAACGATCTTATAGAGAAATGTGGGTTGCTGTAAATAATCCAGTTGGAGACTTATTTCCCTTGGAGGAACAGTTCATGTTGGAGGTCCTTGATGAGCCAAGAACGTTCATGCCCCCCGCCTCACCTGAGTGCCGGGGGGGTTAAACACACATCACAGACAAAAACATGTAAGCCTTGCAGGCTGCTCAACTATTCTTAGAGGTCACCACAGTCTACACTTTCTATAGGCTAACTGCCATATAGCTGCACAAGAGAGAGAGAGAGAGAGAGAGAGAGAGAGAAGAGAGAGAAGAGAGTGCTATGTGGCCTTGGACGGGCCAAAAATAGCGGCACACACACTTGGACACACTGGGGTTATTGTTCGACAGTGGGAGAGCAGGAGAGAGTGAGAGAACACACAACATGGATAAAGGGAAGAGGGAAAGTACAGAAGCGCTCAAGGAGGAAGAGGAGACGGCGACGAGGGAACAAGTGGGGCTGAGAATGAGAAGTTTGTGACGTAAGGTCAACGTTTTTGTCTCCCTGCCTCTCTCGGCTTGCTGCTGTATTGCGCGTCTCCCAGTGAATAGACGGACGTCTTTTCCAGGAAATTGTAGGGGAGGAGCAAGAAGGGGGGGGGGCACACGTCTATAGGGATCTTCACTTCCAGAACAAGATCCTCTCCTGCAGCCCTGCACATCTATGCCCGACTGCTAGACTGCAAACGGCTGCTAGACTGCAAACGGCTGCTAGACTGCAAACGGTTTGTTAATCACAACATGGTTCTGACATCTACTAGTTGAGGAAGGGCTTTGAAGTGTGTGGAACAGTGTGTGTTTCAGGGGTTGACTTTGAAAGCAGAAACTCTAAGCCTGCACGTGGTTTATCAACTGACTAAGCACTTTAGTAAAAAATTTATTGATAAAAGGTTATCCTTTTAGGGATATACCGGCCGTGTCTCATTTTGTAGCCAATAAATGACAAATTGCTTTACACTACTGTTGAGAGTCAACTATTTTTTCAAAGCAAATTTTTACATCAATTCCTAATTTACCACATTTATTTCAGTACATGATGAAAATCCAGTGTTATCAATAGTTATGTTAACATTTGGTGACGTGAGCTCTCTGTCAAAGTTACATCAGCAAAGGAACTAAAATGTGCAGAACCACCAGGATGTATAAAGATTGAAAACAAAAGGAAAACATGTTTAACTGATTAACCGCAAGGTAAAACTCAGAATATTTGATCACCTGAGAGGGATTGTCTGGTTTCCAAAGAAGCCGAGCGCATTAGGAAGAGCTTGACTTTAGGCTGTGACTGGTCTAGTATCTAACCACATGAGACAACTACACGTGCTATGCAGCCAACATGCGCGCGCACACACACACACACACACACAACGTACATCACACAACATCTTCACCTGGGAGCTCCAAGAAAAGACACAAACACACACACGCAAACACACCTATCCAGCTTTTTCACACGGGAACTGGAAGACTAAAAGAGCAAAAGTCACTGGCAGTCACAGATGCACGTAGGACGAGCACCATGTGAACAAAAACACTGAGCGCTGGCCACGCACACACATAAAACCCTGAGGCACTGCACCTGATGCGCACTCAGGTGGGCTGGAGGACTGGACTTCACTCGGTGTAATCACACTCATAAACAAGCCTGGTGGGACAGTGTGTGTTTGTGTGTGTGCGTGTTCCCCAGAGTGTGTTAAGAACAGCAGAATAATATTGTGTCAGTGAGAGGAGAGTCCTGTTGCTCTCAGGGCGCTGTTAGGTATATTTACTCTCACCAAAGTGACGCACTGCTCCCAGGACATTAACCTCTCTCCTTAGACACACACACACACACACACACACACACACACAGACACAGTAACTACATGCTGGAGCTGCACAGGACAGCGTGCAAAGGACCAAAAGTTAAAAGTTTAGAAGATAATTTTATTATCAGACTATTAACTACGATAGCTGACCCAGATTTAACACTGTGATACCCCAAACATGCCAATGACCGCCTCATAATAGTTAAATTGTTGTTGAGTAATTTTCTTTTTATTAAATAACCGTGGTATCACATACCACTGAGTTGTTGTATCAGCTTGTCAAAGATACATTTGCATGATGCTTGAAATCTCTGTGAAGCACAATGTACATTTAATGATTAGCAGGCAAATTCTTCTGATGATCATGAATGACTTTCACCTAAAATCTAAAAAGTAAAAATGATAAGGGAAGTGGAATTTGTGGAATCTTCCCATGATAGGTTAAAAAATTTCCTTCAAAGTTACTTTTAGGGGAAAGCTGTCAAGACCTAGCACGACCATGTTACAGGCCACAGGCGCCACTCTTCTCTTTCAATCTGCTGCCCCACCTCACAGGCTGGTGTTAATGTACTTCTCCAGCCAACAGCTTGGCAGAGAGGTGCCAGGCTGACACTTCACCTTTGGTTCAACAGCACACTGCTGCCTGTAAGAGTGCGTTTGACTGTGTGTGTGTGTGTGTGTGTGTAGGAGCACATAGGGCCGGCGATATAGACATTAACTCAATATGTACATACAGTAAAATTTTAAACCAGCAAATGTCAAGCTCATCTTTTAGTGCTGATACAATTAGTCCTTCAAGTAGTAAGTCAATTATCTGAATATTAATTAATTTTGATACTAGTTTTGGTCAATATTCAGGTAAAAATGACAAATATATACTAGTTCCAGCTTTTCAAATTTAAGGATTTGATATATACATGACAGTAAATTAAATACATTTATATAAATTATATTTACAGTTTTCAAGAGTTGAAGATGTCAATTTAAGGAATCATATGGGCACAATTCACTGTTTTATGACAAACATGTCATTGATAAATGATGATAAATCAATATTATAAATAATTGTTAGCTGCAGCCCTATTATCTCCCACTGAGTCACAGTTTTCAATAAAATATGGTTAATGTAGACTTGAGAACTGTTAACCTATAACAGGAGACTCTGTCCAGCCTCTGAGCAGGAGTAGCAGAGATAGTGTGACCATGGGGCAGTGGGTGTGTGTGTGTGTGTGTGTGTGTGTGTGTGTGTCACTGGACTGTCACTGTGTGTTTGTACAGTCAATGGGTCAAAGGGTGACTTCGGCATACAGGAGTAGATTAGATGTGGCATGATCGAACCATATCTGTCAGTGTGTGTGTGTGTGTGTGTGTGTGTGTGTGTGTGTGTGTGTGTGTGTGTGTCTGAGAGATAGGTGTCACTTTTGAGAGATGGCTTCCTGGAATGTGCCACTAGAGCGGGACAGGATGTTAGCAACTGTTATGCACCACAACAACAGATCTGTTTCCTGTGTGTGTCCATGCATGTCATTTCTGATACACAACAAAATCAGGCTCGAATCAAAACCAACTCATGGAATACAGAGACACGTGCTGAGAGAGGGTTTAAATTAGCTTAACATAGTCTTATCGCAAATAACAACTGTATCTACTCAGAGATTATTGCTTTCAATATTAAACAATGTGAAAATTATTATCCAAATTATCAAAAGAATGAAAAAGAGTATGTAGTTGGAGCATGTGCAACCAAAATGTCCAAACATAAATGACAGTGACAGGCACAGAGCTCTGACCTGCTGAAAAGATACACAGAACCAGAAAAACAAGTCCAGAATAACAGCTACAGACTAAAACACCCTGTGTGTGTATATTTATGTGTGTGAGTGTGTGTCAGTGCTGACTCAGTGCGTGAATGTGTTTGTAATTCAGCCTTCACAACGCAAACTCTCCTCCATTCTCCTGCCTCTCTCTCTCTCTCTCACACTGTCTCCTAGCAACCAGACACTTAAGGCCTAAAAATAACCCCCCAGAAACGAACAGAACAAAAAAATAAAGCATAAACTGCAATTAATCCTTTCAAGCCTGGAACACGGACTCAAATAGAGCAGGTATTAGAAAGGGAAGAGCAGGGCAGGAGCATGCGAGCAAGAGATGGAGACACACTGAGAGAAAGGAGTGGGAGGCTGAATCTGCCAGCAACAGGTAGTCGTCAGGAGACAGAGTTCTGCGCTACCTGACAGTGTGCATAATATGTGTGTGTGTGTGTGTGTGTGTGTGTGTGTGTATGAGCGTGTGCGTGCCTACTAGCCTTGGCTAGGAACAAGACAGAACTTTTCCACCCTCTCCAAAAGCAGGGGCTGCTCAAGGCAAACAAGGCTGCAGTCTAAACCAATGGCAAGCACTTTTATTGTGATTTTTCCCCCCTCCTCTTCCTGCAACATTACGAAATAAACAATGTTATGAAACAAAGTAAGAGACAACTGAGTCATGAACACGTACGCACACAGAGGCCTGATGTCTAGCGTCTGAAGCCGACACATTCCAGAGCAGATTAACATACGAGATGTGTGATGGCAAGTGAGAGAAATAGCAGCCAGACACCTGATCTTTACACCAGACGTCTATCAGTTCAGGAGGAGTTGTTCTTTTGAAATCGGATCAGGGATCCGCTACGTGGGCAAAAACACATCACAATATTTGTCTAGACTACCAACATGTATCTGATGGTTTCTGGGTTTTTCACTAGAAAACACATACGTGTCTTCAAGTCCTTTCTTGAGGTAAAACTACTATTAGAGCTCAGATTTTCAAACCAATTAGCAGAAAACAAAAAGTTAGAGACATTTAAATGTCAGTCTCTAGAGTAGACATCCAATTATGACCCACACTTTGTGTCAACACTAGGGCTGTTACAAGCATCTATTTTCATGATACATTTTTTTAAATTAATTTGTCTGGACGGTAAGATGTCAGGAAATAGTGACAAATGTCAAGCACAAGGTTGTGTCTTCAAATTTGTTTAAATAACAATTCAAAACCCCAAAATCAAACAATGAAAACAGACATAGGGACAGCTACATCTGCCTGAAATTAACAGTTTCAATCAGTGAACTTAATGGTCCTATCAGACTGGGCCTAATAATTGGTGGATTACACTAATTTATACCATGATCTGGGTAAATCATCCTCCAATGTACGTCTGACAGTTCAGTGGGGTATTACCCCTTACATTTCATGGTGAATATGGCATTATTTCACTGAGGCAGATTCCTTTGGCCCTACTGTTCTGTCTGGATGTTCTGTCTGATGGACCAATCTCTTATGCATGTGGAGGCTTTTAAAGTGATCTCTGAAGGACATCATATGCTCGGATATAAAAAGGTAGTGAGCTCGCTAGGGGCAAATGGTGGACAAGGTCTCTGATAAAGCAGTCCCTTCTGAAGGCTCGGTATGTTTTAAAGTTTAGTAGCTGGCCACTTTCAATGTCCTGAGACAAAAAGCTCTGGCTTGGATTCGAACGCAAACAATGAGACAGAATTGTGTCTACAATGTCTTTTCAGGTGACAGGCAATGGCAACTACGCAAAAACTTCAAGCCATTCAAGTATTCAGTGAGCACGGCAAGCATATTTTCTCACATTTCCATAAACGGCTTTACTATAATCAAGGACCTTGCACATGGCTTCAGTATTCATCCTCTTGATTCAGTCTTTTTTTTTTTTACTTTTTAAATTATTCATTTTATTTGTAACGGACCATCCATCCATCCATTATCTATATTGCTTACCGCGAGGGGGAGCCAATCCTTGCTGACCTGTAAGGGATACTAAATATTAAGCATAGGGAATATCAGGGAATATTCAGGGAATATCAAACATAAATGTTACCATTTGATGCATTGTACCAGAGATAGCCTAAGGCTAATTTTCATCTGCAGCGCCCTGGCAGGTCATGATTAAACATCCACGCAGCAACAGAAGTAAACAGTGACAGAACGGCACTAAACAAACAGGATGAAACACAGTAATACATCGCGCACGCGCACACACACACACACACACCACGAGCATGTTAGATGAATTAAAAGCAATGATATTTGTATACCAAGCAAAATGAACAAAGCAGAGTCAGTGGTTACAGAGTTGAGTAGCTTTTAACTGATTTTTCATTTTGACTTTAAAGTTACGGATAAAAGTAGAACTCTTGCCTGTGTGGTGAGTGCTCCACTGAGCTGCGGCTTTCACAGAGAAAGCTGGCTGCCCAAAGGCAGTACGACGAAAGGATACAGAACAATCTTTTATAGATGATATTCTTGTGGATTTTACAGAGTTTTTCAAACAAAAGTAAACAAAGGCACACAATGGAGGAGAGGCCAAACCATTTACAATTTTATAGACATAGGGCATCATTATGCAGCTTTGTTGACCTAACTGTTGACCTATGCAATACTCGTTATGAATTGGTTGTTTAGATAAAGCTGCTGGTAAGAAAATTGCTGTCAATCTACTGACCCACCACTTGCCCAGTGCATGCTCAGGTAGTGTAGTGTGTATATGCTAAAGACATCACTTCTAATTTCCTATTATTCTACATTTATATAAACCCATGGAAATGTTTATCATGCTCTGATTGGATGGTTCCGGCGTGGGGGCATACTTATATTTACAAAGACACTCCTGGGTTACTACTGCCATCTGTATGTAAACTCATTTAATAAAGAAGGTTACATGATGCATGATAACATAATTGTTATTGGTGTTCTGCCTCTAAAAATGCATTTTTATATCTGATTGATCAAAGCAGTTCATCAATTTCAATGACATATTTGTCCATGGCTTCTGAATAAATGCAGAAATGCATCTACGGATGTATCTATTTAGGCTGAAATGTATGGTACACATCTGCTTTCTTTTTGTCATTTTGTTCTCAAGTCCATTAATAGCTGGCAAAGTATCTCACTGAATCAGTGCAGCTCCTGATGATGATGATGATGATGTACTAATGGACCTCATACACTCTTGTTAACTCCTGAGACAGCTTGCTACATGCTTAATGCTGCTGTCAAGGCATGTCCCTAATATTCTCATTTTATTATTCTACTACCTGCCTATACTACATGGCACTGATACATTGATGATGGGTGCGGCAGCTGTAGTTTTCTGGAGATGTGAACTGCAATTCCTATATATTTTCCAATTTTGTTTTAAAAATATAGGATCCACAAAATGACAAAAAAGAGAAAAGAGCTAACTGTGGCTTGAATGTCATTTCCTGCCAGTTCCAGTTTTGCCTTTACTAGAGCATTCAGTATCTAGCTAACTTTCACTACAATAAATGACTATCTAAAGCTAAGTTTAGCCCAAATTATTCCCTGTTACTCTGCTTAGCTGCCCATTCATTTGATTTACATGTTAATTGTTAGAGCTACTTTTGAAATCACGAGGACATAAGTCACAGAATAAAAACATCTTCAGACTCACCTTCAAAAACTCAAAAGCTCAAATGGGAGGCCTGTGGATGTACTGTGTACTGTGTGTGTGTGTGTGTGTATCTTGTTATGAGCTGCGTGCTGTTGTTCAGACCAGAGATGAGAGTGAAGTAGGTGACTGGCCCTGGGGAATCATGTTTTTCTCTGGTACTGCTCTGGTGCTGCTAACTGTGCTGAGGATGGCTTGCATTCACAAGGCATTCACAGTGAGTCGTACGGTACAAACACACTCACACACAGAGTTACCTACAGTGTTTTATGAAGGCAAAGCTGCAAAGGTTTTCTGCAAAACAAAAATGCACACTGACTGTGCTTGTATATGGAAAACTTGTACCACATACACATACACACTCCCTTGTAGACTATGTGATCATCAGGGGAGAGATAAACCTTACTTAAGGATGAAGCAGAGGGCTAGGGGCCTGGTATTCTAAACGGGCCCTTGGGTGATGAGTGAACAGGGGACATCGGCAGCTTGCCAACCAACACTGTTGTCCTTAACACCTTCCTGCTGCTTGGGGAAGAGCAGTTTTGGAGCTGTGTACAACATGCAGCTTCCAATAGTGCTAACAGAGGGGTAATTACTAAAAATGAAGGCTAAAAAGTTTCACTGCAGCATTGTATGATGATGATGCTGAGAGAAACAGACTGAAGCTATTGGATCGGCTTTGATGTTTACAACAGAAAATCATGTTTTTACCTGATAGAATTTATCAAAAGATTATCGCTGTCGCCGCAACACAGTTTATTAACAAATTTAAACTTCACAAACCTGTGCTGAATGTAATAAATGGCAATAGTCAAGAATAGTGCAACAAAGGAGAACACTGACAAACAATCACCAACTTTGATTACCGCTGCTGCTCCTTAATGCATTAAATTTATTTCCCAGTGGCCCACACACCCGCAACAATACTGAACACAGCGTATTGCATAGCAATGCATGCACATTCAAAGTATCAGGCGGCGGTAGACGTTGTGCTCTCAGTGGTTCCTGTGCGTCAGCAACGTGTGTAAATAGCACCAAAAATACACACTACTTTGCTAAGTCCCATCAACCTATTCCGTCCACTTTCTTTTCTATTTCTTCATCAATCCCCCTTCCCAGCCCACTCACCCCTCCCATTTGTGCGTCCAACCCTGTGCGCTTTCCTGCCATTCTTCTTTCTCAGCTAATTTTAGATGAAGGAAAAAGCTCTGTCCACATCTGCTAGTCATTCTTTAAGAGGTTTGTGTGTGTGTGTGTGTGTGTGTGTGTGTGTGTGTGTGTATGTGTGTGTGTGTGTGTGTGTGTTCGGGATATTGAGAGGAGAGAGAAAGGAAACTGGGAAAAGGTCAAAGGGAGAGAGAAGAAGAAAGGAGAAGCAGTGGAGTGAGTGCTGAAAAGGAAATAAAAGGAAAGGTATAAAACAGTGAGGATAAAGACAGGGTCAGCGTCACAACCAGAACAAATGTTCATCATGATTAAAATGCAATCATTTAGATTTAGAGAGTTTCCTCTGCATTTACTTGGCAGTGGTGAACCGCAAGAGCAACAAACTGCCATCGCAAGTAAGGAGAATGCGAAATAAACTAAACATTATAATTTAGCTCAATTTGCCCTAAAAAGCACAGGCAAATGTTACGGCAGAGTGCTTGGAAGCAGTGCTCTCTTTAATGATCATAAATCATCCAAATGGGAATAATTTGTAGTCTCAAAAAGAAAGAGAGAGAATGCACAACCAATGGTTTTGACATGCTGGCCACAGGAGAGGACACAACTCAGTGTGATGGACACAAAATAACTCCTTTGCAGGATGATTATAGTACGTAACATACTCCTTTCTTCCTGAGTTTTTAATGCTGCTTTAAAGGCTTAATCCACACAAAATGAAACTGAAACTTACCTCACCTGATACAGTTACCTCATTACCACTGACTACTTGCTTGCCATGAAAGCTTGGTTCTTAGCCTCTGTAACATTTTCACAGCACATAAAACCTGCAAGCATGGTGTTTACAGTGGTGAGTCACTGGAATGGCAACAACGTGTGCTGGCTGATTCACTAAATTCAACATTCACAATGCTGTCATGTTGAACACAGATTGCAAAAATTTCAGATTTATGTCTGCAGAAGTCCACTGTAAAAAAAACATCGCCCCAGCAAAGACTCTCATTGTCTTGACTAGTGTGGGGCGACATGGTTGTCTTGCACAGAGCCATAGACAAACATACACACACGGCATCCTGGCAATCACCACCGTGCGTCAGAGTGGGCTGTGAGGGGGGACACAGAGGGCAGAGCACAGCGTGTTTACGTGTGTGTGTTTATCTCGTCGTAAACAGGGACAAGAGACACATGCCGTGTCACCGCCTGTCACCACTTTCTCTCATTCCCCTGCTGTTCTCACCCTTCACTCCGTTTCTCCTGTTTTCCATCAAGCCCTGTCCCTGTGCCCTTGCCCTTGTCTTGCGCCCCTTCGCCTCCTCGCTGCCTCGCTCTCCTCCTCTAACCCTAACCCCACTCAGGCAGCTTGTTAAGCATGTCTCCTAAAGCTGATTAAGTAGTGTTGATCGGCCTTACGTAACAACGTAGCATTCACCTCGCACAGACGTCGCTGCCAGCCAGCCAGCCAGCATATTGTCTTTGTGCCTCTGTGAATGTGTATGTGAGAGATTGAGAGAAATCAGAGAGGGAACATTTGCCTCAATGAACATTGCTCTGCATGGAGCATTTGCAGTTGCACCAAACATACACATACACATAAGCGTCTGTGTATGTATTACAGTAACACTATGTCTTCTTGGATTGGAGCCAAGTTAGCGCATGGCCTCATTGACATGAACACATTTGGCCACAATGGTGGAATGTGTACATCACCATGGTCTCCCCAGGTGTGTGTGTGTGTGTGTGTGTGTGTGTGTGTGTGTGTGTATGTGTATGTGTATGTGTATGTGTATGTGTATGTGTGTGTATGTGTATGTGTATGTGTATGTGTGTGTGCTCTGCGCTGCTGCTGCAGGCTGTGTAGATAATCACTGCTTATCCCCCTGTTAGCATGGGGCTGCCAAGAGAGACCATGTACCTACAACACTGCAGCAGGAGGTGGGACACACACGCCAGCACACATACACACACACAGACTTGACATGACAGACTGAAGGCATAAATGATGAAAACCAGCTTTACAACCACAAGCTCACACACACACACACATACGCTTTAACGCCGTGTTGGTGGTGCCTGTAAACAAAGCCCCGTTCCAGATCTCATTAATTGGTAGAGTGATTGAGTTAACGAGGCAATGCGCACAGGCAGGTTAGAAAGGTCGGCCCAGCTCCTCTTCTTTCCTCTCCTGGTTCGCTCTTGCATACTGCCTCGTGGGAAAGATTAGAATCCTCAGCTGGAGCAAATAAAGCTGGACATTATGCAAGAGCCCGGGAGAGGGAGGAAGAGAGACAGAGAGAGAAAGGCCGATGATGATGTAACTTGAGAGAAGAGCAAAACACAGAAATTAAGGGCAAGAGAGAGAGAGAGAGAAGAGAGGTGTGTGACGGGAGGACTTGAAGCAGCTGACCTTACAACATGACGCTTACAACCATCGCTGCCTGCTGTACGCACCTTACTGTGCTTTATGGTGCCAGCCACACATTTGAACAATGCTAGCCGATCCGCTCTACTAGGCAATGAGCTCAACAATAAACACACAGCTGCCCTGGACTGACAGAGACCATTCCTCTGCACTCTCTCGCATCCCTGCCAACTGACTAATTTAAGGTCAATTTCTGTGTTGTATTTAGTTTCATTATGGCATCCCTGAGTGACATCAGTGAGATTGTGGACAATGTGGTTGTGACTGCCCAGCTAGACGCAGAAAGGCTGGCTGGAGTAGGAACTCCACATACTTTTTGAACAAGACTAAAAAAGCTGATCAGTCATGATCTGACCAAATTCAAAATGTACTTTTCTTGATTTTTATTTTGCTGTTTACAGATACAAGGGACAGACAGATGTAGGCAAAATTGTGAGATACCAGCTTGTACTGTTTAAACAAGTTTATTTGATTATTACTAAACTTCCAAAACACAATCGGGGAAATTTTTTTGCCTTTATTCAACAGCCCAAGGTAGACGAGAACAGCAAGGGCTGAAAGAGTGTAAGGCAAAAGGATCTGGGCTGGACAAGAACCTGGGATTATAAAGTTACATGTTCACCTTAAACCACGATTCACCCCTAACAAAATGTCCTACAACCCTCACAAAATGTGATAAAAACATTTACATTATTCAACAACACAAGGTTAAGGATTACACAAAATCGTCTTCCTTTCCTTCTCCTACGTTACCTACTTATCTTACTACTGCTGCTGACTGGAGAACTGACTCTACTATACTAATGCTAACTATATCTAAGTGTGCTACAGCACTATGTTTATCTTATCTATTTATTATACAGAATGCTACATGCTGTTATTTGTGATGTTCTCCTCCCACAAAAGAGCTGGTTTTTAGGTGTTGCTGTTGGCAAATCGTGCATATCAGAAAAAAAACACAAATAACAGGTGTCAGGAGAGACAGAGAAAAAGACAAGAGGGAAGTAAGTTGAAAAAGAGAGAAATGAAGGAGCGACGGGGAAGGAAGTAAGTTCACAGAGAAAAAACACTGACTGGCAGAGAGAAAGAGAGAGAGAGAGAGAGAGAGAGAGAGAGCAATGAACTTTCCCCCCTCCGTCAGTACACTGCTTGGATGGTGTTATGTAAGAGCTGAGTGTACACACACCAATTACCTCCGCTTGGTGGAACTCCTAACATGAGACGCTACCTCACCGTGTGCATGTGGGTTGGTACGTGGGTACATGTGTGTGTACATACAATGGCGATACTTCTCACATTACATTCCACGCACAAAGACACAAATACACACGTATACAAAGAGCATGCATTCAAACTTTTGTCCCGGGTGTTGATTCAAAAGGGCTCAGATCATCCATCCAAGGTGTAAGGTGGCACGGGGGTTCCCCATCAAGCAACAGCTGCACTGGATAACAGTTACATCTCCACAATAACAGTTTGATCACACACACACATACACACACACACACACACACCTACCTACAAAAGATACTTCAATTATTGTACACCAGCAATGGTGTGACCTGTGGATATTTTCTTGAAATTTTAAGTTTAAATTTCTGCCACCTCAAGCAATCATCAGGCAAAGAAATGTGGGCATGGAGCTTCTTTCAGCAGTACGAGTGTACACTCTTGATAGTCTGACTGTAACCTGATAATACAATTTTACCTCACAGTGGACAGGCCACTCGTAAACTGAATGCATGATGGCAGCAAAAACGTGTGACTTGCCCAACCCTATATTACACAAAGAAACAAGTTTACACATTCACATCACTGACATCAATGAGTCACACATACACACACACACACACACACACTAACAGATCCCACGTTCCCACACACACCTCTGCACTCTGCCTCCTCGCAAAACTAACCTAAGGGAGAGAGTGTACCTTTGCACGGAACCCAGCTAATACTTGGGCCAGACGAACACAATAACCCTTCTAACACAACACCCACACACAAACAGTGAGGATACAAGCTGGGGGCCAGCTGGAGAGAAAGCAGTGTGCGTGAGTGTGTGTGTGATGTTAGATTCATGTGTGTGAGAGACTACAAAGACCCTAGTGTATATTAGTGTGTGTATGAGCAAAAATAAATAAATACTAAAAAATATAATTACATGAATTCTAATTAATTTTTTGCAAACTTGCTGAAGCCTGCAGCCAAGAACATAATATTTTGATTGACATCTCTTAGCAGGCAAAAGACGCTGCTCTTAGGACTTGTTTCCAAGGTAACATGTATACAAAGTATTATTATTATTTATCACAGATGCACATGCTGGAAGTTAAAAACCAGACAAGCCATGATACAGAAAATGTGCCAGTGAAATCTGATGATCTACATCCACAATTCATCCTAGATTCCTTGTTCAAGATTTAAGTTGACTTCCCTTGTAAGGTGTGTTTTTAGTACTGTCATTAATGTAACGTGACCTGTAGCCATTGAAGTCTCAACACCCTCATCATTATCTTTTTATCAGTAGTAAGTGTAACAGCTTGCTTGAATTTCCATTGCACTCGGTATAAGAGCCTTCATGTCCCTCACTTATTATTATTATTTATTCATTTATTTAGACCCTTTATTTAAATTTTAGAGTGTTATAACTTACTTAGTTTGTATTGTTATAGTTTGTTATAGTCTACTAGATTGTATTCAGTGATAGGGGTACCTGCAGAGTAAGAATTTAATTGTACAGTGTAACTGTCTGGTTTTCTGTGCATATGGCAATAAATATCCTGAATCTTGAAAACTTAATAGACTCTTACCAACTCCTAAAACCAAGTACCCTTTTTCCATTTTCTCTTCCTCCATCATACTTCTGGTTGTCCCTATTTAGCTCGTCATCTTTCCCTCCTGCCCTTTGTGCTTTGTAAATCCCTCTGCTGTTCTCAGTCCATTCTTCCCTTCTTTCCTTTTCCCTCTCACCCTGTGACTGGTCAGGAGATCTAGCTCACTGTTCTCCTCATCAAAAGCTTTAATCCCCTAAAACAACAATCACCGTGTGTGTGTGTGTGTGTGTGTGTGTGTGTGTGTGTGTACAGTAGGCCTATATATGTGTGTGTGTGTGCACCCACCCGCGTGCAACTGCCTGGTTGTTACGTAATTTCACTGGGCCACATCTGATGCTAAAAATGGACATGGATAAAACTATTGTGACCGAGGGCAGGGCTACTGTACAGAGGCACTGGCTCACACACAGCACACATGTACACACAGACAGTGGGGGCTGTGCAAGCTGCTTAACCTTGATGTCATAAAGCAGGGACGCAAATTTGTACAGAATAAATTTTTTTCCTCAATAAAATTCTTTAAACATGGATTACCTTTGCAGCATAATGCAAGTAAATTCAGTATTTTGACAAATAAAAATGTGCGTAAATTATTATATTAATAATAAAGTAATAAAATAAAGTGATCACTCAAAATCACTGCTCCTGCTCCCTCAGTGGTTATTCCACAAACAGCCAAACAAAATTCAAAAAACAAAAAGAATAACAAATTCTGAGAAACAAAACCAAGATGAGACTAAACATGCAGAACATTTAAAATAAGCCCTGACTCATTTTGTATCAAGAAAGATGCTGCAGCCTTAAAATGCCTATATCAAGTAGAAAAATAAAATGGACTGCCTCAGTTCTAACTTCAGACCTGATCCTTAATGGCTGATTTAAGAAAATTATCTGCGTATATGTGTGGTCAGGGGAGAGTCACAGGCACAGTCTGCACAGTGCAGTGTGTTACTTCACGTTAATAAACATTTGGTGGCTCTGTTTTGCAAAGGATAGTGTTGTAAAGGAGGGCTGGTTAAAGGAAAAAGCAACCAGATGAACTGTTTAGATGAAAAGATGAAGAGATGCAGACTGCAGGCGCTCACCAAAAAGTTACTGTCTTTGACAAAATGGTACACTTCTCCGCCATGAATAATTTCACACCAGTTATGTAAATGACTGTAAAATGAAATTTAAAATTGACCATCTAATGACAGGTATGAGTCAAAACAACCCGATGTCAAGTCCAGGACTGGGATGACCAAATAAAAGCAGCACACGAGCCCAGCTCGCATCGACAAACTCCCTCAAAAGTATGTGATGAGATGAGTGCAGCTCATTGTGTGTGTGTGTGTGTGTGAGAGTGAGTGAGGACATGCTATATGATGTGCAGCACTGATGGCCAGTCATAAAAGTTTAATCACTCTGCTTTCCTATAAATACCTTTCCAATGATCCAATGCATTATTCAGTTTCTCCCAGGCCAGTACACACAGATACACAAGCAGAGGAATACATAGACGCACACCTGGAGAGCGACAAAAAAGACAGAGCCCTGGGGGAAGGAAGTCTTATGAACATTTAAGAGGACGATGGCCAGTGGGCAAAAATAGAGTCAGATGTTTGTCCTGCTGTGAGTGCAATCCACTGCACTTTATTCTGCCCATGGCCACACATCTTGGAAGGAGTCCTTGGCTCTGTGTGTGTGTGTGAGTATGGACATATGCTCAAACTGCTTCATGCACTGAGGCCAACTTACACAACACCAGCTTGTGGTCTAGTCTGTCTTTTGGCTCATATTCTGAGTTTTCAGGTCGACTTTGAGAAGTTACCACCAGCCACCTCCTACTGCTGATGCACTTCGACAGTGACTGACAGGTTTCCATACGATTTGAGCCATGTTAGCAGACAACTGTGCCGTATCTGGGCACTGAGTCATGCTGGCTGGTAAATCAGGGTGTCCAGTGAAACAAAGAGAGACAGGGTAAGGTGACATGAAGCAGGAGAGAGGGAGAGAGAGAGGAGGAAAGAGGAGGAGGGAGAGAGGAGGAGGAGGCTAATGGAAGAGGAGCTGCCACTGGGGTATTAGTGCATGGATTGGTGACACAGAAATGATAGTGAGAGGGAAGAGAGGATGGTGGGATGGGAGGGTCAATCGATGCTTAAAAAGGTTTCACTCCCCTACTGGGACATGTGCATCTTTGTGTGCTCAAACACACAACAGTCTGCTCCCAATGAAAGCACTATCTCTCTCTCTCTGTCTACACACACTTCATAGAACAGCTCCATCTAGCTCAAAAGTCAGAGGTCTGGCTGAGGAGCATCGTCCAGCAACAGGCCCGTGATTCCAGCAGGAGCTAGATTAGCAATCACTTGGTCTAGCTTAAGCTGAGACAGGCTGGGTTTGTGTTTCTAAATCTAAAGTATAAAAGGCTGTGCTTACGTGTAGATTGTGCAGAAGGATCAAATTAGATCAGGCAGTCGAAGCTGATAAAAGGCAGAGGATGTCGTCTTTCCACTTATCGCTTTTTACTCACACACACTCACAGTTTGCTACCGCTTACCCTACAGGACACAGTGCCATTTGGCTAGCAATTACGTGACGTCTGTATGTACACACCTGGACACAGTCCAGCTGTTAAGGAACAGTGCATGCCTGTGCTCAGAGGAAGAAAGAGCTTCCATTAAGGTGGTGTTCGCTAAAATTCAAAGCGTATGAGTTCACAATTCCTAAAGGTGGAATCAGTCTTTTTATTGGCAACAGCAACTTTTTTGTGCCATTCCCGTCTAAAGCCCTGCCTTTCAAATGCACATAACTTTCTCACTCACATACATAAGCTGTGATGAGATGGCTCAAAGTTCAAATGAGCTCTGACGTGCAGAAGAGAACAGGTCTGAACAAGGTAAAGACCGCGAGACAGGCACAGCCAGCACGGTGAAAGACGGACAGGCAGAGGAAGAGGAAAGACTGGTTGAAAAGAAAACCAAACGTGATCTTGCATTCCTTACATGGGGTGCAGGGAAGGAGTGAGTGAGAGAGAGAGAGAGAGAGAGAGAGAGAGAGAGAGAGAAGGGGGGGGGGGGGGGGGTAAAGAGGGAGGAATGGGGGATGGGAGAGAGGCAGAGGAGAGAAAGTTTAACTTGGCGCCAGACGGCATTTCAATACCCGACAGCCAACCACACAGACACCCTCACAAAATATCGACGCTATGCAAGTGGCACAGAAATCCTTTTGGTGACTTCCCATCGTCCGAAATTAGATTAGATATTTGCCCTCCACCCCCGCTCCCTGGGTCCAGCACAGAGGCAGATTCCCAGATAAAAATAGCCGGGGGAACTATTCAAACACTGCTGCCTTTCTGCAGGGAGTGTCTGCTGACTGCACTGGACTTGTGGGGTTAGAGAGGGGTTAGGAGCTCCACTCACCACCTCGCTGAATCAGAGGGCCTGGGACAGCAGGACAGCCCAATCTCTATCACACTTACAGACACACTAACACTAATGAAGTTCAAACAATTATGCACAAGTTCTAATTTAAATTTTTTTTTTACAATTAACAAGGATAAAATATGACATATTTTCAGTCAAAAGATAAATTGCTAATATTGTACCAAATTGCCAATATTGTTAATGATGGATTTTTATACACCGTTCAGCATGCAGCTCAAGTCCAGACAAACATTGACAGTCTGATTGTCTGATTTAAATTTTAAAAAGCACACACAAGACTTAAAGAATGCACAGAGGCCATATAAAAGTGCGAACAGTTGCCAGTTCAGTTTAATTCACAGTACTACACATCCTGATTCTGATCCTGTCTGGAATGTACATTAGCAGCCATACTGCATGCTGATCCCTACTGTAAAGATGCCCTCAGCATGACCAGTATTATTGAGGTTAATCTAAGAAGATTAGGAGTATACATTACATTGGCAAAAACTGCCACCATTGGGTGCAGCAGCATCAGTAGAGGATTACGAGAAACCAGTCTGTGTGTATGTGTGCATGCACATGCAACAGGCCAAGCCAGGTGGTTGTGGTGTGGTTTAGAGGTGGTGCAATAGGAAGAGGGTGAAGGAAGAGTGAGCTTCATGACTGAGTGACTGAAATGCTGTCATGGTTTCGACAGCTTACACTCCGATTATACTCCAACCAGCAGAGAGGTGACACGCCGGGCACTAACCTAAAGGAGAGGTCATTGTGCTGTGAGGATCCAAAATAAAACCTCTCATCTGGAAGGATCAGAGGAATAGAGTTACCTGATCTTCGTGTGTGTGTGTGTGTGTGTGTGTCATCAGACTCAGATCAGTTTCAATGGCGCCGCCGCCACCAAGAAGCTGTTATACATACGCCCATAAGCACTGGCATACACACTTTCTTCACAAGTAATACCTTTACACAACTGCCTACCTAGAAAACCCACTCACCTTCATACACACACTTGATATTCTTTTACAATAACATGCCATTCTGCGCCTCACTCTGACTCACCTCTACAACAATGCAGCGCCGTAAACTCCCCATATTACATTACAATACACATGCATGCGCAAACACAAACAGCTGCTGAACAGTGCAGGTCAATCTATGCACACCAACACACCCTGCTGCATTCTCAACATGAATTTTGATACTCATTTGAAAAGAGACCCTCAGTATGTATGTGTGTGTGTGTGTGTGTGTGTGTGTGTGTGTGTGTGTGTGTGTGTGTGTGTGTGTGTGTGTGTGTGTGTGTGTGTGTGTGTGTGTGTGTGTGGTATCAGCACATTTTGAGACGGCTTGCTTTAATCAAAAATGGCACTTCTCATCTCTTAAAACAACAGGCATTATTTTGAGTGCATTCTTCAACCATTTTTATTCATATCATTCTTGTGAGGTATTCAAAGTATGTCTGTATGTGAATGTGTGCATGCAAGTCACTGAGTGAGTGTGTTTAGCAAAGGCTTGTGGAGATAGTAACTGTTGTGTTTTCTCCTCATGTGTAATGCAACACAGCCGGCAACTATTAACCTTCTAAGCAGGAATGTGGGAGGTCCAAGAATTCCAATAAAATGCAGCAGTGTGTTGAAGTGTGTGTGATCTGCGTATGTGTACTCACACATATGTTCATCACTGTGTTACAGTTATCCATCAACTAGTCCATCCCGTCCAGACGTGCTCACCCACCCCATTACCATCACTGACCAATAACCAATACGGTCGATGTGGGGTCATGCTGTGGCTACAACCAATAGCATCACAGTAAAACTAGGCTCGACTCACAACGCAGACATACACACATGGCCTGAGGACACATTAAGTTCTGCTGCTGTGTTATCAGCGCAAAAGTGAATTTTAAATGGAGGTCTTTAGTGTCACACCTCACAACTATGCGGCTGATCAAACTGGTCTGATGGTCTGATAATCTATATGAGTCGATGGCCAGATCGGAGGTTAATGTGTGGGTCTCTAGGATGGGGAGGGGGGTTTGAACAGGGCGCCAACAGTGGACAGCGGTCAGAAGCACCCTGGCCATCAAGGGTAATGCTGCCTTGTTGGCTGTGGTCTCCCTGGTCAAGGGCGGCACAGGACTAATGGTGGGGAGGTCCATTAGTGTCGACTGGCTGGGCACATTGTTCCCTTTGGTCACATTCCTGGCTAAATACAGACATTTCCACGACTGAAGGCCCCCTCTACCATAAGTCATTTGTCAACTTAGCGTCACAGGCAACCATATCAGAACTTTTATCAAGAACTGTTGTGACAAGGAAAAGTGGGCCACGCTGCCTCTGCATTGGGGCTGCTCACTCTGTCTGCTGTAAAATCAATCCCAAAAATACTGAGCGTAAAATCAATTACATTTTTACAACTTAAAACGCTACATTAAAATAAATATCCTGTTATCACAGATATCTGTTATAAGATTTTTAGCCCACAGTTTCATGATCAAAGATTTTTTTTGGCTTCATAGCTTAATATGTTCACATCAGCAGTCAAACTCGATTTTTTGGCAACTAACAGAATTTGCCAGCTTTTTCAGATGGAAGATAACCAGTTTTGTTATGGAACATCGTCTGTTTAAGGCCTAAAGCATGTTGGCTGAGCCTGATCACAGCAGGGCTGTCCCATAAACCAGGCTGTAAAACTGTATTGGGATAATGGAAGGTAGTGCTTTTGCTGTGGTCAGCACTGCGAGGGAGTTTTCACAGATAAGGCTAATCACTGCGCTTATCATCACAGTGGTTGTGAGTTGAGATTGAAAAGCATATGCTCACAATTGCACACGTAAACCCACAAAGGGAAAAGGTGAAATGTTCCCTCTCAATTCCTAACTCACAAGGTACTCTTTTGTCTCCTGGCCTGCCACATTATAAGGCAGGACTGTGTGTGTCTAGAGTAAATGGTAAAATGGCTGCAGCAAGCAGCACAAAACAATCATCATTAAACTACGCAGTTGAATGACTGATGAAAAAGGGGCTGGGATGTCCACATTTACCCTGCTCTTACACACACACACTCATGCGTTTCACACGCATGCAGAAGTGCAGTCTCTTCACTTGTCAAAAGCACCACCAAACTATGAGCTACTCCGCACCATTATCAGTACAATGAGAGGTCCCTGGCCCCACAAGTCCACGCACAATCAGCCCCAAGGCCTGCCCCACTCCCACCATTGTCCCACACTCCACAACACACACACACACATAATGGCCACTCTAGAGCCGGGGGTCCCACTATGCAATTCCATCACACAAAGACACACACCAGTCCTTATCCCGTCAGAGAGAAAAGAGAATGACAGAGGTGGCAGGAGAAAAAATGCAATCCTTTGTGAGGGATGGAGGAATACGAGTAAAACGCAAATTGCAAAGTGTGTGTGGCAGGGGTGTAGATAACATATTAGGGAGGGAGAGATATACAATAGTTAAGTTATTATTGTGAGTATGTCCTTATCACCAGGATTTAATCAATCATTAGCACGGCCTTTGAGGTACATAGAAAGGTGGATACATTAGATACTACATAACACCAACTCCCTGTCTGCTGACTAATGCAACCTGTAGAATATGCTGCCTCCAACCAATTCCCTAAGCTACATCAAACACTAACAAAAAAACAGGTAAACGGCAGTGATTAGATACAGACACAAATGAAATCGGATGCAACACCACAAAACCAACACTGATCTACCAGCAGCAACAGACGGAGCCATAGCCCCGCCATTTCCTGCCTCATCACATCAACTCTCTATCTCAGCAGAAATCCTATCATCTATTGAGCCTAATGAAGTGACTGTGGAAAACAGGAGTGCAAGGGGAAGTGTCCGATGATAGAGAGAAAGGAGGTAAGCTCCATAGAAGCAGCAGCTTACCGTATGGGACATAATCCTAGGAAACATCCCAGGAAGGGATGATTACATTTTTTATCCTACACTGTCATATCCTTCCACATTCAAGAAGTGTTTTCACTCTGAATGATGGGATCAACACAGGTTAAGGGTTAAAACTTGTGTCCTGATTGCAAACACAACAACAGCAGGAGATCAGCCAGATCAGGACGGCACCACAGACACAGATTAACCAGTTCAATCATTTGACTATTTAAAAATGCTGTTATAAAATCAGATTTGTTGTTAGATAATGCCTCTGAGGCAGGGTTGCTATGTTTAGCAGCAAGTGCTGAAAGGATTAATCAATTAGTGAATCAACAGAGAATTCATCAAATTTAGTTTTGATTGCTGACAAGAAACTTCACGAAAGTTGTAGCTTCGCAAGGCAGGAAGCTGGCTTTCCAGTTTTGAATAATTTCAGTTGAAAGGAATTAAATGTCAGCAGATTATTGATAACTGATTAAACATTTTCTTCCAGATTCTCAAATGTGAAAATTAGCTCTTTTTTTAATCTTATATTACAGTACACATATACTGAATATCTTTGAGTCTGGGAAAAATGAAGGAAAGGAAATTGTGAAGGGCATTCTTCACCACTTCCTGAATTTTATAGACCAAATGATTAGCCATATCAAGAAAGTACTCAGAAATTGTTTGTTGCAGCGGGTTTGGTCAGTCAAACTGAGCAAGCAGTGTTGAGACTTCACTCTGAGCTTAACATCTTGAAATCAAGAATGAAAATAGTAGTTAGAGGCTGAACTGTAAATACGACCAGCAGGACACACTTTACATCAACCAGGCCATAGCAGGACCAGTTAATGTTCTTTACCTCTACTGAACAGATGAAAAACACAAACACACACACCAATTCCATACATCAAGCCCGCAACTTAAGCACAATCAATTTTTAGTACTTTCCCCAAAGGGCTTAAGCTATCTGCTGCCACACAAACACTGGGCTGCTTGTAATAAAAGGTCTACTTGTGGTGGGGCGTGATGTGATGTCATGGCAGCCTCCTTGGGGCTGCTGCAGGGAGTGGGTGTGTGTGTGTGCAGGAATGTGGAGGGTTGAGGTGCAGAGGCTGGGTGCAGCGGGAGTCAGGAGGGGACAGGGTGGGGGAAGGGAGGGGAACGTCCCAAGTGGAAAAGGGTCCCGACACAGTTTGTCAGACACACACACACACACACACACACACACACACACACACGGCCCTATGCCAAATGCCAGTAACCACTTAGGAAGTCATCTCATTGTTCCGCAGAAAAACAACTTATTAAATATGCATACTTTGTTTTACACAAAGGGCCACACAGCAAAAAGATTGTCATACTTTCATATGTTATCCACTGTCAACTCAAACAACTCAAACTAATGTAGTTTTGCCACTTAAAGTTTTTTGTCCTGTCCGGCAGATTTTTACTGACAATCTGAGATAATAGCTGGCAAGAATGATTGTACTTCCACTTCCTCCTTTTTAAAGAAAACTTGCAATGACTTCCAGTGAAGGGAGCAAGAGCAAACTTATGCAAGCATTTCAGGAATTAGACAAAATGACACACACACACACACACAGAGAGAGAGAGAGAGACCTCAGCTGACTGCTGGAAATCCCCCCTGCTCTCACTTCTGTACGCTGACAGGCCAAGTACCTGACAAATGTATGCTCAGTTACTGGGTTAATATCAGCTTGCTCAGTGTATACCTAGCTAGATCCAATCACCTCAACACCACCACCAGGAAAGGAGCCATCAAATAACTAATCAACACGTCCTCGTCTGTCTTTGGTGGCCCAGTCAGTACATAAACACAGTCAAACAGCGCTTCTAGGGATTTCAGTCTGCTCTCTGAGAGGTGCTGGATGGTGAAACGAGGTTGTCAGGGTGACACAGAGGATGTCGCTGTAACAACTGTACAGTAGTTTAACCACTTCCTCTTGAACCGGGGTACAGTACTAACCCTGCACCAGATTTTAAAATCGTGCCTAAGTCGGCTAAACCACGGTCTGCTGCACTAGTTCGTCCTGAACTACTGCATTCAACAGGTTTTCATCGTCTTCTTTGATTGGAGGCGGATGTTGATAACTATCTGGCTTGTTCATTAATCAGCAATGCACTGTTAGCTTTGCCGACAACAACCACGGCAAGTAAACAAGAAAGACAATGGTGGATAAAAGGAAATCAGAGCAGGAGTCACGCAAACTTACCAGAATCTCCAGGTGTTTTCATTATTTCTGCTCAGCCAGGCAGCAAGTCTAAAGTTTGCTTAGCAGGGTGAATTCCCTCAAAGTTGCTCGTGGAGAGAAAAGTCAGTCTCTCGGCCTCCCCCCCCCCTCTAGTTCCCAATCTGGAAAACTGGGTGAAGAAACACAGCAAACTTTTGTGGCTGACTGCTTCAGCGGCTCCCTCTGCCTGTCGAGCCGCCGCGCTCCCTCGGTCCGTTTCCCCACGGCTCTCTGCCGACCACCGAACCGACCGAAGGGCTTTTGCTTTCCGCCGAGCTGAGTGGCCAAGACCTCGCTGTTGGTCCTCGCTTGGTTGAGCGAACAAATCCGCTCAAGTTGCGGCGGAAAACGGCCAACCGTCCCGACACAAGCCAGCCGAAAAAGCCTTTCTCTCCCCCTCTCTCTCCTCCCTCTCTCTCTCTCTCTTGCTCTCCCTCTATCTCTGTGTTAACAAGTTATTTCGCTAACTGTCCGGCAGCTGCTCACTCCGTCTCAACCGCATCTTCGCCGCAGTTTGACATCTCTTCGCCGCAAAGCCCGGTGACTTCTTTGACAGAAACTGCCGTTTCAGACGGACCTCTCTTTCTTTACGGACTTTTTCTAAGTCCTCCACTCACTCTCACACCATTCAGCACTAGTCTCTCCTCCCCCCCGCGCCTCTCTCCGTCCTCGGGGTGTCGTGTTTCGCTCGCTCTCCTCCGGAGCGGGGCCCGCCCACACCGACGGGGGGAGGAGGAGGGAAGGAGGGGGGGCTAACGTGGCGAGTCACGCCCACTCACCACGAGCGAGCCGGGGCCCGGGCTGGCGTCACTGCAGCACGCGGCGTTGCCCTGGAGACCGCCACAGCGCGCTGCCGTGGTGACGTCACATCCGAGGCGTAAGATTCGAGAGAGGCGCGAGAGCGGCCCGGCCAGCGGTGTCCGTTTACGTCAGTCAGGGTCCGCAGAGCCAATCAGAGGCCCCTTCATGACTGGATAATTACACCAATTAAAATGGCAAATTAAATATGAAAGCGTCAGTCAGTGATTAACGCTGAAAACAGGAAACTCAAAGTCGGTGTAAGTGCGTATCAAGTCGGACGCCTTTTAGGTGTGACACACTGTGCTTCACTCCTGGTGGTGAACACACTCAGTCCCTTCACTGTCTAAGAATACTACTAAAAATCAGCTCTCAATTTTACTTAGAGTCCACCTCCACTCGGAGCTGTGTAGCTTGGTTTTACCTTCACTGTGCAGGGTGATGTGTGTGTGTGCAGAGTTTGACACTAGAAAGCTGTTTTCACAGTCATCTGCCAAAGAGGGGAACCTTTCTCTGCTCTCCCCTCAAGTCTGACTTCAACACTTAACATGTGCAAGAGCATTTTTTGTGTGTCGCAACTAGTTTGGAAGCAACAAGTGTGAATGCTGGAAACTGCCAGAGCACATTGTACACTGAGACCAGACCTTTCAGTGAAGGAGGAAACATCTTGTATCTAAACTTTTCAAATGAAAACACATTTACATATTCATACATGTTCCCATATTTCAAGGAAGGAAATCTAGTTTAAGTGCTTTTAAGAATCTGTATGTCGTGTACAGATTTTGTTGCTTGTTTAAAAGCATATGTGAATTTCACCACTGTGAGACTAATAAAAGAATATCTTAGGAATATTTTCAAAAGTAAAATTTAAAGCACAGCATGCATTTTTCTTATATAAGCAAGCTATAGAATTGTTTTTGGTGACATATACCCTCCCTAAGCATGAAAAGTACAGCATTGTATGCTTTCTCTCACAGCGTTATAATGCAGGTGCATCACCGTTGAATTGTATTGAAGGTCTTTACATATTTAACAGAGAGGAACATATATGCTGCTGCAACAATCCACTGATAGCCTATTAGTCAATAGGCAGAGAATTAAAGTGCAACGTCATGAAGCTTCTCAAAAGGAGATATTTTCTAGTTTCTTTTGAATAAGATAAGAGATCAGAGAGACTTTATTCATCCCACACTGGGGAAATTCACTTGTTACAGCAGCAGAGAGTCCAGAGAAAGAAAAGGTGCAGAAACAGTGTCAGTATCAGATGTAGTGCAAAAGCAAAGGACATAAAGGATATAGGAATAAATACAAATATAAAAAAATATATAAGAAAAATATAAAATATATACATTTATGTGTTGCACAAGAAAAAGAAATGAATGATTAGAAACTCAACGCCTTTGGGTTTTGGACTGTTGTCCGGACAAAACAACACACTTGAAGAGGTCAGTGCATGTTTTGCTTTGTACTTGCGACACATGGCCTGCAGAAAATAAACAAATAAACAAATGACTAAAGTTATCAGTCCACGCAATCATTAAATCCCAAATCTCCCATCTTTTGTGAAATTACTTAAAAGTGGTCAAATCTAAATATTCTGTGTCTAACATACTGCACACGGCCTCAAGAAAAACGTATAAGAATATGCTTTAACACTTATTTTCAGCTCTGAAGTTTGGAGTTTGAAGTTTGACGTCTGATAAAACTATAGTGTGAGAACAATCATCAGTCCTACAGTAACACCGTCCTCTGATGGTGAAAATACTATCAGCCAGGCTGTACATAGGCACAGCGGTGCTTTGAGCTAAATGCTAATGTCAGTAACAAGCTCACGGTGACAAACGCTGATGTTCAGCAGATATGATGTTCCCCGTCTCAGTTTAGACCGTCAGAATATTTTCTGATTGGTGCTGAACACAAAGAACAGCTGAATGGGATGCCATTACTTTTGCAGGTATTTGGTCAAAAATTGAATTATTGGACAAAATGAAATGGATCAAGATAGGATCGCCCCAGTCATTAGGATTGTGACCTTGAATATATGTACCATATTTCACGGCAATCCATTCAGTAGTTGATGAAATATCTCCGTGTGGGCCAAAATGGTTGACCCACCAGTCAATTAAAAAAGTACTTGTGGTGTCATTTATTTCTACGTCCTCTTGAACACATTTTTTGCTAACCCTTTATTCCCAGCTCTACCTGTAACTGTAGATGAGAAAAAAAACAAGGTGGTGTAAAGTGACAGTGAAAGGATACTAAACTACACACACAGCAGCAACCGCTTTTACCCTCATCTTAATTTCTACTGAAATACGTGGGTCTAAGATCATAGCAATGTAAGACCAAAAACATCCTCACATAAAAACAAGGTGAAAAAAAACAAACGCTGTGGTTGATTTGAATATGAACCTGCATCCTGTTCTGCTGCCAGTCTCTCATGTAGCACTAACTCCCTTTTCCTCTTTTTTTAAAGGTGCAACCAACTGTATCTGGCCTTTAACTCACAATCAAACACACACACATTCACACACACACACACACACACCTACAACGACTCAGAGTGTGCATTAGCATTATTCTGCGTGTGTCTTTCACTTGATCACATGTTCAGTGTGGTTTGTTTGATTGTGGGGGCCGGTGTCATGCCCAGACTTGTTTCCTGTCAGCTCAGGCACGCTGACCTTCTGCTTCCTCACTTGCCACTGATATGAAGCCATTACGTGTTATCGGTAAGTGCGTACGAGTGGGTGAGGTGTCATACATGGGAGGTGAAGTGCATCTCCTCCTTGGCCTTTTTGTACATTGGCACCTGGTCCGCGGGACGGAGGCCTTATGTGCTGTTTTTGTCCATTTCTTGCCTGTGTTGTTGCATCAGCGATACACACCACTGCCCTGCCGTGTCAACAGGATAAGACAGCGGTGGTAAAACAATGTAAACAAAGTCCCCTGACAGCTTTAACATCCCTGTGGTGTGATTTACAAACAGGATTTCTCCTCCCTTCGCTGGCCATTCTCTGACAGGCTCGGGAACCCCACTCTGCTCTGCCTGATAAGAAACTGGACCAAAAGAGAAAGAAAGGAGCATCTAAATTGGATGCTGACCCTTCACATTCGGGAAACTGCTATCCTGTCTTCCTCAGAGCAGGAAAACCACTGGGCAGACCTGAGTAGCATTTTCTCACACGGACTCTGACAATAGGGCAATCTGCTTTGCACCATTCGCTGTCTCTGTTTTCTGCCACCTCGTCATGTCGTTTGGCATGCGATTTGGCACGGCATCCGCCACATATCTATCATTTTCCCATTTCCTGATGTCTGTATTTCTGCTTGAGGTGAAGAGCTCTTCAGTGGCCCCCGGGCTCTTCACACAGAGGGAAAGATGAGAGAGAAGAAATCAAAGAGAGGACAAGAGGAGCATTTTAGCGATTAAGTGCAGGGTGGACAAATGGCTTTGCCCCTTTGATATTTCTCTGTGTCTTTATATGTGTGCGCCTGTCTGTCTGTCTATTGTAACTCAAGCACGGGAGATGACAATTACATTCAAATCTACAGCACAGTACATTCTGAACACGGATAAACACAGTGCTTCACTCAACACCCTCCGTCTCTCCCACCCATGTCCTCCACCTCCTCTTCCTCCCTCTCTCTGGCTGTTTATCCACCTCTCCTGTTTGCTCTCCCCCGTTCCCTCCATGTCCTCCTGCTACTCTGTCGGTTGCGGTCCCGTCGTCTTTTACCACTCATCCATCCATACGTCTGTCCGCCCTCCCTCACTCTCACACCTCTTCTATTCTTCCTCCCGCTTCATCCTCTGCCACCTCTCCATGCCTGCATCTCTTTTCCTCCCTCACACTCATCACTCATTTTCTCTCCTCAGGTCATTATTTGAGCTGCAAGCTCAAGGTTGATGGGCTTGAATCTGTTAACACATTTGGTTTTGCTATTGGCTGCTTTGTGTTATGATACTTCTTCCAGAGAGAATCTTAAGTGACTATTTCCTATTTTGGCTTCAAGTGCATGCGCTTGTGTTAACTACCCTTAAATGTAAAACTGTAAATAGAGAAACACTTGTGATTTTAGCTGTAATTGGAAATTCAAGGTCAAAATGTTGTTCAATATAATTAGACACATGCAGCGGACAAAATACAGTATATCTGTTCTCCAGCTGAGGCTAATACTGTCTGTTTTTTGTTGTTTTTTTTAGGTACTTTATTAAACTCATTAGGATGTGAATGCTTCCCAATTAATTGATTTAGGCTGAAAAACTCCTAATGAGGCAAATGCCAGCTCAAAACAGAGAATAATTTCTGAAGGTCTGACATACTCATGTTAAAAACAGTATCTCGGGTTCTCTGGTGTCTTGGGGATAATTGCAATGTTCCCAGTACGAACGTGGCCAGAGACCTTTGTTGCATGTGACTTTCCATCTCTCTTTGCCCTGTCATCTTTCCATTATTAACTCCCTAAGACAGGTATAAAATGCTCCAAAAATATTCTTTAAAAATCAAAAAAACAATGTAATATTTGTGTACTCCTCAGAATAATCATTTAGGGGTTGATATTTGATATTTGATGTTCAAAAATTGTTGTGTTGCAGCGTAGGAGGCAGTACATTTCCCACATGTACAGTGAGTTCTTCACATTTCACGTTTTGAATTGTCATATGCATTTGGCCATTAAATTAGAGCGGGCAGGAACTTGGCGAGTGAACTTGATGATGTGTTTGACAAACAGAGTGTATCACAGAAGAGCCTTGTCCTATTGGTTCCACATCATCGGTAACTCCCTCTATCTCCCATCCCGCCCTTTTTCATCCCCTCCGTGCTTTATGTGACTCTGTCCGTTCCTAATCAGAGTGACAGACAGACGCTCCGCAGAGAAAGACGGAGCGAATGAAAGGGAGAGAGGAGATTTTGTCACTGAGTGTTTGTGTGTATGTGAATGCTTGCCATCGGGTGGGTGAGGGTGTGAACATCTCCAGATATCTCTTCTATAGATTGAAACCCTTACCCACCCCCCATCCTTTGCATTCTTTATTCTATGGGAGCAAAGGGATGGGTCATCCTAAGTAAGAATCAACGGCATGACTCAGATATGTCCCAAACAATCAGAACTGATACACAAGTTGATGTACAGTGGCTAAAGAAGGTCAAAAACCCTACAGACTTCAATTAATGTTAGCGGTGCAACGTCTTGCCATCCAGTCAGTACTAACACACACACTGGTCTCTTCTGGTCTGTGCCTCTACAACACAGATGGCTCGGGTCAGTGTAATTACCGTGGACAATGGGTGTGGTAGCCCACTAACCAGTGCCACCACAGGCAGTACAGACACACAAACCAAAACACACACACACACCCACAATGAATGTACATGCAGAACTCCATTTCAGCAACCAGTAGAAGCCAGGCAGGATTATAATTCCTGGACGGGGCGTTAAACAACCAACAGAGGTGTAATATGTACATAGGGTACCTGATGATTCATACCACTGGTGACGTGAACCAACGCACACACAGACATGCATGTGCACACACTCAGTCTGGACTTAATAACCTCTTTCACTGGCTTTTTTAACTCACCTATTCTTTGTAAGTGCTACAAATATGTTTGACTTGATTTCCAGTGAATGATCTTATATAATCAACTTCAGTCTGCATTGTATGAAATGCCTGCAAAGTTAAACCCTTGTTCAGCTTTAATGCTTCATGTGGGGGACCTTGACTGAGGAGAAAAAGATTTAACTTCTTGTGTGACGGTGAAAGGAGAAGGGACGATGGGTCGCTGGACTAAAAAGCGTGTAGGGTGAGAGCAGACCGGATGAAAGAAAAAGCCGGCAGCTGAGGGGACAACAAGTGCAGCAGGGTGGCGGTTAATGCCTCCCACCCCACACACACACACACACTCACACACACACACACACACACACACACACACACACACACACACACACACACATCACACACACACACACACACACACACACACACACACACCACACTCGCCCTCCAACGTCATCCCTTTCGAAACGGCAAGAGCAGAAAAAGGACAGAGCGAGGGAGAGAGGAAAAGAGAGCAAAGCTGCGGAGAATAAGGAGTGGGAGAGAGAGAGAGAGAGAGGGAATAAGAGAGTCAATGGGTTCTTTGTCATCAAAGAACTTGTTTATTTTCAAGCTTGCCAGTCCAACCGTCAGGAGAAACAGCCAGATATCACTCCCTCCGTCTCTCTGACTCTCTTTTTCTCCCTCCTCACCCCAAATAGGGTCACACGGGGTCTAAGTTTGAGCATGTTTTAAATTACAGTGAAACAATTTGCAGTGTCAATCAATTTTTTTTCAAACTCTGGACAAGAGCTTGAAAAAACATCTAGAGTGTCCAACCGCCTAGTTGAGACCCGAGGCCTCTACACAGTTATCCTCTGTCCACATTCTCCCTCCCTCCCTCCCTCCCTCGCTCTCTTCCCCAGCTGGTATTCGCACATGAGTAATGGGATTACCACAGCGAGTGGTGAGGTGGTGGAGGATGGAAGGAAGGGGGTGGGGAGGGTGACGTTGGAGGACAAGTGAGACAGAGGAAGAGGGGGGATCAACGGGAGGGCTGAGATGGCAAAAAGAGGTCCACCTGGAAGAGGGAGAGGAAGACAAACGTGGGAAATGGCTTGACGGCGGTCAGCTATGACACACAACCATACACACATGTAAATGTCTGACTTGTTCATGACAGACCCAAAATTTGCACTGACTGATTTCTCAGATTCAGGGCCACTTAAAGAAACCCATCATGACTTGCTATTTTCATACGCAAGGCTGTAGACAGAAAAACCGCACTTTCTTTCTGTTGGATTACCATGGCAATGAGGGAGCTATTCAAGAACAAAAAGCTTCTTTTGCGGTGGGTAAAGTATGGAAAAAGCAAGCGGCCAGTGCCCATATGAAAGCGGGGTGGTGGGAGTTGGAAAGAGAGGGTAATGTGAGAGCGGGTGGAAGGCACAGAGAATGTGTGTTATATTAAACCAATGTCTGGCAGGGTGTCAAGCTTGTAATATATACAGAAAGCGAGGGGAGAGGGAAGGGGAGAAAGAGCAAAGGAGGGGAGATCAGTTAATTTAGCTCCGGGGACGTGACACTGATGGACAGGACTGTGGGGGAGGACTGAGGGGAGGCGAAGGAAGAATGTAACCTGCTCAGATGAGCGGGGTGAATAGAAGAACGTGAGCGAGGAGGGAGGAGTGGAAAGGAAGGTGCAAGTGTCAGGCTGGAAAGGGGAGAGAGGTATGCCTGGCCGTGTGACAGTAGCTATATTGAGCGCAGCGTGTGTGTTGACACTGTCTCCTGTATCTCAGTGAGGAACAAACTCTTCCTATTGGCACAGTACAGAGCTTCCTCTTCCCCTCTTTACTCCTCACCACCCCTCAGCGACCCAGATGGGCGCTCTCGTTCTTCCATCCATCCCCTCTGGTCTTCTTCCCTTATCTTTGATTTAAATATACTCTCGAGCACACCACCACATCTATCACCTGTTTCCTCTCTGAACAATTGCTTTGGACTCTCTGCACATTACTCTTTTCTTCCTCTTTCTGTGAAAGTGGATTTCAGTTATGCTTTATTTGAATGAATGAGATGCAGCCATGATCGCAAGAGCAACAATTGGGCACTCAATAGAGGACAGACCTCTGCCAAGGCCTATTCTCCCACTGCCATTGCTTTCACAGTCAATATCTTAGCGACAACACAAGGGAATAGTAGCAGTATGTGCTAAATCAATTTACTGGCTTATCAACAGATAATTACTTGACAGTGATTTATCTATTTTTCAACATTTAAAGTGGTTTCTATACTAACAATTGGATCACATGACTACGACAACTTGTATGTGAGAGGGGTTGCTCGGAAATAATGACTGCAGCTCTGTAGTTCTCCTCAACTCCCACAGATCACTGTTGCGGTGTTGGTTCACTGCCACTGCTGTCATCAGTATTGTTTCATTTATAGCGAAAAAGCCCTAAAAACCGACTGTGCAGACATGCTAAGCACCAAACTACGGGGCCCCTAAAGTCCTGAAAAGTGCTGTTTTTACCTTGTGCATACAAATTCAAATGTGTCTCTACACAGAATACCAATAATGATCTTACATTGACCGACTAATGTTTTCTTCTCATTCTCTGCTGTGTCAAAACAACTGTGTGTGGGTGGACAGTGGGTGCCTTTGAATCCCCAACAGTATGTAAATCAGTTGAAATGAAATGCAATGCGTATTAATGCAACAATAACAGTTATCAATAATGTAATGTGACCTAGTGCAATAACTTGAAAGGTTCCAAAGGCCTTTTCTGTTGTATGTGGAGATGCTGATGAATTTATAGTAAATCATCTTATTTGCCCGAGATAAAAAAGTACGACCTTTCGGGGCTTTAGAGCCTCGGTACCAAACGGCACAGAGAACACCGTGGAGCTTTTGGTAACTAAAGAGCCAGATTTGACAGGGAGTTGAGGAGGAAGTGAACGAAAGTCCAAATAGACGAGAGCTCGCTAACATGTTTGCCAAATAAACTTAAAAAGTTGTGATATGTCAATATTGTGCTTACAACTTGTTTCTGCTGCCCCCAAGTGACCAAAAAATCAGTTACAGGAAGTTTAAGTCCTCTAGGGGAAAAAAAGACGGTTCACAGTCACTTGGACTTGGAAAGCTTCTGAAATTTGAGAATATGCTTGCTACTTTTCTCTGTTTGGTATCATTGTAAGTTAAATTTCTGGACTGTTGGTGGATATTTATGGACAAATTAATCAGCAGATGAACCGATTGTAAAAAATAATCATTATTTGCAGCCTTACAGTTAATAAGCCAAAGTTTGGCCTGAAGGTTCGGACTGAAGATACCGGTTTCCTCCTGTAGGAGATGTGTGTGTTTCCAGATATCAGTTTTCAAGATATTTACACATGTTTTGGCCTGATGATGGGGCTAGTGTAAAGGTAAGAGGGTTCCTCCAAAATCAAAACGTTTCTAAGTTTTAGGAGCATGACTATGTACAGCATGTGTTATGAATTTACAGCTCACAGCTTGAAAACAGGAAGTCTGGCTGATGCTAGATAAAGGTCAAATAATGATAAATAAATGCTTTCATTCTTAAATCTGCTCAGTAAAGTTCATGCCAGTTTCTTCGTCGGTTAAAGGTATAGTCACACACAGATGAGGGTGATGATAACAATCTTCGATTAGATGATAAAGTGTAACAATAACAACACAACAATAGACAAGAGCACATAAAAAAAATCCTCACCTTTCATCCCGTACAGTACAAATATTCCTCCACTCACAACGTGTGTCACAGCAAGTCTAGAATTAGATTAGGTTTCTCAATCACTCCCTGTATGTGCGTATGTGTGTGTGTGTGTGTGTGTGTGTGTGTGGCATGTACTGTATGTGCAGAAGAGGTCAGATCCAGTAACAGCCTCAGCTTCTCCCCCCTCACTCTCATCCTGAATTAGTCATCCCCACACCGGGCTAAGTCTGGGTCACTCAGCCCCTCTTCAGATTGGATCACCCAGAGGTGCTTGGCCGCCCGCCACTGAACCCCCCCGCCCACCCCTCCCCCCTCCCCCCCTCAGCCAATACCACACGCTCATCACATACAGAGAATAGCCCTGAGCCCTGGACACATGCCCCTGTAACCACATAACACCAAGAGGCTTGTTTCAAACATGAGTTCACATGTTTAACTGGGGGTGGAACGCAACAGCGGTTCAGCAGTACATTCATGAACTCCACTGCAAGTGACATTTGTGGATATTTTTGAAGCTGAAAAACAATGTTTTAACCAGAAATAACTAATCCTCACACCCTCTTACTTATCCACACTGAGCAGCTCGTAAACAGACACACTACCCCTTCTTTCACCCAGAAGACGATCCGGCAGAATCCATCTTCTCGGCCGGTACCCTCAGCACACCCCCTCCCATCATCATCAGCTGGGCATGGAGACAGCAGGCCTGTAGGTGGTTCAGCTATGTGTCATGCATTACATGCCAGTGCAGGGGAGGAGGACTGACACAGAGCATGTGTTACACTTGCTCAGTTTGATGTGCTCTGCCCTCGCACAGGCACCACTGTGGGTGGCATAGCTATGTGTCATAATCACCATCATCCTTTGCTTTGTCGGATTTCTCCTCAAATGTGCGTTCCTGTATGTGTGTGTGACCGTTTTTGCGTTGCTAAACTGTAGGTCCCTCTGTGGAGGTGCCCCGCAGTGGGCTCATTCACAGTGTGGGAGCTGCTGTTATACAGTAGCACTGATTCATTTTTTTCTGACCTGTGTGTTGATTGTGAATTGTGGCAGTTTGATGGCTCATGCTTTACATCATAAAAGTACTCCACTAGTTATGAACCTTCCACTGGGATTTAATGTGTCATGTGTAGGCTACAGTATACACAGACAGGAGAATAATCCACATTTTAATAAGAGTAGTGTTCAAGAAAAAAATTAACTCAAGGTCAGCTCACTAGCTTTTTCAATGTAGAGGACCATAACTATTACTCTCTTTGATTAAAAGATCAGGGAATGTGTGGCTGAAAGCTCTGGAAATGATTTTGTTAGTCTAACTACCGTTTCCAAGGTCAAGAATGATTGTTGTCTCGTACCAACATAAAGATGTAAAACAATGAACATCCAAAATGTGGCAAGCTTAACGCAGAAAAAGAGAGATCTCACAAAAGCTTCTTTTACTGTAATAACTTACCTTCACTTGTATCTCATATTAGTTTTTAACCACACTAAGTTGGTGTGTCAGCCACTTTGGACTGAAATATTTCAACATTTACCAGATAGATTGCCATGACATCTGGTGCTGATACCCATGGTCCCCAAAGGGATGACTCTATCTGCTAGCAGATAGATTTGACTGTGTCCAGTACTTTGATTGAATTGATTGATAGAATTAGCAAATGTTAGCATGCTAACACTATATCATTGTCATCATATCATTGTGAGCATGTTGATGTTAGCATTTCAGCACAAAGCTGCTTGCATGGCTGTAGACTCTTCTTGTTTTCCCACTGTGTGGTTTCAGGGTCCCATATCTTAAAATCTTCTGTGAGTACAGCAGGTTCAAGTCTTATTGATCAACACCAAACAGGTGGAAACAAAAATAAAATGTCCTACAGCTGGTGTTGTATGTGGATTTGGTCATTCTGGGTAATGATAAAATATATGGGTAAGTAAAATTTGGCATATTTCCTTGACCTTGGGCCTCAACTCAAGGTCTGCTTATTAGCATTTTCAAAAGCTTTTTGCATCTTGTAGTCTTCCTCAGTCTATGCAGTTGAGGTTTGTTTTTCTCTTCACTCACACTGTTCACTCTGGATAACAAACGGGCTTGCAGATCACTCTGGTTATTGTTGAGGAGTTGCTTTACATTTCGAAGACAATAAAAGCCATCATCATCTGTGAGACTGTGGGCAACAGAGGAGGTGTGAGTCTTATGGAGGGTTTCTCTGGGCAGTGGGCGCTCTGGGTGATGTGTCATTCAGGGGGCGGACGGGATCCCTGCTGTGCCCACTGTTGGTGTGTGCTCATGTGTGTGTTTTCCGAGTAACGTTCAGATCCCATAAAACTGCTTTGATGAAGGAAGAGGAGGAGGCACATGCACTAAATAACTGCTGCCTCCTTATCTCTCCCAAAGCGCTCTGATGTTAATTTCCAGGGAGCGCCAGCATCCTGCCTTCATTCAGGTTTTTGGCAGTTTATTGACAAGGTGAAGGCAGAGGGAACGACAGCAAACATGAGAGGAGGAAGTGAAAGAACAGAGACGCTGAAACATACAACACATGCACATTCTCACTGCGCCGTATTTACAGTATGTGATGCAAATGATGAATGAATTAAATAGATGACAGGAAGTCAAAGGACAGCAGGAGCATAAAATGAGAGTTGATCAAACCTCAAACTTTAGGAAGCAAGGCATGCTTAGACATTTGTCTTTTTTATCTTGGGGTATTTAATCACACAGACTTTGACACTCAGTAACAACATCACTGGCAAGACAAGGCCAAATCTTTTATCTGTTCAAAAAAAGATGTTACATGAATGAAATTTGATTCATTTTGCATTTTAAAAGAATTTTCTGTTGAAGTATGAAAAGCTGAGGTTATATTTTTCTATTGTTACAATGAAAGAAAGGGGAAACAATCATCCTCCATAGTTCTTGCCAAAGCAAGCAAAAGAAAATGTTGTCAAAGGACTAAAATCAATGACCCTGTCCTTGTCTTACCCGCTATAAAGTCGACAGAGATGTATATGTATTTATATCAAACAGCAAAACTACAGCGGCAGAAAATACAAAACTTCTTGCACTTCTTTGAGAGCATTCTTTTTTTTTATTACTTAGATGAAAAGCAGTGTTTCTGGTTGAAAGTTTCAAGCCTATGTCACTTCTGACCACAGCGAACAATGATGTCACAGAGCCCTGGAGTACACCTCTACATCAGTGCAGCGAGGTGAGAGAGTCGAGCAGGACAGCAAAGACAAGAGTTTCATGGGATATTAAGTTTGTCCTTAAGTTTATTTCTTACTGAAGATTACATCCTGCTCAACAGTAATAATACTATTTTCATTTTCTTACTTTAATGATACTGTTGTTATTTTGATACACCAGAGGTAACAGGTTTTGACAGTGTAATTTAATGGTAAAACAATTAATTGGTTGATTGATCAACTGTAATTATATCATCAAAAATATTTCTCTTTTTAGTTTTTTTTTGTTGTTGTGGTTTTGTCTCTGTTTGTTAGTGACAGCAGTCATGCATACAGGAAACATGGGATAGACGGGTCTGACATGCAGCAAAGGTCCCCAACTGGAGTCAAACCAGGAAGTCATATGGTACAGCCACCTGGGCATCAGTATGCACAACAACAGTTTTTCATCATTTAAGGTATTTATTAAGCGAACACGGTTAACAACCACCGCTTCCAGCCTGTGAAAATATGCCGCTTTTCTCTATTTTGTGTAATGTTATATAACTATTTTTAGTTTTCTGACTGATGGACAAAAGAAAATAATCAAGATGAGATAAAGATAAAGATAATAAAGACAATAATCAATCAACCAAAAACATACTAACTTTAAAAAAAGATTGGAAAACTAACTCCAACTCAATTATTTACACATGGAAATAAATCCCAATATGTGATATCATTTTTAAAAATGAAAAATATTCATATCCAGAGCTCTGTGACTGTGTAGCTTTGGTGGCGGGCAGGAGGTCGATGGGTGAGGCAACAGTAACTTATACACACACACACACACACACACACACACTGCCGCTCAGGGAGGGAAACCAGATCTGTCTAGTGGCACTTCACCACTGGCACTGTCTCTCACTGGCACGTATAACACACACACACACATGCACGCGTGCACACACACTCACACACTCACACACACACACACACTGGCAGCGTTCCTGGTTAAACTGACAGCTGGCGTTCTGTCTTCTCGTACCACTGACACAGTGAAGCCTTATTCGTCGCCAATTCCACCTTTACTGGGGTTCTTCCAAAGCCTGCAGAATTACTACTGTGTCAACTGACTCCTCACCTAACCAGATATGTTGCTCTCCAGTTACCCGCTTCATGCCATTGTGTGGTTGTACAGTCATGGAGAGTGACTTTACGGGCGTCATTTCTAAGATGATGTCAAACCTTTCATGCTCCAGCAATAGCAAAGTTATGGTGCCCATCAGTGCCACAGCAAATAATTTGTTCCCTCCTATAATAAGTGTCTGGAGATACCATGACATTTTGACTCAGTGCTGTTTCATAGCAACAACATTTGATCTAAGAAAAGTACTAATGATGAGGCTGATCTAATTTAGGATTGGAAAAGAAAAACAACAACTGTTTGGAGAGTATGACACATCTTACTGAAAAGAAACCATCAGTGTGAATTAAAGTATATGCAATTATGGAGGACGCACAGTAGTATATGGTGGAAAGTTCTTTAAGAAATGTAATAAGTGAGAATGAATAAGAGTGTGAGAATAAGAAAAGACCTCAGAGTTCAACCTGACGGACGTTTACAAAAATAAAAACGTACAAATGGTGGTTTCTTTGGGTGATGTAGTATTTCTAGACTTGATATCTTTAACTTTAAAACATCAAATATGAAAAATTCTTTATGATGTCTGTTCCAAGTTTCTTGATATGAGGAGAGGATGATGGGTAAGATTTGGACTCATGACCTCAGTATTTCTGGATTAAAATCCAAACAATGACCGTGCTCAGATCTGTAATTTAAGTCATAAGTAACAAGTCAACCTGTCAGACTCAAGTTCTTGAATAAGTAAATTCACAGAAGTAGTAACAGCTCAATGTATTTATGAAAAGTAAAAGTACTCTTCTTGCAGAAAAGTGTCTTCTGATTGTTATATTGGTTTTGAATATTAATACTGATGCGGTAATATGTCATTTTTATTTTGCTAATGCAGTGGGTTGTGCTGGAGCTAATTTTGAGTATTCTATATACTGTTAAAAAAAAAAAGGGATTTAAGTAAAAAGAACAGTATTTCCCTCTGAAATGTGGTCATTTAGAAGTAAAAAGTAACATAAAATGAAGGACAAGCACTTCAAACGTGTGCTTAAGTGCTTGAGTAAATGTACTTAATCAAATGTCAGTGTAAAGTGTAAGTAATCAATATGAACAGATATCTCCAACGTGGCCACATTTTGGAAAAGAACAAATGTTATGTATCGAAGCGACAACACAGCTACACAGATCTACCCGAGTCACCCTGGTGATAGGATCACATGCTCACCACCGCCGCCCGTGACTCAACTCGGAGGTGGGTGTCTGAAAGCTGTCACACTTACACACTCCAGCATCCTACCTAATCATCCACCTACTGTGCCACACAGCAGGGGGGGAGCAGGAGCGAGGGAGACAGACTGCAGGAGAGGCAGTTAACAAGAGAGGGAGGGCGATGGAGGAGGAAGAGGAGGAGAATGTGGAAGGAGACAACAAAACAGTCAGACAGAGAGACAAACACACACAGTTCTGGATGAGAAGAGAGGGCCAAATGTACACGATGCTGTTTGTTATTTAGCAGATGTCCCCTGAGTCAGCTGAGAGAAAATAAATGGAGGGAGAGAAGAAGATGATCTGACTCCAACCCCCCAACAAGTCTGCTGGGTGAGAACTTATCTCCAGGGTGTGGGGACACAGGATGAGACTTCACAGCCTTCGCCTACGTTAGTTCCTCTCACTCAAAATGTCCAGAATCATAAGGTTGAAATTGATCCAGCTGGGGTCAGTTTAACATAAATGTGATACTGACTTTAGCCAATGCTTATGGGTAGAAAACCATGAGTTCACCAATTAAACCAGAGAAAAAGGGTTGTTTTGACCAAGCGTTACTGTTACTTTTTCATTACTGTTGATTTATTTACCAAAACTACAGCATTGAATGATTTAGCGCAACAGCGATTAGTTGATTAATCGTTTAGTCACTGGACAGCTGATGATCCCGACTCTTTAAATGTGAAGTTTTGTTCATTTTCCTGGTGTTGCATCATAAAACACTGAACGTCATTGGGTTTTTGACTGTTGCTCCAGCAAAACAAGACAAAACGAACCTTGGGCTGGGTGTTTCTGATCTGACGTATGAGAATGTCAATCACTCATGGGAAAAATAATCGTCAGATTGATTGATAATGAAAATACTTGTTAGTTGGAGCCCTAAAATGTGGTTATTTTGTTGAACTGTTAAACACAACAAGCTCACGTTTTACAAACGCATTATTAGTTGTACAACATAATACCCATGATATTAAGAATCATTAACAAGTAGTGATTTGTAAAGTAGATTAAAACAGTTTCAACTAAAGTAAGGCTGAAACTAACAGTTGTTGTCATTACAGATTGACACTACTACATACATATACTACAGATTGCTGATTATTTTCCTAATTGAGTGATTAATCGTTGGATCTATACATCAGAAAAAAATCCCCATCACAACTTCCTACAAAGCGACACCATCAACACCATCAAAGATGATAAAATTCCTACATTTTAGGAGCTCGAACCAGCAAAGGTTTTGCATTTCTGCCTGAACAATGACATAAATAAAAACTGATTCTAAAAACAGTAGCTGATCTTTTTGCTGTCAAGTGACTAATTGTTACAGCTCAGAACCATTTCATGTTTTAGTTTGAGTAAATAACATGACAGTGTCAGCTCTTAATGTTAGGTTTGAATTAAAGTTGGCAATGCAGGACTGCAAGTGTTATGGAAATAGTACAATGGAAAATAAAAACAGAATCAATAAGACTTTATAAATCCGTAAATAACCATTTTGTTAACTGTTATTTAAATGAGTAATATAAATAGATATAACAATAATCTACAAGTGTATGTATCAATTATCAATAAACAGGACAATTTAAAAAGTGATTTATATAAAAGCATAACACCAACACAAAATGAAAATCCAAATGGCACAGGGAGTTGTTCTACAGTAGTTAAATGTTAATATTTACCTTTGTTCAGCTTTGTTGTCCTTGTGATTTTCTGCATATGTACTTTTAGAGCGACAGAATAAAGCAGAATCAAACTTCACGTACAAGTCCGATAAAACTGATTCTGCTCCAGAAGTGAAGAGTGGACGCTGATCTGGGTCCCTTTAGGGAAGATATTCAGTCTAGCAGCGCCCTCCTCTGGACAAAAGGTGTCACGACAAGCGGAGCTCCTGTTTGGGAGATGAGGTTTCTCTAAACCAAGTGAAACCTGTGGTTCAAGATGAAAACGCACATGTAGAATAAAGCTCAATGGAAAAGATTAAGAAACAACACTAGAGGCTTGGGGGGGGGGGGGGCGTCGTCTGTACAGTTTTTGTCTCCTGTTTTATTTGGATGAATGAAACACTTTCAGTTACAAAAATGACTTAAAATGAACAACACTGTACAATGAACAAGTAGAGTTATTTTTCTTCTTTTTTTTTTGGTTTTCAAGATAAATACACTAAAAGGCTAACTTGCTACCACAAGGGAGAAGAAGGGGGGAGACAAAAGGGGAAAGTGGGAGAGAGAGGGGAGGCCGCTCACAGGATGGAAGACACAAAGGGAGGAGTGATGACAATACAGCCATACCTGCACTCTCACACACACACACACACACACACACACACACACACACACACACACACACACACACACACACACTGACTGTTGTGACAAGTGGAATTAAAGCTCCATGTATTAGGAAGTTGGCAAACAGTACGTTACAGTTGACAGTACAGGTCATGTGTAGGGGGCTTGTCGTTGTCCAAAGAACAAGGAATCTTTTTGTCTTTTTTGCAAATTGCTGCAGGGAACCACACCCGTCCTGCTTTCCTGCAACCCCCATCCCGCCCGGTCACGCACACACACGCCCCACTCACAGGTGGAAATGCCCTCCCCTCTTTAACAGCTAACAACAAGAAACCACATCCAGAGAAAATCTTAAACTTCCCCTTGTCAATGTTTGACAGCACACTCTTTCACACTCTCTCTCTGTCACACACACACACACACACACAGAGGCATAGACAAACATCCAGGGGTAAAGGTCAGACAGGTAGACGTTAGGACCAAACAACAGGTGAACCAAATGAAAAAGGGGGGAGGGGGATGAGAGAGGGCTGATGGGAGTTAAGCAGTACTCTCTGGCAGCACGAGCGGAAAGGACAAGAACTTAAGAAGGATCAGAACAGCTACAAAGATACCAAGAGAAACGTCATTATCATCATCATCATCATCATCATCATCATCATCGTTGTTGACGTCGTCGTCATCATCATCATCACCATAATTATGAGAAGCTTAAGATTATTTTTCCAATGACAAATACTTAAAAATATACATTTCATCATCATCATCATCTTAATTATCATCATTATCATCATTATTATTATTCCCCTTTGGATAGCTGAGGTTAATGCTTTAACGACCAGCTCGCTAGGTGACAGAGGAGTTGGAGCAGAGCAGACAGGAAGGGACGGATAGAGAGAGGTGAAGGATGCAGTGGAGGCTTTGTGTTGAGAGGAAGGTCAAGTTAGAGCTCTTTGGTTTTATTCTTTAACATCTGACTCGCTTTGCTGTGTTGCTGGAGAAACCTTTGGACTAAAGCTGTATTGGAGAAGAGAGAGAGAGAGAAAGAAGAGAGGGATGAGAGAGAGGAAGAGCGTGTACGTGTGGATGAGAGTGGGTGGAGGAAGAAGTAGCAGCTTGTTTGTTGCTGTTTTCTTCGCTCTGCTCGCCGTGTCTCTCCGATTCTCCAACAATTACATCTCTCGTGTCCTCAGATATTTACAACAGTTTTTTTTTAACATACTCATAATATTGCTTCTTGCATTTTAAATAAACTGTTTGACATTTTGGGAAATACTCTTATTTGCTTTCTTGCCAAGAGTTAGATGAGAAGATGGATACCCCTCTCTTGTGACATGCACAGTATATGCACAGTAATATGAAGCTGTAGTCATGAGATGGTTAGCTTAGCTTAGCAGAAAGACTGGAAACAGCTAGCCTGGCTCTGCCAGAGTGAGACAGAAAGTATGAGTCACTTTGCTAATTCTGACAGTTTCGCTCACTTCAGACAGCTGTGATCAAATGCCCTTGAGGATGTACCTAAGACGTATTCTTCATTTCAGTGCAAATTTCAATCTGATGCTTTCGGTTCAGTGCAAAACTTGGCCTAAAGAAGCCAAGTTTTTAAGGGTATTAGATCAGCAGACACTCCTTTAAAACAGAATTATCACATAATGATGATTTATGTGACTTTAAGGGGGCAGTGACTTACTGTGTATCAAGGCTGAGCTAAAACATTTCTCTCAGTCACCAGTGAGGGGAGCTCCACAGCTAAAAGCCACTGATTCATTCAGCACAGATAAAAAAATCTACCCACCAGCACCTCTATAACTCAAACAAACTAATTATGATTTTACATAGCTTGTAAAACACTGTACAAAAACCCAACTGGAAAAAAGACAATTTGTGGTTGTGTGTTAGCGGCAGGAACTATTTCTTGTCCAGCTGCAATGACTTCCTGGAGTCTTGTCGTCCCCACTGGCTGCTGGTTATAGTTTCACATTTAGCTTAGATACACAAGAGTGGTGTCACTTCTCTCATCTAACTCTCACCAACAAAGTTAACAAATGTATTTCCCAAAAAGTTTTTCCCTAAAGCTTCTTTTATAAATGCTGTTGTAAAGGTACATCTCTGAGTCTGTCTGGCAAGCAGAGACGATGTAATTGTGTGGAGAGAGAAATACAAATGAATCTGTTTAAGAGAAATGGAACAAAGTGGGATTTCTGAACACTCGGGAAGTGATCAGGATTTTAGGGAGCGTGTACATTGTGCGGGATCCCATGGCAGGGCATTGACTTTGGTATCATTCACTAAGGGGGTATCCCCACCACAGAGATGCACTTTATACCCGGTCTCTCAAACCCTGAGGTTCTCAAAAAGAGTGCCTCATCAGAAACACAGCAGATGGTTCCATTTCCTCTGAATACAGAGAGAGCAGAACGAGAAGATGGACTCTCAGGGAGAATCCATACAGTCTGATCGAGTGCACACCTCTTCCTCCAGCTTCTAACACCTCAACGCACACTGAGTCATGAGAAGTGTTTGAATGCGTCACCTAGCAATCCCGGTCTCAGCCGTTCCCCAGTTACCTGCCCTGCGGCGCTCCCTGATACACATGGACATCAAGCGGTCAGCGTGCCCCCTCATCAGGCAAAGAAGACCTAAAGGCGAGAGAGGGCTTGGCGACCTTGGTGATAAAGTAGCTCTGAAGGAAGCAGCTTTTTTAAGCCAAAAAATTGATCCAGGTTTGATCCTAGATCTGTGCCAAAGAGCAGTTTTAAACCCACAGTCCGTGTTTGACAGGGAGGAAGCAGTGAGGGTCAGGTATGAGGAGAGGGCTGTGTTCAAAGCTCAACACAGACAGCGGGGGGTGTTCTCCAGGGGGACAAGGTGTGTATGTGTGTGTGTGTGTGTGTATGCGTGTGTGTAGACCAGAGCATGAACCAGTGCGGCCCTTTGACAACTAAATGGCACCTCCTGAATCCCATGGAGAAAAAACACAATCTATTCGATGATCTCTTCCTTCCCAGATCAATCCCAAAGCTGTGTTTTCCTCCATTAGGACGACGACCTTTGACCCCTGACCCGGCCTCACTGTCCCTGCTCCGGCCACACAGACAAACTGACCACACGCACCATCCCGGTGCCCTGATCCCCACTTGAACCCCGCATTTTAAAGCATTCATCTATTTGGTTTATCATCAAAGAATATGAGGTATATGATGAACTATCTCTCTTTTACATCCTACATTGGATGAAGAAAAAAGTTTAAACCAACTTATAGAAAAGTGGAACCAAAAAGAGACAGAAAAGTGAAAAAGAGACAGAGAGAAAGTGAGAAGTTAGAGGGCAATAAATGGCTGGGAATCCAAAATCACCCTCCTCTCTCTTGCCTTCTTTTCTCTCTCTCATGTAAAAAACTTTAGCCTTTGCCCCAGTTGATCTTCTTTTGTGTTTTTGGTTGTGTAGCAGTAAAGCTTTCAGTGTGTTCTCCCTGTGGAGAAAATATAGAAGAGAAGCAGCACCATGTCTCAAAGAACACCTCATGCTGTAACTCGGGCAGTTTTTCACACATAAAAATCCCATTTATGCTTTCTCTATTGAAACTTGCCTTTTTTGTCTTATTACCAGGAGACACAAAGGCATGTGTATGTCCAGAAAGCCAATACCAAATTCAGTTTTTCCCCTTGAAAAATCCTGTAAATGATGAGGTGTTGGTCCACACAGTGCTGCCTCTCACTACTGTGAGCTTCCCCTCCCCTTCATGAGGAGGGTCGTCTCAGTGAGGAAGAGAATATCTTTATGGTTGACTGTCCAATCAGCCATATTCTCTTATTAAGTCCATACAGGACCCATGGTTGCATTTCTGGTATTATTTGGTTTAAAGAAGTAAGAAAGAACTTCAGCAGGGGGGGGGGGGCAAAAAAAAAAAAATCCATCACAAATACATCCCAGAATATGAAAAAAGCACCGCTAGAAATAAATTAACAAATAAATAGCAAGGCAAAAAAAAGCAAATAAATCAATCCTACCCTGAATAAATAGTACAATCAAAAGTCTAAATCATCTTAATAAGGAGAAATAAAAAGTCCAAAGAGAGATAGTTAAAATTTTTGGTCTAAAATCAAGTTATTATCATCAATGTTTTTAGGATCTTTTTTTTTCTCAAAGTCTTTTTTGTAAGTTTTTTCTTTTTAATACATTAGCGATAAGTAAGCAGTAGAACATAGATCTTTTTTCTACAAAATCTATAGAGAAGCACTAACAGATACATTCCGTCTAAGAGTCAATGTGGAGAAAAGGTTTCACCTTTATGGTGCAAACCCCACATCTAAAGTTTGGTTCGTGAAACGATTCGCGTGTGTCGACTGTTTTTCTGGTGTGGATCAAACCAAATATTCTTTGGATATGTTTACGTCCAACTCTCAAACCGTCAACTTGACTGAGGCCGTTTGCTGTGTGTACTATTCTGCATTTGAAGTGTGTGTTATGCTGCTGGGGTCAAAATTAATGACAAGACATCACTGCAGACCCTATTCATTTTTTTTTTTAAATATTTGGCCTCCTATAAATACTTACATACAGAGAAACGCACAGTTTCACCTCAGACAAATTGACTTTAACCCATTTCCGTGCCCTCATGCAGGGAAGGCAGCTCCTGTTCCTTGCTACTGTGTTTGGTTTGGTTCAGTATTTGGTTTGGTGTTTTTAAGGTTTTGCTATTCAACTCTTTGTTTTTGGCTTTTTGTGTGTCTTTTTTTTCTGCCAAGACAGTCTGTTTCTTTATCTAATAAAAATCTGGAAGCTAAATTTTCACAGTATTTTTTCCAACCACCTGATAAAAATCTCTAGCACGACTAAGAAAAAAATAAGGAGCTCTTGTAGTAAGTAAGCGAGTACGTTATTCCAAATGAGTAATAAGCACTAAAGTACAGTACATAAAACGGCATCAAGAGACACAGCAGAGATAAAACAATCAGAACCAACCAACAGAAAAATAAAAACAGATTTTTAGAAGATTTCAGTTCAGTGAGGTCATTTGCGTTTAGCTCCATCCAGGACCAGAGAGCTGAGCTGGAGAGAGTGAGAGGCAGAGGAGGGGAGGAATTGTCTGTCCTTCTCCTGCTCGCCCGTCTACCTGCCTGTCTATCCCTCCTTCCATCCATGCTACACAGTTTCAGAGTGGGGTGAATGCTGCAGCCCTAAAGCTGACAGACAGACGGACAGACGGGGGGAGAGATGCAACGGCTTCGCTTCTTTCAACCCCTGCACTTTGTCCTCCCCCCCTCCTCCCTCCAGCCACATTTGGTTAGGGTTCTTTTTGGTTTGCTTCTGTCATTCCTTGGGTTGTGTGTTTGTTTGTTTTTTGGTTTGGGTTTATTTTTGGTATCCTCTTACAAAAAGTGTGACGCCTGCTCCTCTCACTACAGTGTGTCCCTCCTTTGCCTGTCCCAGTGTACCCTTCTCTCTGGGGGTTCGGAGTTAAGGATCAGTTCCCTAAATAAAGCTTCCCCCGTGGATGTTTGGACGGGCCGGGTGGAGGGGATTACACCAGGGGCCGTCCAGTGGTAACGTCCTGTTCTCGGTGCCCCCCTTCCCTCCCCTCCCCTTCCCTCCCCTCTGTGTCTTTATTGTGTTCATATGTCTTGGCTGAGGCTCTTTAAGAAGAGCTCAGCCATGAGAATGCTTTGGTTTCCATTTGAGAATTAATGGCAGTCTGAGGTGGAAAATGACAGTGAAATGTGATTGATGGAGTGATGATGGAAACAGACAAATATCAGTAAACATGTCTAGACAGACAGATGTCGGGGCGTCTACGCTGATTGACGAGGCAGGAATGAGAGCCGGCTGTGACTAAACTTGGCTTTATTGACTTATTTAGCCTTCAGTCTCAATGGTTATTACTTTAAATCTCCAATCAAAGCCCTATTTCATACTTTCAAAATGGTCGCCAGTCTTAACAAACATCATTTTCAGTGTGTGAAGTTTCCAGGGCATGTTCATTTAGCCATGGAGTCCCCCGATAATGGGTTATCTTTAAGAGTGAGGAAAGAGTGGTCCGATTAAGAGCACAGAATGTCACATGTTTGGGTCTTAACAAATTCCCTCACACCTTGAAATCAACTTGCAGTGTGCCAGCTCTGTTTTGGATCTATGGCACTTGGTGAGTACTGAGACGAGCATCTTCTCACCTTCGTCATCTCTGTTCCTGCAGAATAGTCACATCTACAACAACAACAGCAACAACAACAACAACAACAACAACAACAAAAATGCCTGTTGACAACACGAATGCGTATGATGAAGACGATGATGATGATTTCCACTGATGCTGATTCAAAACCCCAAAAGCAAACACTAAAAAGGCTGCAACAATAAATAGGAGCTGGATTGTAAAATGACACTAATAAATAATTAAAAAACAAGCCCCAACTGTACTTCTCAAACTGTAAAAAATAGGAAACAAAAAGGAGAGAGGAACGCTAATCTATGCTCTTAGAACCAGAGGTAGGTAAAGAGACTAACACAATGAAGATACAGTAGTAATGGCCATCATTCATACATGAGCTCTTGACTCTTCAGTGACAATCTTTTACGAAATTATCCAAAATATCTAGCATGAAAACCTATAAGAGACACATGAGCTGACACAGACAGGATGAGTGGATGGCAGGATGGATTGGCTCTTGATGTGTGTGTGTGTGTGTGTGTGTGTGTGTGTGTGTGTGTGTGAATAGCAGTAGCAGTAGAGTCCTGGTCCTGGATAGCTTCTGTATTTACACGTCCTTTGAATAAAGCTTTTCTCTCCGTATTTTTGGTTTTTGGTATTTGGGATTTTGGTATGGTTGTCGTTTTTTTTTTTTTTTTTTTGTCATTGTGTATTCCTCCTCCGCCTCCTCCTCAGGTAAATTTTTGGTTTAAACTTATCCTCCCTACGCCTCTTCCTTCAGACCCGCAGCTTTTTCGAAATGATAAAAAAAAAAAAAAAAAGGAAAACGTAAGCACAGTCCTCCTTCTTTTGTCCTTGCCGCCATTCCTTTGTCACATAGTAAAGTTATCTTTTGTCATTTTTGGTTTATGCGCTCCGACATGCATCTCTGCCGTCTCTTTGTTAAAGAGTCATTGGTTTGTTTTCATTCAGAGAGAAAGAGTGGAGAGGCGCCATGTCGATATCACGTGTTACTGACAAAAACGTCCCACGTTGCCTCCTCTCCATCTGTTTGGATAGATAAAGATTTTTGGTTTCAATCTTCCCCTTTTCCCCTCCCTTCTCCCCTCTTTCACTTCTTTCGCTCCCTCTCTCCTCTTTCATTCTGTGTATTTTTGGCATCGAAAGACTGGGAGAGAAGGAGAGAGAGAACCATTGCGAAATAAAATAACGGAAGAAGAGCGCAAGAGAGAGAAAGAGATAGCTTTGGTGTGAAAGGCGAGGTTGTCGTTTCCTCCTTCCTCCTCCTCTATGATTGGCCCTTGGCGTGGTCACTCAATCTTGGCGCCGCCTAGAGATGGCGGGCTGTGTGCCATTTCGCTGGAGGAGCAGGAAGAGGCGGGGCTGGAGCAAGGGGAGGGGGAGCAGGGGGTGGGGCTGATGCTGCTGGCCGAGGGGAAGGGGGAGGGCTGGGAGGCTTTGGCTACAGCGGCGCTGATCAGTCCAGCGCCGGGGTTCTGGCCCAAGTGGAGGAAGGCGGGATGGTTGAGGAAGAGGGAAGAGGGGAGGCCCCCTCCTTGGCCCCCAGAGGCCCCCAGCATCACCTTACTGCCCCCCTCAAGACTGGAAAGAGGCAGCTGGCCACCACTGGCTGCTAGGGCTGCTGGAGGAACAGAGGAGAGAAGAGAAAAATTTAAGCGAATATTCTACTTTCATGGTATTTATTTAGGCACTTGACTTAATCTTAATTTACTTTTTTATTATCATTATTTAGCTCCTTCACAGTGAAACATTTGGGTTAAATGTATCCTCCTTCCTTCAGACCCTTTAACAGGCAAACAAATGCATCCACCACTCTATTTTCTGGCCTTGCCTCCACTCCTCTGTCACCTAGTAAAGTTTGTTATCTTTTGTCAATATTCAACACTTTTTGGTAGTTGTTGATAATTCTGAAATTCTGTATATTGAATTTATGCTTTCAGTCCACCAAAGCTTCCTCATCTACCACCACTCAATTTAATAATTTCCTACAGAACACAGCCGAGCCACAGGAAGTGTCTGAACTTGTTGCATCCAGCAGAAGTTGGTGGAGTGGCCACCAGGCGCTCAGAGTATGACTGCTATTTTTTTTTTCTCTTGGTCGGGGGCTCATTTAGGTGAGAGTTAAGAAATATTCAACTTTTCTAAAAAAACCACAATTTCAACATTCTGCCAATGGAGATAAAAACTATTGTCTAATATCTGTCGCAAGCTGATGCTGTGGGATCAGTTGGAGCACAGCAACAGGTAAGCTGACATGAGTGGTCTGTTGTTATGGAAACAAGGTTCATGATTGGATGCGAGCGGCACTTCATGCAGCGCTTCAGACACAAAGTGTTACAAGTGAATGAGGTCTAATAATATTTGCGATCACATAGCAACAGCACAACAGATTTTCTTTTTCCATGGGAGGAGAAGCATTAAGCAGGCCGACTACTCAAAGCTCAAAATGTCCTGTAAAGGCACTGCATTATGGTCCGCTGCGACTACTTTTGCTGAAGAAACTGCTACATCTACCTCTTCTGTGATCGATCTCTCGGTGTGTGAGTGTTGAACATCAAAGTGCTTTGAAACGGCGAGTCCCAAATGTAGCTCTCGCTCTGTGACTCTGAGGGTCTGACAGCAAAGCCCGACATTTAAAGTTGATGGTTTAAACATTTTATGTCATCACGTCCGTTATTGGTCCACATATTCGCATACAAATTTAAAAAAGTGAAGGAAACATCCTCAGCAGTGTTTTAATCTGCGTTGAATTGTTTTATGGTGAATGTTTCCTTTAATTATCATCATAAAGTAGTTGACCAATGATGAAATGAAGAGATGAAAGGCTGAAGATGAGTGAGACAGCACAGACGCACACAGAAACTTAGCCCACACATTAACGTGATAATCAGTCACACACAGACACTTGATGGGATGGATTCATGCATGTCAGTGACAACACATGTGAGATAAGTCACTCGTCCTCTCTGCAACTCTCCCTGTTTCAGCTGTGTCATACTTTGAATGAGCAAACACCCTCCACTGCCTATCCATCCATGTCTCCAGCCTGCAGTCTACCCGTGCGATTTGATTCGCCAACCATGCATAACTCTATTACTCACCATCACACTTGTCTTTTTAATACAACTCTCTCTCCCCCTTCTCGTCCTCACACCGCAAAGTATGATTAAAAATCAGCTCTGCTGACGCTGGTCGGGACTGTTTGGTGGTCATTTTTGCAAGATTGCACACTTTTTTTTTTTGTCTTCATGTGCTATTCTTGGATTGTTCTCAAGTGTAGGAAGGTGTGTGAGAGGGGATGTTTCGTGTACAGCATGTGTCTCAGTTTGAGCATTTATATGCGTGTGGGAGTGTGCGAGAGACGAAGGTTTGTATCAGTGTTTGAGAGTAGTGAAATGTATTACTTGTGTGCTGACCATAAACACTCTTTTCTGGGCATTATTAAGTATTCTGTCACCCTAATATTTGTCCAAAAAAGAAATAATAAAGTACATCTCTACCTCAGCCTTGACCTCCAGATCATATCCTGCTTATTAGTGGTGCTGATGTTAAGTTTTGTGTTTCTCTTTTTGACTCTCCTGAAATAAACCCAGTTCAGTGTCTCTCTTTCTCTCCCACACACACCTTGGATAGTGGCCAGGGGACTGTTACCGAGGAGGGCTTGGTTCATCCCTGTGTTAACTCCCATCACAGTGTTCCTGTTGTGTCACACGCACGCACACACACACACACAGCACCATGCATGTGCAAGCATATATACGAACACAGACAGGCAGAGGAGAAAAGGTGAGAAAAAAAGCAAGTTTAGCAGCAAGGACAACTCTAGACCTGCATATTTAAAGAACAGTAGTTTGCTGACAGTTGGCTGTACAGATGTAAACAAGAGGTTAGAAATGCAGAAAGAAACACCACAACTGTCATTAACTGTGCATTTATATGAAAGGATAGAAGTGATGCAAGACAAGAACACAGCAATCTGAACTGGATAAAAGTGTGTTGTGCTGTATCATCTGCAGGTGAGTGTCTCTGTCGTATTCACCTCAAATTTGCAGCAAAATCGGTGATGTAGTTAGACACGTCACCGTTCTTTTTACCCATACGCCATAAGCTGTGAACACAAGAACCACACACACAGACACACACAGGGTTAAAAAGCACTGCTGCACGGGGGGAGCAGTGGTGCCCAATGGCATGTTGGGATATCAGCATATGTGAGCACAAAACAATCACTGTGTGTGTGTGTGTGTGTGTGTGTGTGTGTGTGTATATAACCATTTAACTACAAACTGCAGGTGAACCGATCATGGTGCAGCGCAGTATTCATGATGAGTGTGTTTATGGAAATGTGTGGTTATGTGCAGTTGTAGTGTGTGTTCTGTGTGATTGAATGTTTTGCCTAATTTTATTCCGTTGTGGTGGCCACCACAGACAGAGAAGCAGACATCTTTTAATAAATATTATGACTCAAACGAAGTGGTGCAGATTGCTCGGCCTTTGTTATTGTTGCTTGCAGTTTTCTCGAGAACCGCTAAGCCAAACAAACTTTCTCTTGACCTTTTATACTTAGCCTTTATTATACCTAGTAATTGCTAACAGCTAGCTATTTAGGATCAGACTATTGCCAGGAGCACAAGCATTCACTCTGAAAATTGCATAGCTGATTCTTGAAATGTTTGGGTTTGCCACAGTGTAACATCTCCGATCTCTGTGTCTCTCTCTTTGTCTTCATCTGTGGTTGAATGCACTGTAGCGAGTGAGTTAATAGGGGTTCCCTCTCAACACACTATACAGTGTGTATTTCCGGTGGTAGTAACATTCTTCTAATAAATATAAATATCTCAAGAGCTCACACTCGACACTGCCCTTGGGTCCTAAGCAATACACCTGCCAAGTGTGAAGTCAATTAGATGAACGGTTGTCGAGAAAATCAAAGGACAGACATCCAGAGACTCCTTCAATTAAGTTATATGCCACTGTAAAAGAAACCCAAACACAGCTGTAACACATAAAAGGTCAGTTCACCCAAATTACAAAACAATCTCCAGTGGTGTCCAGCCAGGCAGATACTGTGTGATTTGTTTAGTTTATTCAGGTTTTGCAATATCCATCTTTGAGTACATCAGAGATAAATGTAATTTTGACTGTGGTGCTCACAGCAGGGAAAAATATATGAGAGAAATTCTCAAGCAACATGTTTTGAATTACTCTGGAAAATTTCTAGAAGACACGGTGAACAGTTTTAATAGGGACTACTTGTTCAGGGAAAAGTAGTTCAGACAAAAACTGTACATAGTGTGTTCAAACCACACCTCAAACAAAATACAATTGACTGGGGGTGGAGGCACAAATCTCAGGGCCACGTTTGCTTGAAAAAATAATCAATTTGACAAAAACAGACAAAAGATCCACACAGCGTACTGACAGCTCCCAGCAATCAGGCACTGTCAAGCTTGACAGTGCAGTGAGCGGTTCTTTTGTCAAACTTCAAATCCTGCCAGCTTTCTCACCTCCTCACACCTGGCTGCATGAAGTGGGAGTGAATGTAGGATTGTCAGTTTAAGAGAGTTATAGATGTTATTGGACGCAGCCTCCATTCCAACGTTACAAAGGTGTGGGAGGATGGGGTTTCATTAGCTGTTTGACCATCTGCCAAGCTCTTCTGTGGAAGCACACTGGCCCCATTTAGAGGCACATATCTTAAAATGGGGCCAAAGAAAACATGAAACTACCTGAATGGCTAGATACCTCTTAACATTTTTTTTTTCCCATAATTTGGGTAAACTGGGGAATACCAGGTGGCATACTGTGAACTTCTCATGGACTCTTACCCTGTGTTAAGGTTGAGTGTGCTGTGGCTGGGAGTGGCTGGGCTGGCCGTGCTGCGGGGAGGAGGAGGAGGAGTCACCGGGGAGGGTGCGGAGCTGAGGGAGGGATGGGTGGAGGTGAGGCTGGAAGTCAGGGGGCAGACGGGGGACATGGTGGTCACTGTTGTGCTGAGACTGGTCACGGCCTGCGACAGCTGGCTGGACATCTGGCAGCGAGGGGGAGAGACACATTCAGGTCTCTGAAACTACTGACAGCTAATCAACAGAGTTTATTACCAATGATCATTCAAACACGCATAGGAAATATACTGCAAGGGCTGCGCTGAATTTGCATCCATTAGAGTTCGACAAATTGTCGAGGTTGGATGCTTACCATGTGAGGGCTGTAGCAGGGTGGTTTGTGCGTTGGTGGGGCAGTGGGAGGCTGGTTGGGCAGGGGAGGGGTGGCACTGGAGGGATTGATGCGTTTTTCTTTCTGCCGGCGGTTGCAGAACCAGACCCGGATCACCTCCTTCTCCATGTTAAGCTGCTCTGCGATCAGCAGGATCTCTTCTGAGGTAGGCTTCTGGTTCTGCAGAAAGGGAGGGGAGACAGGAAACAGAAACAGCTTTGTTTTAGCCACATGATGCAAAAGTCAGACACGCCAAGATGTAAATCATTTGTAAGAAGACAAACAGCAGAATGTGACATTTAAAAGCTCTGTGGAAAAATAATGACTCAGTTACCATTAAAGGAATTCAGCCACAATGTCGTTTTGTACTTGAAACGGCTGATAATCTTTAATCATCATTTTATACGAGTAAGCAGTTCTACTGAGTTTCTTTCTTTCTTCATTAACTAATAATAAAGTTAGGGTAGCACTGTGGTGCAGTGGCGCTGCTGGCGTTTGAACCTGGGGCCTTTCTGTGTGGAGTATACATGGTCTCCCCGTGCTTGCATAGTGTATGAGTGGTTGTCTGTCTCTATGTGTCGGCCATGTGATTGATTATGTGTACCCCACCTCTCGCCCGATGTCAGCTTGGATTGGCTCCAGCTCCCCTTAAAGATAAGCAGTATAGACAATGGATGGATAATAAGGTTAATTATCTTACCGTCATGAATGCTCGTTCCAGGGCCACACGTACATTCGTCTCAATGCTGGTTCTCTTCTTTCTGCGGCGGCCAGGAAGCCCGTCAAAGCCCAGACTGGGAGAGGACAGGGAGCTGGGGCTGGGCAAGGTACTGTCTATGGACATGGTCTCTGATGAAGGAAAGCAAACGCATAAACTTGAAAACAGACTGACTGAATAATTTAAATTGCCGTACAGTATAAAAACATATTTAAAGCATACGACAGTCTGAATGTAAGGTACTGTTATTCTTATGATAGCGCACCTGCATCATTGAGCCACTTCTCCAGCAGTGGCTTCAGCTTGCACATGTTCTTAAAGCTCAGGTTGAGGGCTTCAAAGCGGGAAATTGTGGTTTGGCTGAAGTCATTGCCATACAGCTTCCCCATGGCCAAGCCGACATCTCCCTGGTAGGGAGATCATGGAAGGAAGTTGCAGTGCAGACAAAACACATCAGTGACTAATGACATTCAGAGAGTAACCTGTACATACACACACACACACACAGATGGTGTTTTTCCTTACCTGCGTGAAGCCCAGTTTGATGCGTCTCTGTTTGAAAGTGCGGGCGAACTGTTCCAGCTCCTCCAGGTCACTGGGCTCCTCGGGGTGAGAGGTCACTGAGGACACCGTGGTCATGGCTCCACCACCGCTCACCTCCACACTCTTATCTCGCTGTGGCAGGTACGTCAGAGGAATGAAAGCGAGAGCGAGAGCGAGAGCGAGAGACAGACGTATTTGTTTATCATTGGTGCAGAGACTGGGTTTTCCTTTTCCACTGACAAAAGCCTGAACGTTTCCTCATACCTGTGCTTGGAGTCCCATTCTAGTTGGAGCGGACAGCAGGCTCCCTTGGTTTTGCTGAGGTAGCGAAATAAGATTTGGTGTCGATAGGAGTCCTGAGGGAAAAAAAAGCACAAGATCAATTACAATTATGACAAAAAAAATAGTTTTATGTCAACATCTCCAACTAATTTCCACCAAAAGCACGAAAAGCTATCCCTGTAAGTGGCCTGCCCACCTTGCTGGCCCTGCTGTGCCTGTGGGAGGAGGAATTGGGCAGGAGACGGGAGCGGGTGGCCAGGCACCAACACCAACTGCTGAAGCTGTAGCAACTGCTGGATGTCCTGTTCAAACAGGAGAGAATAAAAAGATTAGGAGGAGAATAAGAATTTATGAATTTACAAGGATGGATATAGAGCACAGTCATACAAAAATGTGTCCGTTTGTATTCTCTCTACAGCTGGTGAGAGGAGCAGATTTGGACGTACAGCAATCTTAGACGTAGGAGGAAATACGTTGTTATTGTATAATGTGAGAGAAAAGAAACGGAAAATGTGTGCATTCATGCAAAGTGGAAAATATGAATCATGGAATATACAATAGACATGCAAGATGAACAGTTCCATGGCTGGTTCCTCAATCAAGGCGCTGATCAGGAAGTGGCTTTGATTGGCAGTCAGTACCTGGGCGGTGAGCTGGATTGGCTGGGAGAGGGTGAGCTGAGGAGGTGGGACGGGGACACTTTGGGCTGTCTGTTCCTGTGTGCTCTGTCCCTGTCCCTGGGACTGAGACTGGGCCTGCTGCCCCGTTTGTACCGCCTGCTGCTGCTGCTGTTGCTGTTGCTGCTGGGCTTGCTGATTTGCTGCTGCGGCTGCCTGAGCTTGCTGATTGGCTTGGGCGGCTGCGTGGGCAGCATGAGCGGCGTGGGCTGCACTGGACTGCTGCACAGCTGCAGCCAGGAGCTGCGCTTGAGCCTGCTGCAGCAACAACTGCTGCTGTGCAGGCAACAGAGCTGTCAACTGGCGAAGAGAAATAGAAAGAGAAAGAGAGAGAGAGGAGAGGAGAGGAGAGGAGAGGAGAGGAGAGGAGAGGAGAGGAGAGGAGAGGAGAGGAGAGGAGAGGAGAGGAGAGGAGAGGGTCAAGATACAGTAGAAAGAAGAAAGTGGTAGTAGAAAGTGTTCAAAAAGCAGCACAAGAGAAGCAAGCAGGATAAAGGCAAAGCAAAGTGTGTGTCTGTGTGCTTATGTTGTAAGTCTGTCTCACCCCTGCTAATTGGGAGCCGGTCAGCATGAGCTGTGTATGTTGCAGGGCCGTCTGTGAGGGGGTCGGGCCGTGAGAGAGGGGAAGAGCCGGGGACATCTCACCACACTCCTCCATCTTATTCTGCATGGAAGAGAGAAAACAAAGAGGGGGAATGTAGAGGGACATACATTTTTTTTTTAAAAAAGGCACATATATTTCAAGAGCACTCTGATTATCCCATTGCTGCAAACAGTTTTTAGACAATGACTATCCAACAAAAATGAAAGCGAGAAACTATAAAAAAAACATGCCAGCACTAAAAAGACAATCACAGAAAAAAAGAGCAAGTATCAACATCACCAACCTTCCCAAAACTGGTCAAAAAGGCCAGTTAGAAACATACAACTGTAACTCCATAAACCTACCTGGCTACTTATCGTGATGGGCAGCAGATTTTTTTAAATTCTATGTGTGATTTCGGATCATGTTCGTAATCAGTCACGAGTTGGCTGATCAGAAATGTGCCTCTCGACAGTCTACTAGTCTCTCTTTTTCATGCACAAAGGGCTGATCTTTCCTCCCAGGATGAGGCATGTTGGAACTGGAAAAGGAGAACTCTGCCAGCTCACCGATTTGCATATCTCCTGCGGTATGCAAATGAGGAAGATTTCACCTTTTGATGAGTTGTAGCATTATAGATTTATTTAAACCCTCAAAAGGCTTTGTGAAGGGAGAGTGCCATCATACTCCCTAGTTTGAAGTAAATTTGTTTACATTCAAGGCTGGGTGGAGAGTTGATACATTATGAGCCTCCATGTTGAACACGACAAAAGAGCAGCTGAATGCATAGCAATGAATACGAAGCTGAGGCAGCTATAATGTCAATGAATCTATTGTGTGTTGTTAAAACACAAAAGATGCACAAACATTGGCCCAGACATACTTGGAGACAAATGCACGGGCAATTTAGCAACATGGACACACACACACACACACACACACACACACACACACACACACACACACACACACACACACACACACACACACACACACACACACACACGCACGCACGCACGCACTCACCTTGGTGCTGCTCAGGTTTGGTGAAAGAGGAAAGAGATTGACTTTCATTGACTGAGCCTACAGGAGGAGAATAAGACACTTCATATCAGAATTTATTGCCAAAAATGACCTGAATTATACATTATGTTTTATTTTTTCTTTGCCACACAAAATAGTTACTTAATCAACCTTTTCATATAAAGTTTGATCTTATTTTCAACAATGGTTTTAGAGATTTATCAAGCAAAAACAAACCACACTACACGCAAACAGTCACTGCTTCCGACTGCTTAAATGTAAGGATTTGCTTTTCTCCGTTTTGTTTAATTCTCAGTAAAATATGTTTGAATTACGCACTTTTAATCAAATGAAACAAGTAAGTCAAGATGGCATCTTTGCCTCTGAGAAACTGGGCGTGCATTTTTTTTTTTTTTTACTGTTTTCTGAGATCATACAGACTAAAGGATTAAATGAAAGAAACGGACAAACTGATCAATAATGGAAATAATCAGCCCAGCAAACAGCTGACACTTTTATATTTTTCAGTGCAGCAATCATGTAGGTGAAAGAGGTGGAAGATATACGTAACAACCACAGGAGTCACATGTACCTGGTGATTTGATTCAGGTCCATTCCGCTCTGAATCTGTGTAGGTGGGAAAGGAAAAAGTGAGAAACTGATCACGCATCAGAGCACAAACGCACAAACAGATGACTGCGATATATATATATATATATACATATATATATACGATGCATATATCTACCTGCCTTGTATATTTGCTGACAATAACAACAGCACATCTTACCTGTGCCCTCCAGTGGTGAGTCAGCCCCTACTTTCTCCGCCTCTACTGGCTTTGACATCCTGATATCTGTGACAGGGAGACACAGAGATAAACAAGTCATTGAGGTGGATTCTTAAATCTGTGTCAGACAGAAAGTGCAGACAGAAGCAGAATATTAAACATTTGCGAAGTAGGTGATCAGAATCTAAATGACGAAAGGGGAAAATAGTGTGGCCAGGGCATGGGTATAGGGATAGGTTGTGTGATAGAGTGTTTTTAGGCCACAGGTCGGGCCTACACACTGTACACCAAACAATGTGGCTGAATCACTCACAAGTTGAATCTAACCCACATTCATTCATTGTTTCCAATCAGTGGTTTAACATATGAGTAGGTGACTTGAGGGCTTTGCTTGTTCTAAATTTAACTCAAGGTGTTTACGTGGGAGCAGCTCAGCACTATGAGGTGCCTCACATTGTGTGTCATTCATTACAAGACCACATCACTTCCTGGTTGATACTGTATTGGGACAGTCCCTATGGCAACAGCAATGACAGGAGGGAGGCAAGAAATTTAAGTCTTAATAAATTCTATTTATTAAAAAAAAGAATTAAATAAATTTTAGACATTTTGGCAGCAGAGAGAGTGGGAAAGATGGGAAAGATTTGAGAAGAGTTCTGAGAGGATTCGTGTGTGTGTGGCTATGTACATGTCTACATACTTCTGTGTGTGTACTAGTTTAGCTTTGTTAATCATCCGATGGTATCATCTCACTACAAGACTTTACATTTGTCTGAAACCGCAAACTGTAAGACAATTTTTGTTGTGTCCATTTGAAACCTTTTTTCTCTCCCCTGCTCTCTCTCTCCCCGACACACACACATGCACACACACACGTAGAGCTACTTCCCTTTTGTGAAAACATGCAAATCTGCCCAACGACCAACTAATTATATCTGCCACCTGCATAATAAACTCTCTCAGTCACCCTCCTCCTGTTTCTCACTCCCCTTTCACCCTCCCCCCATCTCTCCTGTTTTTTCTGATGTTGCAGATGAGAGATCATTGACCCTACGGCAAATGGTAATCTTCCCATCAGCGTATTGCTGTGCTGTTATCAATGTGAGACACTAAATACAGAAAATGTATTTCTCTTTTGACTCTCTGCAATGCCAACAAGCAAGTGATCAAGCATGGTTTTCACCATCGGGGGGCAGCAGCAACACATGGAGACGATGACAAACCTGCTCAATTGACCTCCAGTTTCAAATAAGCAAAACATTGCTCCGTTGCAGTCATCATAAAGGCAAGAATACATGAGCCACTCTCAGCTCAAAAGCACATTCAGCTGCAGAGACACACTTTTTTCAGTGAAACAGATGTGAGAAGAGTGGACTTTGTTGCGTGCAGTGTGTTTAGGAGAAGGGGGAAGTGGCGATCAGTTAAAAAAGCTCCACTCTGCCGCCACAGTTAAAACCTGGGGTCAGGGAATACACACACACACACGCACACTGACCACAGGATTTCCCTCAAATAAATTAACTTCTGCAAAAAGATAATTCGGTCACCAGCCATGTGGATGCAAACATCTGGTCAATCTATTATTGGGGTCAGTTTGTGGTTGTTCCAGCATTACATACTGCTCCTGTTTTGGTATTGCATGGCATGGTTAAAATTGTCCGATGTTGCTCAATTTATGGGGGAAAAGCCACAGAATCTACAGCCAAAATATAGCGCATTCCTCCCAAGATGCTCACATTTAAAACTTAAACAAACTCTTGACACAGAACAGAATTAATAACAACTTGAATTACATGGGACTATCAAATCATCAATATGTGCAGTGTACAATATCAAAGCTAATCCTCCATATAAAATGATAGTCCTGCTCATAAAGCTGCTGTAATGTAAGTTCCCAAAGTGCTGCATCTTGTACTGTACTGCCCACTCTCAGGACACCCGGGGAAGGTGTGTATTGATTCATGGTTTAAAATGGCCTACAGACAGCAGCATGGTGGATAATGTGGTCAGTAATACAGTGGTGGGACAGTATATCAAGATGCTGTGTCTTTTTCTCACTTCCCCTCCCGACTTCCCCTTGTACCGGGTTGAACGCAGAGTGCTAAACCCAACACTTACTGTCAGCGAGGCTATTAATATTAGCCTGCTCTCTCTCACTCTCTCTCCCTCTCGTTCACTCTTTCAATCTTTTAAAACCTCCCTCTCTTGTAAAACACATTGCTGCGCACACACTTGACACAGAGCAGAGTCACATTTTATGAATGGTTTTATAATTTTTGTGGCTGCTTGTTCGTCTGTGTGGTACAAAACTTACTTTACAGTAGTGTTAAGAGGCATTTTTTTGGCCATTGTTAAGCTGTTGCAGTCTATGCTAATCTTACAACAAAGCTCAGGGTTTATCTTGAGGCCAGAGAGCTACATCACACTCACTGTATCTTAAACAGGCCAAATTTAATGCTGTATAATCCTGTGTCATGAATAAATGATGCAATAGAAAGGAACAAGGGACAACAGTGTCTGTGCTCAGCCTGGACTGTTTCTGTTATTCTCCTCTGGGTATTTTGGCTGAGATGAAACTCTGCTGCAACTACCCCTCACCCCCCCACCAACATCCCTCACCCCACTTCCTGATTCAGGACACAACATCAGCGCCAAGGGGGGCATCTGGGAACTGGAGTCATCAAACCTACTAACTACGGATTTCAAAAACCAAGCAGCGCTGAGGGGTGCCGATTTTGATTGCAAAGAAATATGTTTCATTCAAAATCAAAGAAAGACTTAAAAGACTCAGATATCCGGCTAAACAGCTCCAGCACATCTGTATGAGGATGAAGTTGATGATAAAATTTGAGAATGACATGAGTAGCTGAACACAAAATAAATAAATACACAATAAAGGCAGAATTTTTGAATTAAGCTGAAGAGAAAAACGTGACAATCATGTAAGAAGCTAATGGAAAAACCTGAGATGTCACAGCAGCAGCAGGCTGACCATCAAGGCCGTGACATTTCATTATCGTCTGTGCCACTGACAGTGTTAGTTCTTCCATCAGTGTTGAGTTACTGTCTGTCTGCATTGTTTACGGCACAAAAAATACTTAAAATGCTAAATGTGGGCTCCTGAACACCCCATGAATATAAGCAAATGCTGCTGAAATTCAGACAGATGTCACTGCGGCAGGCCTTTGCCAATGAGGACCTTCCTTGCAGTTTAAACTGTATTCAGAATTATGTTAATTTTTCAGTGTAAAGAAAATATTTTTTTTCACTAATGTACTTTGAGCAGATCAGCAAGGCTGTAATTGCAGGAGGCAAAAAGAATATGTACACTTTACCTAAGCCAACAATTAATATTCCTCATTTATTCATATATGATTCTGGCATAAATTAATGGAACCGCTGAACTGTTTAATCAGCCTGAACATGACTCAGACAGCAGCGCGTGAAAACAATTATTCAAAATGCGTCTTTTTTAACTGAGCAAAATTGTATTATTCTTCTACACATTTTTTTGCATTAACCTTCTGAACTATTACACGAATACTGCCCTTTATTTTATCTTGTTTATTTTGATGTATTTTGTGGACCAGTGTGAGCCAGTGAAGTGTTTCTTGTTTCTTCTTGTGTGGTGCTGAGGATGTGACACTCTGGTCAGAGTAACATAAAGGTCAAAGCAGTGGCCACATCAGGTTAAAAAGTGACTCAGTGGTTTTTAACCGGTGAAACGCTCCTTGATAAACAACGCACACCTTCAGATAAACTTGTAATTTTACATCAAACACTGAGAAATATGAGCTAATTGACATTTAAATTTCTTTTCTGGTAATTGGTGAGTCAGCTTACAGCCTGCTATGCTTTGCTCCAGTGCTCATTTTTGTCGGTCAAGTGAGACTGTGTCTGCCATCTCTCTCAGCCTGAGCTGACCACCGAAACAAGGCCGTAGGGCAACAACAGACACATTTTGTTCTGCTTTGTTTTCATATCAATTTTCAAATATCGAAACAGATCTTTGTAGCTCTGTGCTTTAAATTATTTAAAAAATAATTTACATAAAGTTAGATATGAAAGTGGACAAAGCAATAATAAGTGCACCCCCCCCCCCAACACACACACACACACACACACACACACACACACACACACACACACACACACACACAATGAAAGTTAACACCAGTGTCAAAGTTGCACGGAGAGAAACCATATCACATACATATCTCCAAACTGAACACAAATGCAACACTACCGCAGAGCTAGACAAAAGACATAAAGATGACAAATGAAAAATAATCACAATATGCAACGCTAGTTTGTCATTACCAGTAAGTTTCATTTCAGCAAGACAATTCAAATAAACTCTTTTACTGTATATTCCTCAAGCTTTTTCAGTATTCAGTATAAACACTAACACACACACAGAGGCATGCTATGGGTTGGCGAGGTGTCTGACCTTTTCCTTCTGCCTGCGACAGGCGTCCATCCATCCATCCTTCCATCATCCATCCATCCATATCTTTCGTACCATCTCTTGCTCTTTGATGTTCTCTAATTAGCTCAGGTTGTTAGACCCAGTGGCATTAATCAACAGTGTAGACACAGTTCTCTTTCTCTATCTCTTCCCTCACTCTCTCTCCCTCTCTCAGTCTCACAAACACACACACACACACACACACACACACACACTCTCCCCTCACGCAAAGCTTAATTGGTCCTGGTAAATGAGGGCCAGCACAGAGAGGGCTGCACAGACAGTCACTCACCTGGCAACCACATACTGGAGAAGTCCTTTGCTGCTATTGCTGCTGTCTTGGTCATATCTGTGTCTGTGTGAGAGTTTGTGTGTTTGTATGTGTGTGTGTGTGTGTGTGCGCACACTACATAAAGAAAACTCTCTCTCTCCCTCCCTCTGTCTCTCTGTAACCAAAAAGGAGGAGTGTATCAAATCATATGGTTGAGAGAATCTCTCTCTCTCTCTCTCTCTCTCTCTCTCTCTCTCTCACAAACAGTCCACACCCCCAAGCCCCACCTCCTCCCCACATCCTGCAACATAACAGGAAGTAAGCCTCAAAAGAGTAGTAGGAACTCGGCACAGAAGAGAGAAAAATACAAGACAAAAAAAGAAAGAAAAAAAAAAGAAAGGGGGACATGCAAGAGGTTATAGAGTGGGAGAGAGTGAGAGAGCGAGGAGATCGAAGCGATAGAAGAGGTGAAAAAGAGGGGGATGATGGGTGCCGATGGAAAGTGATGGCGTGGCTGGAAACAGCCACTCACACACACACACACACACTCCCTCACTCACGCAAGAGAAAAACAGCAAGCTTGACATTCTGACCGAAGAGTGTATGATACATTCGTACAATATAGAGCCAGTGTACCTTCAAAGCCTATCAAAAAGTCTACTGATCAGAGTTTTTCCTGAAGTCAAGGCTATTTTAACAAGCTCTCTTGTAACTTGTTGTTTTTTTTCTCTGCCCATAAGTCATCACCATCCCTCCTCGGTCACATCTGTGTCTATGTCTGACTGCGGGGTTGTTGTTGGGGTTGTTGTTAGGGAGTATATCAGTGGGTGTACGGTGGTCTGATGAAGGAAGGTCGGCACCAACAAGAGAAGATGTGAGACATCCTCAGCTACATTTACCAGCCACAGCTCCACTCTAACCCGAGCGGAAGGAAAAAGACAGTCACAGCACTCATTGTACCACTGACCACCCCACACTGTGGGCTGCACAGTGATGCACCACAGAAAACCACACCATGAATCTTTACATGTGGCATGTGGCATGAAAGTGGAACATTGCAGATAAAGTCGATATGATCAGTGCCACCCACTAGGATTAGGAGACTAAGAAGCTGCTAAATAAGTGAAAATCTGAAGTCGTGGGAATGATCTCGAGGAAGCAGAATAGCACGTTTCAGCAGAAATATTGCCTAGATTTTCAAATCTGAAAGTGTCGACGTGCTGCTCTGACAGTGTGCCGATCTGGCCATAAGGTGGCACTCTTGATTCTCTAATCCAAGTAAAACAACGGGCTCCAGGAGGGGGAGATGAGGCAGACCGCTGATCACCCCCTCCCTCCCCTTTCCTCTCCCTTGGTCCGAGTTCACTAATTCAAAAGCTAACGGCAGCAGAGTTCCCAAGTTTAACCTTATAAATACTTTATGTGGTGATTTACAACAGCCCTGTGTACACGCTCAGAGAGAAGTGCATACGGGACTGCACTGGAGGCACATCTTTTTTAAATCTGTCCTCACAGACAAACAAACGAATGATATTCTGACATATATGTAAGTATGAACTCATACTGTCGGTATAGAAACTTTGGTGAAATAGACACAGAGCTTAACCAAGAGCTCACAAATGCACAGTATTTTTTTGGTGAATAGTTGGACTTGAAGCGACTAGTCAATTAGTGATTGGTTGACCAACTGAAAATTAACCACCAACTATTTTTTTAAGCTATTAATAATTCAGACATTTTTCTCGTGCTAAAATTCTGAAATTTGATGATTTACTGCTTTTCTTTTCCATTTATAATAGCAAACTGGTTGTCTTTGGGTTTTAGCCTAAAAATCTTTGAATTTGAGGATGTCACTATGGACTCTGATTGGGCTTTCTCGCTGTATTTATGATGTTTTATAGAACTACTCATTGATTAATCTAGAAAATAATTGGCAGGTAAATTGATAATGAAAACAATTGTTAGTTACAGCGCTAGTAGGAGATGTTTTCACAGTTCTTTCTTTTTTGTGCCGCTAATCAATCAAACAGTCCAACACCTGCAGGCCTGACATCAAACAGACTTGAGGCCTGAGACAAATCTTTAATTTCACCAATTTATTTGGCCTCATTATTTTCATGACAAAGCTTTGGCCCTCATCAGGGCATGAGGGCAAGATTTGTTGGTCAACCTGTAAGTAATCAGGGGTCAGCGAGAGGAATTGTGTGTATGAGCGGCCAGGCCTGTCTGAGGACAGTGGCAGACTGCTCATCGGGGAGGGGGCCTTTCTCTGGGTCAGAGGTCGTCTGGGCAGCCTGGCTTTGGCCGTGACCTTTGTTCAAACTCCAATCTACCCACATTACTACCAAAGTGTGTGTCTGTGTGTGCATATTAGTTTGAGCAGCTCCAATAGGTGGCTGGTAAATCTGGGTGTGTGTGTGTGTTGTACAGTTCGTGGCCGTGGGGGGCCCTTCCTGCCCCAAGGAGGTCTGAGCCTTGGTTACCATGGAGACCAGACCTAGCAACACTCCAGCTTTGCCACTTAAATGATATTGGGCCGACGGCATGGTCGGAGATGGAAGGTCGCAACTGAAGTCGACACATTAAACCATACTAGATAACGTGTTATCAACCTGGAAAATAGAATAAATAACTAAAAGTATTATTTGGATTATGTTTATCAGGGAATATGAGCTATGTTTACTCAGAGTGATCACAACCACCAGAAGTTATGTTTGTAAAATACTAAACACACACCAGCGTATTTATTTATATAAATACACACACACAATCTGATGGTGGGACCCCAGGGAGGAGGACGGGGGGAGGCTGGGGCCTCTAGAGTGCCATCAATCACTCCAATGTCAGAGAGAGGAGGAGAGGCAGGGAGGGAGGATTGGGGCTTACTAAGAGAGAGAAAAACAGGAATATAGGAATAGTCGAGAAAAAGGAAGGAAAGAGTGACTGGAATGAAGGTGGGAGACAGACAGGGGTCAAAATATAGGAGAGATGATGTTAGTTGGGGGTGAGGAAGGTAGGGGGAGACTGTGTGTATAATGGGTCATTGCAGGGACAATTCTGAGGTCTCCAAACCAGTTCAGCATCCCTCTATGGCTCGGCCCTCCTATATCTAGTGCAGCCTCAGGCCTGGAGCACACACTGGCTCTAATTCATATAATCCATCATATTCCTCTTCTTATAGCGGGGACAGAGCACGGCTCAGTGACGGACCCACCAAGTCCTGCGCGCAGTCCAACAGCAAGACTCTATTCTACAAGGTGAGAGATTTAAAATCCAGTGTAGTGTATAGGTGTGTGTGCAGGTGTAGCCCCATGAGGAGCTGCAGGATTATAAACAGTGGGCCTAGCAGTGTGGAGACTACAGAGGTTGAGGTTTTGTATGAGAAGCAGCAGGGGCTAAAACACACTCACACTGTTGGCTACCTTGGGACCTGCGCCATCTCACACACACATACACACCGCCTACACCTTTACAACACCTATTCCTCTCCTGTCCTAATACCTCTCAATCGCTCCTTTTCCTCTGGCCCCTCCGCCTCTCCATCCTTCTCTCACACGATTCCCCTTCTCTGTACATCATCTCGGCAGGCCATAGGGAGTCGGGCTTGTCTAGACAGACACCGCTCTCTCCCACGGCGCAACCAAGGTTGAAGCTCAATTTTTTTCCCCGCTCCTATCACCCCCTCTTCTCCTTCTTCTTCTTCTTGCCCAAGAGCAGAGGGACTACCAGGAGGCACTGGTAGCCTTCATCACCAGCTCAAGGTGCATTGAGGCCACGTAAGACTAAACTGTTCAGTTATACAGACAAAGTGGGCTGCTGTGTAGAATCAGCCTCCTTATCAAAATACAAAGCAAATGGGAGTACTTTAGTTTTGGCAACATTGTGTTTTTTTGCACTCTTTCCGCCCACCCATCCCCTCTTTCACCTTGGCCTGTTCTTCACCTGCTCTGCTTCCTTTCCTTCAAACCCTCTCATCATCATCATCCCACTCTTTTTTTTGCGACCTTCCCTCTTTTCTTTCTCCAATTTAAACTTTCTCCTCTCCTCCTCTGTCTCTCTTTCTCTCTCAGACCTGCTGGTCAGCAGCAGCTGTGACATCACTGGCCACTGTTCTCCGCTCGGATTGGACACTCGGCCACGTTGCCAGGCAACAGCAGTGAAAGGTCTCAGTGCGAGCGTGTGTGCGGCGTGCGCGTGTATGTGTGTGTTTATGTCTGTTTATAGCTACGTGAGTGAAAGGTGTGTGAGCGATTTTCCTCGCCTTGCCCTTTATCTGTGCATGAAGAATGATCAGAACAGATCTACTTCTATGCTCTATCTCAGATCAAAGCATGTAGATGATTGGGCTGCCTCGCCACTCTCCTCCACCACAGAAGAAGAGGGATGTCTGTGCATTGTGTTAATGAAAAAGAAAGATGGTACAAATGTGCGTGTGTGTCAGTGTCTGCACTTGCGCCGAACCAAATAAATGTGTATGCTCGTGTCGAATACGGGTACGTGTCTGTATGTTGTGTGTGTGTCTAAATGTGTGTGTATGCATGTGTGTAAGCCCCCGGGAGCGGGTGGTTATTGTATCTGACACAGCGGCTCTTTCTCGCGCCTCATATTTCTGGGCCGATCGATTCCTCTGACTCCCGACAAGACAATAATCGCACCTCCCTCTCTCACTCCATCACTACCATTATTACTGACCTCCCCAGGGAACGAACAGGGTGGAGGGAGGGAGAGAGAGATGAGGAAGGACGGAAGAATAGAGGGAGGGAGGGAGGGTGAGGAATGAGAGGGGGACATAGAGTTGACAAAATGAGCCTATGATGATGAAAAAGCAAAAAGGGACGATGTTGAAAATGAGGCAGGAAGAGTTGGCCTGGAAAAGGGACCTCAGCAGCGTAGAGAGGAAAAGAGGATGAGAGCGAGGAAGTTGAGATAAGGTGATGGAGGGATGAGGTCCAAGGGAGAAAAGAGAGCAGGAAAGATAGGGATGTGACATCTGTGTGAGGTGATAGAGTGAGAGAAAGAATGAGAGAAAGCTAAAGCATAACAGGAAAGGACAGGAAGGAGGCCAGGGTAAAAAAAAAAAATATATATATATATATATATATATATATAAAATGAAACAAAAAACGGGCAAGCAATATAGATCATGGTGAGAAAGGAAAGGAGGACGCAAGTGAAGGAGTGCAGGGAGACGGAGGGCTGAATGGAGGGACAATAATGGAGAGAATTAGTGGAGGAGAGATGAAGGATTCGCACTATCTTCTTCTAATAAAGGAGAGAATGAGAGACAGGGACCGGGGGAGGGATATAGAGGGGGAGGGAGGGGTGGGGGTTAGACTGAGGTGAAAGAGGAATAGACAGAGAAATATATAGGAGCACGCACACACACACACACACACACACACACACACACATTTAGAGAAATGGCTGTAGCGCCGTGGAGGTCAGCGCTCAGAAATATTATTAAATTGACAAGAGTACAATAGTTGATTGGCAGGCTGACTCCTGCACTGCCATTCAGTGGAGGAGAATGGGGACAAGAAGTCACACACTGACACACACAAAACGCATGCACATCTGCAGTTTCACTGAACAATCAACACAGCATGTAGAGATGTAGATACACAAACATACACTGTCTTTTGTCTGTTTTGTGCGTGTGTGTGCTCTGTGTGCCTGTCATTGCTGTGTCTCTATGCTTTGAATCCAGATTACAATTACAGTAATTGGCTCTCAATTCAAGGGATTGCTGTTTGACCCCCTCACCTCTCTCTCTCACTTCGCTCTCTTTCTCTCTCGTTCGCTCGCTCCCTCCCTCACCCGTCGCCGCACATTTTGGCTCTTCCTCTCCTCTTCCCCTCCTCCTCCTCATCAATATTCCTCCACCTCCTCTCTACCTGTATCGCTACATCCATCTTTCTCTGGGTGCAATCCCTCTCCCCCCCAGTGCCTCCTTCCTTTTCTCTACCTTATCCCTATCCTTCCCCCCTCCACACACACACACACACACACACACACACACACACACACACACACACACACACACACACACACACTTTATCCCCAGATATAACTATACTGTTTTTCCATCCATCCTGCTCCCTGGCTGTTTTACTTCTTTCCCCCTCACACCACCATTTTTGCCACTTTTCCTCCCTCACCTTCCCCTTTCTACCTCTCTCTTCTCCAATAGTTGGAGAAACAGGGAATCTATTGTATACTTTATTCATGCTGTATTTATTATGGAGAGATAGCTGTTCAGCTATACAGTCAGGGGGATATAATGTGCATTTGGGGAAGGAGGTGAAAGAGCGATAGATAAAAAGAAGGAGGTAAGGAAAGGGGGTGATGGAGGTGATGGTGATGGTGTGGTGGTGGTGGTGGTGGTGAAGCAAGCGAGGAGGAGGAGGGGGGTTAGGAAATTGGTCTGGCTAGCGGAACAGCTTTTCACCTCTCTCTCTCTCTCTCTTTCTCTCTCTCCCTCTCTTTCTCTCTCCCTCTCTCTATTCTGCTTTGTATTCTGCAGAGATGACAGGGGGAAAGCTTTATTGCTCCGAGTTTGTATCGATCGGGGCCCCTCTAAGGGGGGAGGCCGGGGGACGCGCTGAGCAGGCCCTTTCTCAACGACCGTGGCTCCAACTACTCCCCCCCTCATCCACCTCCCAGCATCCCCTCCTTTCCTGCTCACTCCCCTCCTCCTCTACCTCCTCCCAAACCCTCCTCTTGCTCGCTCGCTCTGAAATTCAAATTCAAGGCTCTTATTCTCAAAGGTTAGGAGAGGGAGAGCACGAGAAAGCAAGAGTGAACGAGAAACAGAGAGATTGAATGAAAGAGAGATGGAGGCGTCTGGCTTCTTCCCCTGACTGAGGCCCTGAATGGAGCTGGGATCTGATAAGCAGAGCCCGCAAACACAAACAAGGGAACAAATAGAGAAATAAAGGAGAAGGAAAAAAAACGACCAAGAGGCATATATCAGCCCTCATCCTCCTCCTTTCTTCCTTACCCTTCCATTTCCTTTCTCCTCTCAGTAACTGTCCCCTGTCCTGTCCTCCTCACCACAGTATCTCCATTATTTTCTGGGGTGACAATGATTTTGTTGGCAGGTGAAGAATGACCCGGGTCCGAACATGCATAAACCTCACCGCTCCTGTCTTCGTTAGAGAGACACTTGGGGAGCTGGGATCCACTAGAGACAGAGAGCGCCCACGTGAATCACACTCAATACTCTATTTAACCATTTCCAAAAGAGCAAAATTTTAAAAAAGTAAATAAAAATCACCTTTCACACCAGCTTGCAAAACAGAGACCTCAACAAAGCAGTGACAAAAATAACCAACCACCGCACTTCAGGCTTCTTTTTTCACCTCTTCAGTTTGACAGGTATTAAACAGAAAGGGGGCAAGACCCAACGTCAAAGCCACAGCCAACTGACCAAACACTTGACTCATACATGGAAGTGTCCATCTGTACACACACACACAGCCTATTTATCCGTTAATGGCATGCACAGCGCTGCAGCGAGGCTGGGGAGAAGAACAGATTGTCCATCAGGGGGGTTACAGGGTTCAAGTCCATGACCAGAGGGCTAGAGGAAGGTTAGGGGGTTGTAGGTTCAACTCCCAGGGGGTGAGGAGGATCCCTGCTGTCTCCTGTCCAACCCCAACCCACCCCCCTAAACCTCCTCCAGGACAATATAACCCCCCCGCTTCACCTCCCTCCACCGGTCTTTTCTCTTCCCCATCCCGCTGCTGGCCCTTTTAAGCCCTGCTTAGCCTGTTCGCACACGTGTAAACCTGAGCCTAGCCCCCAGACTCTCTCTGTTTGTCTCAGATGTGCACGCACACTCACATGCAATCATACAGATAACTCACCGATGCACAAACATATTCATAAGACTCCAATACGCTCTTACAATTCAAATACAAATCATTTGCTCTCGCTATCTTCTGTTTTCCCATAATACAGCAAATCATTTCAATTTTCAACTGACATCATGATTGAAACGGTTTCTTCCCTTTTCCAACTCCATCTCACTTACTCCTCTTGTGGTAAAGACCAAACAGAAACACGGCATTGCCTCAGCTATCAGTTGCAGCAGAGATATTTGTGCAAACATTGGATACATATACTCTATATATTGTATATATATTGTCATTGATATTGCTTGTGTGGTTTATGCGTAGCTCCAGATTGAGTTCAGTGATAGAGTATACATCAGAGACTTCTGCTGGATGCTACATGTCTGATTCATAGAGGAATACACACACACACACACACACACACACACACACACACACACACACACACACACACACACACACACACACACAGACAGACAGACAGTACAATAACCTGCAGGCCTATAACCTGCCTTGTTGACTGGATGGGTGGATGCATTATTAAAAATGTAGGATTTCATATGTAGAGACAGAATATGAATGCTGCACTGGGTCCAACTGTGGACGTTCACTTGCTCACTCCTGTCTTCACTCTTCTACATTTATCCTGAAACACCATTACACTTAATATTTACTTACTTACTAAATACATTTAGGTACTTTATTGACTCAGAGTTGTCATTCTGTTTCTCCACAGTTTAACTGTGATACTGTTACTTTTTACTCTGTTTACACAACACTTAGTGTGCGTCTGTATCTGTGTGTGTCAGGTTTCTTTTGGTTTGTTTTGTGGAGGGTTTCCTTGCCTGAATTGAGGGGCTGCAGATTTTAAAGCCATCTGAGACAAGTTTCTGATTTTGGGTAATCTAAGTTAAATTGGCTCGGCTTGACTTTTGCTGCTTTATTACAGGCTCTAATCATTTTTATTTTACTTGTCAGTTATACAAGCTATAGTGTCAGCATCTTTTAGTGGTGTCATGTGTCCATCAGCATCAGATAAAATCTGTATGGAAAAAAAGGATCAATCATAATATGGGTTGGGGCCTTACACTAGTAAAGGTCGTCTGCCTTGACATCACAAACATCATATAGCATCATCCTCCTGATGATCATGGGTCCAAGACATCATAGAAAGCTGCCGTGACCACACGAAAACCTTCGGGTCCCACTGATTAACCAAGAGGCCGTTACGTAAGAAGCAGTCGAACGGCAACTAAACCACAACAAGAGCACTGTGTGTGTTTACATCTGTAGGGCGGTCGAGCCGGGCCCTGACTCTCACGGTAATCGATGAACGAGGGAGGAAAGGGAGGTGGCGGGCGAGGTAGGGATGTGTGTGTGGGGGGGAGGGCGGGTGGGAGAAAATCGGTAAAGAAAGCAGGTTATCTCCCATCATTAGGGGAGGGGGAATCCCTGACTGGAGGGGGGAGGGCGGGGCGGGTGAGTCGGGGTGAGGGAAGACTGGGGTTCATTGATAAAAAGGGAGGGAGAGGGGAGAAGGGGAGACTATGTTTGGCATCGAGAGAGAGCAGACAATTATCTGTATTGATTAGAGCGGCCCAGTACTGTGAAGACTGAGAAAACTATGACTGGATCAATAAAGAGAGAGAGAGGGAGAGAGGGAGGGAGGGAGAGGGAGAGAAAGAGGGAGGGAGTCAGAGGATAGACAGACCAATTGAGAGAAACAAACGACAGAGATAAAAGATACATATAATGACAAACATAAAGAGATAGAAACATAGTTTATGGTGCAAAGCGAAGTCAAAGACCCAAGGTGGCATAAACAGTAAGTGGGGAGTTGGGGGGTGGGGGTGGGGGGGAGACAGGGAAAGTCAATGAAAGCACAAGGAGATACATTACATTGTTGATGTCATTACTCTTTATCATTGATTTGTCAGCACAACCACAGAGTTCATTCAACAAGCCCACCAGAGCACTCCCATCACCACAGCACTCCGCTAAGCAAAGGCAGAGCGAGAGGCTGGAAAAGACATTAACGAAATACGCACGGAGTTACCACATCGTGACCATTGAGACTGATGGATACAGACTAACCTGGCAACCCCTAGAAAACTTTGAACAACAAAGGGTAGAGGCCATGGATGTATTAACAGAACTGGATATCATGTCTGTAAGATGCTCACTGGGCACATACGCCAACAGTTTTTATCAGGCTTCTGCCTTCTGGGGCCCACAGAGAACTGTATGTGCATTAGAGTCCATTTCCAGCTGAGCTGGTTAAGAGCTGCTGCATGTTACGGACTTCCTCTGGCTGAGATGACTTGACTTCCTGTTGGCTCCCTGCTCACATTAATGTCGTGAAAATGTGTATAATGTGACTTACAAGACAGAGTGGGACGAGGCCACAATGCCCAGACAGGCCTGTGCTGTTTCTGGGGACTTGGCAGAGGCAGGAGCACTTCCTGCCGGTATACAGTCATAAGAACCAAGTACTTTACAAAAAGATCAAGAGTTAAATAAAGACATTATATCTTATCATATATATATATATATACACATACATACATATTTACATTATAATGATTTGTTTAGAATAATTTGCTTTTCTTCCATTATAGTACATTGCATAATAATGTAGTTATATAGTGTGATTCATAGTGTAAAGTATAGTGTAGTAATTTGTTTTCTTTTTTCTTACATTGTAATTTATTGTACTTGTGAAGTGTGCTTTTGCAATACTGAATTTGATTACAGCCACACAAGTGAATTTGAGCTAATTTGAATTTGAGCGACAGAGAGGACAGGAGAGAAAGGATTTGAGATGAGAGAGGGAGAGAGTGTGAGTTGGAGGGGGAGCTTTGAAAAATATCAGGAGGGAGGCTGTGTTCAGGTAGGGGGTCTTGCTGTGGGGCCTCTTTTTGTCCGGGACAAAAACCAAAATGGTGGAATAGCGGTGGAACAAAAGGCACATGGGGGGGGGGGGCCAGGAGAGTGACAACCTGTGCTGAGTAAAAACATCCTGCTGGCACACACACACACATGCACGCACATTAATCCCTAATTGAGTGTGTGTGCAAGTGCCCACTCACTACACTTCCGGTTGCAACTTACATTTCATGGAATCCTTGGCCCCATTACCCTGATAACCCAGACCCACACCGCGCACACACACACACACGCACGCACACACGCACGCACGCACGCACACACGCACACACACACACACCAATGTGGGGGAACACATCTGTCATTCCTTTGTTTATTGAACATTACAAGATGATAGAATTCAGCCTCCTACTCCCTTGATATCTTTTGACACTGAAGAGGAACGCATTGTCAGAAAAGGTTTAAAAAAAAACAAACAAATAGATGAAAAAACATAAACGCTGAATGGGGGAGTCGGGCTGGATATTGAGGAAACCTTTGGTAAGGGCAGAAAATGTCAGGTTTGACAAATGACCTTTTAAACATGGAGCAGATGTAGAGAGTCATGTACACTGTGGACAGAGGGCAGCTCAACTGTCTGTCTCTTACCAGCTAGTAAAAAGATAAGCGTCACTGCTCCATACTGTTAAAATTAAACACTCACATTTTCACAAGTTTAAATCAAAATCTGGAAAAAAATCAAAGCCATTCCTAAAGAGAATTTTGCTGTGGCGGGAAGATGGAGGAAAAGTACTTTTGGGATGTGTAATATAGCCCCAGAGGAAGGAAAAAAAAAGAGAAAGGACAGTGTACAAAAGCCTTTGAGATGAGGTGAAACAGATTGGACAGAAAAAACAGTAAAGTAGAAAAAAAAACTGCAAATGAGGAGAAAGCAGGGAGTAAAGAAAAATGTGACAAAGACAGAGAGGAAGGGAGAACAGGACACGAATTACAGGTGTAGAGTTATGCATGCATGACATCACTGGACCCCTCCTCCAGCCCTTGGGAATGGGCACCTTGGAAACGGTCGCTAAGGGAACAGAGTACACTGAGAGAGAGAGAGAGAGGGAGAGAGAGATAGAGAGATAGAGAGAGAGAGAGGGAGAGGGAGAGAGGGAGAGGGGGGGGACAAGATGGTCGAAAAAAGAAATTCATGAGGTACAAGACAGATAGCTAATGAAAACATTGAATTCAACCTCAGTAAGAAAATGGGTAAGGGGGGGTCATGTGGTCATTTCCTAACAAACCAGCATTTACCTTCCTCAGATCCCATTGAGCAAATGGGCCACCTCTGCTCATAAAGGGTGAAAAAGCAAGCTCCATCACAGCTAAAGCCTGCATTGTCCTCCTCCCCCATATACTTTGACCTCTCATCCACTCCAGTCATTTAGAGAAGGGAGATTTAGTGCAGCACCTATGCAGCGTGATGGTAAAAACCGGCACATGATAGAGGGGCAGAGATGGCCTCGGGTCTTCAGTTTAACACGTGGAGAACTATTGATGGAAAAACACGGTGATAGACAAAGAGAAGCCGGTGTAGTGAAATGCTGGCTGTTAATGTATATGGATGCTTCGAGGTCATTTCTACCAAGAAACTAGAAGAACGGTAAGTGGATTGAGAAATTGAAGTTAGCACACAACATCCACTTTGGTCTTTTGAAGAGTCGAAGTAATGAACACCCACGCCCAAACCCACACTCGCATAGCAGCTGAATGGATTCCTCGCCTTTGACCAGTAAACAAGTCATTCCAAGCTCCCAACTTCCATGCCTGATCAACATTACTGCATACTATTACTACATCAAAAAAAACTGCAGCTGCAAAAAACCCCAAAATATATTTTGCATCACCAAAGAGTTTATGCACATAACACCTACATTCTGCATTCAGCATATTCGCAAAGCAGTATCATATAAATATCAAAAGCTTGGATTTGGTATGCAATATAGATTTGGTATGTATGCATAATATGTGATCAATATCTGTTGCTGAATAAAACATGCTGCTGGCTTTTGACAGGCCGATTTGAAATGGAGATGCTATGCGAATACAAAAGCTTCAGTGAGATTGGCCCTGAACCCTCCACATACCAGCAGTTCACATTTAGACGCTCTCACCTGCACTCTCCATAATGCATGAACTGCCTGAATATATATCACCCCCTGCACAACTCACACACACACACACACACACACACACACACACACACACAAACAGAAAACAAACACACACAAAAACAGAAAACAAACACACACACACTTCAACATGCACGATAATGCAGGAACACATTAGTGTGTGCACAATGACAGGGGCTTATACACACAAGATAGCCATGCACACCTACACGCCGGCACATACCCGAAAATACAAACTCCATGCTGAGAATCTGATATCATACATGTAGAAAAGAAAGAAATGCAACAAAAAAAAGAGAGAAAAACAAAACTTTTCTGTAATCTAGAACTAGCGTTTCACCCTTAAATGATCTATTTTCTATTTACTGACAGAATTTTGCCAGCAGTGAAAATACATAACTATTTTAAAAGCTTTGATTGCTATGAAACATGTAGGGTCCACATCCAGTAAAAAACAAAATGAAAAAATAAAAATAAAAAAAAACAACAAGACTGTTTTTCTTCTTTGATCAAGTGGTGTGAGACACACAGGCAGTGCTTAATCAAAACACTGGTAAGCCATCCTGAACTTCCAGGCTTTCAGCAGCAGGAAACAGGGTCAGGGTTGCTGAACAACTCAGTGTGAACTGGTCTGGAGTTTGTGTGTGTGTGTGTGTGTGTGTGTGAGTGTGTGTGTGTGTGTTTGAGACAGGAACGGCTTGTGCGTGCATGTGTGTGGGTCTGCTCTTTGTTTGCCAGAGACCATGTCAGTGGTGTTTGTGGGCTGCCAATTAACACACACACACACTGTTTTTGAAAGGTAGAGTCAGCCGAAGCGAGGAATGAGGAATGGAAAGTTAGAAAAGTAAAGACAGTGGAACAGTTGGTATTACAGCAGGGGACATTACGGCGGGGCAGATTATGATTTACATTACATTACGTTCTTATGATAGCCAACAGTAAATATGCATTTACAGGGCAGTATGTCTGTTTTAGAAGACAACTGAATTTACTTTGTGCTTCTATCTCTCTCTGTCTCTCTGCCCCTGCTGGTCTTTAACCTTGGCCTCTGGTTCTTCTGCCTATCGCAATAAAGTCACCCCTCCTCCTCTTTACCTCTCCCTCTCTCCCTCTGTCTCCTTTCTTCCTCCTCCTCTCCTCCTTCCTTCTGTCTCTTTCTGTCCCCCCGGCACCACTGTTGTCCACTGTTCCACTCATTCATAGTAAACACTATTGATTTTCAGCAGGGAAAATAAAAAAAAAAGGCCATGAATTTTAATGCCCCTATCTGTCCCCTTCTCCATCTCTTCCTATCCCCCCTGCCTCTCCCTTCCCTTCACCCCCCTCCACCTCCACCCCCACCCCTTCTTTCCTGAGGGGAGGATAAAGAGATGGGGATCGTGTGTGTATGTGTGTGCCGCATGTGTGAGTGTAAGGTGGTAGTATACGGGGGGGGGGGGGGGGGTTGCATTTCTCATTTCCCAGCTGTGCCTCTCTCACACAACTGCCACCCCCCCGCTCATCCCCTGCACCTCTCTTTCTCCCTATCCTATGCTCCTCTACTCCTCCGTCCTTCTCCTTGTCCCTCTGTCGCTCCCCTCTCCTCTCCACACTAGCTTCGACTCTGGGGAGTGGAAGCAAACGGAGCCCTCTCTGTCTCTCTCACACACACACACACACACACACACACACACACACACACACACACACACACACACACACACACTGATCGTCATACACAGATGGGGACTGTACCTTCATCCTGGGTTACACGCACTTAAACAATCACAAGCACCACCACCCCTTGGTCAAGGCCACACTCAGGCAAGACAAACATAAACATATAAATGCCCTGATTTACACACACATAAACACACACACACACACACACACACACACACACACACAGGCACTTTGAGTGACAGCAGTCATTCCCGTCACCACATTTCAACAGCGGTGGAGTATTTAAACTTCTTTGCATCTTACTCTCCTCCCTTTTCTTTCTAATGACTTCCTGTTCTATCCTCGCTCCTCTCTCCCGTTGCATTCATCTACCTTCGAACGCCCCCCCCAACCCCTCCCCCTCCTTTCTTTTCTCTACCTCCCTTGCCAAGCCTCTCTCTCTTCTACTCTGTGTATTGATTTTGCTATAAGCGGTGTCCCGTTTGCGACAGGTTAGCGCAGACAGACAAAGGCAGACTTCATCAACCAGCGTTAAACACAGGAGCCACGTCCTCAATAATCACTCCATCACACAAAAGACGAGAGAGAGAGAGAGAGAGAGAGAGAGAGAGAGCAGAGTGGAGCATGCAGCGAGTATTGACGAAGGAGAAGAAAAGGAGAGAAAAAAGGGTGTTAGAGTAATTTCAAGGTTGCCTTTTTGTTTTCTTTAATTCATAAGGAACAGGGAAATATTCCACCTCCTTCAATCATACACACGTGAACAAACATACAAACGAACAAGCTCCCTTCCTGTTTGTTACATTTGTCTGTTTCTCTGAGAAGCACTCTTACACAAGCCCATTTCATTAAAACTTGGCACTTGGCACATGTTTAAGTTTGAGGGATGCTTTGTGTTCAGTGCAACACGGGCCAATTAGTATCTTATTAAATCTTTGGCTAGTTCCAAAGGAGGAATTTTCCTCTACTAACCTCATTATAACAGTGAGCGTATGTGGACTTTGCTTTTTTTTTTAAAAACAGTCAGAATTTATGTGTGTCTTTGTGTGTATGCATGTGCACGCATGCATGTGTGTGTGTGTGTGTGTGTGTGTGTGTGTGTGTGTGTTTATCTGTGTGTACGCAGACAGTTTTCATCTCCACTTAATCTCCCGCTCCTAATTCAGAGTGTACATTGAGCCGCCTAATAGGATGTGACTGGAGCGCCTGCTGCAGCGCTAGCTAGCTAGCTGCTAATGAGAGGGCCGCCACAGCCGGAGAATCAAAGCGCTTCATCAGCACTCCTAATTACTGTAAACCTCGTTAGCTGGCTGGAGAGCTAACATCTGCTCTCGCTAACAAAGTGCGTCCAAATATAACACGGACCTGCCCTGGTGTGCCCAAATGAGAATCAAAGACCATGCTGCTACCACACCCAGCGTTTTTATTGTTCTAGTCTGTGTTGCAGTTGTAATGACAGCAGATGAGGTTTGTTGCTACTTGGGTTGAAATGAAAAGCAGAGACAAGTCCAAGTTCAGTAGTATTTACATTGTATGACACTCGCAACAATTTTCTCATACTGTGGTGACAGAGGGCTGTTAGAAAGCCTGTCTGTGATGTGCTATAGTACACTGAGGTCTGAGGGTGCTAATGTTGCCCATCTACGAAGCAGCAGGTGTGTGGACAGCAGGTTTCCATGTAGCTCTGTCTGTTTGCCCACTCACCCCCTCTCTATCTCTGATCAAAGCACTTCCTTTCAACCCCCACCCCACAACCACCTTCTGCTGTTCCTCTCTTCCTCCTCCACCTCCCCTGGCCTCCACCTTCTCCCCCCATCATAATTTGACTGATGATTACACTTGTCACTCAAGGCAGCATGTGGCCAATTAGAAAGAGGGGTGACGGGGAGGGAAGGGGAGAGCAGGTTGTGATGAAGGGGGTGGGCAGCAGGAAATTTGGATTACAACTTTTCATTGCTTGTTCCACTCAGGTAGCCTTTTTAGCTCTTAGCTGTGGGAGAAACAAATAGCCGTTTCTGTTCAATTTTCCTTAAGAGACTCAAGAAACATCCAAGAGCCGCTCTTTCTCTCCTTCTTTCCGACGCTCCGGCCTTGTCTCACACTCTCTTGGCCACTTCAGTATCTCTCCATGTTCCAGGGTAATCACAGACTCATTTAAAGTCACTTTTGTAAACTACCTCTGACTGGTGGTTAAGAGTGCGACCGCAGACCAGGCTTTTATGGGCCTTAATGTGTCCTACAGACACTTTGGCAACCAGGCTGCTGCTGCCAAAGATGCGGGGAGAGAGAGAGGGAGAGAGAGAGAGGGGCGGGGGGGGGGCATATGAGGCCAACAGCCATGGCGACTTAACCAGGCTGAAAAAAGGGGGAACGAAAGAGGATGAAAGAGGAGGGAGGGAGAGGGATGTGCACAACAAAATGGACAGAACATGGAAGCGTCAAAAGAAAGGGGAGAGAGAGGTCACTTAGTCACTCCTTCGCCCCCCCCTGCTCGGGCCTCCTCCTTCGCCCCTTTTACAAGCAGACAAAGGGACAGAGGGGTGCAGCCCTTGTACAGAAGAAGGAGGGGTTAACGCCTCCCTCTGTCATCCCCCCTTTCTCCTTGCCCCCTAATATTTACAGACAGCTAGTGGATATTGTTTGTATGGATAGACGCAGGTAGAAAGGGAGCTCAGCTGGAGTAATTAGCAGTGCACTGGAGGAGGTGTCAAAATCTACAATTAATTAATTCAGGCAGGAAAAGAAATATATTGGAATAAGTTAAAATTCTATCACATATTTTTTGTTAACTCTGGAGTATTTCTAATATCTTAGCACATGCTTTCACAAGCAATGAGAAAAAGAGTGGGACTGTGCACTTATAAAAGAAAGGCAGAGTAAAAGAGATTGCACAAGGGAACGAGAGGGAGAGGAGGTGGTGGAGTACAACAGATTAATTTCTGAACAGAGAGCTCATGCCAAGAGAAGGATGGAGAGCAGGAAGGATAGAGGGGATAAAGAACAGGGAAAATGCAGAGAAGAGAAAGAGAGGAGGGAGATTAAACATGCATTCAACTCTCTCAAAGGGCTGCGCTGCTTTTGGAGAGGCTCCGTTGTGCATGTGTGTGTGTGTGTGAGTGTGTGTGAGCTGTGTGTGTAAGCACTCCGGAGAGTGCATTTGCGATGATGTGACATTGCTTATAGCAGACGTGTTCGCTGCCTCCGCCTCAAAACCAGAGCGGTAAGCACTCTCATCCAGCCTCACTCTGAAGGACAGCAGTGGAACCCCAAAGGTTAATAGGACCCCTTCATTACCATAAATCTTATCAGCTAAATGAAATGGAGAGAAGAACCCCTGATTTAGTCCGCCGCTCTAGTGGGCTAAGGGGAGCCACCCAATCAAACCCCTGGATTTTATTGGTGTTTTTTATTATCTAAATGTATTGGCACATGAGCAGGGTGGCAGAGGTGACAGCTTGCGGCAATCAACAACAAAAAAAGACAGCGGCTGGAGAAAACACATTGTTGGTCTGTTTATGAGACCACAGTCATGTCAGCAAAAAACCCGTCCAGTTGTTGCAAGTTTTGCTGCAATGAAACGCGTGAAGCTTTGGTCCGTCTGACCATGGGAATGCAGGGAGTCTGCCGCCGAGCATATCCACTGTTGCTTGAATAAATCAGGCAATCTTGGGTGAAAAATAGCACTAAAATCAGCTAATCAAGTGTTCAATATGTTCAGCGGGAGTTCAAAGGCTTGTTTTGACTGCCTAGTCTGATGTGGGGTGATTGGCCGCATGTGGCGAAAGCCCTCTCCAACCCTGATCACAGCCTGGCCACCTCTGACTGAGCGTCCACACATTCGCACTCAGAGGAGAACAGGACGTCCCCCATGTGGAGGTCAAGTATGCTTGACTTCTCAGTATGTACATCATCTGTATGTTATTGATAGAGAGAGAGAGACAGAGAGAGAGAGGCAACAAGAAAGAAGTATAAATCAATACGCAGAATGGAGTCAGGTGGTTTGTATGAGTTTATTCCTGCTGATGTGTTGATTAACTGCCTGCACACACACCCGCACATGCACACGCATGCGCGCGCACACACACACACACACACACACACACACACACACACACACACACACACACACACACACACACACACACACACACACACACACACACACACACACACACACACACACACACACACACACACCATCTATCCCTCTGTCTGTGTGTTCTCCAGGTGATAGGTCTGATTAAGTGGCCTGCTCACCCGGCCCCTGATTAGGACTAATGCTGGGCTGTATTTCACTGGACACACCGACCAAGTGCACAAATTATCCCTGAGAGTGTGAGTCTTTGTATGTGTGTGTGCCAATCTGATGACATAGTGTGTAGTGAATTCAAGCTCTTTAGATGATGCTGTTGCAGTGTCCTGCTGTTTGTGCTCTAAGTGTCTTTGTTGGACTGTGCATATTTAAAAGCACATGTGTAAAGGTCATTCTTTGGTGAGAGTGTTTATATGTATATGGTGATAGTTATTAATTCACTAATGGCTGATTGGGATGTACTGTTTGTGCAATGTGTGTGTGTGTGTGTGTGTGTGTGTGTGTGTGTGTGTGTGTGTGTGTGTGTGTGTCCTGTTCCCCAGGAGAAACTCAATACCACTCACTGTTGCTAATGAGCTGTGGGACCTCATCAGCATTAATACTACATTAGTCTCAGTCAACACACACATCACTGCATACACACACACACACACACACAAATCCACACACTATATATAAATACAATCAACTGGCACATATGGACACCTGTGCAAATCCATAAAACACAGAAAACAGTTAATAGGATTAAAATTTTCAAACGTCGCAACAACACAAATGAGTGTTATCGTCACACACTGGATTTCTTTGGATTAATCTAAAACCATGTAACAGGTTTAATTCCCTAATGCTTTGTATCAATTTAAACAGAATACTGTCACCTGAAGTACAGAAGAGCTGCTTGCATGCTGAGAAATTATGCAATATTGTCATAAACAAGCATTTTCTGTTGCCAGACGATTTTATTAATGTCCTATGATTTCTTTAATTTTTTTTCTCTTTCAAATTCTGTCTCATTGCATACATCAGTTTAGTCTATCAGTTAAACGCAAGACGTCACTGCTGCGTCTCCTTTGGACATGGTCATGTTGCGAAACTGTGACGGGGGCATCTGCGTGAGCCTAATATACGTAAATAGCCGAACCCATTAGCTCTCGAAGCATTCTGCCATCAGCCTGCTGCATTCAGGGCCCTGTGGCTGGCTCATATACTGCAATCTAATTCTACTACCACAGGGAGAGGAGAGGAGGGAGAGAGAATTGTATTGTGACAGAGAGCAGGAGGGAGTGGGAGGGAAAGGGAAAAGAAGAGGAGAGAGAGGGCCACAGAGAAGGAGAGAGGTAGCTTAATGCAATAAAGCATGTAGTATTGACATCTTTCTCGTGTCTATTGATTCCCCATTATGTTGCTAACAAACCCAGGTTGACATTTTGTCATTTGCAATCATGTTAACACTGCGACTTGCACGCTCCCCTCCACAAACCGATCTATACCTACACACACTAGTTTGCACGTGTGCTCATGCTTGTGCGCAGATATACACACACTCTCTCTTTCCCTCTGCAAATGGGTAAGCACATGCATGGCCCCACATCATGCAGCCACTGTAGATCTGTGCCAGCGCCCGATACACACTTAGAAATGTCTTGAAAGTAGCCAGGAAGCCAGACACGTAACTGTAGACATACTGATTAATGGATTAAGGCTGAGCATTTTATTGGAATGCACTGCTTGGAATCAAACATCAGACAGGCCCAACGTGATGAGGAAAGGTTAAGGGAAATACAAATGTCCATATGGTTAATGTTACTCTGTCTTACATTCAGAGACAGAAACAAAGTGAGTCTGAAATATGAATTCTTTCTGTGTGTCTGTGTGTGTGAGAGACTGTATACGGTAGAAGATGGTGGTTAATGGTGTGTGACAGAAGGTGCATAGCTGAGTTGAAGTGAATCTAGGTGTTTGTGTATGTGTGTGTATGAGAGAGTGAGAAAGAAAGAGAGAGAGAGAGAGAGAGAGATGGGTGGTGGTAGGAAGAAGGGGTGGGTGTGGGGGGAGGGGCAGAGCGAAAAAGCAGTCTCCTGTCCCGTTGATGTCCCATCATATCATATCATATCAAACCCTGCGCTGTGTGAGAAACCTGTGGTCTCTCCTGTATGTCCCATTAAACTTTCATACGCCAGTTAATGCTGATGGCTTCACAAACCACTTTACTACACATACACACACATACATACACACACACACGCACGGCTCACATAGCAGTGGCCTGACCTGTAACTTCACAGACACAATGGCATTAAAAATAGAACAAAACCTGGATCAGTTACACCGGCTCGCTATCCAGGTGGAAAACGGTCTAACATGCTTGTTTTATGCTATATGATGGTCCATCTGTTTCATGACAACGTGTTTGTGTGTGTGTGTGTGTGTGTGTGTGAGCCCCCACTGGAGTTGTGCATGAGTGCTCGGGGCCTGTTGTAACATGAAAGAGAATGAAAACACAGGGGGCAGAGAAGGGTCAGGTGGGGCTGAGTCAAACACTCCTGCTGTGACCTCTGACCTCGCACAAAGCTCCAACTCAAATGAGTAAAGGAGTTGCTACCAGTCAAGGAGACAAGTTAACTGAGTCAAGAGCCCTACAACTCCCCTGAAAGCCTGTGTGTGTGTCGGTATAAAAATGTCCAGCGTGGACAACCAGTGGAGGCTGGGAAAGCACAGATTAGAGCTCAAGGGCACAACGACTGAACTAGACAACAAGTTACCGAAGACGCCTCTGTGGTGTAGCAACTCTTAGTATATTTGGTTGATTTAAAAAAAAAAAAGTGATGCCGTCCTACGTTGTTTGTCAATGCACAATTCTTGAGGATACAACAGCGCAGTCCCGTTTCAGTCCTGAGATGCTGAACCGACCCTGCACCCTTTTAGCGACAACCCTTTGAGTTTGAAAAGGACAGCACCTTGTACTGTGTTATCAAAATGGACTAAAATCAGCATAGCGTTGTAAATCACTGTTATCCTACCATCTAAGGGATCCAGCAGCCTGTGTACACATCCCATCAGTTTGCCTGCTTATTCAGATGCTGGCCCTGGCCCGGGACACTGCAACATAATGGCTCATCCGTGGTTTACTCTCACCTCTCAGGCTCAAACTGGGTTTTCCTCTCCCTCCTCGTTTTTCACTCTGTCATCTACTCTTACTTTCACCCACTTCTCTCTCTCTCCCGCTCTTTCTTTCCACATTTTTTTTTATCTCATTCTGACATTCGCCATTTTTCAATGTGCGGAGCGTGAAAACTCCTCCTCCCTGGTCCCCACTTCTTCCCCTCATCCTCCCCCCAACCCCTCTAACCTCTCCTCTCTGTGTATATCTCTTGAGATACGGTGGGTAACAGGTCCCTCTCATCCCTCTACTCTCCTTTTCTCTCCCCCTCCATCACCTAGCCGTTCACTGTCACATGCTGTGCACTGCTGACTGAGTATGTGGAGTAAGGGTGAAGCCTGGCATCACTGAAATCAAATGGGCTTGAACTGATCTGGAAATGAGAGCGGGGCTGTGCAATGGGGGGGGGGGGGGGGGGGGGGGTTGCCTGCCCCTTTAAGAGTCCATCCACCGGCTAAGGTGCACACCATCCACATTTACGCATCATTACGCCCTGACATGCAAGTTGCTGTATGTATATGCAGTAGTGAATATCTTCAATACTGAAATATGTAGGAAATAAACGCCACGTGACACCACATGTCCCTAACTCCACTATACAACAGTGCAGTCCTTCAGTCTGCACATAGAGGACAAGAAACTCATTAAAGCCAGCGCATCCCTCTCTCTCCAAAGATGTAGTTGGGGGGGAAAGGGCTGCACAGCTGTTGCATGTCTGAGAAACAGCCGAAGCTGGACTGAGCTGGGGCTCTCTCACGGCGACAGTCAGTGACACACTGAAGCCAGCCTGGTTGCTCCCACCATGCGTCCTTTTATTCCGCTTCAGCGCAGATGAAACGCAGACGGCGCCCCAGCCAGCACCCTCCCCCTTCCTGACTCCACACTCCCTCTGCTCCTCCGCTTTCAACCGTGCAGCAGCCAAGCAGCGATGGGACGGAGAGATGTAGTCACTGGAAGTCTATTTCCAGTAGTGTCTGCAAAGACGCGAGCCTTGTCCCCTAACCAGCATGCAAGTCCGACCAAAAGCAGTCACCACGGCGAATCAGAGGTGTTCTGCAAGCTTAAACCTGAGTCATTAACTAGATTATATGCACGAATAAAGCACAACTGCAAAACAGTAGCCCGTGAAATAAAACTAGAGAATAACGGTGTTTTCTCTCTCTCTCCTCTCGTTCGTTCGTACTCCTCCGTGCACCTACTCTCTCCTTCTATCTCCCCCTCTCCCTGCTTCCACCGGCCCAGGAATCGATCTCCGCAGGATCGATAAGTTGGCATGAATATTCCCTGCCTGCCGAGAGTCTAGTTGGGGAGAGACGGAGGCTGAGGCTCAGGCGGAGGCAGTGGAGGAGAGGGGAAGGATGGGTACGGAGACAGGAGAGAAAAATACTCGGAGAAAAGAACATAGGCGGTGAGGAAATTCACCAACACGCGGGCGGGACGGTGGCGCATCGCTCCACAGTAAGGACAGCAAAAACGGACATTTTACGCAGTTAATTTTCAGTCAGTCTGGACACTCCGGCGCGCTCGGGGAAGCTTCTCTGATTCGAACAGCCGCCCCGCAAGCGTAAAGGACTCCGTTTAAGCCTTCAAAAGGAGCCGGAGGAGTGTGAGTGCGTGTGTAAGTGGGTGTGTGAGCCGACAGCTCTCCCCGCTGCAAGTGCGTCGGCACCGAGCAAGGCGGGGCGGGTCTGCATGGCCGAGTCTGACCGACATGGAGGATGTGTAGCAGGGAGAAGAGAAAAAAAATGTCTTACCGGAGTTGGAGCGGAGAGCCAGAGGGGACTTGAGACGCCAGGCGTTGAGGTCAGGGGCAGTTCTCTGAAACACGAACGGCACCGGCAAGGGAACAAACATGATCTTCCTCCGGCTTCTTGTTTTGATGCAAATAACCTGACAGAAATACTGTAATAAGCTCTGTCCTCTTCTGAAGCTTCTGTACCGTCGTCCGTTTCTCTGGTAGACAGCTTTGGGAAAATATTTGGTATGGAGAGCTCACAACATTCGCCGTTAGGTGTGTACACATGTAGCCCAGCTGCGCACTTTTATTTACATGTGTGGACGTCGACTGGTGGCCGGCATTAGTTTTGGTGTAAATGTGCATAGAACATATATGTAGGATGGTCCCCTTGAGTGCAGCTTACAGTCCAGACGAGCACACAGACGGACAGACGGGAGATCGGACTTCTGCAGGCTACAGGAAAAGTTGTGTGTTACAATTACAGGCCTATTGTGTTAGTTTTATAATAAAAGGCTGTGTGTCACCTGCCTGTCGTTGATGCACCTGCGTCTTTCTGTTACCTAAAGCGCTCTCCTTGAGTAAACATAGAGGCCCGGCAGCTTATTCTATCCTCTCAGTCCTCGCCAGTTAATGTTTCCTGTAGGTGTGAAAAGGCATGAGAACAGTCGCTAGCCTACTCCTGTAGCATCACCGGCCGGGCTGAGCTTTGGTATTCGCTTTGCAGTTTAAAACACCACAATAAATTATGTACATAGAAACAGACGAGACGGCGTAAAAGGCCAGCGGAGTTATAAAGTCTTATTTGGATTTCTGTAGTATTTGGTTTGATCTATTGTATTTGGTCTCTAGCTGCACGCGCTCCCTCTCCTCTCCCCTTTGCATGAAGGCTACATAGAAGACATTCATCCGCTCGCGCGAAGCAGCGGATCGCGTCACGGGCACATTTAAAACAGCTTCATTAAAGGCGATCATCAACAAATAAATAAACAAGTGTGGTGGCGGTGGTGGTGGGGGTGGGGGTTGGGGTGGTGGGGGGGGCGAGGCTACGCGGACTCTTCCACACGCACACACAAACACAACGCGCGCGCTTGGCCCTGACGCTCCTCCTCCCTCGCTCTCTGTCACAAGGCAGTAATTAAAACGCAATCAATCGATAGATAAATAAATAAATAAATAAATAGATAAATAAATAGAGACAGTGGGTAAATAAATAATTTAAAAAAACAACAACAACACTACAACACAAAACAAGGGAAATAAGAAAGCGTATAGAATCCGGTTATGGTCTCCCGTTGTATCGGAACACTTGCCTATCTCCGTCCATCCGTCTGTGTGTCTTTTTTGTCTGTCTGTTTGTCCCCGTTATTATTTGGGAACCCCAATAGCTCATTCGACCCGGCTCCCTCCAGGATTGTAGCGATCTGCCACCAGGCTGGCCGCAACATTGAGGCGAGAGAGGACCCGCTACTACTCACACATCACCACCCCACCCCCGCACCTCCCTCCCCTCCATCCCCTCCCTCCATCCTCCCACCCCCATCTCCCTCGTTTTCACTACCGCTGCAAAAGGTATCCTGTATTGATTTCTGGATTTTTTCCCCCCTCTTAATAATACCGGCTATAATGATGCCATTGGTGATCAGTGCATTACTACCGGCCTGCTTGGGAAGTGATGAAGACCCGACAAGAGAATCCATGGATACCTATAGGTGATTAACGCTAATACCTACCAGGATACCCAGCATGCACGCAATTAAGTTATCTCATCACTGCTGCTTTTAATAAGCCCTCCTGAGCGGACGAGGGTGTACATTATTCACACAGCCTATAGGAAGACAAGAGCGACCACTGCTGTTCCGAGCACGAGAAATGTGAAGCCGGTCTGCAGCCTGAAAGTACATTTTGGTGTGTTTTTGGACCCGTGTAAACTAAGTGAGATGAATGCACCACATGCACGAACGATTTTCATGCTTGCACTGAATACGTGTTTAAAACGCACAGAAGGTACAAATAGAAATACATAAGAGGGCCAATGGGGTGTTAAGGGACGAGCCCCTCCATGACAGAAATCTTCACCACCTCCCTCCTCCTCCTCCTCCTCCTCCTCTTTCTCCTCTCCTGCCCCCAGATCTTGTTTCCTCTGTCCTGACCACGCATGCCGGCCTCCCCAGCATGCCTCTCCTCGCCTCCCGCCCTCTGCCTTCCCGGCACAGACATGTTACACGCTGTCAATTACAGGCCGTCATCAGTCAACGCCGGGCGTTTACACACCAGATTATTGTCGATATAGATTTTTAAATAGAAAAATCTATACCTTAAACATCGCAGTCAATACGGGCAAATCAATAGGAATGAGCGAGCTCCTGCTCCTGTAGAGCCTGAAAGCCCCATCCCGCAGGACTGTTTAGATCTGCTCACTTAATGCTGCTGTTAGGCCTGTTTTAATGGAAACCGCTCATAAAATGAATGATGTTGCTATCATCACCAGACTTGTCATTTTCTCAGTCATCAACAGACAGCCATATTGTCCAGAAATGTGTGCTGCACACTAAACTGGCATATTCTTAATTATGAAAAATGTGTCATCCTCTGTGGTAGACAACCAGGTTTTATTGTCCTTCTCCCTCCGCTTCACGTATGACAGATGACATCCGCAGGTCCAATGAGGGAGAGGAGGGGAAGGGAGCAAGAGGAGGACAGAGGAGAGAGGAGGAGAGGAGAGGAGAGGAGAGGAGAGAGGAGGCAGAGGAGAGGAGGAAAACAGATAGAAAGGAATAAGCTGGGGGGGGGGGGGAGCAAATGAGAGAGGAGGGGAAGAGAGGTGAGGCAAATAGGGGAGAGAGGAGAAAGAAGGAGGGAAAGGAGAAGTGACTAGTTGTCCTTCAAAGACCCCCTTCTCTCCACAGAGGGAGCCATGCGCGCCCCCTTTCCCTCCTCCCTACACTCCTTCCAGACAAAAGCAATTATTTCTTGTAGAATGTAGTGTGGTTGTGCGCGTCTGTGGAAGAGAGGAATGGAGGGAGGGTGTGTGAGATTGAAGGAGGGGAAAATAAGATGGTGTTGGAGGGGTAGAGGAGGATGGGGAGGTGAGGAGGAGGAGGAGGAGGGATGCTAACACCTACAGCATCCACCCCTTCGTCCTCCACGCACTCTTCTGACCAAGCTCTTCTTTTTCCTCCATCTGACTCGACCGCAAAGACGCCCTGACAGAAAACGATCAACCAGGTATTCACACGTGTAAAAAGACATTGGCATCAAAACAGCTGCACATGAATTTCAGATGACTTCACGAACGCTCTGAGGATGCTTGGGTGTCATTATCCTACGGTGGATGTTGGAGCAAAAAAAGTTTTATGGTAGAAACAAACTCTTTTCTCTGACTGGCTTTTTCTCTCTCATACAGGTAGACAAGTTGACAAGTAAAACACACACACTCAAACACTCAGAATACAAAGGCCATGATGCCTGGAGATGACATCTATCCCGTTTATCTTTGAGTCTGTCCATCTGTCTGTCTGTGTCTAGGACCGACCACCTAAAATTCAGTGGATCGCCCCCTCCCCTCAGTGTGTTTCTTGCTTGGTGCCTATAGGGCCCCTGCAGCGAGTCAGTCTCTGCAGTTTCACTCCCCAGGGACCTGGAGAGACCCATGGGCCCAAAAAGAGGGAGAGAGACACACAGAGGGAGAGAGAGAGAGAGAGAGAGAGAGAGAGAGCTCCCCTGGGGGGCCGCTCCAGCCAATAACCCCTGCTGGTCCGTTCTCATCGGGGGCCCACATGGTCCTGATTGTCCACCTCCCTCCCTATCAAGCCTCCCAATCCATACAGATATATAGCTGGTTCCATTGTTTTCTAGGCTGTATCTTCTCCCTGCTGTACTGAAAAATGCTTCTCCAAAATTCCCCCCTCTCTCTCTGTTTGCCTTCATTTTGTTCACATAGAGAAATACTATAATGGATGTCACATTGGATACTGGATACTAGTAGTAAAGTCCGGTGATTAAGGATGAGTATTGTGTATTGGGTGCACAATATGTGCTTATCATCACACAAATGTTAAAGTTATATTTGTACAGGAACTATGTCGGTATTTTCTTTCTGCAGGAGGTGATGGTCACACTGTTTTTTTTTATAAATTACAAAATGAACACAGCTTCTACCAAGATTTCTCAGCATTACACAGAATTACCTTTCTGGCACTTTCTACATTACGTTTGTTATACTTTTGCAATCTGCTACTTTTTCTAAGAATGAAGTACAATGTTAAATTTGTCCTGTCACAATTATAATGTTTATCCTCTGCATATTTTATATACTATTGTTAGAGCTGCAGCTATATTGTTCATGAATTTGCTCATGATGGCAAATTTCACCTGTTGTCTATCAGTCAATTTATGGAAATCCTGTATATTACCTGGTATTTCATTACAATTCTTTCACAGGATCATTAATGAATGAAATGCTGCTAAATCAAAAAGTTAATAAAAATGTTGCAACTCATCATCGCTTCTGTTTTGTTGGCAGTTGGGAACAATTATCGACAACTTATTTATTATCATTTATATTTGTTTAATGCTGAAAATGACCGTTTGGTAACGATCTGGTGCGATTACACTACATTCCCCAAGAGAATGCACAATGTCCATATAAGGCTTTAATTGAAAAATAAAGTGATATTAGCTTGCTTGTTAAAAAGTACTTTGAATGTACTTTTCTGTGTTTTTCTCCCCTACACTAGTTACAAACAAATTTATTCATAGAAAACAATTGTTCAATTTCTCACCACGACATGCTTTCCATGTCATGTGCTGTGGGTCAGGACGTGGCATGAAATATTTATCCAATCAGAAAGAGCCAAAAGTATCCTTAGGCAATACATTAGTCATAACAGGGGCCATGCATTAGTCATATTGCACTCTTGGTAATTGCCTGTTATTCTTTTTACATGATTGATTTGACTGGTTGAAAACAGTGTTTGAATATTGAGCAACACTGTTTTTATTGTAAATGATGCAGAAGACGCAAAGACAACAGCACACTCAAACTGAGGAACGGTTCTTTTGCCTCCATGAAACGGCGTGTATATATCAGACTGCATGTGTGTGTGTGTGTGTGTGTGTATTTGTGCAGTTGTTTCTGGTGCACTTTACCATGTGTGCTTTTATATGTGTGTGTGCGTGTGGCCCAGCTCATCTGTGGGCGTTCGCACCCATGTCATGGTTGTAGTTAAATGGTGATGTCATGTTGACAAACGAGCTGGTTGAATTAAATTCTCACTCATCAATAACGGCGTCGGTCGGGAATCAATAGCAGCCAACAGTGGCGTTACTGGCTCTGTCAGCGGCCTAACAAGGCCCTATTAGAATGGACAACGCTCTCTCACTGTCACCCCGTCCCATCTCAAGCCAGCTGCACGAAGCGCCAACGCACTCTTCTAATATCCTCTCAGCACACACACACACCAATAACACACAGCAAAATGCAATATTCACATAAAGCCATGCTCTGACATGATGTATAGATTTGTCAAGATAATATGGATATGATGCATGAGTTTTTGTAAGGTTTATTTGTTGGTGTCTTTGCCAGTGTGTGAGCAAGATAGTGTGTGTGTGTGTGTGTGTGTGTCTTTCTGTGTGGGTGAGTGGGTAAGTATTGTTTGTGCATCTTGGCTGCTGCCAATGGCAAGGTTGTGCAGGCTTTGGATCCTAACCACAGAGTTCAGATCCAAACAAGGTTCAATCAATCCGAGAAGACACACACGGTGGAGAAGAAAAAGAAAAGCCGTGTGTGTGCATGAGTGTGTGTGTGTGTGTGTGTGTGTATGTAGATGTCAATGCCAATTCACAGCCGCACTAAAAAAGTCCCACATGCACACAGAGAGTGATAAAACATAAATTCAGATACATACTCACATACGCAGATACACATGTTGAGACTGAAAAAACAAGGACACACACACACACACCAGAACTGTACACTACTATCTCCTTCTTTTCACTCCCTGCATCCCTCCACCTTCTCTTCTCTCCGTTTCTTTCGGAGTTCAAGCAGCTGATCCAGCTAAAGCCCTTGTTCTTTCTGTATTCCTTGTCTTTTTTATTAGTTTTTATTAACTTTACCTCCCTCTCTCTGTCAGCACTCTCAATAATCAATGCTGATATATTGCCAATATCCAGCTAAGTCCCCCGTGCCATCTTTCACCGAGGCTCTGTTATTGGGGGAGATTGGCCCAATAATAATGATATTTATTATAGATATTTATTATCTGGTTTTGTGGCAGGGCTGCGGACGCACCCTGCTGAAGACTTACATGCCAGCAAACTCACTGTGCAGACACCTAAACACATACACACACACACACACACACACCCAAGAACACACATACACACATAATCTCTCTGGGGCTCTTTAATTTACACTGGTAATATCAGGCGATTATTCCCCATACAGATAGCGTAGGGTTATCAGCAGTGTTAGCACACAGTGACCATAACCGTCTATGTATTCACTCAACATTATAGAGTCCACTGCACCTGCGTGTGTGTGTAGAGCCGAAAGGTTCACCTATGGCAGCCTATCGGCACTGAGCAGTTTTTAGAAGCCAAGGGAGGGTTGATGGGAGGGGTCAAGATTCAAACAGCGCTTGGTCAGGGGAGGGGATGCGGGAGAGAGGGGACTGGACAATCTGGCCTCTCGCCCTCCACAGCCCCCCCTCCTCCACATACACACACATACATACGCACACTCTCCAACCCCCCCAGGCCTCATCTACACCCCCTCCATCTCCCTCCATCCCTCCAGTAGCCAGGGCCCCAGACGGTAATCCACCCCAGTGCTCCTCATCCTTTCATGTATTGATTTCCTCTCCTGCGCCACGGTTACATGTCGCACCCACGTCATTGGGTCCCGGCTGCTTCTGTTACCACCCCCTCCCCTCTCCGCCTCACCCGTTCACCCACCCCTACCCCTCCACCTCTCCCACCCACCATTTTCAACAACAACAACAACTAAAAGAGGAGTGGGGGGGGTTGTACACCCAACCCATCCAGGGGAGAGAAAGACAGAGAGGGGAAGAAAAAGAGTGTGTGTGTGTGTGTATGTGTGTGTGTGTGTGAGGGGGGGAGGCTAAAGGGAGGAAAAAGAGGGCAGATAAAGCACTGCAGTATTTCAGCAAAGCAACCAGCATTTTACAGGGATAGAAACAAACAGGAGAAGATGGAGAGAGAAATAGCAGGAAAAAAAATCTGCCCCTGGGGGTTGCAGAGGATATTGTGGAAATTATCAGAGTGCGACACACGCTGGAAGTCCATGGCGAAAGATTTATTTCGAATTTGTCTTTGACAGTGAAATTCATCACTGAGTGGGCCTGTATCTGCTCTAATTCTATTGGCACATTTGGATGAATACGAGTCACCATAGTACCATTTGTGGAAAAAAAAAAAGAAAAGTCGATTAATTGATGAGTCAACTGACAGAAAATTAATCAGGAATAATTTTAATATTGTTATGAGTCATTTTCTAAGACAAAACGTCAATATTCTCTGGCTGTAACTAATGTGGATATTTCCTGCTTGACTCTGAATATCTTGGACTGTTGGTGAGACACGACGTTTGAAGACATCACCTTGGACATTCACAAATTCTGATTTCCATTTTTTCCCCACTTGGACATTTCATTGATCAAAACAATCGACAACCTGTCATTATCGTAATAAAAATATTGTTTGCTCAGTCCTATTTATTATTTATTACAAAATACTTAAAATACACTGGAACTTATCTTTAATTTATAAAAATCACCTACTTTTCCTCAAACGTGTGACTTCGTTGTGGGGGTGTTATCTTTTTCAAATCTTTACAGCAACACTGATACAAATTTGTGTTTCTAAACATCCATGTGATCAATATGTGCTCAAAAGTGTACCTCAGTGTGTGTGACATTCCTGAGTGAGCGGATGAAGTATGTATGAGCCTGCAGGCTGGGAGTACGACAGGTCAAGGTTATGTTTTGAGTGTGCATTGGACGGAGCGTGTGTCTGTCTCTGTGAGTGTGTGAAAGGTGTCTGTGAGCCCAAGGACAGTGTATTGGTGCAGGTGCATCACTCCCGTGCTGTTGTATGAGCTGAGAGGGACATGTCTGTGCGTCAGGTGTGGTTGTGTGTGTGTGTGCGCGCGCTGAGTCTGCAGGTTCCTACTTCTCATCTAAAAAAGCAGTCAGTAAGAGTGACCATCAGGCAGTGGAGCCTTATTGTCTGCGGGAGACTGCATGTGCGTGTTCGTAATCATCTAATCAATCACATGAGTAAAGACGTGTGTTCTTCATTTATCTGTGAGGTTTCAAACCAGAATGTGTGTGTGTGTGTGTGTGTGTGCGTGTGTGTGTGTGTGCATGGGAGAGCGTGTGCTATAAGGCCGTCCCTATCACCAGAACAAACACAGGCCCCATCACTACAAGGCAAACAGCAGCTTGGCTCAGCGTATGCATTTTAAACACTTTATCTCTCATTGTCTAGCCAACACACACTCTGCTATGAAATAATATGTTATTTAACATTTTCTGCAGATGCAAACTGCCAACAGAAGATGTAAAACAAAGCAAGCCAGTCTTCTCTGTCACTATCATCAGCATCACTATCAGCCATTAAAGAGCACTCTTTAAAACATCATACATGTAATGTCACTACAGCACAGCTTTATATTATCTCTGACGACGGTCGTGATGCTGAAGGTTTTCCTCTCCATGTTGCTGACAATAGTTGCTTTTCCTTGCTTGCCATTTGAAAGCACTTATCTTAAGTGGATCTATGGAGAGTAAATTGTAATTGCAACACAGTAATGCTACATATGGTCCATATATTGTGTTTTTTGCAAGGCACTCAACTGCGTGCTGGAACAGAAAAGCAGCAAATGACTTTAGAAAAGGTTAGCACAATTTGGTCAAGTATAGAAGCTTTAAAAAGAAAATGCTATCAACTGAATGTCTGAATTTCAGCCTCAACACTTAAACCAAGAAAAGGTCAAATGCACACACACACTCTCACACATAGACACAACATACAAACAGATGTATAGAACACATATATGTTCTTGTGCACACATGAAAGTTTAGTTCACATATAAGTTTAGCTCACACACGCACTCAAGCATGCATGCGTGCACAGAGACATGCGCAAACACACGCGTGCACACGTGCACGACTCGGATACAGCCAATTAGGCCCACCACCTTCAGAGAAACACCAGTGGGCATGTAAGATTCGGAGTCCAGCGGGCCTCTAAAGCCTAACACAGTCATAAGCCAGAAATAACACACACAAGTCTCCAGTAGGCTCTGCAGACCATGTGAAATAGCAAGGCAAAGACAAAACACTCCATTCCATCTTTGACATTTCCAATATCTGTCCATCCCTCATAAACCTCTGTTCACCCATAAAGTGACTCATTCTTCACAGATGAACGTGTTCCATCCGGGCGGCTACCAAGCCGGCAACTAACTGCCTCCTGATGCTTGTTATAATTGCAAAATTATTGATTCTCTTTACATTTTACAGCTTTTGGGCTGGGATACAGCCAGGGGTGTTGAAGAAAAAAAAGGCTTCATTCATGACAATATATTGTAGATTTGGTGTAATGATTTTAAAATGGTTTATCTATCCGTGTTGTTTGCTCTTTTGTTTGTTCTCCGCGTGTATCTACCTGTGCCGTGTTGGGAAGCTTTTTCAATCGACCTCCCCTCACAGCTCATAACTCTGTTTTCCCTCCTCACCTCCTGCTCTCCTTCTGCTCTCACTCTGTTAATTCACTACACTGTCACCGGTCAGTGTATTTACCTAACACCAATCTCTTTCCCTTTCCCTCTTCTTCTCTTCTCAATCCTTTTCTCCATCTCCTGCCCCTGCAAACGGTGAGACTGTGTGAGTGAGTGTGCTGGAGATTTAGAGCGGGGATCAATAAGAAATTTAAAAATCAATGCACTTAGCGCCAGGAAATCAATGGGCCTAATCGGGATGCCAATCGGCCCAGTCAAAACAATTAAGAGGGAAGAAAAATGTTTAACAACCTCCTCTCTCTTGCTTACATAGACACAGGGGAGAGAGGGGAGACGGAGAGAAGGAGGCCTAAAGAGGAATATCAGAGGCAGACAGAGAAGGATGAGATGGAGTGATATATGGGAAGGAAAGGCTCAGGCGCGAAAGCTCAAAGCTTAGACCAGAGGAAAGCGGGACTGGAGGGAGGGGCGGAGAAAGGCAGGGAGCGAGGGACAGGAATGGAGATAAAGAACAGTAAAACGGAGGAATATGATGCAGTGGGGTGACAGTCAGGAAGGACAACAGAGGAGAAAAGGAAAAGTTGAAGGATGTGGGCGGAAGGACACGGCCAGATTTCACATCCAGACTTCTCGTATGAATATTCTGGCATTTGTTCCAGGCAGAAAAGGAAACATGGTAACAGAGCTGAGGGTTACAAATAAGGTTACGGTTTGTGATCAGAAACACAAAAGTAATACTCTCCCGCTGGAAGTGGCGCTATTTGGTTCATCAAAGGCATCCAAACCAGCTGCTCCCTCTGGTCAGACACAGTACAGTGCAGCACTCATCCTCGCCACACAGCCAATCAACTGACAGCCGAATCACAAACAACCAACACTTCCAAATCAGCCACATCAAAAAGGAGACTTTTTCTCCCCGTTGAACCGTCCAATCATACAGAATGTTTGTCAGTCTCGGTACCCAATGAGGACGCTGGGGTTGAGTGCGGCAACGGCAGAACGGTATGGTGGGTGGTAGGGGGGCTAATTTGGGGTCAATCAATAGATCTCCCCTCTCTCTATCTTCTGCCTGCTCACCACGCTAAAATCAATGGGAAAGCCAATAGTTCCCCGCCCCAGTGTGGATTAGTGAACACACAACTAATCAGCCAGTCACTGAAACTGACATCTGAGCTATTAACCTATTGATACGAGAGACACGTGTTGAACACACACAGATGCACAGGGGCACATTCCACTACAAACATCTGCTGTAATGACGAGCAAAATTCCTTAAGTTCTGGACACACACAAACGCGCTGGCAGGGGGGGGGGGGGTTCAGCCACTGGCCAGCCATCACCAGCCCCCGTTAAGGAAAGAGGGAGTGTGTGTTAGAGTGAAAGAGTGTGTGCGTGTGTGTGTGCGTGTTTGTTTGTAACATGGTGACACTCAGCAGGTTTGGACTGTTATATAAATGTGATATATATCAGAGATTTTTGAATAACTGGTTGGCAACATATTGACAACAACTATGCTGGAATTACACTGAAATTTCTGGATTTCACGAGTCAGCTTTTAATATAATTGGCACAGCTAATTTGAGAAAAAGAAGCTGATGAGTGATTTAAAATATGCTGGTCAAAAATGGCATTTAGGACGATAAATTGAGCAACTTAAAAGAGACAATTGTGTGTATTTTTTGGGCCATAACACCTCACAGAGTCTCCTCAGGAAGATAAAATAATATGTACCTGGCTCTTAAGAGGAGCACTACACAAGGATCATTTTTCAAAAATAACAGCCTGACTAGCTTTCATCCCTTACTTTTGAAAGCCCTCTTGTTTTCTGAGATTGCCTCTCCTTCCTCTGTTCCACCTCCCCTCCCTCCCCCCTCCCCTCCCCTCTCTGTCATGTTTTAGTTTTCATATGTTGGTTTTGTTCTTCCTCATTTTCCCCTTGTGTAAAAAATGAAAGGCTGAAAATAGGATGAGTGAGGGGGGAAAAAGGCAGGAGGCAAAAGCAGCGACTGAACATCGGTGAAATCACTGTCTGCAGTGCTGAGACTGCTCTCTTCTCTGCACTGACAGTTACGGACTACAATACAGCCCCAAACCCCATACATATACATCACACTCAGCAAACCTTAGACCTTATCCATAGACAATGCAAAATGCTCCTTTTGCCCAGTGCTGAATTACTGTATACCAATGTGATATTCTCACAGCATGACAAGAGGAACAGCATTGATCAGCCACAGGCAGCTGCATAAAAAACATCCTTTAAATCGCATTCAGACGCACAAGTTATTTGAAAAGCTAAACCCGGCCCATGCATGTTTTTTGAATTAGTTATCCACCGTGCACATTGTAGTGTGACAGGCGAGTCCGTCTTTTCTAGCTCTTTTTTTCCTTGCTTCTTGACATCCTTTCGGCAATCCTTTTTCACGTTTAACGCACAAAGAGAATGGAAGTGAGAGGCGTATGAAGTGAAGTGGATTTTGTTTTTTTTGTTGTTTTTTTCCCCTTTTCATCTCCTCACAGACTTTATTTCCATGGTGGACCGAGCGTGAGAGGCAGGCAGTCATGGCTTGGCCGACATGACTCTACATTTAGGCCTAATCCACACCTCTTCCTCCACACTGTTGTGGTTATGATGGAGACGGTGAGAAACTTATTGAGAGAGAGACATAGAGGGAGAGAGCGAGAGAGAGAGAAAGTGTGAAGTGGTATTGTTGAGATGTCCAGGCAAGTCTGGATGCATTGGTTCCGTATAACATTCCTATTCCACTTCAACAGACAGATGCTGCCATTCTGGGAGAACGCAATCCTGATTTCTCGCTTGAAACCCAATATCTGCACCATACAAATAGGAGGATATGGAGGGAATGCGATACAGACTTGGAATATGGCTCTTTCTTCTTATCCTGCTCAGACACATTGATGTTTTTGAGCCTTTCATTGCTCAGCCAAAATGAAGTCTTTCAGGGCCGGAGCCATTGACAGATTAAGAAAACATATCCTATTTTGTAGGACATGACAGAGGCTCTCTTGTTATCTGAATAATATGAGCAGTGCTGAGGTGGCACGGAAACACTATTTGTGAAACATTGTGTGGTTAAACTCAGGGGTGAAATTACAGCCCACTCTCATGACAAAAAAGCCCAACTGTGGAAGTGAAAGTAGTTTTTCACTGTGGTTGTAACGCCAATAAAGCTTTTTTTCCCCATTTCATTTATCACCTTACAAGGAAAAAACACTTATTACACTCAATCATTTTATTATATAATTGACGAAATGGAAAAATTTGTCCATGATTATGCTCCGCTATTCACAACCAAAACTTCATACTCCACAGGGAAGGCTGAAAACGTTGAGCTATACATGGCAACAATGTTGAGCCCTCACACAACAGAGAAACTGTCAGGCTGGAAATCACAGAAAATTGATCACATCCAACAAAATGGCCGCAGTGACTAAAATTGGTGTGAGCGCGTGCTTGCTTGGGACAGAAAATGAATCTCTGGCAGGTGCATTGTGACAACTGGAACGTAATTGTTCCTCCATAGAAAAATCATTTTAGAATAAGCTCTGATGAATATATTCTGACATAAAGTGTGACGGTGACATTGGTGACATTTAAATCGGGCGGTAGAGTGGACAGTGAGTAACATAATGAAAAAAAAAAAAGAGGCTGGGCAGAGGTGTAGTGGCAAAAAGAGGATGTGTGGATGATAACAAAGAAAACAACGGGGAGAAAAAAAATGGGAAAAAAAAAGGTTCAAGAGATGAGGGAGAGAAAATAAGGTGTGCTGCAGTCATCTGAAGTGTGTAAAAGGGTTATGCTGAGAGGTGGCATGTTCAGATGCGATAGACAGAGAGGAGAAGAGGGAGGAGGTGGGTAACAGAGAGGTACAGGGAGAACAATTGAAAAAGGGCTGGTAGAGAGGGAAGAAGAGATTTAGGATTAAGGAACGAGTGTGGGGTAAAAGGAGGAGGATTAGGGGTTTGGGTTAGAGGAGGACAAAGTGAGAGGCGGGCGGGATAGAGCAGACGAAAACAGGAGAGCAAGAGACACGGAAAGAGAAACTGTACAGGGCTTTTGACAGAGCGAGCAGGGATAAAAAGATGTATTTTTCCTGCTTCCTCTGTTGTCCTCCCTCTCCTCTGGGCAACTTCCCGCTGCTCTCCCCCTCTCTGCTGCCTTCCTCCTCTGTCTGACACAGTGGGAAGATAGGTAGGAAACCTAATCGAGCCAGACACACAAGCTGCTCTCTGCTGACACTCACAGGCGGACGCTTGGCACTGCAAATTCTGCTGACCAGCCCAGCCGAGACCCCCCTCACCTATCGGCCGGAGCGGCCATCAATCCGGCACAATAGCCTGGAGGAGGCTGGGGGAGATGGGATGAGAGGGAAGGGGATGTGGACCTGTGATGCTCAATGGGTAACGCATGCCACAAACACTGTCAAGGATTAGGAGTTTGATTCCTGCTGGGCATGTGAGGAAAAATATGTGGGTACTGTGGCTGCCAGGCATCTGTCACCATCATTGTAGAGGATGCCCTGGCATCTAGTAAAAAAAGGGCTCATATGATGAATAACCATAATAATCACTCTTGTAACCTTTACCAATAGAATAGCGCTGAAACACCTGGTTGATTAATTCATTAGTTGATCAAAAGAAAATTGTAGTGATAGAATTGTAGTGATAAAAATGAATGTAATTATTTGTAAATCATTAAATTAATTTACTTATTATTGAACCTTGACAAATATGAAAAATTCTCCCCAGTTCTGAGTCATATTTAGTGAAATGTGCATTTGGTTTTTTGGAGAATTCAGAATAAATAACCAATCGTATCATCATTTTGGAATCTGGTATTTGTCATTAATTTCGACATCTTAAAGTCAAGGCTGAATTACAAAAAAACTTTACTGAACAATAAGAATTAACATAACAGCAAATTTGCAAAGCTGAACTGTAGAGAAATTAATTTGCAATGTTTGTTTGTAAAGCTGATTTAGAAGTATTTTGCTGCTGTGGTACTGATCCAATTACATGCGTTAATGTGAATATCATTAAACAGAATTTCAGATTATTTAAACATCTGTGCCATTTTTTTGCCACACAATAGTTGTGAATTTATTCCAATGTAACTGGTAAATGCATCTGGGGTTGTTTATTTTACTTTTGCTGTTTTATGCCTATAAAATAATTAAATATACACCCGCAGGAAAGGCAAGCTCTCCCCATCGCTGTATTTAAGCCACTGGTCCTACAAGACAGTTGAGGATACAATGATTTTGTTTTTGTTGTTCTGTTTTTTTCCTCATGAAATTGCAAGTACCTTACAGACTCCATGCCATGAAATCAAAAGGGTTCAGGTGTAAAGTGGTATGGATAAAAGCTAGGTCATGGTTGTGGCAGGGTGCCACGGTGGGAGCATGTCCAGGGCCCAAAGCTGTGGCGGTGGGGCCAGTGCTGGACTACGTCCTGCAGGTAAAATGGATGAGGGTCAGTGTGGGGGGAGAGTCTGCCTCCCTGGTCATTGTGTTGGGGGAGGTAGTCATTACAGACTGACCGTTACGGTGACAAGCAGTGACACACTGAGGCTTCACTCAGGGGAATTAGGTGGTGGACAGACGATGGGATGTGCAAAGGTAGTGTGGACATTTTATGTGTGCTACATCTTTTTTTACTCTCTATACATTTAGCAGCTATATGTGTACATGTTGTGATTCTGTGTTGCCATATATATGTGTGTGTGAGTGTGTGTGTGTGCGAGTGTGTGTCCAGGCTGGATAGCACATATTTGCTAATCTGGAGGGGGTAGCTGGAGGAAGGGGGTAGGGTCAGAAGCTGGGGTCGGGTGTTAATTCACTGCTTCAAACCAGAGCCAAGCACCAAAACAGGAGAGACTGCAGCAGAATAGGTCGACAAAAACCACAAGAATATATTCAAGGTCCGCTGTGGTAACCACCTCTGATTCAACCCCTGCGGATTCTTTAGATTCCCGTTCGCTCTTACTTTCCTCCCTTCTATCTTAAATTTCACCTCGTCTAATTCCATCTTTTCCCCAGTCTCTCCTCTCCCTGGCCGGTCCAGTACGCCACCTCCTCCCCCAGCTGTTAGACCGCCAAAGGTCAGTCAGTGTGCAGGGTCATCAGTCTGGGATGAAGCTGAACTTTAACCCGGAGCCCTTGATGTATTCCAACCACAAACCCGCAGACACACTCACATAATGGACATGTGTGGCCTCACAAGAGGCCCGTTTCATTGTGGTCATTTTTGATCAATTTATCACTTCTCCTTTGTCACGTATTGAAGTCCTGTCTGTTGTGGTGGAGCCTCGGTCTCTGCGGCTGCTGTACTGGTTGAGTGGTCAGGTTAAGGAAGACAACGCCATCGACCACATGATCTTTTCGGATGATTAATCCAACCACCATTTATCAGCTAATCAATGCAGCAATGATCGTGAATTGTCCATTGATTATATTCAATAACCACAATTGATACATGACTAGGTGGGGGGGGGGGGGGCAGCATGACAGACAGACAAGGTAGCCTGCACACACGAACCAGACAAACAGCATCTAAATAAACTATTTATTTATAAACTCCTTATTTTATTGTTGAGCAAACTGGCCTCAATGGAAATGTATAATTGCATTATTGTATATGTCTGACTTTTTGGTTCCCCTTTATGTTCTCTGAGTTCTTTATTCACACGTACTATGTGAAATATATGCAATGAATCAAATCAAAATAAAGCCTGATTTAGTTCAGACCACCATAACCTACATCTGCAGTATAAAGAAATTGCATCTATATGTACAATAATTATATCTAAAATATTATTTTTTCAAAATAATGGTAAATAAGTAGACAAATTATTTCAGAAATTCCAGAAGTAATGTGCAGAACAGACTTTAGAAGGCAATTGTGAACTTTGGGTTAGTTTTCTATTCAGGCAAATCCTCTATCAATATATTCTGTATACACCGGTCACTGCTGGCCCCCTTCTTGTCACAAAAACGATGCATCGTGCAACTGCAATCTTTCCACCTTAATTGAGGAACTGGCCAAGCGACCTTTGACCTGCGGGTCATTACCGCATTGTGCGCCGGGCCGCGGAGAGCAGCCACACCATTTGGGAGAGGAGTCGTGCGCAGAAAATGGATTAATTTTGTATGGCCTGTGGTGCTTGATACGGACTGGAAGTAGCCAGTAAGAAAAAAATGCCAAGAAAAACCTGCATCAAAGCCTACAGCGACGATCCGGCCTCATAACACCAAAACTGAGCCAATAAAAGGGATTATGAGACGAGATTTCGGACAGGCTGCATAGACTTTAACATAAACCATAAAAAATGAATGCATCGGTTGTGTGGTCTGTTCAAAGTTGATAAGGTACAGGACAGGGTGTCAAGGTGCCAGTTCAGCAGAAAAAAAAAACAGCCCTAGCTCACATGCACGCTGTTCATTGTAAGGTTCACCTCAATCCTATTTGGATAATCTATAAAATATTAATAATCTTTTTTCCCTGAACGCATCGCTGTTAAAATCCATGCAGGATGATGGTGACAGTTTTACAAAAGATGCACCAGCTTGCAGTTTGCTGCAGTGTTTCACTAAATGTGCAGGTGTCATCACTTGATAAATAACCTTTCAATGCACTGAATCTGACTTCCTCATTTTTAAAGAAACTTAACTTATAAAACTGCACGTTTTACTATCGTAGTCCTTCCTTAGGATGAATGTAGAATCGAGTACATTTTAACATTTTTTTTAACCTCTTCACACATTTTTCCTCGAAAAAAAGTAAAAGAAACGTTTAGTCGTGAGGCTAAACATTTTGAAATAGCCCAGGCTATATTGTAAAGGCTGTCTAATGTCCACTATGTTTCTGATATGAGGGCAAAGCGTCCGTAAGAGTTTCTCTTCTCTTTTAAGGCGATAAACTGTGACTCAGACTTCCATTTATGTTTTTTTTAATTATATATGCACAGAGGTAAATTCTACACAATCACTCTTGTAAATAAAAGCTTGACAATTTGTAATATTAATAGCAATTATTAGACAACCAAAAGCCAATTGCACGCGTTAAGGAGCGGATGAAATCTGGGTCCTTCTGTTTAATTCTGGGAATTAGAGTCAAAATATTTCTGAACTTTCTTGCAAAAGATTTCAAATAACTTCGAAATTAAAAACGAAATATTGAAAACCTCCAAACTCGAGGCTTTAATTATGCTCAGTTTGCATAAATACCGGTTGAAATCCTGCAAAAATAAACCGTAAATAATGGGGCTTTATTTAAATAATATGCATACGCTCATAAAAATATTATTTCACATCATATTTTAGCGCAACGGGATCCGCAGGATAAGCTGCAACATTGGAAACGATTGGAGCTCGGAATGTAGGGTTTTTAAATATTCATATGCAAAATTCATATTTACATATTCTCTAACACAACGTGGAGATGAACACCTGCAGGCTGCCAATTTTGAAAAGGAAATAAAGCTAAATAAAGTTCGATGTGATCAATAACTTTGCGCCCACCAGAACGGAGCGTTTTGGAGATTTGGACTTCATATGCAAAGCAACAGTGTTCAAAGTGGTCATCACAGATGGGCCTGCAGTCCAGCTCACATTCAGTTCGCTTCTAGTTCCACGTTTTTACTTTAATTTAGAGCAACATTTGACATCATTCGCAGATAACAAACTAGGAATATTTACTGTTGAATTATGATTTAGAATATTCTATTAAAACACACACACACACACACACACACACAAGCACAAGCACATTTCGTTATATGGATATTAATATTATTTTGCATGGTAATAAGATGAAGAATTCCAAATATAAGGTAAGATCAAGAGGAGGTTACAACTCAAAACACTAATTATTGATGAGCCTTGTGTTTATAATTCAAACCAGTATTTGACACGGGTCGCAAAGAGAGAACATCGACTCAAACATTTTGCTAAAAGTTTAGACACATTAAAAATAAAGCATTATTATCATTATTGTTATATATTAGGACGCCGTCCAGCTACGTTCAGGGCTCTCTCTCCTCTGAATAAAGTGAAAAGCACAGACCTAATGTGTTTGTTTGGTGACTTTAATGAGACTTTCCAAAATAAGGGTCGTGGGATAAATTGTGGGGGAAAAAATATCCACATACATGACTGATTAAATAAAAAAAACAAAACAATAGTGGAGTATTTTTCTTTCATAGGAGCTGCAGACTTAACGAGGACTGTCTGCTGACCGAAACGCACGTCCCGGTCTCGCGGGGTTTAAAGTCATATGTGCACTGTGGCTCACACCTCACATGCTCGACTGCTGTTTAATATGATGGCCTGCTTGGACTGATTTCACTTACAGCTCCTTGGGTTTCTCATACAAGGGCATTACCCTACCACATTAATCTACTTAACCACGAGAGGAAACGCGCGCTCACAATAACACATGTACAGTTACAAATGACTCCACAAACTTAGACGAGCTCACGTGGTCCCGTGGAGCAGCCCTGCCCTTAAACTGTTCCTATAATATACGTCTGGATTATTTCATTACCTTCCCAAAATCAAAGATTCAACCGTGGGACACTTGTGACAGAGTGTTTTCCCGTCAACACGTGTTGTGATGAGTGTGTGTGAGTGTCTGCTCGTTAAGGTGAGTGTGTGAGCCTAAATATGACCTTGTGGTGTGTTTCATTGCAACGGAGCGCAAAAGTCAAGCAGAGATGGACAGAAATGTGTTTGGAGAGCACATCTGAACCAAACCACAGCCATGATCATTCAGGACCCCCCCCCCTCCCCTCTGTGAGGTGTGTGTGTGTGTGTGTGTGTGTGTGTGTCAGTGCAAGATTGTGTGCCAATCAAACCATCACACTGACCCAATGGTTCAGTATCAGAGATGTTAAAGGGACATTCTGCTGGTAAAATGATGGGACGCAAGGGCTTTGTTTCACTGTGCAGACGCTGCTGAAGAGCTGCTTGTTTAATGATCATCGGGCACCGTGCAGACAGGCAGGCAGGCAGGGGGGCGAGCAGCGGACAGCAGGAGCGCAGCGGCCGGGCAGAGAGAAGCCAGCCCCGCTGGGAGGTGTCCGCCGCCCGCTCTCCTCCTCCCCTCTGCCGGTGCGAGCTCCTCGCTCAGCCTTATAAAGGCCATTTATCCCCTCCTTTTAATTGATTTTCTCATAATTAACTCAGTCTGTCCATCGATTTCCCTTCGGTGGTGTATCAGCCCTCACCGTGCTGAGGTGTTATTGTGCTATCTGCGGGCATCGGGATACCGACCAGCAAATATCGACCACACTGATTAAAAACCACACAGCGCGGGTGAATTTGCCCGTAAATCGCCGAGTTAAAGGCCACATTATGCAGAAATTAAGACACAGATTCCCTATTAACACACCGGCATCCACGCCCACCTGTGCGTAAAGAGCCCTCAAACCGGCCGTGGCCTTTCACAATTAGGAATCAAACAACAAAGAGACAACGACTGAAGACGAGTCAGCGGAACAATAGAGTCTAAACTGTGTAAATCGCTGTGGATGTCTCCATTTCAACACGATTCCTCCCTTCAAGCCAAACGCCCGTGCTGCCAGATGTGCATGAATTCAAATGTGGGCGGCATTACGCGCAGGATAAAAACAGCGCGTTCAGCAACAACGACCACAACCACACGTCCACTCACATCGTTTATATGAAGCAAATAATGTGCATGATATTCACAGACGGTGTGAGAAAGCATTGCAGGCGCAGAGCTGCAGCGTGGCTTCCGTATATGCATAACACAGAGCATATTCCGAATCAAATATTCCCGCGATAATACAACATGCAGAGCAGCCAAGAAGACACAACGCTATTCGTCCGCGGAGCAAAGGAGCAAGGGAGGATAGGGGAGAGAGAGCGAGAGGGAGAGGGAGAGAGAGTCAGAACGCGAGGGTTGCCCCCGTGAATTAATTTCTACCTAATCAATAAAAAAGAAAAAGACCATCCCCGCACAAAAAAATCATTAGGGCCGATATTTCTCCAGCCCCTCTCTCCTCTCTCCACTGCCTCTCCCCGGGACGCTGCCATGAGGACTGTCTGGCTCCCCTGCAAGTAGACTAAAATCTTTCGCCTTTTGAATTGACACAGAATAGAAAGATTGTGGTTTGAGAAAGGGGAAAGGGGGAGTGTATAGCACAGCTGAGGAGACGAAAGGTGAAAAGACACATGGAGGAAGAGAAGTTAAGTCTGCAGGATGCATATCTGAGCGGCCCCGAGAGAATCCTTTTTTTTGTGTGTGTGTTTTTGTGGATTAGAAAATTTACCAGTGCTTCCATCGGTGAACGTCTCCATCCCCGCCATGCGTGCAGCCTGTCTGGACAAGAGAGGGATGGAGAGCAAAAAGATGGGGGAGAGGGTACGGAGGGGGGGCGGGCAGAGGTGCATGTAAGAGGGGCCAGTGTATGGGGCGGTTGATCTGGGTTGGGGGCTCAGCATTAAACTGAGGGGTGGAGGGGTTAGAGGTGAGGGGAGGGTGGGTGGGGAGGTTTTTTTTTTTGGGGGGGGGGGGTATGTGGCAACACCCTAACCTTTCATGTCTGCCCTTCTCTCTCGCTCTCTCTCCGTGTCCCTCGTTGTCCCTCCTTCTCTCTCCATCTCTCACCCTCGTCGCGTGTCTCTCAGCGGTTTCCATGGCGACCCGGTGGCTGTGGTGCTGCTGCTGAGGAGAAAAAGGCGCGTGCATGAAGGAGGGAGAGAGGCAAAAGAGGGGATCATGACACATCTGAGGTAATTAGCAATCAGAGGCATTTCGAGGGCTGAATATAACTGCAAAAACCTCGTGTCACAGGAACTTAAAGACTGGTTTACTTTACAGGTGCAAAATATTCACAGGGCCCACTGTGTCCCGGCTGCTGTGGCCTGCATAATAATAACATTAGGTATATACAAAAGAAGAACTATGGAGTTCTGCAACTTTAAATCAAAAAATATCCCTGTGTTACAGAAGGTTTCAGTAGAAGTTCTGTAACTTCATGACATGACAGATGTTTCTGACATGACACCGTGGATATTCAGCAGGAGCTCTGCTGCTTTGAATATGAGGCCTCCTCAAATTGGTGATTCATCTACATGCTGCCACCTGCAGGCCACTGAAAACAGGGTCCTTCCTGCTCAGCATGAGGTGGAGAAACCTGCAGTCCCTTCTGTACTAACACAGTGACTCCTTCATGAGCTTGATTTGTATGTTGTATGTGATTTACCAATTAAGGCGATCTGACTTGATCTAATCAAGCAAGTTACACTAGAATTTGAGTAATGGAAAATTACACGTTTCATAATTTCTCAAATAACTGAATGAGGAATTTGCTTAATTATAAATTAAGCAACTGGCCTGATGAACTCCATCTCACATCCACGTATTCAGAAAGATGCGCTCACATCCTTTAAAAATCTTTTTGTGAAATCGGTTGTGAGTGTTGCGAGCTTTACAACCACGGACAGTGCAGAGGCAAACCAAGAAGGAAGGCTTTCGAGAAGACCGCCTAATCTAATTTTCTCTCCTCAATAAAAAGCTGCTGAATTTTGCCCATCAGAGAGATGTACCATATGCTGCAGGGTATACATATAATAAAGGCAGCCCCTGTGGGCCGGCAGAAGGCTGTAGTGCCTATCAGCTTTAGATGACACATTTCGATAAGAGACTGATTTAGGCCTGAGCTACCGCAAGATGACTTGGGTCTCCATCCAATCAAGGAGGTGTGAAGAACACCTGCGAACAGTGGAATAAAGTCTACAGGAGGATGATGACCAGTGTCCTAACACACAACCCAGCATTACATTAGCTTTTGCACCCCAGCACAATTTGCACCATGGAACACAAACCCACCTCTGATGTCTCTATGAAGTGTTTTAGGCAATAAATCGAACAGTCACCTCACCAAATGTTCACAGTGTGCTATGGTGTTAAAAAAAAAAAAAAGGGCCGCTTTATATGTTTGACTCCAAGTTATTCCCCACTGCAGGTAATAGAAAGCGAAAAACACATGTTGGAACTGATCGATTTATTAAAAAAACAATACAGTGTTATTATTTGCAATTTTGTCTCCATCATTGTTTCTCACCTGCCATGGCTACCCCTGGTTGTTTGGTCCCCAGCGTACTGCATTACAAGACTGCCACTGTCCTGCCCCAGCTCCGTCACCATGGCAACGGGATCTTTGACCCCATCTGTGGAATCCTTGACCTGGATGTAGATCAGCGAGGCATCAAGGGAGCCTATTGGCTGAAAGCTGCTGCTGTACCGGAGCGGCAGAGGAGGGGTGACTGTGGTGGTGGTGGTGGTGATGGGGTGTGGGCTCGGAGGGTCAGTAATAGTCTGGGAAGACGACAGGATCCTTGGGTCCGCTACGGCTGACAGGCACAAAGCCTGTTTTTTCAGACTCAAGACGACCCTTCAGCTGTGGCTTGGTCCACCTTGATCACTGTGGCTTTGGACAACAAGGGTGTTCTGTAAAGCCACAGTCTGACATTTTGGGAAATGCGCTCAGATGCCTTCTTGCAGAGAATTAGCTGAGAGGATCGATCAGTTTCATGTTTCTCTGTATGTAACCCCGTCTGTCTGTCAGAACCAGCAGCCAGTTAGCTTAGCTTAACATAAAGACTGGAAAATGGTTAACAGCCAGCCTAGTCATGTCTGAGGATAATAAAATCCCCCTACCAGCACCCTTAAAGCTCAATGCTCGGCCAAGAAATAGTCCACTACATAGCCGGCTGTGAAACCACTAATTGTTGTTTTTACACTTCTTTTTGTATGGATGAAGCAAAAATGAAATACAGTGTTTTAATTGGTAAGCTTCAGAGGTGCTGGCAGGTGGATTTTGTTACCTTTGGATAGAGCCAGGCCTGATGTTTCCAGTCTTTGTGCTAAGCTAAGCTGATTTGCTGCTTAATGTAGTCTTATAAGAGCCAATCAGTGTATGCATAGATACTACTGTAGTATCAATTGTCTCCCTCTTTGCAACAAAGTGAATAAGCATAGTTCCAAAAATTATATTCCTTCCTTCATTATTATTTCTTCAAGCATCCTGATTGGAGATTGTGGAAAGCTTTGTGCACTGATATGCTTTGGGAGAGAAGGCTGGAGAAGTGTCTAGACTGGGTCTGGGGTGTAGCAGTCCAGTTGTTCAAGCAGTTTTGTTGTCTAGCGTAGACACCTCAGTGAAGACCTTCACAGATTCCACTCCTCTGGGAGAGGGCAGTCTGATGGAGAGGAGGAGGACAGGACTTGTTGATGGTGCGCTGTCTGTGCCTCGTCCTTGGATATTTGTGAGCGTAATGTTCCTCAGCGCTCCAGATATGCGTCCCAATTTCTTTGACAAACAAATCTCTCATAGTGGCAGGGTCATCCAAGAGGGAGTCATTGTTCAGAGGAGGAACACGGCAGAATCCTTTGAGTTGGATCTCTGTAGTTTTGCAGACTTCTCAGACGTAGTGCCTTGGTCTCCCTGTAGGCATCGCATCGCTGGTCCTGCTTTAAGGCTGGGTGTGGTGAGAACTGGGCTTTCAAAAATCTCAGTTTTCCCCGAGGCAGGCCTGGGGCAGTTTAGCTGGCCATCAAACAAGGCATACTCTGAACAGGCTAGAAACGGCCCCATCAGGTTTTTCCCTGAGGCTCGGTCCCGCTTACTGTTCTCCATGATTGCAAGTCAAAAATAAAACTTCAATTGTTCAATTTTTTAAAGATCGGGTGTGGTCGGAGTGCTCTTAACTGACCTAATAATGGTGGTTTCTTTAAGCCAGCAAGTGACAAGGAAGTATCAGTGCACTAAATATTTAAAACAAGAGACATGAGAGAGACCTGAAATGTCAATAAAAACAACGATTAAGCATCAATGGCAGCAGTTTCTGTGCACAGTTAATTGAATAAGATAAATTGTTAACTTACATTATAAACTTTGGATATTAAAGCAAATGTAGACAAACAGATTTAGTTAACTCCTGTGGCTTTGGGTGTTAATACCACATCTTTTTTCTAAAATGTTATTATGACCTGATTAGAAAAAAGAAAAAAAAAAAAAATCAGACTTCCCTCAAAAGAGCTTGTTGTAGTTTGACGCATGCATTAATTTGGTTTTATAAGCGAATGGGTTAAATGCAAGTTACAAATAATCTTGGCAGAGGGACTATTGAACTAAAAGCACTCATTATCTGACAAGCTGCCTGTGTCTCTCTGAAATTTTCTTAAGGTGAAATTTCTTAACATAAATCTCTAAATTATAGATCACTACACTGTATGAACTAAGCTTGAATCACAGATCTCCTAAAACCCGTCACAGTGCCAGTGCAGAGTGCATGTTTAGATTTCAAAGTGAAATGAGGTGACTCTTCAAAGTGCCCTTTAGCCGACATTTACGTTATTTATTCATGTGCTTGAGGACTGTGTCGGTCTACATCAGAGGACCTAATTATGTCCGAGTAGGCCCGGTGATAAAGTCAAAGACCCCACACCCCATTATAAAGAACCAATGAGTGTATGACAAGTCAACATTTCTTAATGTTGCACTGAAACAAATACATTAAGGCCTACGACTCATCTCTGCTATTCCTTCTTAAAATAAAAATGTATTAGTATCAAAAATTTAGATCCTGAAAGTATACAAGTTAACATTAGGAATAAAATGCTCCTCATCTACTTCTGAACTCCATGAATAGATTCAGCAGTTTCCATGAATGAGAAGTATAATGCAATAATGCTATATATAAAGAAAAGCTCTTTCACTCTGTTATGTTGTGGATACGAATGGCAAATAAATGTCTGCGATCTAATTACTGTTATTTAATGTTTTTGAGAATTTTTTTAAATAGAATTTTAGATACCATTATGGGTGAAAAGTACTGGCACAGACATGACTTGTTCCCCTAAATATATCACTGTAAACATAATTATATAATTTTAAATATTATAGCATGCTTTAAAAAAAACTTGTGCCAATTGTAGAAGAAAATCAATGCATTTTTAAGTTTTTAAACCCTCTACATCCATCTTTTTTTCCATGTACGTAAATGTTAAGTATTTGTGATTTCTATCGATCAAAAGACAAAGACAAAGCGTCTTAAATTGTACAACTTCACAGACAAAAGAATAGTGTCGTTTCATTAGATACACTGCAACTGCTGGACCTTCAAGCAAGAGAGTGGTACAAGGAAGAAAATATAACACAAGAGTGGGTTATTTGATAAGATGTCTGAAGCGCACACACACCATTCTTGGGTTTCATCATGCTGACAGATTAGAGCAGGGAGATATAAGGATCTGATCCATGGTGACCCGCATTTGATGGACCTCTTCAGACCATTTGGAGGCAGGTAGGGGGCACAGTCGCGCTAACACTGGTACAGAGGGTGCAGGACCGGGAAAACCGACAATTCAGAAAACTATGATAAAAAACAAAAACAAGCACTAGAACGAAAATGATGAAGATAATTTAAATTTAAAATTTCCGAGGTGAGAAATTTTGCTATGTTCAAGAGGTTCCTGTTTTGGATTCGTTTCCTATTTGGTGCTGGTGATTAAATTTGGGGAAATTTGTTTAAAGCAATCATAAGACACCAACGCCTGTGTGTTTCCTGAGGGTTTGTCTCTTTCATGACATTAGCAGCAAAGATTAAAATGGTAGCAAGTTTGGTTACTGATACAATAGCAGCTGTTAGTATTTTTTTTTTTTAAGTCAACAAAAATGTGCAGAATTAGCTTAAAGCCATCAAACCTTTATTATTAACCAGAAATAATGTTTTATATAAAGATTTCCACAAAAACAATTGCCATACCAAACTCAAATTAAATGTAACAAAAATGTTCCCCTGAATTACTTAAGTATTTTTTTTCTTCCTGTGAACAATACAATGATATATTAACAAATGAATTTATCAAAAACACACAAAAGTAAGCATGGAAATATGTCCTTTGTCCCTCCCTCTGCCTGGACCTGCTCTTCAGACAGTAGCAAGCCTGCTTAAGTCGTGCCTGTATGAAGGGACTTAGAGGAGGGGCCTTATTGATCGTCTTCTATGAGTGAAGTACAGGCATTAGTTCCAGCAGGGTGAGTAGACAGCTGTCTGTGAGCCACTCTACTGGGCCTACATAGCAGGGCTGAGTGGAGCTGGGATGTGCACTTTTGATTTTGATCTCCCCAACATCACTTCTATTGACCGACGCACTGTCCTGTGCTTTACTTGCTGAGAGAAGCACTTGCTGAGGCCTAGCTGGAAGCCCGGACACAAGCCACCATTGCATTATCCGGGTTGCTGTTGACAAGCTTGGGATGATGAATCTTCCATGGTCTGCTGAGGCCTAGCCCTAATCACCGCTGTCATCTACTGGCAACTGCCGTATCCACTGACCACGGCAATCACAAGTCAGGTTATCATGGCACACAGGGCTGAGAATCCCACTGTTTGTTATCTAGGTGTATATGGGTGGACTAGGCTGACCAAAGTTAGACACAGAGGTCAATCTGTACCGAGAGCAGTGCACTTTTCCCATCTACGTTCAATTCTCACACATTTTCAAAGATTAGAAACTTTTCTTGGCAGGTTAGGTCGTCCTGTGAATTAGTTTTAATCATTATTTTTCTTCAAATGTCAATGAAAGCCAAGAAATTGTCAGACGCTGAAGCAAGATTTGAAGATTTGTTGGGTAGACTGGTCTGTTTGTATTTGAAAACTCATGTTGGAATGTGAATGCCCTCTGTCCATGCATGAATTTGGACAAAACTGTCAATAAATGCTTTTGTGTGTGTGCGTGTGTGTAGTCTCAACCACACTCAAGTGTGTCAACACTATGCACTTATTTGTGGTGTTTTCTATCATCTGTGGCAGCCCAGATCTCTTAACCTTATTTGTTAGACTGATAACGTTATGAGGGGCTTACCACTTGGTCTTGTGGCAAAGCCTGCTTGTTCCTGTTCTCAGTCTCACTGAGACTGAGAAGAAAAATCTTGGTACATCCTGTTTCATCTTGATGTCCTACAAAGTAGCACCTGTGCATGAATCCAAAAGGAAAGCACATTGACCCATCATTATTCATTAACTTTCACAAATGATGGTAATGTTTCAATGTATAACTGTCAATTCTGAGACACAAACAGATGGTAAGTGTTGCCACCTAGTGGTTACTACATGGGTTGCAACTTCAACTGGAGGCCTTAAAATGGTTCAAAATTTGCGTATAACCATAATTTTCAATAGCATTCCTCTCTATTTTACTCTTCAAACTTAATATAATACACTCCAAAGAGTCATCATCAGCCTATACAGCCCAGTGAGTCTCTGAGTGCCCACCATTACTTGAAGACGGCGTTTTCGTCCTTGGGCAGAGGGTTTCTGAGAGCAGCCTTCTGCCTTCCTCGTAGTCATCCTGGTCCACACTGATCAGTAGGCGGACACCCTCTGTGCCTGCTGCCATCCTCAGGGAGTCAGTGATGAAGACTCCCTTCAGGGCCTCCAGCAGATCTCCGCTCAGGTAGTCACCCCAGAAGGCCTCCAGGTTGTCCAGCTCTGTGAACTTGATGTCACAGATGATGGAACCCAGGTCTCTGGCACGTAGCAGCGAGTTGGCTTGGCTGAACAACTCAAACTGGCGCTCTAGGGGCTGCTGTTTGTCCGAGGAGACGCCATCACGGAGTGCCGACTCATGCTCCAGGTACTCGGCCCGGACACGCAGGCGGATATCTGATAATGGAAGACGGAGGATGAAGCAGTGGTGGGAAAAATGGGAGGTGGTGTCGGGGGGGTAGTCAAAGGGTGAATGGTAGGGGGAGTGGAGGGAAGAAAGTGAATAATGAGGGCAAGGCAAAGATACGGTGAGGAAAGGGGGGAAGAGAGAAAAAGGAAAGTAGTGAGGAAAGAGGAGGAAAAAGTTACAAGAAGAGAACAGTCAATTTGGAGAGGCCCACATAACAGACAGAAAGGGAGGGGTCGTGAGGTCAAAACAAAGAGGAGGAGAAATGGGGACAAGACAAAATCATTAAAAGAAAGCTCATTTAGCGTATCTACATTTCTGAATTCCATTAAGCAGGGATTTAAAGGAGGTTCAAGAGCACAGAGTTACCAAAAGGAGAGTGTGACCCAGTAGGCCGCCAACTAACTAGACTGGAAATTACACACTGAAATTTAACAGCCCGGCAAAACAAAAATATAATGGTGCAGCAGGGAAGAGCAAATTGTTAATTATGTGGGGCAATGGCACTACAGCGACCGGACTGTGAGCGTCATTTGTGCTGAATACTGCTGCAATCCCTCCAGTTTGTTTTGGTGAAAATGGATTTGACATTTTGGAGCATTGAGAGAAATACATCTGAACCAGTAGTGCGGCTCCTTTTCTTCCGAGGCAATTCCACCATTTTAAGTGTTATTTTGACTCTTAACTACATGAGGAGAAACTGATGCATGAGAATTTTCAAGATGACATCCTGCATGGTCTACATAAGTCACGGTTATTGAGTTCAGGTAATGAATGTACTCCAATTGACTCGACAGCCTGAGCGAATATCGTGTTTGCAGGAATGAGAGCAACTTAGCAGTGTCAGGCCCTGGAGTGGCGTTTTGTTCCAACCTCGGGTTTCAAAAGGACGGATTCATTCTGATCAACATGTTTAATGCTGAGAACAGACAGCTGCTGGAGTTCCACAGTAACAGGATTGGCGGTCATGCAACAGCACAGTGAGAAAGATCAGAGGATACATACTGTACTGAGCAAGAGCACTGCTGAGATCGTCCCCCATGTCATTATTCCAGAGCTTCGAGTGGAAACCAGCTGCTGACGTCTTTTGCTGCAACAAAAACCCCTCACTCCCACTGAAACCCCTTTATTGAAGCAAACAGTATTCACTACCAGTGACATCCATTTCACTAGAAATATTCTCGTCAAGGACTAATTGCAAAGGTATGTGGAGACCTTTATCTGAGCAATTTAAAAGCCATAATTGCATCTCTGCGTGTGTGAAACCAGGTCCAATTAAAACATCTTTGCTGCTCTCCATCAAACTTTTATGCCCTTATAAGGTGAAATAAAAAATGCATTAAAAAAGAAATAAAAAAGCATTAAGACTGCACTCAAAACAAGTGAGTCAGTAAAATGTTAAAATGCTTTTGAATATTAGTGTAAATGGAAACACTTATTGTTGGAGGATTGAGAGACATATTGGCATGTAGCAGATCATGTTTTGACATCATTCAGACTCAGAGTTGTGTGTAAAGCTCATATTTATGACTGATGGGAAGACAAAGTCCAGATGCTGAGTTAAGGCACAGAATCATCACAAAAGAGCACCAAGGACTCGACTCGGCCAGCTTCACAGTAGCTCTGATTCCACTGAGAAATGTTTCAGCTCGGTCACGTTTCAGTCACGTTTACCCTCTCTCCATTCACATTTTGTTTGGGGATTTGGGGATATGGGGAATGGCGCAAGACTCAAGAGGGATAAAGTTTGGAAAATGCCAACATTAGAAATGCAAATGTTGAATTAAGGCATTGATTTTGCATGTCTTAACATTTGTAGGAGAGCAATAAGCAAACACTGGCTTTTGCATTAATGCTTCATAAGGCTGTAATTAGATTACTATAAAAACAGAGAACCGGATCAAAGGGGACACTTAATCAATGATGTTTACAAAATGCTTAAAATATGCAAGTTGGAAATAGGATCCAATTGAAAACCCACATGCAGACGCAGCTAATTCAGTTTACACATTACACATGTTTTTTCAAGATTTTACAACGATATGCAACACTGACATTTTACAGGAAGACATTTGATTGTGATTTGACAAATGATTAAACCGAGTATCAATTACAATGCCATTGACTAATATTAGTCAGCAAAAACTTATCTTCAGGTCAATCTATTGACAATACATATTGATACACGTTTATACATTATGGATCGAAAAAAGCCAATACAGTTTTCATCCCCTTTTTTCATGTTTTCTTGTTTTACAACATTGATTAACAGTGGACTGCCAACGCCTGTTAAGTCTGTGTCGTGGCAAAAATGCACAAATAAATGACTGGCCACTCAAAAGTATTAGCCAGGAGTTCCAAAGCAACAATACTAGTCAGTATGATACAGCCAATCATGAAAAAATATGCTCATCTACCTAGAGCATGCTGTAATTATCAAGAAATAATCAGTGATGGTGCAACAACTAGTAAAGTAGACCACCAAGGGGCCCATGTGACACTGTGTAGAAGACATCTCTTTAAGAAAAATTGGAGGTGGTTCTGAAAAGGCCAAAACTGGATGTCTGGATGTCTTCTCTAAGCCAATCACTGCTCACCAATAGAAAAACAGTATTGCCACTTTAAAGTGTGGTGGTGGCAGCATCATGTTATGTCGATGCTTATCTGCCACTGGCCCTGTATTGTTTGACAGGGTCGAGGGTAAACTGATGGTGGCAAAATACAGAGGAATCCTGGAGGGGGGGGCCTGCAGCAGTCCGCAAGACAACTGTGACATGGATTTATTTTCCAGCACAACAACCTATGAATTTGTGTAGATTTGTTTTCACAAAGTTTAAGTATTTATCTGTTAATCAGGGTCAAAAATGCATCTATGATTCAATGTTACAAGACAATAAAAACATAAAATTGTTTGGTGGGGATTTGAAAACATTTCATTATATATTAAACTTGAAGGCATAATGACAAATCAGCTGTGACAGGATGTGTTAACATATTTCAGTATTTATCATAAAATGTTTAATGGGTGATTTATCCTGAAATGGTGGCAGACTACTGCATAATCCCCAAACTTTTTGCATTATACAATATTCAGTATCGACTGAGTGAAATATTAAGTTAAAGTGCTGCTCAGTTCAACCTTCTGGATCATTACACTGTGCGAGGGCTGTGGCTATGATAAACACCTGCCCTTCATGCAATTACTGTATTTATGGATGGCCTCCATTTCTGCCTTCCCATTTCATACCGAGGAGTAGAGATAGGGGCACTGAGGAGAAGGCCATTTAAAACCACAGGAACACAATGATAGTCATTTTGTTAGGGTTACAGAGCACTTCACGCTTCATCAGACACAGAGACATCCACTTAGACAGGACATTAGGAAGCACTGCTTTCATTTTCTCACTTTAAACACGAAGCCCGTTTGGCTTCTTCCAACTCACCCCACCGAAAAAAAAAGAAAAGTTTGAGTACCCATTTACGAGGAGTCACTTGGCACGGAGAGCTTCAACTCTTTATCGATCCATTTTTCTGCTGAACGACTGACCAAGAGAGTGGAGAGTTAGGGGAGTATTGAGAGATGGGCAGACAGTACTCTCTCTTTCCCCCAAAGACAAAAATCACTCTCTGTACCATTTTGCGTAGTTTGAGAATTTAGTGTTCATTCTCTCCCTCTCATTGTGTGTAAGGATACTGTTTTCCTGACACACAGGTTGGTCTGTTTAGAACTGCGAACACAGAGAAAGGAGAGAAAGAGAGAAAGAGACAAGCACAAGTGGGTTGGATATCTGTCGACTGGGTTTTTCTTTCAACATCAAGCAGGCATGGCACAGCACTCACTTATTTTAGTTGTAATGAGGGTTGAGTCAGGGCAATAGTTGGAATTGACAAGTTCATCAGCTCAATATTATACGGTAGTCTCTAAGTGGGATTCTTGGGACTACTCTTACCTTGACCAATTCCCTTACCCTCACCTTCACCGAACCATTATTTAAGCTCCAACCGTAACATTAATCAAATATTTCCATTAAACCAGGTAAGGGCATTCACAAGCACCCCATTTAGATGGCACAAAACCACTACTGAGCTGAAGGTACAAACACCTTATGGGCATTTGTAACAGCAGTTGTCTTTGTCAGGATGTGATTGAGACAATTCACTGAAATGGATCTGAGAGATGAATCATGACAAGAGTATTTGAGGTCCGTTTAAATGCTAAGGGCCAGCACTGGACTGAACCGCCCTATCTATCTCTGCTCCCTCTCGACAAACGCACACCCAGGGCTCACACAGGGCACAGAGATAAGATACAGCAGGAGCTTCCTTCAGCAGAGCACTGTTGGGTTATTTTCCTCAGAACTGCTCGAGTAAATATCGAATACAAGGCCAGTCCGTAAGAATGGATGAGTATTGGTGCCAAATTAGCTTTTGTATTACTTTACACTTGAGAGCCACTTTGATTCGAGCTTACTGAATCTTGGGCAGATGTTTGCAACCACTTATAATGAAGATTGGGAAAGAGAAAAAGATGGTTCCAAAAGGTTTCCCACATGCGGTGCTAACTGGTACTTTCACAAACATGTCCAGCATATTTTTACTTCGTCTTTGCAGGTTATAAACTAGGTTTTATTGCCATTATTTAAAAAAAAAAAAAACATGAACCTAGCTGGTAAAGATTGGCTCTAATAAATTATCAGCAATTAATCAGGCATCTTCTTTTGTAACATAACTTATTTTCTCTTTCAATATAGTATAAAACACAACACAAATAAAGTCATAATGTAACTTTATTGTAACTTTAGTATTTGTATTGTCATGACTGTACAACTATTGATAACTATTGATTGTATTTTGATCAAGGGTGTCAAATGCTAACTAGGTAACAAAAGGCTGACAATTTTTTGCTTGGCTTTCATTAGGATTACTTTATAGTCATGTGATTGACAAGTTTAACAGAAATGTGTGTAAATTATGACACCTGTACTGTGTTGAACATGTATAGTGAAGACACAGACAGTCCTACCAAGACACAGAAGCAGTTTCATGGCCATGTTTGTGAAAATATGTGAAATTCGCCAGGGTTATTATTATCTGCAGAGAAAATCATTTAAATTTAAAATACCCTTCTCTACATATGATCATATTGTTATGGTTCTGGTGAGATCAAATAAACTTTGAGCGGTCCAGAGACTTTTGTTACTTTTGCCTAAATTACCAGCTTAAAGTTTTGGAGGTATTTGAGGCTTATTGCTGAGGACTCTGTCAGTTCTGTGAAACACTGACACCAACAACACCTGTCAGAAATAGACTGAAAAGGAATCTCAAACAGAATTCTCAGCCACAATGCACAACACCAAAGAACATTACAGGGTGATTTCTTTTGGGAGTAAATAACGTTTCCTGAGGGGGATAGGGTAAGGGGCAGCTACAATATGATACACAAGCATCAAATACAGAGCAAAGTGGCAGCACCAGCCCTTGTTGTACAAGGGGGAGAGCCTCTTTTACCTTAGGCATCGGCCCAGACTTGTGAGAGAGCGCATGACTGAGTTGATCACACACACTGCAGTATGTATGGACAGAGTGGAGTGACAGACTTTTTAGTTTTGTTCTTCAGTCTCCCCCTGTGTCTCCATGATCCATTGTGTCTTAGGTTACTCGAATCCTGAGTCAACCTGGTGGAATCAAATGTGGAGTCAAGACAGCAACATGTTTATGGTCACAGGCACATCACTCATCCTGAATAGCTAAGAAGGGCTGTCTTCATCTTAGATGATTTTTTGTTTTACTGAGTCAGAATCATTCATCCTTTGCTGTAATAAGTATTTCAGTGATGGGTGTTCTGAAGAAATGTCTGAGATGGTCTGCATAAATGATAAAGCGAACCTCACACAAAGGGCAACTGATGTTTGGGTTACCTCCCTCTTATTGTGCTGAGACAAACTAGCACTTATTGATTAAAAGGCAGACAGTAGTTGAAACGTGGAACAGGACATTGATAATGGATTACAAAGTGCAGCTTTCCAGCGGAATTAATTTTTTTTAGGAACATGTGAGTTTTGATAGTTGACTTGTGACAACTTTGTATCAGGCGTGACAGAAAAGCAGAAAAATGGGCTGTATCTGGTGGAGACTGGACCATTTCCATCAAACAGAACAGACAAAACGACAGGAGACAACCTACCACTCTGCACTGTTATCAACAGCGGCAGCGGAACATAGTCCAATGGGTTAGAGAAAAGTTGAAATGAGGGGCCAAGAATGTAAAGAAGGCCCAGATGGAGAAATGGAAACAAAATCTCAATTAAGTTGCGGGTTTAGTTAAGGCAGTTAAGGAGATACCCTTAGTCTAAACATAGTGAGAGCAGGACAATGAAAATTGTGTGAAACCACTTGAGTAATGAAGAAGATGTCAGCCAACTGTTGAGTGTCCAACAGTTGAATCAATTGCTGTGAGCCATATCTGAGTCATTTGCCCATCTGCTGCACAGACAGTGAATAAAGTGTCGACTTTCTGGTGCCATGAGACACTAAGTTGGGTTGTTAGACTAAAGCATAATTAAAGCATCACTATCAAGTAAGTTAGGTACACGTGTTTACACAAAAATCTTATTCAATATTCAACCATTAAGTACCACTGTCTTGGTCAACGTAGCAAAGACTACTATCACTAAAAGTCATACTTCAAATGCCTTCAACTACTTCAAGTAGTCAAAGTATGCTGACATTTTTTGGGCAAACTTCCTGTATTTGTCTCACAGTATTAGTGTGGCTGGTGTATTGCCAGGTGCTATTCATCAACTGGATTATAGTAATCTTCTAAACTTTGTTATTAATATGCCAAACTTTCTCCATGCTCTCCCTACAATTTTCTTCTACAGAAGGGAGTGCATTAAATTTATACAATCATCACTTCGTGAGGCTAATTTTCAGAGAGAGTTAAAAAACATTACATGTGCAAAGTTTATGTGCCCTAAGGTATTTCGGGATGATGGTTTGAATAATGAATTGAATAAATAAATGAAATATTCAGACTTGGGATCCAAACTCTTAACTTAAGCTAAGGTTCAGCATAGACAAACAACATCAGAATAGATTGAAAATGACATTGGACCTTAAATCATTAGCGAAAAGAAGGAAAGATGATCTGTAAGACAAAATGGGGGGATGAAGATGGAAAGTAAAGAGATGGAAAACCAAAAGCGAGACAGGTTAAGAACACACAGGCTAAACTTACTGCAGGACACTTTATGTGGTAGTGGTGGTGGAGGCAGCGGCTGGCCCTGTCTGCTTATTTTCTTGGGCCTGCGGCTCCAGCCATTTCCCCTCTTCTTCCTCCTCCTCCTAGCGGACGGTCCTGGCATAGGATGGTACATACCTAACAGAACATGCATGGAATTAGTTTGTGGTTTGTTTTTTTTTAATTTCTGTTACTGTCTGTTCTAGTTCTACTTGCTCCATGTGCATCTCTTTCTGCTGACACCTAATCAAAGCATCCTTCTTTCTGTAGGATACCGAACCAGGCACCAATATCACAATTCATTTCATGACTGGGTGTATCATAACTTTGACCTGGGGAAAACCATTTCAACTTAAACAATGTTAAAGTACATTCGTAGCACAACAGAAGAATAGAACAAACACATTCTTCAACTGAGAAAGGACGCCAGTGCTTCTTTACCAAAAACTAGGTACTGGCATTAAGTGTAACATACAAGTGTTACATACTGGATGGATTAAACACTGATTTTCCCATCTCCTTGACTGACAAAAAGGTTTGTGGAAACACTGTACCATATACTTCAAAAGAGCAAAGGACTATACTACAGCAGACTCACCGGTTCTCAATTGCTGTGTGAAAGATGGAAGAGGTATTTCTGTCTGGTTGCAGCTGTGTTGCATTTCAGAGGCGCACATCAACTCTCTGTTCTTTATTCCACAACTCTTTCCAATTCTCTCTGGCGATACTGAAGAGCATAAAAACATTGATTAAGCATTGCTCTAGCACGCCATTGTATAAAGGACACATCCACCATATGTTATATGATCACACAATCTGACAATGAGCATCCTTGTGATTCATCCTCACCTGTCCTTCTTTTCTTGTGGGACACTAACTGCAGCAGATCATGACGAGTGAGGACTCTCAGTAGTTGCAGTAGTGGTTCTAGGTTGCCATCACTGAGGTATCCTCGCCTCTCTAGCTCTAACAACAGCTCAAGGCCACTTGTGGGCTTAAATGGGGCCACTAAGGGACACTGGGAGCTCTGAGGCTTTATCCGCCTCCAAGCCTTTAGCAGCTCAGGACTTGGAGACACGCCCAAGACATCTGGATCACCCACACAGGGCGCAACTATCCAGCCTGCTGGATCGAGAGGGTGTGGTGCACGACAGGTTTCACTCAGAAGGAATGCCAACACCTCAATGTCAGTCCCTGTCAGCTGAGAACCAACTATTTCAAAGACCTCATGGAGAGACAACATCCCGTAGTAGTTAAGGCACTCTGTCTCATCCCAGTACAGTGAGTGCCTGAGTGGGTACCTTGGGTGATGCACTGCGGCCATGGGTCTGCCTCAAGCCCCTCTCCACCTTCCCACCTGTGTCAAGACTGTTGAGGATTAAAAAAAATAACACATAAGAGCATTACATTTAATAGACATGTAAAACTGCAACTATCTAGTGACTAGTGTCCTGCCTCTTAACCTTGTGAGGCATTCAACCACCAAAATAAATGAAATCATGCTGTACTCTACTCTAATGTAAGTAAATCAAATTGTACTTTTCCTGTAGAGCCCACATCCTTATTTAACATAGGTTTGGCATCCAGTTCTGTGTGTGTATACTAGTTTTTTAGGAGATCGGTTCATTGTAAAGCTTGGAAATAGCACATGCTGGGGACAAACGTCAGGCACAACCAGTAAGCTAACTGCACTCTTAGTAAAATAGCTGTTCGTGCTTTACAATGTAGCCAAGAACTGTTGGTGTCTACGGTGTTTCAAGGCCCCCTTTAGCAAACCAGCCACCAGTCCTACCTATTTTCGGAGTCAGCTCGACGCTGTCTTTAACCATTTAGGTTTATGCTAAGTGTCAGCTGTGTGCTGTGTGCTCTGTAGCCGTCGTTCCAGCGCGTCCTTCATCAGAGGCCCAGCAGCAACCGGTGGAGCAAATTACCACCTTGTCACCTTACGTAATGATCACGTTTCTCTGAGGGGAAAAAACAACACAACAAACATGAAAACAGAGCACATCACACAACTGCTCAGCGACACGAACAAACTCTAATTAAAAGACAGTGCCAAACATGTTGCAGTACGACATATATAAGACATATTCCGTTATATATTATATTAGATATTAACACCGACAAATGTTAACGGATATTACTAGCTAACGCTAGCTAAGAATGGCGTTAGCAGAGGTTAGCATTAGCTAACTGTCCGAAAGCCTTAAGAGGGACCTTGGTTCATATCAATGACGACACATAAACGAGAATAATCGCGTTCAATGCATTTTAAAAGCGATATTTAAACATTTCGTGTACCCGACAGCTCACTTCCGCATGAATAGTGTTGGACGACTTGGCAGCTCCCACAGTCCTGACAGCAGCACAATAACACAGAGACACTGACCAATCACAGCACTGACGTCCGGTCATGTTCTGCTGTTTCTGATCTGCGGTCAGATTTCCTGTGCGAGCGCCTCGTTGAGTCGACACATCTGAAAAAAGACCAACCGATCACAGGTCTGCTGTTTTGATCCTATTGTCTCAGCCTAAAACCATAGCATGTTGCTTTCCACTACCTTTGGGAAGTGTGGATGTAGAAGAATGTGGAGATGTTGCAAGAGCAAAACGTTGTTGGGAACGTTTAAAAAAACATAAACACACATGAAAACATTTAATTTACATAAACTATGTGTTTACAACTAAAGCAAACTTTCAGGAGTAAACATTACACAGCTGGATGGACAGTCCCTGGTGCGGACAGTAGGTGGCGGTGTTCTTCATGTGGAAAGCAGGAAGTTAAATAACATCCACATCACATCCGTGAACCACAGCAGCAACAAAAGGTCTGAGGCAGTCCATTTAAGTTCTGCTGTAAGTATATTTGATTAAATGATTATAGATTAGACAGTTCAAACAGGTCTGCTCGTATGAAGCGTCCATCCGCCGGCATGTACAGTACATGGGTCTAAAGTGTCTGTCCGGACCTGCAGTGGATATGAGCGTTAGCAGAGAAGCTAGCTGTGACAAGCTTCTCAACAACCAGCGAAGTTGTCTTTGCCACGCATTAGTTTTATTTTACTGCACATATATATATACCATTTAGTAACGTTACTTCATAAATGAACACTTAATGGCTGAATGCTGGCGACAGTTCCCTGAATATCCCGTGTTATAAGCGATGTGGCAGTGACCAAGCCCTTAGGTGGCCAACATTTTCCACTGCTGAGCTACTACATCAGTAAAAAGACAGAGCCTTGCCACGTCCTCTCAGCCTGTATGGATATGGAGTCTGGGCATCCAGCTGCTGTTATGATCAAAGCAGTTATTAATCATTTAAACATGATTACTGATTTATTGATATATGTAGAATCAATTATAATTAACAGAATGATTTATTTCATAAACCTTTGTTGACACAAGACATCACTGTGATTATCTGGTTACTTTGCTGGTGCCTGTCTGATAAAAGAGCCTGCTACATACCAACCTGACCTGAAGCCATCAGCAGTGAAAATGGTATTAAAATAGTGTGCATTTTTATGTTTGTGCTATGACTGTTGCCTTGCAGCAGACAGTGTCTGGATGCCATCTGAAGCTCCGAAGGGGGAGAACTGCCTTGTAGACATGGACAACAAGGTTGGAGATATCTTTACTGAGGATGCTCATCCAACTGGCACGGGTGGAGCTGGAATCATGGCAAAGTGAGGCCTACATTTATTTTTAAATGTATATGTCTATATGCGTTATGTGCGCTAAATTCACCACACCATAGTAATGATAATGCTATTATCAAGGGAGGCTTTTGATTCTATGCTGTTTAAATGTCCTCTGTTCTTCCCAGTGAAAAGTCTGTTAAGGCTTATTTTCAATGTTAATTTATACATTTCTTGATACATCTCTCTGTGTTCAGTTGTTAATGTCTTTGTCTGATTTCATAGACTCTGGCTCCCTAAAGGCTTCTCAGCCAGTATGGCTAAAGAGTGGCTCGATAGGCGCCGGGTGTCCATTCGACCATGGGCCAGCTTCGTGGACCAGCGCAAGTTTTCAAAACCCCGCAACTTTGGAGAGTTGTGCCAAAGAGTGGTGAAAAATGTGGAAACTTTCAACAGCAACTATACCTTCATCTTCCTGGGTCTCATCCTCTACTGCATGTAAGCCAACAAATAGGTTTGGTATTGTTTTGTCAGTGTGAATGTTTACTCTTTCTGCTGCCCTGCCTTTACTCACACAGGCTGTGCCTACTACACACAGGAGCCTTTTATTGAAGGGTTTTGGCTCCCGGGGATAATTAAAAAGAGCAACAAAACAATCTGCTTTAGATTGGATTAATGAGTAAAATATGTAATAATTTGAATTTAAACTAATGCTAAACTAAACTAAAAAAAAGCTGCTATAATTAGCACGAAATTGCCTGAACTGTTGATGTTTCTTCTCCTCAGTATCAGCTCACCCATGCTTCTGATTGCCTTGGCTGTGTTCGCTGGTGCCTTCTATGTAATTCACCTCAAGTCCCTGGAGTCCAAACTGGTTGTCCTCGGTGAGTAAAGCTGTCAGGTGTGCGTCGCAATCCATTAATTCTGGAGATATAAAGAAAGTGGAGTCTTACAATCATCAGACATACTGGAACCATAATTTAATTGATATGTGTTTGCGTGTCTCTGCTAATATAAGTAGTTTCTACCCAGATTAGGTCACATTTTAACAGTATTTGTTTTGAACCTATGTGTTTCATTTTTTGAGCAGGAACTGTTTTTTAGCAGCTTATAAATAGCAACATGTTTTTGTGTTGTTAAATCTGTAATTTTCTTGCCAACCAGGCAAGGAGCTGAATGTCCCTCACCAGATGAGTCTGGCTGGAGCTGTTTCTCTACCTGTGTTCTGGTTGGCTGGAGCTGGAGCTGCAGTCTTTTGGGTTCTGGGTAAGCCAAACCTCATTAGTTGGTCTTATTATTATTCTGGACATGCAGGAATATTTGTTGCAGTGCTCACCAGGTTGCTGTAACTCACACGCGTTCTTTGTGATGTTATCTATACATTAAAGCATATTCTACTGTTCCATTTACATCCCTGTGTAAGAGTGTCAGCTAAATGACTGTAACGTCATTGTAAATGCATACGCACAGTCTAAGAAGAAGCTTTTTCCTCTTTGTTTTTTCCCTTCACATTCCCCTTGTCCATTTGTCACGTCTCCTCTCAGGAGCGACGCTGTTTGTGATTGGTTCTCATGCTGCGTTCCGTGAGCTGGAGGCATCCGATATGGAAGAACTCCTCATGGAGCCTGTGTAAGGAGCAGGCTGAACGCTCAGCAGGTGCTGGTCGATGATCAGTCATCACTTTTCCCCTGTAATAACGCTAGCCCAGAGGGGTTGAGGAAAAAACTGCCCCTTAATCTGTTCCTTAGCTATGTGCATCCTGAATTCACAGTATCTTTTCTATGCCAGCGTACCAAGAATGCACCTTGTCTTGCCTCAAAAGTATCTAAAGTAGTAGCTGTTACAGACTGTATTGCCTTTTTCAAACTCATTCATATACATAACTTGTCATATGCACAAATTAAATTGTTAATGAGTATTTAAGCACATTATCATGCACATTATATGCCTTTCTCTACATATTTTATACCTTGGATGCCTCTGGTTTGTGTCAAATAGCCTCTCGCTCTCTGCAACATCCCAGTGACATGTCTTTCAATTTATTAATCTCTTAAGACTAGCTGTGCTCTACTCTCTGCTGTAGCTATCTGCAGAAATAGCTTCTGTGTCTAAACCTTCTGACAAGATTGCTGATTTTTGTTTTCATGTAAAGATAATGTACACAGTAAGTTAGCAATTTTTAACTGATGAAAAATTATTTATTTTCCAAAGGGAAGGTGCCATTTAAAGCTTTAAAAGATATGTCTCTTATAATGATCACGTACAAATGAAACAAAATGTTTTATTCAGGAGAATATTAAAACAAATTTGGAATTTCAGATAGGCTACTTAGCATAGATAGGTTGATGAGAAGACTTCTGAAAAGGTCAGTGCATGGTGTGTGTATTGGGGAGAATACGGTACTTTGCTGATTGTATGCATATTTATCAGCTCTACTTACAACAATCACTGCTGAAGGTCATTCTGTAAACCTGAAATATTTCTTTTTTTGACATTCACTACTCATTTGTTTACATTGCGATGGTGTTTTTGTATTTAAATTACATTTTGGAAATGCAATAAACCCTTGATGTAAAGATGGTTTGTTTGGTTTCTTTTTGCTATCCAGTTCTTTGGTATTTTGCCGCTTATGAATTCAGGTAGTTTGTTCTCTTCAGTTAACATTACAATCAGCCTGTTTATGTAGCCATGGCAGGAGTTGTTGTGAACTCAGTGGCCCTAGACACTTAATCTGTACTTTTCCTCATTATTCTGGTCTGGTCTGAATACTCAGTGGAATAGGACAGTTCCAACCCTCATGGCTCCTCTTCTCTATCTCCAAACACCACAGTACTCACCAACCCCCTCTTGTTCCCCTTTTCATGTGACCCCTGTGACCTGTGCTCTGTGACAGCACAGCAAGAGGACCCCATGCTCAGGTTGCCATGGCAATGACCTTGGAGGGCCCCAGTCAGACACACACTCGTCCACAGACACACTCGCTTACACACTGCGGCAAAGGCGAGCGATCGATATTCTATTATACGGAGGGTGGCGAGGGGGGAGAGAGGAGAGTCGCACTGCAGTGAGCTCACTGCAGAGACACAAGGGAAATTAGAGAGAGGGTGAGAGTGTGAGTGTTTGTCAGTGGGAGTGACAGAAAGTGGGTGTGCATGCAGTGAGAGTGTGTTTGTGTGTGTCCGTATGAGCGGCAGACACTGCATTTGTCATTGGACAGTGGTAGAGCAGTGCCGGAAAAGTTTTGGTTTCTCACTCAAAGGGACATGTCCTAAATTGGCACAGGATGTAGCAAACGGAGCCCTCAGACCACCCAATCCTTATTTCAAACATTATAGAGCTGTATATTGTCTATAATTTATTTGATTTGTGTACAAGGTGGGCAATAAGAGGTTCATTTAAAATAGATGACCCTTGTGGCAAAGAGAGGTAGCACAATTACAGTCTGTTCCCTTAAGATAAGAGATATACTGGCTTGCTTTATTTGCAGGAGTGTAACCTTTTGGAAATAACAACTTATATTAATCACAAATGTTGCCATTCATTCCTGATTATATCATTCATGTACCCTCGTAGTCTTAAAAGATGAGTTTTGGGAAGTAGTATGACAGTAGTAGTATGTTTGCTTTGACTCTCTTTGACTGTCCTGCAAACAGTGACCCTCCTCCTCCTGAAGCCCATGAATGTTGGTGTCAGACAGGGCTGACACATTTACAGTGTGATTTGGTGCATTGCCCTGGGCCACAGCCAACTCTTCCTCCTCTGGCAGTTTAACATTAGCAGTTTGCAGGTTTGAGTACATATAAATTCACAGCACTAGGTGGCATCCCATCCTCACATTTCCACTTTGTCATTTCTGCTGTTGTGCATAAGTCACCAAAGACGAGCTCTGATGAAATAATGGCACGTAGTTTTATCTCATTTTGGAAAGAATATGTGCTGGAATGAAAATGAGTGATTATATATGAGGTATTGCTTTTACTTTTTTTTTACTGCGTTTACTTAGGAGGCTCCCCCATACAGACCGGGTGAGAGGGGGTTATATTATTAACACTGTCCAGTTGACAATAATATGGTCTGACACAATATGATAAATTCAATCTCGCCATAGGGATGAATAGCATCTCTTTTGTGCAGTGTTAACAAAAATGTAACATGTAACAGGCCTCACAATGACAGCATTTGTTGCAGGTCTGTTATCAGAAATTACATTAAAGAATATGTTAATATTTTATGTATAAAAACAATAAAATAAACTATTCTATTCTCTAATGCATTAGAGTGAAGATGAGTAAAAAAACAGAGACAGAAAGACACACAGACAGATCTAGGTTGTATTAAATGTTCTAGATGTTTTATTGGTGTTGGTTTCATTTATTTGACACACATGTTCTACTAGTTGTGTATTTTTTTTTTTCTTGAATTTCAACTCTTGCAGCCATCTGAGATAGACCCAGCCTGAGACAGCTGGCCCTTCACTGGTCTCCAACACATACATGCACACAGACCTGGGCTGTACTGGGCTATACCAGGACCTGGACTGAGCCAGAGCTGGACCCAATCCAGTAACAGACACCAGGCACGTGGACTCATCATCACCACTCACCACATCACAGCACACTGCACCACATCATACCGGCACACCTGCAGTGACAGGAACCTGAAAGCCTCGGTTGGTGTTTTGTGTCTTTTGGTAAAAACACGACCAAAACCCTGCTCTGCTGTTACAGTTTTAGAGTAGCCTCCTGAAAAACCAGCAAAAATAACTGAAACCAAACAAAAAACAAAAAGAGAGACACGTATCTCTTACTTGTTCCTATCTCACCAATATTGTTGATGATGTTTCATGAATATCTCTCTTGAGCTGTTTTTCAACATGTGTTTTTTTATTGTTTCATTTAAATTCAGTATAGAATTATATAGATTTCCTAGAGCACACAGAAAGATTGAGTTGTATTTACCAACTTGGGGGGGGTGTACTGTAATAGTTATTAACAAGGACAATGGTTCACACAGTGCACACAAACAGAGACAAACGGGGCAGGAGGGAGGGGAGGGGAGGGGTGTGAGAGACAGAGGGGGAGAGGGGGGGGACAGGACGCCATGGGGTGTGCTTTGTTAGGCCTAAATGAGGAAAAGCAGCTCTCACATACCCCTCCTCTCATCTTTGAAATAAAAAAGACAAGTAAAATCATTGAACCCCCCTGTACCCCACATATTAAAAAACAACAACACTGTGGCCGTTGAGAACGGAAGAGAAGGAAAATGGACGCAGCGAGAACGACAGGGAAATGACCACCCCGCTGGTCCTCCACAGACAGGAGACGGAGGCGAAAGGTGGCAGTCGAAGTGGTGTCGGCGGTGGGATCTCACTGTGTGATCTTTATATCTGTGTGTGATTGGAGGACAAGCAAAGGGTTGGCGAGGAGGGAGAAGAGAGAGGAACGAAGGTATAGAGAGAGACGAGGGGAAGAGAGCAGGGGAATAACAGGGACGGGAAGGAGCTGGATGGCCCTTTTTTGCAGAGCGTAGACACTCCCTTTGTATCCTTAGCTCATTCAAATCTACATACACAATATGCAGCTGCCGTTTGGTAGATATATTGGTTTATGTACACAGCAGTGAGAGAACACATGCAAAGAGTATCATAGGAGATGGGGGAAAAGGGGGGCGGGTCAATGTAGAAAGTTGTAAAGGTGCTTTTGCTGTTTTTAATCTTTGGGGCAGTTGATGAAAATTGCTTCAAAGCGGTTTTTGTCTTTAAGGGGGTGGGGCATCTGGAGGTGTGTCTTGCCAGGGATGGAGTGATGAGGGAAAAATAAGTGGAGATGTAGGGGGGTTGAGCAAAGGTGCTCCATCGATCAATAGTATGTTTCCTTCTCCACCCAACCTGGAGTGCAAACGAGAGAAAGAAAAGCAGGGAGAAATAGATTAATTTATCAATATTTCAAGTCATAGTTTATGATTGAATTTACATTAGTTAAAGGACTAGGTCAACATTTTGGGAACTACTCTGATTCGCTTTCCTTCAGAGAGTTAGAGTTAGAGAAGACTGATGCCACTCTCATAGCTGCGCTGCTCCGCATACCAGCAACTAGCTAATTCGCACATTTGAATTTAATTTGTTTAATCTGTACAAAACGGACATGTAACCAGAGTAAAAACTACATGCTGCGGTTTTATGGGCGTAAAGTGCTAGACAATTTCTTGGCAAGGTGAAGTGACTTCTTCAAGTCTTGTTGTCCCTGTGAGTTTGCCAGGCAACCAGCGGAGACTCCAGGAAGTTACTGCACCAAGCAAAAAATTAGCCGAGGACTCACTCCGTAAAACCACAATGTGTTGCTGCCGCACTTTTCCCTTAGAGAAAGTTTGGTTTAAGGGGTAATGCACTTATTTTGAGAAAAGAAAAATACTAACCTCCAGGGTTCCGACGGAGGAGAAGTTTTCGGACTTCATCATAAACAAAGATGAGAAAACTATAGGGGAACGCACAAAACCACCAGGTAGGCCTGTGGACAAGACAAGAAACCCCAAGGATTAGAAATAATCAGGCAAACAGACAACATATGTTGATATGTCTTAACATCAGAGTGATTGCATGTGTATATGCATGTGACACATGTAGTAATGGCACTTACTTTAGAGGATACATCCTGAGTGCCACATCCATGCCGGGGCAATAGGACAGGAAGGCAGCCAGAGCTGTCTCCTCAAACAGGCCGAAGATCAAGATCTTGTTTCTAGGTTGAGAAAACATTGAAGAGAAATGACGATGCAGAACGAGAACCCCAAATTTATATCATATTATGCACATGATTATTGGCAAAAAGATAAATGAAAGTTCCAAGATAATGAAAGGACACATGCCAGTGTATTGGTGTCACAGTACACATGCTTGCTGGACTCACTTCATGCCCTGCTGGAACACAGAGTTACGCCTGGTCTTGCAGACGATGACATCAGCCCACTGCACTACCACAATACTGACAAAGAAGGCTGTGTGGCATGTGAACTCCACGATCTTCCTCTGCTCGTATGTCTGAGGGAGAGACAGGACAGACAGTAAGATAAAGGAACAAAACCTGAAAACACACCAACAAAGTAAACACACGGTAGCTACACACTCACCCATTGCTGCCCATAGCTGTCTTCCAGGTCATTCACCGAGCGGTCATCCCATCTGAGCCTGATGCCTACTAGTAGACCGGGCAGGAAACCATTTTCAGCCAAGATGACAAAGTAGGAGAAAAAGCCTCCCAGAGCCTGGATCATACCTGAGGAAAAACATACAGAAAGAGAGGTTAAATTAGAGACTTTAAATTTTTCTAACTTTCTTAATCTAGTAGAAAAAAATTAAATACCCTGGTTGTTGTTGTTTGTGAACAAGAAGGGGAGCTAAAGTTGATTTTAATACTAAATTACATCCCATATCAAACTTCAATCCTGATCAGAGACAATTAACAGCCCTAGATCAGCAGGAGCAATCTTTGTTCGACCTACCAATTTGTCCATAGGCAATGCTGATAAGCCTCTCGTTCACCAGCTTGTCCCTGAATGGGTTCCTGGGCTGACGCTTCATGATGTCGCTCTCAGCCATTTCATAAGCCAGTGAGATAGCTGGCACCTGAGGGGAGAGGACAAAATACGAACTTTTAGTACAGTTTTAGAACAGACGTGCCACATCAACAGGAGCTGTCTTCAGAGATGGTGGTGTGTGAGCACAAGGCTGTATTTGTTGTAAAAAAAAAAAAAATCATCTCTCACCATGTCGGTTCCAAGGTCAATACAGAGGATGGTGATGGTTCCCAGTGGCAGGGGAATGTTGACAATGATGAAGAGCAGGAAGGGGGTGATCTCTGGGATGTTGCTGGTCAGGGTGTAAGCAATGGACTTCTTAAGGTTATCAAAGATCAAACGGCCTGAAGGGAGAAAAACAAACAAGTAACATTACATGCAGGAAAAAAACGCTCAGCTTCAGATTTGCTCATTATAGACCCAGTGTTGTTTTAAAGGTCCTCTGTCCTTTGAGTCTTCTCACCTTCTTCCACTCCTGTGACAATAGAGGCAAAGTTGTCATCCAGCAAGATCATGTCTGCAGCCTGTTTGGACACATCTGAGCCAGAGATTCCCATGGCAACACCAATGTCGGCCTTTTTCAGTGCGGGAGAGTCATTCACACCATCACCTGTCACAGCTACAATGGCACCCTGGGAGAGACAAAGGTCGGATGAGGTTTTATACCATTAATACACAGAATTATATTTTTTTAAGTACATGTATCCCTCAACTACTCATGTATCTTGATTATAAGACAGACTTAATTACTGCAACAATGTGTATGGCAAAGCTGGAGATTAATACTCTTCATTCACCTTTCTCTGTTTCTGGAATGTTATTAGACAAGAGCATAAGTTATTAAATAAGATACACTGGGCCAATGTTTTTTGTTGTCATATTCAAATGGAAATAAAATTTATTCCAATTTTAACATCAAATTGAATCAAACCAAAGTCTTTCAGTATTTCAGTGGAATCTAAGAAAGCATGTTTCATCTATCAGTCAGATTCAGGGAATCCTCATTCAACAGATAACTAGCACCACCTGCTGTTGTAAAAGTATAATGACACTTGGAAGTCTACTCCCTCAATGTAGACAATGTAATTTCCATCGAAAAGACATTGTCTTTTATTTAAGCCAATATACTAAAGCATGACGCCAACACTGCTTGGATTAAAGATCCCACTTGTTCAAGTCATACAAAACATTTATTCTCATCTGAAAATGAACTAACCAGTCTCTGGCAGCCCTCCACAATGATGAGCTTCTGTTGTGGGGAAGTCCTGGCGAAGACGATTTCTGTGTGATTCCTCAGGATGTCGTCCATCTGATCCTGAGACAGATCTTTTAGGTCTGTACCGTGGATCACACAGGCCTTGGCATCCCTGAACACAGACATTGGAACATTGATGTGGGTCTCATAAGTCACCAACATTTGTATGACTGTGCCCTTGTTTTGGTGCGTGTTTTTCTATAAACGTTCTTTACCTGGGGTTGACCTGGCTGACAGGTATGTTGAGACGAGCTGCAATGTCCTCCACTGTCTCATTGCCCTCTGAGATGATGCCCACTCCCTTGGCAATGGCCTTGGCTGTGATTGGGTGATCTCCAGTGACCATAATGACCTGGCAACAACAGCAACAAAAATGCATTTCATCCTCTGATCTCAAAGGTACTTTAAGGAATAAAGAGATCATAGATTAGGTGTGTTAAAAAAGATCACCTTGATACCAGCAGATCGGCATTTGCCAACAGCATCAGGCACAGCAGCACGGGGAGGGTCGATCATGGACATGAGGCCAACAAAGCAAAGGTTGTCAGTCTGGAAGTTGACATCATCTGTATCAAAGGCAAAGCCCTTGGGGTACTGATCCTCTGGCAGCAGCACGTGGCAGAAACCTGGAGGGAAAGAAATGTCAGAGAATGTCTGAGAATCAACCCATATCTTATATCCCTCTCCCTACTTCACCTCTGACACAACAAAGTTAAAGTGCTTTGCATATTATCTAGAGTTGAACCAAATTTGGGGGTTTGTGATTTTGGAATTCTCTCTGTGTGCATCCATGCGCATCCACCTTTACCTCTCTCCACTTCTATCTGTCCTTACCCAGTACTCTCTCTCCCAGTCCTCCCAGTTCCATGTAGGCATTCTGGAAAGCCTCTTTCAACTCCTCATCCATAGGTTGCTCCTTGCCCTGCAGCAGGATGGTGGAGCAACGGTCCAGGATCCTCTCAGGGGCTCCCTTCATCACCAGCAGGTAGCGGTTGTCATTGGGATCCTCAGTCTCATGTACTGAGAGCTAGAGGAAGAGAACAGAAATGAAAATTAATTTTTGAGTGAATAGAGTGTTTGTGCATATATCCTGAGTATACACAGCTATAATCCAACGTGTTGGATACCCGTACCTGGTATTTGTTGGTAGAGTTAAAGGGGATCTCAGCCACCTTCTTGTTCTTATCCCTCATCAACCTCACTGAGCCGCAGGACAGCTCGATACATTTCAGCAGGGCTGACTCTGAGGCATCGCCGGCCACGTCACGCTTCAGGATGGGCAGTGAGTCTTGTCCTGCTTTGAACTGAGCGCGGTTACACAGACCAGCAATACGAGCCAGAGACAGCCAAGTTACTGAGCTCTTGTCAAAAGAGGCACCTGCAGAAGGAACACGAGAGTGGGTGTTATTAACCTTCATGATTTCTAGTAATCATCAGTGATGTCTGTATGCCCACTCCTCACTAACCAGACTGGTCCTCAGTGGTGTCGGCCTCATGGATCTGGTTGTCAAACCACATGTGGGCCACAGTCATCCTGTTCTGGGTCAGCGTGCCGGTTTTGTCGGAGCAGATGGTGGAGGTGGAGCCCAGGGTTTCCACAGCTTCCAAGTTCTTCACCAGGCAGTTCTTCTTAGCCATACGTTTGGCAGTCAGAGTCAGACATACCTGCAGACAAGTACATTTATGATGTCAGACTATGTTAATTATCACTCTGTTTGGATATATCAACTTTGAAATGTCTCTGTTCCTTGGTACTAATAAAAATGAGCTCATAATACAACAAAATAATAAACAACCAAGTAAATCTCAAGTGTTTCAAAAATTTCAAAATAAAAAAAAACACAATTATAATACAAAGCTTTGCACTACTTAAAACACTTAACTTCATTTGATTTAATGAAATGCAACAACAATAATAAAATAAGTATAGATAAGGTAAGGTACTAAAATCAGCGAACAAACAAAAAAATGAATGAATGAATGAAAAATAAATTAAAGAAAATGTTATGTCTCCAAAACAAACTAATAAACAGATTGCTAAAAGTATGCTAATTCAGGAGCAGCTTAAAAGGTCCAAAGAAGTGCCTGAGTGCTTATCCACTTACAGTGACTGTGGCCAGCAGCCCTTCAGGCACGTTAGCCACAATGATGCCGATGAGGAAGATGACAGCCTCCAGCCAGGAGTAACCCAGGATGATGGCCAGGATAAAAAATGTGACACCCAAGAAGACGGCCACACCTGTGATGATATGGATGAAGTGCTCGATCTCTTTGGCAATGGGGGTTTTGCCGGTCTCCAAGCCAGAGGTCAGAGTAGCAATGCGACCCATGACTGTGCGGTCTCCAGTGCAGATAACAAGGCCACGCGCCGTACCTGGTTTGGAAAAAGAAATATGTATTGGGATGTTGGAAAATAACATTTGCAGCATTAGTACCTGCATGATTTCTCGTGATTTCAGTTAAAATCACAACTCCATATTACATTTTAGCAGAGTTTGTTAGCTTTACTGCTTGGCTCAATTCACTGGCCTGAAATCCAACCACAGGCACTCAAGTTAATAATAGCATGTAATACTATTGCCATGGTGACCATACCTTCCACACAGTTGGTGGAGAAGAAAGCAATGTTTCTGGTCTCCAAGGGGTTGTCATGGGTACAGTCAGGTGACCTGTTCTGAGGCTCTGACTCGCCTGTTAGGGAGGAGTTATCAACCTGATGGGGAACAGAAAAAGTAAAACATGTATTGTACACAACAAGAAGCAAGAATGTGTGTGTGTGTGTGTGTGTGTGTGTGTGTGTGTGTGTACCTTGCAGCCATGTGCAGAAACCACCCTGATGTCAGCAGGGATCCTGTCTCCTCCTTTCACTTCAATCAGATCTCCGGCCACCACTTCTTCAGCGTTGATCTGTACCTTCTCACCCTCACGGATCACCAACGCTTGCTGCGGGGAGAAATCAGTGATGATTAGAAAACACACATACATGCATTGGACATTTAGAGAAACATTGTCTCAGAATTCGGGGCATTAAAGCTGAGAGCAAAATAATTTTTCCATCCCTTCATATGAAAATAACTGTCTGAATAAAACATACTGTTAGCAACCAAATGTAATGCATTCACAATCAAAAAACACAGTATGCATAATTTTTTGCAGACTGAGAGTGGCAACCACCAGCTGTGCCACCTCCATTTTCATTATACAGTATTTACCTTCTAACTCAGCGTTAAGCAAAGAGGTAAAGTGTGAAGACTTTCACAAAAAGAGGCAGCAGTGCTTCTGCTTTCCACTGCCCATGTATAGAAGTCAAATTCACTGGGTATTCACAACCTACAATTTCTGGTGGTTGCCAATTGTTTCCAAAAATCCACTTTCACTTTCAAAGCTACATAGTCCCTTTTCCAGGAGGAATCAAAATAAGCTTCCTCTTAAGTTGGTTTCTTTTGGGCAAACACATATTTACCTGGGGCACCATGTTCTTGAAAGACTCCATAATTTTGGAGCTCTTGGCCTCTTGAAAGTATGAGAAGCAACCAGTAATGATGACGACAGCTGTAAGCACAATACCTAGGTACAACTGGAGAGAGAGAGAGAGAGAGAGAGAGAGAGAGAGAGAGAGAGAGAGAGAGAGAGTGGGTGAGTCAAACATATGTGAGTGTGGGCTGTGGCAGTACACTGGGTACAGTATGTGTGACGCAGTAATCGCTTTGCCGAGGTGTCATTTATTTATGCACTTTGGAGTCTGAAGTGTGACAGACATTTTAATGAGGTGTAGATGGGCCAGATGTGAATATATATGTGTGTGTGTGTGTGTGTGTGTGTGTGTGTGTGTGTGTGTGTGGATTGCTCACATTGTCTCCTGCAGGATCGTCCTCAGTGGCTGCCTGGATGGCATAGGCCAGGAAGCAGAGGATGGCGCCGGTCCACAGCAGAATGGAAAATCCACCAAACAGCTGGCGACAGAACTTGACCCACTCCGGGGTGGTGGGAGGAGGGGTGAGAGCATTAGGACCGTCCCTGATCAGAAACTCTGCTGCCTTGGCATTGGTCAGGCCCTGGAGGAAGAACACAGAGGAAGTGGGGTGTGGATTTAGCAGAGAAAGTCTGCACTGTTACAGACATACAAATTTGTTTAGGTTGTTAACCTAACCTAAACAAATTTGTCATATTTCTTTAATATGAAAGTCTGGGGGACTGATTGCACCTCCCGGCCACAGTACTGATGGGTTGTATCACTGTATCAAACCAATAAACCAATAGTGCCCTCATGCCACCTACTGGCCAACTGGAGGAAAGCAGTCTCAAATCACACTTTACATACTGAGAGAAATGAATATCATCAACTCACCTGGACAATGTCAGTCTGGTATTTCCTGCATACTTCCTCTACAGACATCTTATGTTCCGTCTGAAAAAGAAAGATACAGAGATAATCAGTACTCTTTCTTAAGTTCAGTATGCTTAGTAGTTGCCATTTTTGTATGCAAGGAAAATTTGAAGAAAGTAGTCCAAATTGAAAAAATCCTCATGCAACTATGTGATGAAAAAAGACTTTTGAGCTTCTTAACATCTCCAGAGCATCCAATAACTTCATGGCATACAAGGGAATTATAAGTATACTCTATGCATGCAGTTCACCTGAGAGATAAGAGTATCAGGGCAGCCAGATATGGCGACCCAGGTGTCTGTTTCTTGCACGGGGATGTGGGATCAAAGTGACGACCTCCTGATAACAAGTCACCCCTCTTACCAGCAAAAATACAATTTTGGCCTGCATGAGAAAGATTTCCCTGCTCTCCAACAGAGTTGTTGTTGTCAATTCACCTTCATTTACTATAAGCTCAAAGAGGATGTTCTTCAAAATTTGCAAATCACTTACTCACAACCTATAATACAAGGATGGTATAAAGAATCTTGTGACAGAATGAGGGAATTGTTTGTGTCAAATTATTCAGCTTTTGACTGGCAGGATCAAAAGTGAATTGGCCTCAAATGTACTTTCAGTTTCACATGTATTCGGAGATAAGATGGGGCTTTACTTACAATGGGCACTTCCTTCTTCAGGTCATCCATGTCCTTGGTTGCCCCCTTCTTCTTCTTGGGGGATCGGTCATCTTTGTCCTGTGTGGTGGCAACGCGGTAACTGTCTGACCGCCCATACTACAGACACACACACATGTTTTATACATGCCTTCGGACTAGATTAAGGAGATAGTACGCCTGTGTGCCTTTGCGTATAATCTTAACTGATCTCTGGGCTTTGCACACATACATTATATTACCTAAAAACTACTTTCATTGTTCAGAGAGCTGTCTTGTCTGGCATTTTAACTGAATTTACTAGTCCATGATTGCAACAGAAATAAAGCCGATGGGCTTTATTGAAATGCCCTTGAGGTTTCTCTCCTTCACTATACAGTAAATAATGCTGTATCCCTGTGAAGTGGCCTTGTGCAGTAGCCTGTATTTCTCAGACAGTAATAACATCAACATAATTTTTCTCTGCTCATGACGAAGATATTAGACAAAGAGCATCAATAAAAAACTATTATCATAAGAATTATTCAAGACATGAAAGGTAAAGGCACTTCCCTGTTTTTCTGAACTAAAACATCTACATTAAAATTGTACATTGAAGTGTGCACCTGCTGCCATATCAATTTGATCTCCACAGATCAAATAATTCCCAGTCTGATGGCCACAACAGGCCGATGACACATCACAACATAATCGAGTGAAAATGGTTTAACTAATCACTTCCTGGCCTCTTTCATTGATCTAACAACAAGCATTAAGGGCATGAGAGAAAGACAGAGAGCAGACAAACAGAGTGTGTACTCATCAAAGGCTTTCTGGTTAGAGTCTAGTTCGCTCTACACTATTAAACCACCAGTGGATACGCTCTGATGTCAAGATTTCTAAAAGAATTAAGCTATAATTACATGCATTCACGCACACACAGACACGTCCAATGTCCTTGTCCTCTTCTGCCTGCTTTACTGCTCTCTCTGATGATCCAGGTACCATCTTTACTATACTAGTTTCCTCAGACATTGGCTTATGTCGTAAAACTAGATGTGAGCGGACTATTAATAAACCTGATTGTCTCCAACAGTGCACATTCTAGCCCTTCTAGGTCTATAAGTGTAACTCTAGCTTGTTGTCCGGAAGGAGAGCAGCCTGACTGCTGGGCCACATCAATACAAATGTCCCTCATCAAAGGTCAGAGGTAACAGGGAGAGGCAAGAATCCCTCCCAGGAGGTGTGACTGGGTCCCTGTGGACAGGCCCTTCACTGACACAACCTCATCATCAAGGAAACTGCCCTTGGTGGCGGATCAATATAGTCAGATATACACCGATGGCTGATGGCGGGGGTTTGCAAGAATGACAGAGTAACATAGTCCAACTGATATGGAAGCCACCAAAAGTACACAGAATCAGACAGAAACATCAATATATATCAACTAATAATCAATGACGACAATGCTCTTCATTTCAGAATGTGGCAAAAGAGCACAAGATGAGGTTAAAGGCTAAAATAAGATAAAAAATATTGGCTGTGTGTTTCTCCAAAGGGAATAACCAACAATGTGCTGAAATTCACTGAAATACAGTGTGCACCCTCTAGTGGTACAACCAGGTAATAACATTTTCAGGAATGCCAAATGTAAAGGTGACTGCTGCTGTTTGCATCTGATATTATAATAGAAGATATGAACGACAAAGAAGCTGTTTTGTCCTTTGACAAAATGCTTTAAAGTTTGTTCGCTTTAATATAAATCAGTTAAAATTCATTAATCAAACATACATATTTAGAAAAGCGCCAATCAGGAAGTATGAATTAAGTGTTCCACACATCTCAATTTACACACACACACACCCAAACCACACCAAAACACACACACCTGCACTGCGACAAAATGTGCTCAACAAAGAATAACTTCCTACTGCATTTCCCACTTTCACTATAAGTGTACTGCTGTTGTGTGAAACTCTTGTGAAATCATGCCGCCTCATAGTGATTTTTTATGTGGCTACAAAGACCTGTGTGTCTGGTTTTTGTCGTCATAGCAAAAAAAAAAAAAAAAAACTTCATGAAACAACAGGTAGATGTCAGCTCTCATTCATTTAATTGTGGCGGGCTGGCTGCTCAGCGACCGCTTGGGAAATCTTGTGAAATCAAGCAAACAATGCCATTCGTTGTAGCATGTCGGAGGGAGGGAGCTGTTTGACGTGACTGTGAATACACACACATGTAAAACATGCATGCATACACACAGTTCTCCAACAAAGGAGCAGGTGAGCAAATCTTTTGCTGCAACAAGACCGGGCAGGCCTGGTGAGGCAGAGGCTGCACAAAGCAGAACTGATGCAGTGGAAAAGTACTGCCGCTCATCCCCTCTGAGGCAGACCCCAGATGTGTGTGTGTGTGTCTTAATGTGGTTGAGAAAGAGGGTGTATTGGCATATACATGTCTGTATTATATGTTAATATTACTCAGTGGCTCCATATCTCTATTTAGAGGTCAAAGGTGTTGAATGAGATGGCAGGTTACAGATTTACCTTCTAACCAGGTATCAAATACCCACCATAATCTCAAAGATGACAGGTATATACATATGCATTTGTAGGTATAATATTGTTGTCGTGGCTACTTTTTCCACAGACAATGAGGAACGTTGCCTTTCCGGGCACATGAAAACTGGTTATATAAATATGGACATGCACAGGTTAATCTCTCTTACTGCCTAATACAAACTCAAACACAGACATATACACACGCATTTGCCCAGACAATAGACGTAGTTGGCAGGCAGGTGGAGAGGAGCGCCAAACAAAAAGATATGTGGTGAGAAGCAGAGACGGACGTTAAGGGGGTGAATGACAGACAGGATTTGGCGCATGGAAAGGGAGACATCAGTGGGAGGTGAGAAACAGGGACCGATAAAGAGTGAGAGGCAGGTGGAGAAAGGGGCCGAGAGTGAGTGAGAGAGACATAGGGAGATAGAGAGAGAGAAGAACTGTTGTCACCCTTCTCTCATGCTTCTAATTAGATATTGACCAGCAGTCTTTGTTTGCTGGCTCTGTGTCAGTGTTTGACCCACAGTGACCCCACTCTAATAGATTGCACAACCTTCCTTATGTTGTGTATGTGTGTGTGTCACTTTGAGTATGCGTTCTCATATGCTACTGTAGTGTATTCACACCCACACACTGGGTGTCAGTGTGTGTCATTAAGTGTATGCACGTTAACAGATATGAATGAATGTTATCAGTGTGACTCAAAAAGTCTGTTTACAGAATGTTGAGTATGTTAAGTGCAAACCTGTTTTGGCTTTGTTTGTGTGTGTGGGTGTGCTTGCCACTCGAGCATTCTCTCCTTTCCCCCCTCCACACACACCCTGCCACCTGATAAGATGTGTCTTCATTGCACCTACTATATGCTGCTGTCATTTCTGCATTTCTGTCTTCAGGTCTATCTGTCTATATAACTGTGTCTTTCTTTCCTCCATTTGATTGTTTAATTGTTCAGCAGAGAAAGATGACGTCTATATCGTGTACTTAGACAATACAATCTGAGTATCTTTTCATTTGCAGAAAACCATCAAGGTGCACCTGCCCGTGCGGATCTTTGTGGGTGTCCAGCTGTCTCACACGCCTCTGGGTAATGTAATGAGCCCCCTCTGTTCTGAGGAAGGAAACAGAGACTCGTGGCTGGAATTACAGACGCACGCTCTCCCACAAGCACACAGACGAGCAGACTGATGGGCAGACACATCTCTGACATCATCAGGAAATGGAAAAATTGGATGCTACTCTATGGATTATATAGGGCAATAACTCACATCCTGTTACATCTTGGTTTAAGACAATCTTATTAAAATATCAATAATTCAATAAAACCGATGCTTTACGTGTCTGGTTGTATTTGATTTGATCATTAATTATTCTGCAGGTCTGCTCTAGCTAGCCAAACTAAACCTTGCATTTTGTCTTCTTGTGAACAACTCTGATGAGTGAGTGTGTTTGGAGGGCAAGTAACCATGGTGACCGACACGGCCATTGGCATGGTGACGAAGCTCAGCAGTGGCCTAGTGCTCCTAGGATCCCCTGATGTGATCCGGGACGAGTAATAATTGATGCATTTGAAACTGGACACTGTATTCACTGCTGTAAAACAGGCAATTGATTCAAGGAATTGGTGTGTATTTGTGTGTGCTCGCGCCTGTGTGTGTCTGTGTGAGCAGAGGTGAGTCACCGTGTTGGCTACAGTCCGTATGTGCAGCGTCTACGCGCATTGCGGCAGAGACAGTGAGGGAGTGAATGAGAGAGAGAGACCTAGTGATTGTGAAATAATATAAGACACAACATAATATGCACAGCCAGGGAGTCCTCTGAAGGAGAGACTGTGTGTCCTCACTTGAATGAGCACTGGGCATGTTCAAATTGGAGTTCTTACTTACTAACATAAAACTACATAGTTCTCATTTATTTTGGCAGATATGGCATTTGACGGAGTGAAATCATAATACTACTCTGATATATTGTGCTCATGAGATTAGGAGTGGCACCTGAGAGAACTATCATGGCAACCATGTTAAAGACAACAGGTCGAGGCATGCCCACCATTTTTTCTTCTGCTTTAATTCCATGCATAGGGATTCCTGCATCAGAAAGAACTGATATGCATGTATACACAAGTACAAAAAGGATTTCTCTTTATGTGTAATCTATATGAGGAAGCTGTTTGTGGGTGGAAGAAACACCATGTTGTTCTTATTTTACCATTCTACAACCACCACAGTATTTGTCATGAGTCTCCACTTCCTCTTTGTACAGAGCAGCCAAGTATGTATGTAGAGTGTACAGCTGAACAAAAACCAAAGGATTCATGTTTTGCATTTCTTTGCGCTTCATTTATTAAAGCTGGATCTGCATGACACTTTGCTGTCCCTCTCTATTGACTAATAAATGAAAAAACAACCTGTGTGACTTCATTCTAATAAAATGTGTGCTTGTTTGTAATTTCATTTCTGCATCTGTAGACATGCTACTATGAATGTGCTGTGTGTATTTGTGCCATCGCATGCCTGATTGTGTCAGTGTGTGTGTGTGTGTGTGTGTGTGTGTGTGTGTGTGTGTGTTTGTGAGACCTTGCAAGGTCATTGGGCCATCTGCTGTGTCTTGCAGCGGGATGGCAGGGCTCTGGGACACAGTGGGGGGCGCAGGCCAGGGGCCAGGGGACATAGCTGCTGGGATTAGCTAGTCTGATTACTACACTGGATTAGCCCAATGTGCTTCTTCTTCTCTTTGTCTCTCTCGTTCTCCACTCTCTCTACTCTTCTTTCTCTGATATTCTCGCTTAGGAAAATCAAATGCGTAAAAGCTCCACATTTATCATTAGGTGCCAAATAATGTGGTGAAGAGCCTCTAAAAACACTGAGTAAGTGTTTTAACAGATGATTAGAGTCTGAATGCTTGTAAAAGAGATAGTCAAGATACTTGTTTCACTTATCTGTATCAGCCTTTAGAGTGATATGACAGTTTGTTATCATTGTATTTAACACAGTGAACAGACATCAAAAGGAGGAGAGGCAACATATCAGAAATAAAGAAGAAAGGGAAAAGATGGTATGAAACTTTTCTTGAATACAAAACTCCCTGAAGATATTCTCTTCCCACTGTGAAGTAGTTAAACACAACGTCCACAAGTACACCTCATGGAGGTATCCGATTAAATAGTATACGTAAAAAGATACCTTTTAAATCTTAATCTTTGAATAGAATGAACACAAAGAGACAGAGGTTAATTCTCTTTAGCTCTCAAATAATCTGTGTTGTGCTCTCTTCAAAAACTACAAATAAACTAAGGCAAGTGGAGTAACCAAACTGAAAATCCCAATTGAAGTTATAACCCGTCCCGCCCTCCTCCACTCTGTTCTTTCCTGTCCATCTGTCCATCTCATCATCAGCACCATCTGTTTATCCCACAGCGACAATAGTGTAACTGCGTTGCTTAAGTTCTGCACAATGCTCTGCCCACCCTCTGGAGGATATACTGACGCTGTACTTTGTGTGTCTTGGGGTGCACGGCCTGGTCCAGATTAGCATTGTAAATCGTAATGTGCTGGCACTTGTAGTGAACATGGCATCTCGCCATGGTGTGAGAGAGGGCACCTTAGGACGAATCAGCTGGCAGCTGGTCGCAGAGAGATGTGCAGATGTGCAGATGTGCACACGCACATCCATGCACACAGCACCACTGCACCAATAAACCCACTAAACCAAACACCCATTTACTTATCAGATTTTTAAGCACATGTGCCACTCAGTGATTCCAAACCAGGATCTGTTATGTTCAGTACGCCTGAAAGAATAGAAAAGCATTCACCATTCTCTTTTCAGGAATATAATTACAGTAAATATTAAAACTACTTAAAGAATGATGCAACTTCCTCACTGATATTCTGATAACAAAACACAAATCAAGGTGTTGTAAAATTATCTGTTTTTGATTTTAAGAAGCCTTGTCCGTTCTGGCTTCCCAGTGTTACACATTGTGCTTTGGTGCATCCACGCACATTTACAGTCTCACACACACTTCACAAACATACACACATCTCCAGGACAACACCCTGAATTTGTCATGTCATTGTAGTCAGGCAACCTAACCCCTCTGAATTACTCTCATTATGGGAGACCATCAAAACAGTTAGCCACATCAATCTCTGTGCCTGCTGTAATCTTGTTTTAAAGCAATGTATGAAGGAGACAGCACTGACCTTTACGTTTTATTAGCATTACACAGGCTGCTACTGAGATCACTGCTCAGGCTTTGTCCTGCTAGTCTTACACTACTGAGGAGGCTAACTGCGGGTTTTTTTTTTGCTGAGGCACTAGAGAAATCTGGACCATGTCCTTCATCAGTATTCCCACTAATGACAATGTCCTCATTACAGTTGATATCTATTGATCTGAGACCATCAAATGGGCTTAAAGGGAACAATGGAGAAGCATTTCCAAGGGTCACCATATTGACCTTAATTGACCCCTAGGCCACAGGGCAAAACAATCCCAGCTGGCTGTGCGGTCAGAGAGACCACTCCGGTGATCCGATCCTGTGTGAACATTCTTTTTCTATTGGTTCCTGCGATGCGTGGGGCAGATCAGCTGTGGTACAGTGCAGCCTATCAGCATCAGGCAGCAGGTGCAGTGGGGAGGGATGTGCAGCACTCTGCACCAAACTGAGGGCTGGGCCTCTGCAGAGGCCACACACATCCAACTCCTGAACTACCTTACAGTAACACCTTCTAACTTCCTCCCTATCCCTTCACGCACCTCACTAGTGCCAATATAATAGCACGCGCTGTTCTAGAAACCTTTATATCTTCATGAAGGTAATTAGTAAGTCTAATCAAGGGCTTACAGAGAACTCGACACTAACAGGAGTTTCTCCTCAGCCGTACTGCATTCTAAGTATCTCAACCACACCCCTCGTCACCGGCCTGTATGACCTTCTGAAAAAGCCTCGGTGCTACTACTACACCTTCGTCTGTCTTTAATCCGCCGCCCCTCCACCACCACAACCCCTCATTCATTCATTGTCCTATGAAGATCATCCGCCCAACCACATTCCTCCCTTTCCTCTCCCAGCTGTCTCCTGTCCACCTGATAACCAATCCCACAAGGCGCAGCAAGAGGAAACAGGAGCCATGGTAATGTGAGCCTCAGGTCATTATCCTGTAACAGGATATACAGCCAGGCAGCCCTCCCCCTCCATACGCCTCATCCTTCACTTTAAATCCTTCTCTCTTTCTCCTTCTTTACACCTGCAGACCAGTCACTACTTATCTGTCCTTTCTCTCTCTCTCTCTCTCTCTCTCTCTCTCTCTCTTTGTCCCTCTTGCTCTCTCAGCAGTGGCACCCTCCCCCCCATCTCTGCCATCGGTGTCACGTGTCTGAAGGTGAAAACCAGAAGTCGATCCATGTGTGCAGCCCTTTATCAACATCTCACTTTACGTTTCCTCCCTATTGGCCCATCAGCATGAGCCACTGTAATGTATAGCTGCATCAGTGCAGAGAGCAGAACAATGAGAGATGAGACAGGAAAGACAGAAAAGATCTCTGAGACATCTCTGTGGAGGTGCTCCGCCAAATTTAGACTATCTATCTGTGTGCTAGACAAAAAGTGCCGATTGTCTCTCTGGTATTACTGACACATGCACAGGCTTTGCTCTATAGCATCACTGCTGCCTCTTCAGCCGGTCCTTTCTGCGTGGCTACTCGTGCCAGCCTATCAGAGCTCTTTACAGGGAATTTCCACACCGGAGGCCCCGCCCCCGGTTTGACGCAGAAGGCACGTCGCAAGCTATGCCCCCTGCGGCCTTGGGAAAGGACAGCTGGCAGTGCCATAGCACAGTTTGCTAGCGCGAAATTCGCGAAAGAAAAGACAGAAAGAGAGAGAAGGACGAGAGGGAAGGATGTGTCGACCAGCAACGAGTGATGACACGATGCTCGGTACACTCATCTATCCATCACTCCATCCCTTCCTCTATCTTTTCATCCCTTTTGCCTTTCAGGGTGACCTCAGTGCGCAAAGGGCCAAACGCAAGGAAACACCCTTCACAGATCGCCAGGGACACTAATATTGTCTTTTATAATGCCGTGGCATCGTCCGAAATGACACACGGTCTCCACTCAGCACCCCTCCCCCCCTCACACACTGCTTCACCAAACTTCCACACAGCAGCAGTACATGCGTAAGCACTTTTTGCACTCCCATCCCTTTTGACGCAGTGCCCACTAATGCTGTCGGGCTGGCTTTCTCATCTACATGAATGAATGAACGAACGGATGGCCCGCAGGCTCTGTCTCTCCCACAATCCTGGAAACGTCTCTCCCTAGAGAGAGATGTCAGATGCTGCGGGCGCCGCATCAGCTGGTATCACTGCGATGACACCAGCTTGCGCTGCCTCTACAGCGGCGGATCTCTCTCTCTCTCTCTGCAGCATCACGCCACCGCATAATTCAGCAGACAGACCGCGGTCGGCGATTAAGAATTACAACTCTTTCTGCGGGATGGCGATGGAGCTGAAATTGCGCACGCCGGCGGTTTCCGGGCTGCACTGGGTTTTTCCACCAGCCTCCTCTGATTCATGTGCATGGCTAATAAATGTATCTGGATGACAGATCCGATGGTTTAACAGCACACTCTGCTGCCACAGCCTGCTAACAAACTTAACTCAAACACAATCATCGCGCTTTTGGTGTTGGACGCATCGTGTCTTTAATCTGTAGTGCGCGTAAATGTGTTCACTGTTGGCGATTATCGAGCCCCTGTTATGTCACAAATTAAAGGGGAAATAAGCTGGTGAGGCGCTTATTCCCGGTAACCGCATTATGACGCATGGGTCATCGAGGGTGCCGAGGATGAGACTCCTCCGCTGCTGGCGTCCACTGTAAGGACGCGATGGGCGCAGAGAGCATCTTTTGGCCGCCAGATGTTTCTCCATTCCACCATTCCGGGGGGAGGAGGAGGAGGAGGAGGAGGAGGAAGAGAGGGGGAGGGTGTACCGGTTTAAAGCAGGGGGATGATATGAGGTGGGGGCAGTGAGGGCATGAAGGAGGTCACAGTACATGGTGTTCATCCATGACTGGGAAAGTCATAGAGCATCACTGTGCATTTCTGCGCCTTCACATGTTATAAACACAGTTTTGTGGGTTTTTTTTAAAAACCACAGGTTAACGATGGGTGAACAGAATAGGTTTCCAACACGTGAACCCACCCCCCAACCCTCCCTCCACCTCCTCCACCCCTCCCCTCCCATTCTCGGTAAGAATAAACCGATTAGGCCTACCACGGCAGGCAAGGTTATAGGCAAAGTAAGGCCTGTCAGAGACCTGGAACACATATGACACAGTGACGGTCTCTAAACCACACGGACTTACTCTACTTATTACACTTTGGCATCAGTTTTCATTCACATTTAGTCTCGGGATCTACTTAATTTGACCAAGTGGATCAGAACAAAGGACACGAGCCGATAACATTCAAGCGAAGTCAAATCCAGTCTGTAGTCAAATCATAGCGAGCTCTTAAATGCCGCTGATTTCTGTAGCTGCAGCAGACAGGAGCTACTGGCTACATCAATTTGTCGCAGTCTAGGAGACCAGGGTAAAACACGGTTCCGCATTACAGTCAATGTCACTCAGACGAACGGGATTTCCATACAGGGGGAAAAAAATAACATCACGGCTCAGTCTGAAAGCTTTCCTCGTCATGAGTGAGACATCAGGCTACCGCTCACTTCTCAGGCCACTTCTGGTGGGCTACAACGCAGTTAAAAAGTTGGAATCGTCAGTCTTACCCCCATGTTGGCGCAGTCACTCTTCTCCTCTCAGGTGATGCACGGCTTGAGAGGTGTCAGCCCCTCACGTTGAATTATATCAAAATGCCTTGCCTTGAAAAATAAAAGACAATATGCTCAATTTTTTTCTCTCTCTCAGCTTTGCTTAAATGAAAAATGAACAGGAAGAAGACGTTAACAATAGATCTGATGAAAGAGTGTTCTTGGGCTTAAATAAACTGTCTCTCAAACCTTCAAAAAGATTATTCTACAATCTTTCTCCCCGTGAGACGTCTTTCAAATGAAATGTTGCGGTCTCAAGCGGAGCATCACGCGGGGATGCGCTTCCTTCCTTTGCTCTCTGATACTTGCGGTGAAAGACCGCCGGTACTAACGAGCCGCACTGCTACTTTTTCAGGGCTTGATGTCCCTCCGCGCCTCTGCCGGCTGCCGCAGTACTCCGCTTCTCTGGTCGCACCACTCCGCCAGTGGAAGAAGCGCCGCCTCAAGCGAATGGGTAAACCGAGGGGCTGCTTAGACCCGCCCACCACTCACTCAGCCGGCCAATCATAATTCGGAGCGTCTCATCGCTGATGGAATCGCTGACCAATTGGCTTCTTCTCAGTCTTCAAGCGGGCCAATAGAGGGCCAATTCTGCCCCTCCTGCTTTACTGCAGAATTCCGAGGCTTGCAGCCAGCAGCATCGCGAGTCTCTAGGCTGAAATTTTATATAAATGGACGCACAAGGTTAGATTCTAGTTGTCGTGGTTGTGTTTGTTCATCATGTAATGTATCTATGTAACATAAAATAGTGGATTTGTGTGCATTATTGCATGTGATAAGCACCCTTGGATGTCTCATCGGTCGTGTTGGTCCTGTCATGAGCATGTTGTGCACCTCCATATCTCACTTCAGTAGTGGGCAGGGGCGCAGCAGACAGAGGAGACAGCCACGCAGCCATAGTGTGTATGATAGAGGGACGCAGATACAATGAAACGAGGAGAAGCCAGATTCACATTTGATCCTAATACCACACAGTTACATCAGTGTATCACGGCACATCAGGGGCATGGATGGCTGCAGGGAGCGACCTGCGACCTGACTGCCAGAGCATCAGCAGGTGAACAGCTATGACAATGCAGAGTCAGCAGATTTAGCTGATGTGGGGAGCCATGCACTCAGTGGTAAAGACAAAATACTGACATGGGCGTACCTTAGTGGAAGTAAAGAATCAAACCTAGCTTGTTTCAGCACAATAATTTGAGGTCCTGGGAGCTGAATGTCTGCTCGACATTTATGATGACAGTTGTGAAAAAAAATCTGACATGTGGGATTTAAAGCAAAACACTGAGAGAAGAGAGGACTAGTCTGACAAACCAGACTGCATTCTTTGAACACTAGACAGTCCGAAAAGCGAGAGGGACAGAAATGACAGAAAGAGACACAGTATACCAAGGGCAAGTGTGGATACAGAGAACAAAATATGAGGACAGGAAAGAAAATGGGTTGATGGACACTGTGTATTTGTCTGTAACAACGCCAAAGAGATTCAAAGACAGAGAGAGGGAAAGAGAAACAGACAGAGGACATGCGAGAGCGAGAGGAAGCTGCCCCATATGCAGCAGTGAGTAACCAGTGCAGGCCTTTTGGTCACGTTTTTTCCTCTGTGCCTCTGTTCACTGAGGGGACGATGCAGCAGTGAGAGCACACACGCACAGTCACTGAGTTGCACGCACACACTAACACACACATTCTTGCGTGCAAAGCCATGCCTGATTTGCAAGGGAAAGCTAAGAGTCATGCCTGGTGTCCCTGCAGCAGATTGCTGCCATGCCTCACTGCCTTCCTTGCTGCAGGCCCAGACGATGACCACGCAGCACCATGAAACCCCAGAGCATCAGAGCGGGGTTAGCACAGGGTTAGAGGACAGTCAGCTACAACCATCCTCAAACATGCTGCTTTACTGCAGTTGATTTTATTATTTTAGCTATGTGAAAGACTGCAGATGACTAACAAACTGCACAAATTAAATTAAGCAGTGACTAATCATGTTTGGGGTTATTTAGTGTTTTTGTATATGTTTTATAATCTTCTTTAAACTACCAGATGGGTGGGGTAAAGTTTCAAATACACATTATGTTCTCAGTGTGGTAAATCCCATCTATACCAGACTCACAGGATGTGAAAGCAAATGTTGACGCTTTTACTTAAAATACAGTCTGACCCAGATCTGGTTTCTAAAGAAAGAATTTGCAATTTGCATTTACATGAATGGCAGGCTAAATTCAGATTAATGTTGGTTGTTAACCTTTTATCACCCTCTCTTCTGCCTGCTGGAGGCTAGCACTGTGTACAAAAGTAACATGAACACACGCATAATATACAGCACGTATCAGCTCTTAGTCCATGTGGACAAGAATGCCTTATTGTGAGTATAGTACAGCTGAAACATTAGAAATTTAAAGTACTCTGGCAGTACAAGAATGTAGTGATGAGACTTTATTTACAAATTCATTGCAATGCAAAATAGACATTTTGTCTTTATTTTATGTTGATCAGCCCCCAAAAATGTGCGAATGGGTATCAGGGTTAAATTAAGTGATACAAGGGATGTATCAAAATAACTGAAGTACCAATGAAACTCAGTAGCCTGTCAGTAAAACCTGTTTGGTGACGCATGAGCTCACACTGTTTTTTGAGTGGTCTTGGTTTGATGTAATAGTTTTAAGCCTGCAACATAATCAAAACACACATCAATTGTCTTTGAACCCTTAATGTATATGTGGCTGTTGGATGTTCCTGTCTCTGCCAATTCGTTTCTTTAATGCATTTCTATCTACGTAATCCTGGCATCACAGAAGCGTTGAGACATGTATATCATATAGGAAGCGTACAGTAAGGATTAATAGATAGAATTTGATCCGGCTCACAGTGCTGCCCATGAGGGTGACTTTGTCACTGTGGTGCTGCTAATAAAGTTCTTTTCAATCTCATTTCAACCAAAATGGCTGCCAGCAGTATCCTTTCTTAACCTCTGTCATACCTTCATGTCTCTTGGTCCTTCCTGCCCCCCACCACCCCACAGCTCCCCACCTTGCAGTACAAAAAAGGAGGGGAGGGAAAAATCCCCCAAATCTCGGTCTCCACAGCAACAGCAGTCAGATGACCTTGTCTCCGACTTGTTCTGCTGAGTCAGAAATGGAGGGATGGGTGAGGGGGATGCGGTGAGGAAAGAATAGGAGGGAGACATAAAGAGAGGGAGAGAGAGAGATGATAGAGAGAGCAAGAGAGAAAGGGGGTGCTTATTGTTATTCTAACTGATCCTGTCACTGTGGATGCTGTTAATAGAGACGGTGCTGTGTCATACTAATTTACATGAAGCTGCTTTGTGGATCTTGAAGTGTAGCCATCTATATGTGATTGTGGGCCCTTTGCATGTGTGCTAGTATGCCTCGTCAGTGATTTTGGAAAGTATGATGACAAGGTGTTGTGTGTGAGTCAGAGCTGTAGATGAATATCATATATCATGAGGTTTCAGTGTCATGGGCCATGTGTGTACGGTTTAGGAAAATATGTGTGAGCAAGACCAAAATAGAATATGAGTAGAGCATGTGTTAATTTTTCTATCTATATATACACACACTACATGGCCAAAAGTACTTGGACAACCATACACTACCCTCATATGTGATTGTTGAACAACTTATACTAAATCCAATTGGCATTAATCGTCTAACAGCCTCCACTCTTCTGAGAAGGCTTTCCACGAGGTTTTGGAACCTGGCTGCAGGGACATGATCCCATCCAGCCACAAAAGCCCTAACTGAGGTTTGGCACCGATGTTGGGTGATAAGCCCTCTATTGGAGTTGGCATTCAAGTTCATCCCAAAAATGTCACATGGGTTTAAAGTCATGTGTGTGTGCTGGAAAGTCAAGTTTTTCCTCACTAGATTCCAAAGAAACAATTCACTTATGGACCTTGCGGAAAGGACCTCACCCAAAACGTTGCTATATAATGCTGGGATCATTTAATGCTATGGCATTGTGGTTTCTATTGATTGAACTCAGCGACATAGCCCATGACCAAAAGTACATAAAATAGGACAAACAGGGGTCTCCACATACTTTTGGCCACTTTATATTTGGACAGTCAAAATGAGGGGTTGAATGGGGGTGTACAGAGTGTATTTGTGCGTGTGCATGCAAGTGAATGTGTGTGTGAAGGTGATCCTAGCTAATCCGGTTTTATAAATGTCTGACATAATCTGTGTTCCACTCAGTCTCCAGAACAGGAAGAAGGGAGGAACGAGGCAGAGAGAAGAGGCCTGAGATGACAGGGGATGGATGATGGAAAGGCAGAGGGGGTTAAGGGAGATGACAGAAATGAGGCGTGAACTGGGAGGGAAGGAAGACGAGGGGGGATGAAGAGGACAAGAAATAATTCAGGTATGAAGGAGGAAGGAGCCAAGTGGGTGGTGGAAAATTCCTCTGGGATTTAGTGTGGAAAGAGTGACATAGGACTGTCAGTGAAGGTTCACTTATCATGGAATGGCAGATGTGTGATAAAGGGCAAGAAAGAAGAGGGGACAGATGGAGGGTAGGACAGAGCCCAATCAGAAATTAGATAAGGAGTGCAGAAAAAGCAGAGGGGAAAATAGTACTCTTTCAATATCATGGTGAATATGTTTGTGTGAAGTAAAAATCCATTTCTGTGTGCAGAAGGAGTGAAATTACAGGAACATCACATAAAACTGTACTGAGCTCATTTAAAATCTGCCTCCTCTTTTTGATTTCACCATTACCATTAACATCCATTTTATTAATATTAATATTATGTATTCATTTCACATTTATTTTTTCAATAGTATACTATATAGCTATGTAATTTTTCCTAAAAAAAAAAGAAGCTGAAATGTAAACCTTGCGCAACTTGCTTTGGCAGCGCTGTATTTAATTATGTTCATGCCAACAATGCAGAATTCAGGCTTTAGCCACCATCGAGGACTCTGAGGTCCTTTGTATTTCTCCTGGGAATTCAGGGGTTTTAAACCTGGGGGTAGTTAACATTTACACAGTTAGAAATAAACACATGGGGAGCATTTCATATGCTTTTATGATCTCAGTATTTTAGACCCAGTGTGTTCAAATTCTACTTGTTTTAACAAATATAAGTAAACATAATTAAAGACCCTGCACTTATTACTTATTATTCTAGCTGATGAGGCCTCTGCTCAGGATGAAGCTGGGTATGTCAGCTACGCTGTGAATTATATCAAGTCACCAAACTCGTTCCATGTTAATAAGAAAAATCCTAAGAGGTGCAGCAAAGTTAAGGGAGATGTCAATCAGGGACCATTTGCATACACCAACACAGCGCTGAGAGGCGTCAAATTAACCAAAATAATTAGAGTCACCTGTGTGGGTGTATCATGAGGGTGCAGGGCCCTCAAATATTCAATATTCAGCAGAATTTTATTCCTGGCTGTGTAGAGATGGCTTGGAGGCATTTAGACCTTAATGTTTGGGAGTCAAATTTATAGTTCAATTAGAAAATAAGATATTAAAAATCTAAATAAACATACTTAAGCGAATTTCCCTCTGGGGTCTTTGAGTGTTACATTAACAGACTTCATGAGCTCAGTATTTTAAAGTCCTGACAACAGCCCCTTAAGGCCTTTCCCACAGCAGACATTTTAACATGTCAGAGCAGGATGGAGTGCATAGCTCCATGCCATTCGAGTGTCCCAGTTACCCATGCCAGCAAGCCAACATGGGCAACATGAGGGTCGTGGACCTGCGACCCCTAAGGCAGCCTTTAATCATGTTATTAATTACACCTATGCATCTCCTGCTATGACATGACAAAATGTCTGCCATGAAAAAGCCTCATTTGAATATGAGTTTTAGACAGAGAGAGTGAAATATTAAAACCGAGGGGGAGGAAGGGTCATTTTCGGTCCACAGGGGCTCATTGACATCAAGACGTAAAGTCTCACAAAATGCAAAGGGTGCTTTCAGTACATCCAGAACTTTCTCTGAACACACCTGAGTGCATTATAGATGGTCATACATCTACAGCATATCAAAATCAGTCATGACTTTATATTTTAATCAACCCAAATGCACACATGACTTTAACTCCTGTTACTATTGCCAATCATGTTCATGGTGGCTCCTGGTTCTAAAGCATTTGCCCCTCCTCTCTGCGTCCTCCCTGACCCCCCCCCCCCCCCTCCTCTAGTAGCTGTCCTTTCAGCACTGCAGCAAAAACTGTGTTCCACTATACCTTTAACACCATGTTTTCTCTGTCTTTTTTTTTTACTACTCCACCTACATCTTAGCTACATAATACCACTTACAGGCCAGTCTGAGTAATCTCTGCAAACACAGATCTGGGAACGCCATGCTTTTGATATTAAGTTGCAGTTGATCTGCACTCTTTCAAAAATGTTTTTCTGATTTAAATGGCTAGGAGTGTTGAATTTTCCATTGCTTTCAGGTGTTTTGACTAATACATTTCGCTGAAAGATAATCCGCTTAAAACTTTTTTGGACTCAAGTCAGTGGTTTCAACATCTTTTTGTAAACACAGAGTGATGATTGAAAGACTTAAGAGTGAAGCTAAAGAGCATCTAATGAAGTCTGAGGATCAGTCTGCAAAGCCATTAGAAGGCAAACATCCATCCACTTGTTTTCCATTTATGTAACTGCCTTTTAGTGGGTATTTATTCTCAGTATGCACTTAAAGCACACTTAAACTTCCATTTAGACTGCGTAAACGCTAATATGCTGACATTAAAATGTAAAATGCAACCCATATTACTATTTCTGTGTCGCATAGATACTCTACAAGAATCACATTCACTTATTACTGGCATATTTGGCTGAAATAGTCAAGCCAGACTTTCTGTATAGATTTAAAGGCTGCTCATCTTTTCATGACTACAACTATTGTTCAGTTGACTTAATTGCCTGCACTTGTATGGAGATATTATGTCCTGTCAGTCTGCCACATCATTACCTCAGCAGTTAAACCCTGATTGTCACTGTGTATTATGGTTTATGACTAACCACAAATTTGGTACTCATCACGGCTCTCTGTATCACAAAGTTGGATGGACTTCCTCACTAATATGAAGAAATAATCATCTCATGATACTATAAACCCAAACTACCTCACGTCTTTTCTCATTTAAATAACTAACTAACTATTGTATATGATCCAATAACTACTAATAAGTAGTTTACAGCATTATGCATGTTTTAAATTGAATGAACCGTAAACTGTGCTCAAGATAGATTCATTTATCCTACTTGGTGATTGTAAAGCTTTATTATCTAATGGTTTTTTTTATGACTGTTGTAATTGTTTTATTACTTACTGTCTTTGTTGATTGTGGTTGTCTGCATTATGTGTGTTGTTTTTGTATGCTGATTGTGTGGTTGTCTGATAAGTGTTTCTTCTTCTTCTCAGTTCTCATGTGAAAAAGAGATCTAAAGCTCACCAAGACCACCTGATTAAATAAAGTTTATATAAAAGCATTTGCACCTTGTAAGTAGATACTTTCTGTGTTGTTAAGAGTTATTTTTACAGTGGTTCAAATGCGTCATTTTGACAGGTGATCTCAGAAATAATGAAACCACAAGGCCAGTGTTTTCACTGAAGACTTCACGGAATTATTTGAGAAAATACTGCGTTATATAATAAAATATTAATTCAGTAGTCTAATCTAAGTAGTTGAATCTGTCACAGATTTTCACCAAGCATGTGTGTGTGTTCTTTCAAAATAATAATTAATTCTCTGTCTATCTATCTCTGCCAGAAAAATCATTTCATTATCTTATTGAAAGTCCTGTACACCCATTAAGTTGTTTTCAGTCACCATGGCTGACAAGACCTCTGCTCAAGTTGAGGTTGGGTGTCAGGCAGAATATGACCTGATGTCACTGACTTACAAATACATAACACAAAATACAAATGATAAAGGTGTAATTGTCACCCTAAAGAGTGCGATGTAACTGACAGGAGAGTGAGGAAGATGCCAATCAAATACAGTTTGTAGGCACCCACACAGTCCTGAGAACAGGTCTAATAATGCAACATAAATGAAAACACTGGTGTGGGTGCATAAAGATGTGTATGGGCTATAAATAGTTTGCCAGTTTGGGAAATACGCCTATTTACTGTCTTAGCGTTATACTAAACTTAGCCTAGCTTTGCATAAAGACTTGAAAAAGAGAGTCTGGCTCAATCTAAAGATGAACAAATGTGCCTACCAGCATCGTTAAAGCTCACGAAGTAACACATTATAGCTCTTTTGTTTAAGAGACCATTGGTTCCATGCAAAGAGCAAAGTGTAAGAATGGAGGGTATGTGCTTGAGTACGACTTGTCCAAGTGCATTAACTTCCTGGCTTCTGTGCTGACTGACTGCTGGCTGTAGTTGTAAGTATATTTCCCAAAATGTCATGTCAAATGTCAACATCAGACAAGAGAATAGACAGAATTCTGAAGCTACTTAAATGACAAAATAGCATGAATGAAATTCTTAAGTTTCAAATAGATAATTCAAGCAGGCTAAAACTCAAGGTTGAATTTATCATCATTGCTACATTATTTGATTGTGCAAATGAGAAGTACTTTGATTTGACCAAGTTGTTCTCACATAAAAATGTTATTCATCATGAGATACAATTCTTGAAGTACTTAACAAAGCTCAGTCATTTGTATGTAATTGCCAAATGTCAAACTGGTGTATAAATGAGATCGCTGCCGTGGAAGAAAATGGCTTTTGAGTACCATGATTATTCAGCAGATTAGCAGATGAGCTTTTTACCTGAGATGGGGACTGATGGACTCTGTAAAACCTATTAAGTGGTGCTCTCAATTTTCCTGAATTTTTTCAAAGCTGTGCTCTTGTTATGTTTTATCAATCACCCTTAAATTCTTCATCCATTCCACACAGCACATTTTACTAATTTTGTACACTGTGGTGGCCATTTTGCTGACTGTCTATCTGCCCTAGCTGCTTTGAAGCTGTTTGCTTTGTGTTTTTCAGGTCCGCTGAGCTTGTAGTGTGTCACGCTCACTTATCGTAAAGGAAAAGGTTTGCTTGGTTCAGGCTGTGCGGGCTGTCTGTAAGCATGGGTCAAGAGTTTTTTTTTCATTGCCTATGTGCTTTGGCGTATTTGCAGGCAAGCATTCTTTGTCACTCTGATAAGTGGCCTGTCATGTAGAGTACGGCAACCTGCCCCAACCTGATTTAAGAGACAGGGTAGTCTATAAATGTGAGTATATCAGATATTTTGTCAGCGTCTTGTGTTAGCTGACTGTGTCTTTGGATTCACTGCTGCATGTACATGTGAGCTGCTATATGTGTGTCTGTGCGTGCAGCAAGTACAGTAAGCGGCCTCAGGAGTGGTGGGAATGATGACAGCACTGTAGCAGAGCTGGACTCGAGCCATGTGCTCGACGGGGGAACTGTCCCTTTAATACCCATCAGCCAATCAGGCAGGGGATGCTGGGAGCAGGCCGTCCTTGGGAACGACCTTGCAGGGGGGCCGAGGGATGGCGAGGGTAGAGAGGGAAGAGCACACAGAGGGGGCAGATAGAGGAGAGTAAAAGAGGGGTTGGTACAGAGGGTGCAGGGAGGATGGAGTAAGTCTGAAGTATGGATGAAGGAGGGAGCGGGGGAACATTCACTGCAAGAAAGATGTAAAATGTAATCATCTCTCTGCAAAGCTACATTTACTACTACATGAAATAGACAGATGCATACAATAAATAGATAGGCTGTTAGATGCAGACAGATGAGTGAGAGATAGATAGTTGAGGACACTAAGAGGATTAAAAGTTCAGCTGCGTAGTTCTGCCTCACTCCACCTCTCTGTCTCTTTCTCATTCCCTCTGTGACAGACACACAGACGTCATCCCGTCCAGATTAAATTGAAAGCACGCCACACTCTTACTCTTGCATAAGAATTTCTCTGAAAGGGATGAAAGAGAGGAATAAGAATATGGCTCAGATTTAGAGCTGGTGATAATGTGGGCATAGAAAGTGTGGTTTGAAAAAGATAAAGCAGTGTCTCAGTGTCTGGGAAAGGGGAGGCTCCTTCATAAAAGTGGTACATTTAAATATTCATTTTGACTGTGTTAGATGAGAAGATCAATACTGCTTTCATGTCTGTGTGGTTAGTATAAAGTTACAGCCAAGAGACATTTACCATTGCTTAGCATAAAGACTGGAAACAGGGGGCGTCTCCAAGTTGTAGCTTCATATTTACTGTGCAAACACAGAGGGTGGCATCGATGTATGACTGAAAGCAGATATATTTATTTCCAAGATGTCTAACTTCAAAAACAATATGTAAACATGTTATTAGTAATTAACAGCAGTTGACTATAAACTAGTTAACCTCGACAATAGCCTAATGATGCATTCACTTGCAGACTGTCCAGTAAGGTTTCCAGGCGCCCTCCATATGTGGTGTCAGCAGCAGGTAGAGCAGCGCTGTGGCTCCACCAGATGTGCTGCCGTGTGTGGCCCCATTCTGTTCCAGATGACAGAGTGAGAGTATGTTTGTGCGTGTTTGTATGTGTGTGTGTCTGCCATTATCTTATAAGTGAGATAGAGTACCAAAGAAAGTCAGACCCCAGTGAGCTAACATGTTGGTGCTTGCTTGTGTGCGTCAGCATATTTATGCATGCCTCGTGTGCATCAGTCTGTGTTCTGTATCTGTGGGACTAGTGTGTGTGCATGTGTGTGTGTGTGTGTGTGTGCGTGCGTATGACTGGATGCCTGCTGTTGCTGTGCCCAATGAGTCAATGTGATGGAGTGCTAGCCCGCCACTGTGCTAGCTAGGCAACTTCAGCACTGTTTCATCATCGCTGCACCCGTTCACCTCAGATATGGGACCCCGTCCTGTCCCACAGTCCCTCTCTACAGGACCACTCAAGTGGCAAACACACACACACACACACACACACACACACACACACACACAGAAACTGAAAGGTAAAGATTACAGAAAAAGAATGCCTCTACTCTGCTTGCTAATTTTAGTAGTTCATTTGTCTTCAGAGTGTGTCTGCCATGTGTGCATAAGTAGCATTATGTGTGTGGGTCTGTGTCTTCTGTCCCCTGGGCTTGTCCGCTGGATGTGAATTCATGCCCTTATCCTGAGCTCTGTTCTGACAGAAAGAGGCTGCTGTGTGCTCGTTACTGTAAGACTCTCACAGACATTGTTCCCTCAGTGGGAGTGTAGAGTGTGTGAGTGTGTGTAAGTGACTGGGTAATTGGCTCTCCACTGGCCACTGCTTTGTCCCCTCTGCGTGCACTCACACGTACAGTTACAGGCTGTAGCCCGAATGTTAGCTGATGGTCTATGAGAGCCACGTTATCTGTGTAACACTGTATGAACACTCATCATTTAGCAGCTACAGGAACTGTAGCATTGAATAGTAAAGGAAGCGCTGGCTACCAGAGTCACCCCCGTCAAGTGACCCTTGAGATTGGAGGAGGTTGCCCTGGCAACTACCAGCCTTCCTCCCTCCCATCCCCCTTTCATTTCACTCCTCCTCACATTGCTCACCTGTCTCACATGGTGCACACACACATCCACACAAGCTGATCAGAGCATGGGGCATTAGTAAGATACAAGTAGGGAATGTAAAAAAATGTCCAATGTGACAGACAAAGAATTAAAGGTGGTTTTGTATGCAATCTGTATCTACCTGCCTACCTGTTTCCTAGAAATTATGTTAACATACTACTGATTTGTATTGACAAAAATATATCATTATAAGAGAGAGCATAGCAACCTTTAAAATAACTCTCCCACATCTATGAATAGCAGTATTTTTTTTTTAAACAGGCTTCAGATTATTTGTTTAGGAGGGCATTTATTTGTGGTAATCATAACCTTATGATTATTATTTACTGTGTTACTTCCTTTAGGAAGGAGAAATGTCAACTGGGCAGAAATATTACACAAGCTTGAAGTGCAAATAGGGGAAAATGGCTTAAGTTGCAATTTGCACTTTTCTGTCGTGTATGTCCCTCATCTTGTGTCCTCTGCAGACTCATATTTGTTCTCTCGGTCCTCACCCTTCTCACGCATGCGGTTCCCTCTCGTCTTCTCTCTCCCTCTTTCCCTTTTTCTCCCTTGTGAGTGAACTCAATGGTAAGTCTAATTTTAGCTGTAACACGCCAGTTACACTCGACTTTTGTTGCCCTAGATATTTGCATATTACATATGCATTTTCACATCGAACATCTTGAGTGGATGTGTGCGTGTGTGTGTGTGTGTTTGTGTGTGTGTGTGTGTTTGTGTGTGCGTGTGTGTGTGTGTATGTGTGTGTGTGTGCGTGCGTGCGTGTATGTGTGCGTGCGTATGTGTGCGTGCGTAATGTGTGAACAGATGAGTAATGTGATGAGGAGTGAGATGAAAGTGGGGGATGGGAGGCATTGAGTCTCCAGGGTTATTTGACTGGGGTGACCCTAACGGCTGATTGGCTAATTCCCTGTCCTCTGAGCCATCCCATGATGCTTAGAGGAAGGATAGCTCCCAAGGTTACACATGCCAACACATGGGGGAACATGCTATTAGCAACACAACTGCACACACACATGCACAGACAAGTGAAGCAGAGCCTCATCCTTGGGGGATTTTCACATTTCCATTTAAACTGCTACAGACATGTTATAGCAGTAAATCACAGGTCATTCACATCCTCAGAAGAGCAAGGTGAGAGACAGGCAGGGGACAGTGTGACTAAACTATAAACAGATGCTTGTGGAAGCAAACCTGTTACTGTCTCTCTTTTTTTTTCATATTTATTTGTGTTGAACAGAACAGCACTGAAACATCCATTGGCACAAATCACCAGCAACTCAGATAATGGATTAATTATATCATAATGATTGATCATTATTATGAATAGTCATTAATCAAGAAAAAGTTTTAGCATTTTTGCTGGTTAAAGCTTCTCAAAGAGTCCTTTCGTGTTTTATATCATTGCAGTTGATATAAGTCTTTGGGTTTTAGACTCTTGGTTGCACAAAAGCCCGTATTTTGGATTTTTTCCCCTGACATTTGAAAAGCTAAACGCAAAATATAAAAGTCCACGCATTAGTTGTTTTTGAAAATAATTGGTATTTGTAGCTCTAAACAAAACCTACCTGTATTGAAATTTTCTTGCATTTTTATCTTTATGCTGAAATGCAGTTTGACAGCTTTTTTTTTATTTTTGCTTTTCTATTTTCCTGGAACCTTTAGCCACATTGCACGATGGTGGATGGAGTATCCGCTGATGCTGTCCATCAAAGTGTGTCCAATTGTCATGAACATAGATCTGCTGCTATCACATGACCACTCCATGCACTGATGGGAACCAAAAAGACATAATTAAAAGGTCTGGGATCAAATCTAATAAGTGAACCTTCGGTTAGGATATGTTAAGATTTTAAGGAATGGACTTAAAATATCCATACAGCCTATATTGCGTGCCTGGGGACACTTACTTCAGCCAGATAACCCACAATGCATTGTGCTACTTGCTAGCTGCATCCAGCTGTTTAACAAATACTGATGTATTAGCCGGATTATTCAGCCTGAGAACGCTGGCAGTAGCAGAGGTCAATGAGGATTAAGTTCTGCTATATTACTTACTGTTGACCCACAGTGAACAACCAGTGTGAAGGGTTAATCTCAATCTTCTTCACAACAGAACTGAGGAACAGACATGAATATAATTACGCTGAATGTCTTTGTGTCCTTGCAACAGCTGCTGACTCAGCTTGAAGATTTCATTGATTTCATTGTATTTAAACCATGGCACTCTGTTTCCCTGAGAGTTATGGAGAAGTGTCGGTGTGGCTGCGGGCTTGATCAGATTGAAACAAACATCTGGACACACCCCGGCAGGCTAACAGGCAGGGGCTCAAACACACACCTCATTAACTTGAGTAGCTCTAACCCACAAATAAGTCACAATTCATTAGATTATGCCATGTTAGCTAGCACATGCTAACGTGTCGTGCTACTAAATCAAGGCTTGTTTACTCTGACTGAATGATCAATCGGGCCATTCATCACTCTGTGAAAACACATACTTATTCAAGTGTTTCTCTGGCAGCCATTTGAATCTACTGGTGTGCCGGTGCCAGAGTGTGTGTTTGTGTATGAGATGACAAGGTTGCACGTGTGCCCAGAAATGTGATTTCAGATTGAATGAAATGAGGGATGATGAAGGGGAGGCAGTTTGGATGAGTACCCAAGAGGCACTCAGTCGTTCAAATGTTGTGTCATCACTGGGGAATGAAACATCTGGCACTGTGGTGGTGTTTTGGCCCTGACTGGCTGGTTTTACTCATTTACTCACTCAGTCATAAACACACATAATCAAGCACAGAGTAGCCCACGCTGATTGGAAAGTCTTTTTCCCTTATTGCATCGGTAGCTCACTCCGAAATAAGTAGTACTGATTAAATAAATGCTCTGTTTTGTGTCCTTTATTTATTCATCCATTATAACGTGGTGTACTACGTGATGTTGGTCTGAGTCAAGTTCCTTTCCTTTTGATTATTTCCTTATCTATTGTTGCTACAGACAGATGACAAATTTAAAGATAAATATATGAGCGCAGAGACATAGCGAATGCAGATGCCTCCATACAGAGAACAAGGGGTCATGTTTGGTTTCAGGAGCATGAAAATGACATGAATCGTTTTGTATGCTATGGCTTTCCCGGCCACCACATCTCAACCCACTTGAACACCAGTAGGAGATTCTGGGCCATGGTCATTAGTTAGACAGCACTCCCTCACCACCACCATCCCTCCAGTAGAGATTTTACAGAATTTCCAGGGAGAGTCGATGCTGTTCTGGCAGCACATGGTAGCTCAACATCTTTAATTTATCACCCATCTGTACTGCATGCCCCATACCCAAATAGCCCACTACTGTTCTTTGGCCAAAATAAGCACCAGTGAGAGCAATGGTTTATATCATCCTCTGGCATGACACATGCTTTGTCTTTTTAAATTAGTTTTGTCATTTCATTTCATTTTTTTTGCCCATTATTATATTTCACTCCACCAGTTAATCCAGATAATATTTGCATCCCTAATTTGTGGTTTACACAGAATCCTTTGATTAATGGTGGATCAGAGCTGTGTTTATATTATTATTACTCATGGACTCAAGGATGAATTACCACCAAGTATATGAAAACCTAAAGGTTTCTAATTGAGGCATACTTCTCCTTTACTGTAGCATTGCCCTTAGTGACTATACCATGACTAAAGATCATAAAACCCTGTCTCCTCTGTGTCTCTCTACCTCATCCTGTCCAGGTGGAGCACCTGCTTAACAACGTAACAAGAACATCCACATCTGTGCACACCATCCCACTGCCTGCAGCTGCAGTGCAGGCCTAATGGCCGTTATTGGAGGAGAGTCAAGACACACCCCTGTTTGGATGGACAAAGGGCTGAGACTCAGCACAACGTGACTGGATAAGGAGGACTCTCGTGTTGCTAGGCTTGTTGAAAATGACCATTGTTTCTGTTAGCACAAGCATAAAAAAATAAAAATAAAGATGAAATGAAAAAAGAGAGTAGAAAAAACGAAAAATGACTTCAGGTACAGGACATAACAGATCAGCAGAGGAGTGAATTAATGTAACAGCCACTTCTCTCTCTCTCTCTCTCTCTCTCTCTGTGTCACAATATCCTCTTACACACTTACTTTTCAACACAGGAAGGATGTTGTCCCGCACAGATCAACAACCCCCTGCAGATCATAACTGAGTGAGGAGTTACAATTGTGTACAACATAATTTGTGGGTTAGCATGAGCTCCAAGAGATTTCAGTTCACCAGGGAAAACATTTAAAGGGCATGTTGAACATCCCATCCCTTTAAATGAGAAAATTTGGAGACAGTTAAAGGGAGTCACTCAGTAGATCCAGAAGAATGATGCCACCTGACCTGATAGCATTAAATATTTACTATCATTTTAAACCAACTGGCATTACGACTGCCCCAGGGAAACAAGCTGCAAATGTCACACACACACACCCACACGCACACACTTGGCTGCACCAACGCGAACACACTCACTATTCACCTTCAAAAGGCAATACTGTGCTCAATGTCTCTTTTACATACTATTTGCAACATACATCTATCTCTCAGCTTAAATACTGGAATTAAATGTATTAAAAATCTTTGGTATTACACATTTGATATTTTCTGCAGGCATTTCAACATTCAGAACTTAATTTTTTGCAATTGAAAAAAAAAAAATTAAAGTGTAACTTTTAAAAGAAGAAATGACATATTCTTCCTCTTACAAATTAAAGTTGAACTCAAACAATAAAACGCACTCTTGCTCAATTCAATACAGTCAGGGGTTCTGTTGCTATAGCCTGACGTAGTGTGGTATAACCAGTAGCTTATGGTGGCTAATGCTAATGATATCAATCTTTACATAGACTCTTCTCGACTGTTACTGAATGTTTTAGGAGTTTTCTACACTGACCACTTGTGGCCGCAGCGGGTCTGTTCAGTAAAATTTACATTGGCTGACTTTCTTCTTTGCTCAGTAGCTCAGAGACAGTGATGATTATATTTTATAAGATGTCGTTTAAGTGATTCATCTATGCTCATATAGGCATTATTCTGTCATGACAGCAATCATCGTGTAAATGCATGCATCACCTGGTCCTACACACAATATTTGAATATAATAATAAAAAAAACCCTTTGTTTTAATCACAAGTTAGATCATTTTATAATCATGCTGTTTATATGATTGTTAGTTACATCACTATGTAGAGAGATACAAAACATAGTGTAGCTGCTTCCACTTTTTGTCAGTCCTGGTTCTGCCTTAGGCATGTAGAGAGCAAAGTGCTATAATATTGAATACCACTGTTGTAAGAGCATTATCACATTAGTCTGTCCCTGGATGACACTATTGGTTCTGGGTGTTTCACTCTTAGTATGTCATTGTGTCTTGTTTAAATATCAAAGTGTACTGTTGCATACGGGTGTGAACACAACACTTAATAACAAGTACTGTGATATGATTACAAGAGTGTCAAGTTTTTACACAAGAAGGCTGCATGTGTGTTACAGCAACATGGTTCAGTCAAAGAGTTTCTCTTACAGTCGTCTGACAGCTGTTTATGGCCTTACTTGACTTTTCATTTAAATGTGTTTCTACTCATTATTTGTGTTGGGTTAACACATTTTTAAGAAACATAAACTTCTCTGAGATTGTTTATTTTACCCAAATTTCCATAAATTTCTGGTGTAACCTCGCATGAATCTAAATGATTTCAATGACCCAAACGTGTAAGTCTTCAGAGTGAGAGCGCTGGGAAGCAAGTAACATACAAATTTGAACCAATCTGAGCTGAGCCCGGCTTCTCCCAGCTGTCCATTGGCCTTGTCTGCCCTCCACCTTCATCTCCTCTTTAATCCCCAAAGCCTCTATCTCTCTTCCCCCTTCACAGCCTGTGCCCCTTATCTACTCCACCCGCTCTATCAGTTTCTCTCTCTTTCCATTCCTCTCCAGACTCACATGCCTTCCCTATTGCGAGGGCGTCTCGACAGTGTCACTCACCATGGTGCCAGTGTTCGTGCCTCCCTCCTCCTCTTGCTCTCCTCTCACACAGTGTGTCCTTCTGGCCTGGTGTTTACAGAATTAGCCCCGTTGAGAGAAGGTGGCAGAGGAAATGAAACAATAAAAGAGAGGGATGGAGAGAAATGAAGCTGAGAACAGGTGAGGGGTGAGGGGAAAACAAGGCCACAATCAAGGATACCGAAATTATAATCTACTTAAACAAGTACTACTACTAGTTTTGTACTATCTGCACCTGAAAAAATATGGACACCCATGCTGTCTCCATGGGGGTCCAGTCATGTGTTCATTTCATCCTCTTACAGGCTGTTGAAAGTTAAGATTTACTGAACCAAATTGCCTTTATTCTCTCTGGAGAGAATATAATCCTGCTATGTCAAATTGTTGCTTAGTTTGCACAGTTTTCTTTGATTTGTATTTTGTATTTAAAATAGATACTCAAGGTCATTCAAGGTGTCCTCAGCCTTGCTAAAACAGGCCTGAACTTATAAATGTGTGTGTGTGTGTGTGTGTGTGTGTGTCTGTGTACTCACCAACCAAGCCAACAGCATACAGCCAAACATGCTCATCATTGTCATACACATGATGGGCAGAATGTGTCCATCAGGTCAGGCCGCTGGTGGCTCAAAAGGCACTCAGGATCAACGTGGATGCATGATGCATGTCTCTTTGTGTGTCTTTAACATGTGCTGCCACACATTACTGACAGTCAAGGTCAGCTGGTAAATCCTTCCTCACCTACTTGGGGTGGAAGTGAAATCAGTCGTCTCCTCCATCCCCCATCTTTTATGTCCACCCCGATTCCCTCAATCCTTCTCTTCTGCCTCTATTTTTAACCAGCTTAGCAGCACTAAAGGCATGAGAGGTTTATTCTCTGCCTTCTCCCTCACTCATTACCTGGCTGCCGATTCACATAGTCTGTTAATCCTATAATGCCGCAACTGCACAGATCAATGCTAGTTTACAGAAAAGTAACACAGCAAAGTGTGAGAACAGATTCCCTTCAAGAAATTGTTCTATTCTGTTAATTTCGACTCTATTTGACCCTTAAAAATACCTTGAACCAACTTATCGAACCTCTTTACATCTGAGCACTCCATTGACAGAGTGTGCACTCCCACCACACCAATGTAACACTCCTTCAATCAATACACACAGAGCCATTAGAGAGACTACTACTCCTCAACTCCCAGATCATATTTATTGATCCTAACGTATATATAGTGTGTGCATTCAAAGTCAGCGTAGGATACTGCAGCTCAACTAAATTTAGACAGAATACATTAATAGATAATCATGTTCAAAGATGCCATCGTTAACTGCAGGTGAAACGGACCAAAAGTGTGTTCCCCCATACTGAATAGAGCAGTTTGAGTTTTCAGTGCTTCTATGGCTGACCTTGGAGTTAAATCTTGAATGGTCTTCAGCCTCGAAATACATCATGTCAGCAATAAACCCCTCACACATTCACAACGTCTTTCAATCCCCATGTAGCTGTGTGATCAGAATTCAGGCTGAGAACAGACTGCAGTGTCATGGTGGGCTGCTGGACAGGCCTCACCTTCATGCAGTACCAGAGGCTAATCTGCACCGGGCCTGGCTCATTCAGGACACTGCTACACTCCGTACCAATTAATATGGATAAGCTGCAAGACACAAGTGGTTTAAACATGTGAGTCAGTGCTGCAAGAAGGTGATGTATGTAATCCTCATACCCCACATCCCAAAGACCGCACATTTTGGCTCCTTTTGATGCAGTCTAAATGCTAGAAATGAGTGACGTGGTTCTAAAAATGGCCCCTTTCTTGTGCCAGTAGACTTTTCATGGACTGTGAGTACAGAACTGGAGGAAATGCAGCTTAAGATAGAAAGAGATGAGTCAGACAAGAGGAGAGAAAGCAGAAAACAAGTGACTGCCACTGTGTCAGGTGTGCTAAAGCCTCTTGCATTTTCAGTCTTTGAAATCTAGAGCCCTCACATGGACATCTGTGGGTACTTCAGCTGCAGTCTGACAATGCATTTTTCTGCTTATTCTTTGTGCTCCTCTATTATTTACTGATGAGTGTAATGGAGTGACAACACTCATTCCTAACTAAAGTATCCCCATTGCCCTACATACTCAGTGTTTTCTCTATTACATGTTAGCAGGTGCGAGCCACGGTTGTAAATCTCTGTTGTGCTATAACTCCATGTACTATCAGTCCACATTGCTACCATGTGGTGAAAAGGCTGAATTACAAGAGAGTTCAAAGATATAATGTAAATATACTGTGATGCAAAAATAATGTAGCTGCAGGGACTAAAGTAATGAATAACTCATGTTTACCGATTAAACCTGTATCACAATTTCAATGTTTATTGAATCAACAACTGTCAAGATGACTTTGAAAACACAACTCATGAAGATTAGAATAGATCTATATCAGCATCGTTCAGTAAAACAGAAAATAGACAAAAATCATTTTCCTCTAAGGGATATTTCATATAAAAAAATTGGTTGGCACTAACACACAAAAAGACACATTTGGGTTTATGATGGAGTATGTAAAAATCTGACTAAGCATCCCTGACCTGTTTAACCCTCGACCCTGATAATGGACGGACATATCAGTATACTAGCAAGCTCTGTGTCTACCCCTGATTGAACTCCATAAAGAACTATCTAATCCTCCACTAGAGAGATGAATTTCAACAGATTTCATGGACATAATCCAGATTTATCCTAATCCATCTGAGCATGCTGGTAGATTAAGTGGATAATAAAAAATAGGCACAAAAGTTTTCAGTTTTTTAAAAGTAACAGATATCCTCAAAAAAAATGCAGAACTGTGGCCACTCATTGTCTGTGCAACACAACTGTTTTACTATGGCTTTAAGGATGGATGCGTGTAGAAGAAAATCAAAAAAGCTACAGCTAGAGGCCTACAGGCCAATCGAGCTCTCAATCTCGAGTTCTTAAATTCTGTTCCCTTCCACCTGAGGTGAGCAAAGTCTCAAAACTTTCAAAAGAAAGGCCGGACTCAAAAAAAGAAAAGAAAAAAACACTATTCAAATCAAACACAGACATTAAAACAAATATAGCTTTGCTCCAACAGTTCACCTCCTGACTGCGTTTTACACCCCGATGTCATCACAGCCTGTGAGTCTCATCTCGGAGCTGCCTGATTAAACTGCAGCTAATAGCTTCTCCACAGGGCACCTGTTTTACACCGTTTCTGTGCCAGCTGGGTTTGGAAACTACACTAGACAGAGGTAACATGTAATACCCACATATTGTGCTTCTGTTAACCAAGCCATGCCAGTAACAATGTGTGTGGCAGCTCCACATTCAATGATCCAAGGCATTTAAATGCTGGAACATACATCCGCTTCATGCTCACAAAGCAACAGTGTTGCTGATGTGTTCATATCCTGACAAAGGGGAAACATTCAAGAGCATATGGTACTTAAAACAACATCGTCTTTGATTTATCTACAGTTTGAGAAAAAGATTTCATTATATTAGTGTAGCTGTGTGCCACAGCTGTGCAGTACGTTAGCAACATTTTTGCATCTTGTTTGCTCAAGCTGATCACACAACTGAACCCGATTGTTTCATACTAACAGATAAATATTCTTGAACAGAACTAGACTTATTAAAATTCATAGCAAAGCATAAATGTTCACATTCACAAGTCATCACACGTGTCATTCACAGAGCTTAAGTTATTTCTTCCCTATTTGAGCCTTGAGAAATGTCTCACTCACCCAATCGTACGCTCATACAAGCACACATATTTACACACAGACACACACTTCTCCCCAGTGTCTTCTCACACAAACATGGCGGGCGACACAAAGCTATCCCCACGGTTGACATTGGGGCCCTGATGATAGTCCTGGGGGTCGCTGTCTGTGCGCATGTAGGGAGGCGGAACCTCATTGTTTCCTGGATCATCCCAACCAGAGGGGGCAGCAGAATAATAATGCTCCCTCTCATCTTCACCATACTCATCATCGTCATGGTAGGCATCCAGGTCCTGTCAGAAACAAGATGAAAGTAAACATCCTTCATCATCTTCGTCATCCTTCACGTATGATAAAATGTATATTTGGATCAATCTGTAGCAAAACTGTGTGTCTACTTGTTTTATTAACAGAAAACTAAAGTCTCATCCCACTGGTGTTTGTTTCAGTTTATTTTTGCAGACTGGGTTTCTTTCATCAGTTTATGAAAAGGCAAGAACATGATACAATAGTTTTCTGTCCATTCTCTAAATCAAGTTAAATCGATATCTGCTGATTTGACTTTGGACAGTTCAAGTATTCATACCAAACAATCTAGTGGTGAACTTCATCACTTTTTCAAATTCTGGCAAAACCTGATGAATGAGCCACTGTTATTTTGTCCTCTTCAAGCTAATTGGTGGAGACACACCCAAAATTGTTATCAAACTCCAGTCAGTGCCTATGATTAGCTTGTTTGCAGAGCTCTGATTCAAAAATAGAGCAGTAATTAAGGGGCAACATTTTTTTTTCCACATTTTGCAGCACGCACAGCGGTAATTAAACACTGCATAATATCTGAGGTTGTCATCCTTAGAAAAATTTTGTGTTACATTAGATTCTCTCTGTAGATCTGACAAGGTCAGAAACAAAACAGATCCATTGATACGTCTGGCAGGATTGTGAATATCAATTAAAACTGGTATCATGAATAATATATCTACTAGGAATACAGTTGTGTATATATATATATATATATATATATATATATATACATATACACACACACACACACATATATATATATGTATGTATATGTGTGTGTATGTATATATATACACACACATATATACACACACATATATATATGTATGTATATGTGTGTGTGTATGTATATATATATACACACATATATACACACACACACACACACACATATATATATATATATATATATATATATATATATATATATACACACACACATATATATATACACACATATACATATACACACATATATATACACACACATATATATATATACACACACACACATATATATACACATATATATATATACACATATATACACTACTCACAAAAAGGCTTTCGGGTGAAGTTTCAGGATGAACCTAAAATGCATTCTAACCTTTCCAGGTGAACTTAATGTGACCTTCTCTAAACCTTTGAATGCACATGTCCAACTGTTCAGTGTTCAGTGTTTCAGTACTTTGTGCACAAGTTGCTGTTCTCTAACAAGAAGCTTAACAGCAAAATTCACAACAGGTTTGATCCATGAATCGACCAATACATTTCCTGGTTCAGTTAGAATTGGTATTTAAACAGTCCTCCTCATCATGCTGTTCACATTCTGACATCATGAGACCAAGACGACACCTAACAGTTGATCAGCAGCACCTCAACACTGGAGGCTTCAAACAGGAAGTCCTCAGACGGAGGTGTTCACTGAGCTTAGAGGGTCACAGAGTGTCATCAGGAGGTTGTAACAGTGATACAGAGTGACTGGAAGAGTCACAGAAAGGAGAGGAGTGGACGTCCTTTGGAAACATCCCAATTTATTGAGACACTGAACATTTTTTGTTGTGGTATACCTACCACTGTTGTTAGATTTTCTTTCAATAAATTGTTTAAGATGAAGAAATTACCATTGCATGCTTCTACTTAAATGCCCTACTTTCATGATATAATATCACTGTAGCATTCACTTTTTACATTTTCCATAAATTTTACCTGAAAGTTGAATATCCCTAACTTTTTGTGAGTAGTGTATATATATACATATACACACACACACACACACACACACACACACACACACACACACACACACACACACATATATATATATATATACACACATATATATATACATATATATATACATATATATATATACACACTGTATATAATAGTGAGGATTTAAGTTACAGTAATTAGACTGGATGTCACCTCTGCATTTTTAACCAGCAGGCTCCCTTACCGTGACTGGCTCTGCACTGTGGGTGTTGTTATATTGGTTCTGCAGTGGTCTGTCCTCGGCCACTGGGGCATGACTTGTGTTTGCCTGCTGAAGACACACACATCAAGCAATATAATACAGTCTGTTAGCTTTGCTATGTGTGGAATGACCTGACACAATTGTCTGGTTAATGATACTGTTGTCCATGTCTCGATGGTGACTCACCTTGTTAGCAGAGCTGTTGGTCTTCTTGGGGGGAGGGGGCTTGTACTTGGGTGGACCCCTGAAACACAAATAAACACAAAAAATATAAAAACCTGCTGCAGTGGACCAATTTGCAAATATACACACAACATGAAAAAAAAACAAGAATGAACTGAAGTGAACTGTACTCATTCACACTGTGTCAGACTGGTACTCACTCTCCGCTGAGTTTGTTGTTACGGTGTTTGCGGTACATCGCTATGGCTGTTCCAATGATGGCCAAGAGTATAATGACTCCAATGATGGCTCCTATGATGCTGCCTGTGGTTGGACCCTTCTCTGGGAGACGAGTACCTGGAAAAATAAGAGCAATAGAAGAGAGAAAATACCATTAGACAAGTTCAGGTGTAGATGTGAATTCCTGCTAAAGTCCATTCAATAACACAGCCTTTATCTAGCACAATGTTTCACAACCTTTTCGGTTTATGAACCCTGAAAATAAAGCTGTGTTTGCTCAGAGCCTCTTATTACTCACTGTATACGTCATGTCAGTTGTGAGCTCTTCCCCCCGGTGGTTAAGATTGTTACATTTAACTCACTTTATAAAACAGAGGAGGTAAAACCATCCAGTATTTCACAAGAAAACCAAACAATGAGGAATAAATTAACATTTTAGGAAATGTGCCTTTTCACTTCCATGTAGAGAGTTTAAAGACTTAAGTCATTAAATATGAAGCTACAGTCAGCAGCTTGTTAGCTTAGCCCGAAGACTGGAAACAGACAGGCTTGGTCTGTACAAAGGTCAGTTCACCTAATTAACATGTTCTATCTTTGTTAAATTTGAGCAAAAATAGAAATGAAAAGTCATCCATTTGTGTGCCAGACTATTTCTTGGTTCTGATCAGTAACTTCCTGGAGCAAATTGCTAGCTGCTTGGCGATGACTCAATCAACGAATCAATAAATAGATATGAGAGTGGTATCGATCTTCTCGAGGTAGTCCCTTAAAGAAAATTAAGGCGAGGTTTGTGACTGAACCTTGAGTTCAGGACTTTTAATGTGGTACATGTCTTCCAGAGTCAGAGTGAAGCAGAACTTTGTCATCTTTGCTACTTCAATCACAATATATTGTCATCTTTAACCTCTGATGTCAGATAATCATTTTATGACCCTGTGACCCCCTCAAAGGGCCTCTCACCCCATGCTGGCAACCACTGCTTTAACAAACATTAAGAGTCATATAGTGCAAGACTGTAGGTAAGATAACTGAAGTTACTCTGTGAGACTCATGACTAAGGATGGCCTTATAAAAAAAAAAAAAAAGAATCAGCAATGAGGATGAGTAGGCCTATATAAGTGTGTGTGTGTGTGTGTGTGTGTGTGTGTGTGTGTGTGTGTTGTACTGGTGAAGTACAGAAAGTGTCTTGATTAGAGTGTCGAGTCACATGGGTGATTAAGATGAACCAGAGGAATCATGCAGAGGTTCCACTAATGAACCATGACCACACTGAACATGAGCCGACACACACACAGACACGCACACACCCGCACGCACACACACACTGTGTGTTTACTGAAGGTGCAACCCGTCTCATTATCCCCACGTATTCCCAGGGGATTATGCTAATGAGAGGGTGGTAAAGGGCAGAGAGGATCTGAAGCTCATTTGATGAGAACAAACCCTGGTCCTAGTAATTGGAAGGGTCATGATTGAATGTTGTTACTCCTCTAATTACAATTCTCCTCTAACAATAGACTACTTTGAATATCTCCTAAAATAATTTTCATTTTTTCGCACGCACAAAAGTGTCCTAATGATCATCTCTTCCCCATTACTTAGTACAACCCAGCACATCATCTTTCACTGCTGACCCTACATGTCCTCCTGTGTGCACCAGCTTTGGTTTTTCCTCTTTTATGCTTTTCAGCAAGTAATTCATAAAGCTTTCATTTGAAGGTTCGTAAAGACATTCATTTCGGGACATGTCATCATAATTTACTTTTTTTGTTGTTGTTGCAATTGATTGAGCACACAGGAAAGTAAAAACATGCAAATGACAAAAATGAAAGACATGAAAAAATAAATTCAACTGGCTCTGACCCGTCAACATCAAAAACACGACGTGTACCTTAATCTTCAGACTCACAAAAATAATCACTAAGCTTTACAACTCTTTAACGATGAAATAAAAGGGACCCCTGGATATAATAAATAGAAAAATCTTCTTTTTATGGGGTGAACTGAGTTAATTATGTTGTTTGGATTTATTCTGTGAGGTACAAATAAGTTTTCTATTATTTTTTTTCCCTCTGCTGCAAAACTTATATTGCTCCTATCCTGGGACCAAAACCAACATGTGGTGCCCTCATTGCATCTAAAGTAGCTTTCTGTTTCTGGAGGGACACCAGCTATATGCATTTCATTTACACACTATGTGTTCCACTTTCAAGATTCAATTCAAACATGAATCATATTTCCATTAAGCACCTTCCCAGCATTCTCATTTAAATCACGTATAATATACAACAGGCTGTATTATACTAATATATAGTATCAATATAGTGAGAATTAATATGGTATACATTGATTTCTCAACAAAAAAACTGTATAAAATGCTACTTCTAGTTTTATCTGGGGATAGAAGATTGAGATGCCATTAGTACTTCTGGGATATTGATAGTAAAATATTATACTACCAACATATATCTGTTAAAAGGTTAAAAAGTTGCATTTAAGTACAATACAATTCTCTGAACTCAGTCTGTTCAAATAATAAGCACTAATTTCCAAAACATCAAATTATAATGTTGAGTTATTAGATCAAAATAAATCTTAATATCACCTAACGCCAGAGTAACAGTGAAAAGGTTATTGATGGTTTCGAACACACCTATAATAAAGAGATTTAGAAGCAGAAGATAAAAGAAGCCTTTATGCTGGAGAGAAAATTCAGGCTGGGCTGCGGGAAATGAAAACTAATTATTCATTCAGCAGTCTGAATCTTAAAAGTGTCCGAGCAGGAGCTTGTAAAACATGCTTTAGTTTCAGCTCACCCATAAAAACGCAGACTTTGGGTTATTAAAGAGCAAAAAAAAAAGAACTTTAAAATGAACACTGCTAAATAATTAGTCAGATTCTTTTTTACAAGAACTGTCTTTGCGGAGTGTGGAGAACATTTTATGGTGTCACGATGTTACGATGGTGCTGCAGAGGAAGTTTTTTTCCATTAAGTCATTTAATGGGAATGGAGGAAAGATATGCACAGAAAAACACAGAAGAATAAAGACCAGGGTGTCTTCACAAAAACCCAATGCAACTCTGACAGACTGGATGTGAAATACTAGCAGGTATTCAGGCTCTGTTAGATTTCCAACTGTTGCAACTGAAATTTGGCACTGGAAACATCACATCTGATCACATAAATTCAAATCTGTGCAGTGTAAACCGTCTGCCACATGGTGGTGCTGTGTCTCTTTCGAACCAAAGTGCCGAACAGCTACAGGGTACATTTATTCCGAAGCCGATACCTGCCTGGACTTTCGAGTATTTCTTGTGTTACTGCTTCCTCATTCCAGTGCCGCGTCTGTTTATCATCACTCTGCCCTCCTCCACTTTGGCTCCCGGGATTTTTTTGAAACTCTATAAAGGCCCCGGCCCCCTTTTGCCTCGCCTTATCTCATGGGTGTCATTATTCAACCAAAGTCATTTTCTCTCAGCAGGTTTCAGGTAGAAAGCTGTTCCTTCCCCTCTGATAACCTCTGATAGAGAAGAGAGGGCTGCAGCAAAAGAGGCCAGTTCTAAGGATTGCGCTGCGGTGCTTCTGTGTGAATGACTTGAGAGCGTGCCCTGTGTGTTGGCCCTGGACACCAGCCATGTCTTGTGCTAATGAAATATCCAAGACAGACAGTGTGTGTGTAGGTGTGTATGCGTGTATGTGTGCGTGTGCGTGTATTGTACGTCTGCTGGGCCTGTTTAAATCCCTGCAGCTCCTTGCCAAGGACATATAGCCAGACACACACTAACCAATACACAGAGTACATCAAGACCATACACCCATGCCGTTCGAGCACAAATCGCGTGTGCACTCACACAACACGGTATTAAGAAGCAGCTGGCATCCTGTGCTGTAACCTCATCACTCAGTCTGACATATTTACACAAACACACTGGTCTGCAGCATGCCCTTTGCCCTGCTGCCTTTCCTCTACAGACAAACATCACATGCATACACAAAGATGTACCTACATACATATTTAAACAAAAAAACACCACCTCATTTATTTCAGAGGATCCCAGGCGGAGATCAGTTCTATATTTCCAACCTGACCATGTGGTGTTTTTTCATCTTTACTGCGAAAGAGGAGATGGTCCGCAGTTCAAACTCAGTTAAAGGTCAGCTCCATTCCCGTCAGAGGATCAATGTAGGGACCATCCAGTCAGATACACATCTATCCCTTCCTATATGTGAGCTCTCCATTGCTCACCCTTGCCTGCCTGACCAGCCAGTCAACCATAGACCACCACGCTCCCACGAGGCACAGAGGAGGGGGGAGGGTATGGAGTGGCAGTGAAGGAAGAGGAGATGAAGCTGGATGGTTGGCGGAAACGGTCTGAAATTACCGCAGATCCACATCAGCAAGTTGAAAATACCACCAAAACCTCCAGAGGTTTCAGATGCATGGCTGAATATTGGCTACAGCTCTGCAGCCAGTGGCAAAGGTTCTCCAGTCTCACCTTTATTCTCCTCATTTCTGTCACAAAATACTTTAAGGGGGGGGCACTCAGCACTCTTTGAAAAACTTGCATGTGAGTCACTGACGGCAGAGCTGAAATGAGGAGAGAGATCTCAGCAAAAGAAGCTTCGCTGAGAGATGAGTCAAGTCAAGACAGCGGGGTCCAAACAGTGGGGCTCGCGAGAGTGACATGGAGGAGAGAGGAGGTAAGAGGAGAGGAATCAAAAGAGGGTGAGGCAGCGGGAAGAGCCAAGTGAGATGAAGGCTGTGATTAAGAGGCTGCTACAGGGGGATTTCCCGGCTGCTGCCTGCAACTGGCTGATCGCACACCAAGGGGATGAAGGAGAGAGTGGGAAGACAAAGATCTCACATCCCGCTCTTTTCCACTCATCCCTTGTTTTCTCTTCCTATGTGTTTATGCCTCTCCCAGAAGGGATTAAGGTTAACATGCCGGTCTATCCTCAGCTTCCCTGCACAGGCCGGGCTTTTTGCTGCATTTATCTCTACCTCTCCTTCCATCCTTCCCTCCTTCACTCCCATCATCCCTCTTTCCTGTCATCCCGCTCCATCGGCAGTGTAATTTGGTATTCGCTTGTTTGGCCCGGTAATACAACAGCACAAATCTGTAGCGTCTCCCTCTGCATCTCTTATCTCCTGTGCCTAACGAGTAGAGATAAGCCTGTTTTTATTACCCTCTCTGACCTCTTCCACAAATCTGTGCACACACAGGGCATGTGCACATGCACCTACAGAAGTTTTGACTCCACCGGTCTGTTAACCAACCTTAAAATCTGAATTTCATTCATCTCCTCCAGAGTACTGTAGATCCACTGGAGAAGAGCTTGAGATATACATGTGGCTGATCTTGATTTAAGAGATTAGCAGGCCACTGGCCACGAGGAAAAAAACAATCCTACTGTAGCTGATGATCAAATTCATTCCTAATGGGTAAGCTTGACTTTTTAAAAGGGGCAGCTGACCAAAATACCCAAAGCCGGAGGCATCCTGTTGGCTCAGCGGGCCGTAGCCATGGCCATGTGGTGGTGACATTGTGGGATTGTCCTGCTTGTGAATTTCGCTGTGTGTCATCTTCCCATTTTTTATTCCTCCTTCACATCTTTCAAGTCACTCTCCAGTAAGCTTTTCAGTAAAGGGAGAAATATCTATTTAATTATATAAATCCACAGTGTTTGATCACCCCAACAACATTAATGTCTTTGAAGGAGCAACGATTTTTTTTTGATTTAGCATTCCCTTTTAATATGGGTGAGTTTTTCTTTGTTGTTTTTCAGATGTCAGTGGAAATTTAAGTTTCAGCAGAGGTTTGCCCTTAATGCAAAGTTTGAATGTAACAAAACAAACCGGTTTCAGCTGAAATTCGAGCCTTTTGAACTCAGCTGAGACACAGGCTACAGTGCTGCCCGGCATAGAAAAACACAAGGCTACCAGAGTCACAGCAGAGTGCCTGGAGATGAGATTAGGACCGAATGAATTGATGGCCTCTGAAAGAGATTAAGATAAAGAACAGTACATGTAATCTCATTGCTCACTAAGAGTAGAGAGAATCCTAGCCTTTAGATTCTGATGTTAACTTGGTAAAACACACACCCTATCCATCTATTGACGGGGTCCATTCAGGTAGAGTGTGCTACGCATTTACCTGCCTAACACTCTAGTAATTCAGTTACCCAATAATCAACCGCATAGATAACTGCACAGAATGGAGTGAGGAGAAAAGTGAGCAAAAGGAGGTAGAAAAAGAGAAAAACAAAGGTAGCAAAAATAGAACAAAGTAAAGCTTGTGGCTAACACTAACAGGGTTAATACATGAGCTGCACGCACACACACACGCGCATACATACACACACACACTTAAATTATTCACAATCAATGCAAGTGCTTCACTGCTGAGTGCTGCAGCTACCTCTGACATTAATTTTATGGCAGTTGAAGACCTGCTACACCCACTACCACAATCACCGTCACCATCACTGTCATTTACTATTCACTATTCACTGCACTCATGTTGCCGTTGCGATTCATTTCAGCACAAAACAAATCAGATCAAATTGATTGTGCTTGTTCGGACAACATGACCAGCTGAACGGCTCCGAGAAGACTCTGTCGATATGACTGAAGGAAATGCTGACTGAGTTTTGCGCGTGTGTGTGTCTGTATGTTTGTGTGAGTGAGACAGAGATGCTGTTGCCGGGTTTTTAGTTTGGGCAGATCAGTGATGCTGGTCATTTCTAATCTACTGTGATTCCAGAGCTCAACCTTGTGCATTTCAACTGTCTGAGGATTAAATTCATGTCACTGACACTGTGTCTGGGTGTACAAACTGTGAGTGTGTGTGTGCGTGTGAAAGTGTACGCAAGTGTGTGTGTGTTTGAGTGCGTCCTGACATTTTAAAAAGCTGTGTGGTGGTAATGTGAAAACTCTGTAGAGTGTGTGTGTGTGTGACGCTGCTCTCCCTCTCCCTCTCTGGGGAGACAGTGTGTTCCCTGCCACAGTGCATCAAAGCACACTCAGTTGCCTTGGGAGAAGGCAGGAACTCTCTCTCCATCCCCCCCCCCCCATCATCTCCTCCCCACCATCTCCCTCTCTTTCTTTCTCTCTCTGACAAGGTCGCTGTTCGCCTCTTGCTGTCTCCCTGTCAATATTTACAGTCCACTTTACACTGGCACAGAGGTGGTTGGCTGCAGCCAGCAGAGAAAGCAGGGTTGCATTAGCCAAATGTAGCTGTCCACTCAGGACATGAATGATCTGCTGTAGTACAAGCAGTTCCCTGTGTCTCTCTCTCTCTCTCTCACACACACACACACACACACACACACAGAAGGGTTGGACGTAACAGGTAGAGCTGGAAACAGCAAACAGATACTTCACAAAGGAGTAACATGCGCTCAAAAAGGTGCAGGTCAGAGTGCCATTACATCCATGGGAGCACATTAAATGTCTAAAACCATTTTAGCACTTTGAATATAAAACACATTAAATCGTGGTACATTACACCACTGTCTCAAAATTAAAGTGGTGATATTAAAATGCTAAATGTTGTATATTTAACATAATGAGTCGCTCTGAATAATTGTGATGATAATTTCTGATTCTAATGCTCTGATTAATAGAGGTCTGTCATTTGTGATCAGTTGACAAACACGCAAAATGTTGTTTTTATCATCTAGAGAAAGTCTTCAGTTGGGGCTGACGCAATAGAAAAAAGACAATAATATTGATAAAGTAGCCTATATCATGATATATAAAACGTGTTTAAGATCAAACAGTTGTTGAATTTAAATGTGTTATGTATAAGAAACTTTAAAAAAGTAATAATTTAGTTCATTCATATACACAACAGACTTTGGATCAAGAATGTTTACAGCATTATTTTGTTAAACAATTTCACAAAATACCCCTATAATCACAATATTATTCCAATGAAAGTTCATAAACCATAGAATTGATTTTCCCCGAGTCCTTAAGGAGTTAAAGGACTGGTTAGACATTTACAAAAACACACTTACTCCCGTTCTTGCTGAGAGTTGGTTGAAAAGATCAATACCACTCTGATATCTGTGTGAAGCATGGAGCTACAGCATGGTGGTGATTAACTTAGCTATTGATCAATCTTAAACTGTAAGCAGCAGGAAGCAACTACCCTGGCTTTGTCAGAAGGTAAAAAATACGCTAAAACTCACTATATACCATGCAGAAACTCACTTACATTAAGTTATGTGCTATAACTGCCTCCTTGTCCCCCCAGCATTTCTGTGAAGCATCTGGTGACGAGACTCCAAAAAATTGCTGTAGCAGGTAACTCCAAGAAAAACCCCCTCAAACTGTCACTTTCACATTTGTGTTTTGTACAGATGAAGCAAACAAAATATAACGTGTTAATCATTGAGCCTCAGATGTATTTTTACCAGAGTGGATAAAGCCAGTTTCCCCCTGCTTTTCAATGCTAGGCGAAGATAATCACACCCTGCTTCTATAGCTCCATACTGCGCGCAGACATGAAATCTGTTTGATCTTCTCATCTCGGTCTCTGCAAGAAAACGAACAAGCGTATTCCCAAAAATGTCAAACAACTCCTGTAAGAGTGAAAGTGAGAAATTCAAAGGGCCCTTTCAAATAGCAGCAGGTGTCCCACATTTGCGATAAGTAACTTTTATGACACACAAGAAAATGTGTTTGTCTGTAACCCTGAAAGAAATCAGGATATTACAGCAATGTTTTAGATCACATTCACACATTATAATGTAAGATGAGGTAACCAGCAGCTGTGAAGGAAGCTGAGCTTGGAAGGTAACCTACCGATCCGCGTAAATACTGTAATTTATAGAATATGTTGCAATCTGAGAATATCCAGCCACCTATTTTACCTCACAAAGCCTTTAGGCTTCCCATCCATCTTCTCGCCCTGCTTTTTCCGCTCTCCTCACCCCACACCCCTCTCTCCTCCTCCACCAGTGTCACTGCGGCCTTGAGGCCAGGCAGTCAGGAGCAGCTGGTATGTTTACCTGCCCTTCTAACCACTGCTAACCTCTGGCTAGAAGGGACTCTCACCTCATTACCCACCACTCAGCCACACATAGAAACCTCAAACTCTGCTATCCTCTTAGATTTCTCCCCTACAGTCAGGATGCTACACTTTAATAGCGTCCGTGCACTGCAATCTATTCAGCAGCCTGCTGTGCAGAAATTTTAGATATAATGAGAAAGGAAAAAAAAATAAAATCGAGGACTTGGCTACAGCTCCTTGCCTCCGTCTTTCTCTAAAGCGTGGAGAGTCAGTTCGTTCATTTCTCTCAACTCTTGCTGACTCACAAGAGAGCGCTCTTCATGTCGCCCTCCTACCAAGTTCCTCAGACAGACTGCCAGAAAGGAAACACGGCATAGAGGAAGAGACAGAGATGGTGAAGGAGGGAAGAGAGTGTAGAACATATAGGGAAGAACACAGAGAACTGAAAGAATAGAGGAGTCGAGCTGGAGGGTGGAGATGTAGATGATGAAGATGTGTAGGAGGGGAAGGAATCGAAGCTGCAGAAGAAAAAAAAAGTATGTGGTGGCACAAGTAAAGTTGTAAATTTCCCACTCTTTCAGCTTGAGAACATAGAAAACCGATGCTCGTTCAGAATTTGGTGTGTTCTTTGTTAGGATAATGATAAGTGATGTTTGCTGTGCCTGTACCTGCGTGCATTGTTGACCGCAAAGAAGACAGTGTAAAAAAAAAAGAAAGAAAAAAAACTGCCTCGCACGGAGTCCTGAGAGTGCCATAGCAGTAATAGGCCCCATCTCTCCCTCAAACTGCCTCTCATCAGCTACTGATTAATGGCACACAGAGCCATAATGGCCTTGCGTGCTCTCCACATTCATTCACTTTCCTCTTCATCCCATGCCCCTGGAGAGAAACCACAACAATGCGAGCTGTCGAGACACCCAAAAACTACGCTCTCCCTGAACTCGAATTCAAGCACTCATTAAGAAAGACGTTTCCTCCATTGCCATTCAGTTATGCATTGCCACTGGGAGCGGGTGGACAGAAACAATAGAAAACAGAAGAGATGGGAAGGTGGAGGACACATTCAGAGTTCAATTTATCTGTATGGGAATAAAGAATGGCTTCATTAGAGTTTAAATGCGGTTGATTGGCTGCTTGGCATGGAGTGCAGGTGATTTATGCATTGGTAAAAGGGATGCAACTTATATTCTGGCACAAGATGTACGCACACAGTCACTACACACATTCACTGCACTTCAAATTTGTGCCTCTGGATATAAATCTGTGGCGAAAAACAAACTGTTGTTGGAAACCATATATGTGTAGCTCCTTTGATTTCTGTGCATGTGTCAGAACTGTCAAAGGTCATCATTATGTCTGTTCTACAGCTCTGTCAACAATACATTAGGCTACAGCCCTGCTGGCTCGCGGGCCGGTTTCTTTAGAAAGCAAATACAAAACGTACAAATGTGAACATGCATGCTGGCACATGTGTCAAGGCCTCGCTTGAGCAGAAAAACTCAAGCGCGCACAGACGTCAGCATCCAAACTGGCGTGCTTTCTAATGTATGCGCACAGATGCAAATATTCGCATCTATGGATACGCTTCAACCCTCACATGTCACGGATGAAAGATATCAAACTGCCATACGTACATCAAACAACATTATATCCAGTTGCTGCTAAAAGGGTTAAAACCCTCGGAGCATCAATAATAAATAAATCTACATTCTCATCCTCCACCATGTACTGCATACACTGAAGGCAACGCCACTGATCCCATTGTTCCAAACCAAAAACGGTGTCAGGCACGGGATAGTTATTGTAAATGTTCTTTCATGCACTATTCATCTAAATATTCAGATATTACCAAACTCCTCAATCTCCTCCACCTCTGTTTTTACCAGATCAGATCTTCCTGCCTTCGCCTCTGTGCGAGGGCGTCTGTTTATCAAGTGAGTGTGTTTTGTGTCTGTGTGTGTTACACAGCAGCAGTATTTATGTTCAGTGTTTGAGAGTGTGTGGGCTAATCAATAGTGTTTCAGTGAAGGACACTTGGGAGCAGATTGGAACCCAAATCCAAGACAGCATGAAAGACAACATGACAGAAACACTTGCTGCTCGACCTGAATGGGCTCAGCGTGACATCTAACCTGACTGTCAGCAACGCACACACGTACGCACCCGCATGCGAGCGCGCACTCACTTCGACACGCCTGTGAACCCATAACAGTTTCTTCAAATACAGTTAAAAACATTTACACACTGCTACATCAAAGCCGGCACACTAATGACTTATTGACCGATGAGCGCGCACGCACACACTCTCACACACACACAGCGTACAGTACATTGCACATGGCAATGCATCCATTCCACACATAATGGACGTGACCAGCGTTCTTGTGACAGAGTGCTTTAATGAGAGTGCGTGTGTGTGCATGCCTGCCTATTTGTGTGTGTGTGTGTGTGTGTACATGCATGAACTGGGCTCACTGTGTGTACACAAGTCATTATTAGGGGTTTAGTGTGTGCTCACCAGTCAGTCAGGCTCCAGTCAGAGGAGTCAGCTTAAGGGCTCATAGCAGCTCCCTGAGGAGACACTAAATACCATCAGCCGTTTAAATCCATCCATGACCATTTTAAATATGCAGCACACACTCACTCCATTTTTAATAAGGGCTCTGAGCAAGACAGAGGGAGAAAAAAGGAGAGAGAAGAAGACAGAGACAGACCGAGAGGGAGAGAGAATAGAGGGGGGCAGACTGAAGTAGAGGGAGCAGGAAGAATATGAGGGGAAAGGAGGAGAGCAGTCTGTTGCATTGATTTCTTGGCATTTTGGCACCAGCCCTGATTCGCCTGGAAAAGCCACAGATGTGTCAGAGCCAGTTAGGCACGCCAGAAGAGAGGGAACACACATACACACCCAACTCAGTCACATGCATGTATACACACACAGCACATGCGCAGACAACACACACACACACACACACACACACACAACTCATAAATAGACAAAATGCACAGTGTACACTCAAAGTGCCTGCCAGTGTGTTTGGATTACAAAAGCACCTGTGTGAAAGGAGCAAGTGAAAGTCGGGGATGATGCAAGGGGTTTTGATGCCTTTCTGAGGAAAACCAGGCATTTCTCTCTGAAGGAAGTCAAAAATAGATACTATTACACACACCTAGATGGGCAGTAAATTTCTCCTTAATCCTGGGCTTTACTTAGCTCAAAAACCTGTCTGCTCTGCTCAGTTTTCAAAGCACACCTGGCTGTGTGCGGTTGCATGCACAGCCCGGAACAGCAGGGAACGGTCGGATGTACATTTTGATCTGAGGGCGGATGAGACATTAGGATCAAAGTCCAGGGACTGGGGAGAATCAACTGATCTTAGCTCTGAATCCATGAGCAACCTCCTGACAGACTACCTGATTAGCTAGGCATTTGTGGCCTGTATCCAGCATGGAAAGTGGAGGGAATATTGATGATAGAGCCTGGGGCAGAATTGTATCTAGGTTCTCTTATAGCTCAAAATGGCACAAACTGATGTTAAGTTTAAGTGTTTGATTTCCATTGGGGTCACCTATGATATTGTAATGAGTGGCTATTAAATATTTGTTAGATTTATTAATACAAAAAAAAGAAATATTTCCAAGTGATAGTCAATCTATTAATAAGAAAACGAAAACAACTAAACTACGTTTTTGATGGGTTTATCAAGTTTAGCCAGTTTCATTTTGCTTGTTTTGTTTTTTTCAGTAAACAAAAAATTGAAATTATAAATTAGAGTTGCAGATATTATTTTCATTATTGATTAATCATTTCCTTGATTAGCCTGTAAAATATAAGAAAATGCAACATTTATGAACATTTATTAACTACTTACTATTTAACTGCCTACGTGATGATAAAAACAACAGGTGCAAATTCCATCTGTGTGTAAAACACTCACCACCATTAATCCTACATGTTAACAGCGATCACTCAGCAGGAATGAAGTCATTCTCAGTATAATAGAACAGTGGCTTGCCTAACCACCACTTCCTGCTTTGGACAAATACACACACAGAGAAACACACACACCTCTGCAGCATGGTGCCTCTTGCTCTAGGTGACAGGTGTGTCACAGCAGCTTGGCAGGAACCTGGTGATCCCACCCAACAGACTGAATAACCGGTTAGTCAGCTAGCCGGCTGACTCACTGACCGAGAGGAAAAGAGTGCACTCACCGTCACGCCGGCTGCATTGTGTCAACGTGGGTCTGTTCTCAAAACAGGAAAACGGTGTATGTGTCACTCTTAGTTCACACAGAGATACAGCCGGAGATGCTCAGACTCACAGAGACACCCCTGTTCCCGAGATGTAGATTAGACATGGTATGTTTATTACCCTCTGTGCCACAGACGAAACTGGTCCCGAGACCTTCGTTCATTTGGCTGTCAGTAAAGACACAATAGGACAGTCACACTTTCTTTGACGCGCCACTCTGGAATGTTAATCACCACAGAAACCCATTATCTTCACATCCTCTCGTTCCCTCCCTCCATTTGTCTTCCTCTCCTTTTAAAACCTGACAAACTCATTGCTTGTTACTAGAAAGTACCATTGTTTCACAGAGCGCACATGTAGAGGGAGACAGAGACATGAGGCAGAGGAGATAAGAGGAGAGGCAGCGGAGAGGGGAGGCCTGCCTGACTGCTGACATAAATTGGGGATCATAAAAAGTGTCGTCCCGGAATTAATCTGCGAAGAATGAATAAAGTGAAGTACCGCGGAGAGAGAGGTGTGTGTGTATGTGTGTGTGTAGATGAGCAGGAGGTTCTTCTTGAATCCATAATGAAGACACAAGAATGGAAAGAAACATGAAACACACAACTTTCAAATGTGTAAATGTATTCGTGGAGCTTGAGGATCTAGGTTTATGAGCATGTGGGTGGACATTTATTTCTATGACTGAATGTGTACATACATTAGAACTATTGTGTGTGTGTGTGTGTGTGTGTGTGTGTGTGTGTGTGTGTGTGTGTGTGTGTGTGTGTGTGTGTGTGGTGGGAAAGGGGGTTGTGTGTGTCTGTCTGTGCCTCAGCTGTGACATACTCCTTTGCCTGTGTCTCTGCTGCAGTGCCTACAGGAAGTGCCACATACATCATGAATTTTATGCATAAGGCTGAATGTCAACACTGATGCATAATTTTTGCGGTAAAATGCTAAATGTCACCAAACACCAGGCTCTGTTTTGACTGTCTACGGGCCTCGGATCACCAGAGGACGTGCTGGCAGCCAGCAGTTGCCACACCAGCCGTCACACCAGAACTGAAAGGCTATAACTGTATTGTATGCAGTTGTGGCAGGAGTGGCAGGGTAGGCGACAAGGGAGATCAGGGGACAAGGAGGGTAATGAAAGCAGATTTGAAGGAGAAGGGAGTGAGACGGAGATGTTTCCCCCCTACACAGACGCATTTGCAAATCGCCCCTTGACACACAACTTAACTCCACTCTGTCAGACAGTGTCCTTTCCTGTGTGTCTTCTTCCAGCTCTTAATTGAAGCTAAATAGAAACTAATTCTATATGATGAAAATTCTGTCTGATGGAAGCACCTCTATAGCTAGATGGGATTAGGAGAATGGTTTCTGTTATTGGGGTTAACTGATCCTTTGAAACTTTCCAATATGTCCATTATTCTTACTACTACTTTATATTCATTACACCCAAAGGGAGGAGAAAAACAATGCAAGCACACAAACACACACACACACACACACAGGGAATGTGAGGACAGGGGGAAGAGAGGATAGAGAGAGAATAAGTAGCCAGTGATGCAGATATACAGCTTAAACTCTACCCACGAGGCAGGAGACCACCAGCTGAGCTCCCCAAATGAAAAACTACACTATTAATATCTATGTGGAGAGCTGGCATCAAGTATTTTCAACAACACATGCACCAAGACACACAGAGCACTTGTGGGGACTGTGGCAAGTGCGCACACATACACAAACACTCCACCAATAACAGGCAGCAACACTTACATAAAGAACTTTGATATTCTTGCATTTGTGCCAAGTTTGTGCTTATGACCTTTAAGGTTGAAGGGGTGAGTAATGAGGAGCGAGGCGACTCAGCCAGGCCTGCCTGACAGGCTGCTGGATGAAGGACAGGGATGGAGGGATGGGTGAGAGAAAGAGATAGAGAGAAAGTAAGAAAGAAGAAAGATGAAGGCACTGTCATCTCATTTCTCCTCCCTCTGGCTCCCCCCAGCTGTTGTTCTCTCTCCCTCTCGCAATCACTTTTCATCGTCACTCATCCCTCCAATCACCCCTAACCACTTGTGCTGCCTTCCCCCACCGCTGCCCTCCCTCCCCATCGCTTGGTCTCTCTCCCTCCTCTTCTTTCCCTCTTTTTCTCCATCCACACAAATGACTCAGTGAAACAGGTCAAGTGTTACAAAATTCCCCCTGCAGCTCAACCTGCCTAATACAAGGCCTGGCTCATTGCACCAAGACAAGTAATACGCTGCCTACTCACTGAGAGGGGGACTCGCACACGCACACCAACACACAATGAGCGTAATCCCATAAAATGCCTAAAAATGTGCATATTCATCCATTATGCACATGCACGCCAACTCATACCACTAAACATTAAAAGTCATCAAGCTAAAGCCGTATTTGCTATTTTTTGCATCCAGTTTGCTTTTACTCCATTATCACAGTCTAAAAATGTCAAATATAAATCTCAAAATTGCTCGTGATGAACAAAGTCTCTCTGAATCAAGATGAAAACAGCATGTGCATGAAAAAAATGTAAAAAAAAAAAAAAACACTTCACTGAGCTTTTCTTCCTAAACACAAAGAGAAACACCACATCCATATCTTATTATAAGAGCTGAAATTACTAGTTGACTGAAAGAAAGTGATAAATAATAATATGCATTTGGAGAGTTTTAAAACACTGTCAGAATAAACGGGCGACATCTTGGGCTTTCGGAGTTTTCATGATTTTCTGACATGGTACAGAACCACATTGTGAATGTAAAATAATTTGCAGATTAATCAGTGATGAAAATCATCATCAGCTGCAGCCCTACATATTAATACTATAGTAAAATGGGAATGAATCATATTTAAACACACACTGCCTTATTCGCTTTCTACCTCTCCCACTAATGAATAGCAATCGGGCAACAGAAAACCCTGAAGCACTAGAGTAAAAGTGGTATTAAGAGGAGGACAGCAGAGTAAAGGGCCTTAAACAGGATAAATGGCTGGGAAAAACTAAAGCCAACACACATACTTGCCCTTTACCACACCCACACACACACACACACACATCATGACAAACCTGGTGCTAGACAGTACAGTATGCAAGCGTGTTTGTTCTGCAGGCAGAGTGTTGTGATATAGAAATGTAACAGCTCCATATATCAGGATGGTGTAGACCTATGGAGGATAAACGACTTGCAAGCAGTACCTGGACAGTGTGTGTAATACACAGATAAATAACTGGGAACTGGGAGCCATATGATGACACACAGACTCCCAGAGAGAGCATGTAAACCGCAGCGCAAACACAAGACGATAAACAGACCAGAAATATGAGAATTGGACCAGAGCACGCACTTGTTTATAAGAGTGTTGTTTGTCTGATTCCCCCGGGAATGATAGTCATTTGGGAGGGTAATGACTTACGAAAAACTGAAATGTACTGGAACATAAATTAATCAAAATGTGAGACCTGCATTCACGCACCCTGTGAGAGCTCACTGCCAGCTATTTCTGCAGTTTATACCCTGTTGTTAGTGCACAACAAAGAAGTTCCAGCTATTACACACAGTCAACAGAACATAATTCAGCATCGGTGTTTCCACTCGCTGCTCCTGTTGAAGGCATGCTGGTCAGATCAGAGGTCTGGGGCTGGGATGAAGCAGTTATTACTGTCAAGGTGGCAATGATCGTATCATATCTGTGTTTGTAACAGTGATAATCAATTCGTGTTTGTAAACATGTCACGTAGAGCCCCTGTGAAGCCAAAAGCAAAATCTGAATAACATTTAATTTCCTCCTCCAAGATAAGACCTTTTGTCCATTCAGGTCTGTTTTATTCTATCACTGGCCTAAGCTGACAGTTAAACGGACAGGGGAGTATGCAGCGTTGCTGTGCTTCGCATGGCAATGCCGCTCTATTTTCCAACCACCCCCCCTTCCCACATTGTACACTGTAGTGCACTTCAACTGTGAATCAGGGCTGTTACCCATGGTGCCTCAGCTGTGGGGTTGAGCGACAGGCGACATAGTTGAAATCACTGAGGACCGTGAGGGTGAGGAGGGATTAACAAGGGGCGAAAACCATACAGGAGACCCTCGGCAGGTGCTGCACCCTGGTCACACATCCCCGCAGTGGCTCGACATGAGCCACACACATCCAAGCACATGTAAACGCACACAGACACAAGCAAAGGACAGTGTCAAAGAGCCGTCAGTGCTCAGCTTGGAGCTGCTTGATGTTGTGCATACAGATAACTATTTCTTGGAGCAATAATTAATGGGTCAAATAAATAATGTATTTCCCTTTATGATGCCTCTGGGTTCAATAGCAAGTGATTGGAGATGTGCTGGAAATGAGAAAAGAGGAAGTGGAATGATTAGAGTGGATTTTACACCCGGAGACTGGTTGGGCAGTGTTGGATGTAGTAATACAAAGACACACACACAGAGCTACACACACAGAGCTCTTTCTAACAAATTCACAATACTCTAACATTTAGTCCGCAGAAGAAGATGAGAAGATAGGAGCACCAGAGAGGAGGACGGGGCAGGAGAAGTGATTACAGGAAAAGAGATGTCGAGATAAGATGGCAGACAGATGAATGGCGAGTCAGTCTGTGGACATAAAGGAGGAGCTGACACATGCACATGAGTAGAAAAAAAAAACCCAACAAACACACTCACACAATTTTGTGAAGTTTTGACAGTCCTCCCCTCGCTATGGCTCCACTATTTAATGTCAAACAAAGAAAGCAAAGAGGACTTGAACCCTACAGGGAAGCGGGCCAGTGCAGATAACATCACTCTGGACTGCTGATGAAGGCATACAGTCCAGTCCACTCCATCACTTCACCGTACTGTATGGACGAGCACACACTGGAGACCCATAAATATACAGAGCTTTCTGATTCGATATTAGCTTTTTTCCAAATTAGCAACACCAAGCGAATCATAGTGCTGAACTGTTAAGGTGGAAAATTGTGCTGCTTTGTTGTTTTCAACATTGTAATATCGTAACATGGACACGCTTCCCGTGCAGTTTATTAAAATAACTAAACTGCTTTTGTGTTTACTATGCATGTGCAAACTACACACTTCATACAATATGATACAATGCTATGAAATGTAAGCAATAGAAATGGAACGTACCATGTATGAAAATACAATAACAGCAATATAATGATTATACATTATTATCATATGGTGACATTAGTATATAATGCAATGTAAAACTTAAAATTTGGAATGTAAAAACTAAATCACTTATGGGCATTTTGTTTTTAGTTTTGTCCGAAGCAATGTATAAAAGTGGAGCAACATTGATTGCATAGAACAATTATCAATTTCGCCTACATTTTTCACATTACAGACTACTCTTCATACTCCTCATATTATGACAGTGCTTTTAGCCATTTCACCCTAAATACATATGCAATGGTAATGACTTGACCGACTAATTTAATGATAATAGTATAGGTTATGGTATTATTCAACTTTGGTGCAATTTTGAAACATCTTATGAGGAAAAACATACAGAGCAGCACAATATTAGTTATTCACCAGCACTAAATTTGTGATGGACTCCCATACAGACGGAAACATATATTTGCATGCACATTCTGTACTGTCAGGCAGGCAAACATCTGCACAGTAGTTACATGCACAAATGAACATGAACACGATCATCTGCGATTTACGTCGGACTTGGCAGTCCCCAGAAGAACATCTCGAGTCCCTAAGACCAAATATTTGCAGACTTATTTCATTTTTATCTCCATATTCATCTCTCATTCTGTATGTTGATCTGAGGTTTTGCAGACGTGCATGTGCCAGTGCGTGCATGTACTTTGTAAGAGCTGCCTGTTGAGACGGTGAATTAAACAGCAAGTGCATTTGATCTGCAAAGCACTCGAGGGCAAATACACAAAATGAGACACGCGCGCACTCTCTCTCATACACACACACACACACACAGGCTTGCAGACAGCATCAAAATCATTTCCGTCACAGAATCTATTCTTAGGAGCAGCAACAAACCATTCTTTCCCTGATATAAATCTCTTTTATTCATACCCACACAGTTGCACACATGCGCATACACACGCAGACACGTGCACACTTAGCTCAAAGCTACACTCCCCGGTGGTCATAATGCATTCACATAATGTTCTTTGTTTTTGTATTTTCTAGAACAGGATTTGTTCCAGGTAAGTCACAGCATGAAGACCTTTTGGGGCTTATTTAACTCTCAAACACGCATGCACACACGCTGCATCTTTCATCTGGTGATCGTGGGTGTTTGTGCAGGTGTGTCGAGGTCACCTGCAATCTGAGGACGTCAAAGCGTCTTTCCCTCGGACACACACACACACACACACACACACACACACACACACACACACACACACACACACACACACACACACACACACACACACACACACACACACACACACACACACACACACACACACACACACACACACACACACACACACACACACACGAAAAGCTAAATCAACACAGCTGCAACAACTCAGCTCTCATCGTCCTCCTCTCTTTACTCAGCCGTCTCTACTCCATCTTTAATCAGGCCTCTCCTCCCTTTCTATGTTCTTCTCTTGCCCCTTTGCTCTCCATGTCCTCCCTTAACTCCTCCTCTCCCTCTTTCTTCTCTTTCCCCTTTTTAGTCAATCTTGCACTAGTCACTGTTAAATTTATACGCTGGCTAGCTCTCTGTAGCTTTTGCCAATATACAAGGCCTCAGAACTCACCCCTCCACCTCCTTCACTCTCCTTGCACCATCACGCCCTCTTTGCCCTCTCTCCATACTACCTCTTTCACTCTATCCCTCTCTCTCCCTGCCCTTCTCTGCCCTCCCAGCAGTTGGTCGAGCATGTGCTACCCCGGGGGAGTTGTGCCTCATCCGCCCAACAATGCGCTGCAACCACCCTGTTGCCTCCAGCCCTGTCAGCACGGGACAGGAAGAGTAAACGCCCAGGGGCCTCCAGGGGAAACAGGAGCATCCACTTCCTGCTGTCTGTCTGCCTGGATGTGTATTTATAAGAGTGTGTGTGTGTGTGTGTGTGTGTGTGTGTGTGTGTGTGTGTGTGTGTGTGTGTATGTATGTGCGTGCATGTGCAGCAGACACACATCTAAACAGACTGACCAGAAGCCAGAAGATCAGATGCTATTGTTTACCGCTTGCGGAAGAGGAATGATACAATTTCCAGTTTCCTGTGATTATTTACAAATGCAACTTCTTCTGCATTCTGCTTTCACCTTCGTCCACATCTAGCAATACTCTGTTCGAAGAAACACATTTGTTAGTCTGGTACTTTCAAAGCATAATCTCATTTTAAAAAAATGTGTTCATTACTTTGACAGGAAGGTTACCCGCTGGGATATTTTTGTTGAAATTGATGTTGTCAGTCAACACTTTTTATATTAAGGTGTGGTTTCATCTGCATTTCATTAGCATCTTAAATAATAAAGTAATGCCCGTTTCCAGAGTAAACAGTGGATGAGTGGTTGTGGCCTGAAGCTGTTGCCTTTGAAGCATCCACTCAAAAAAAACAAAAAATCCAAAAAAAACACAACCCAAATTAAGAGAAGACAGTATATTAGAGTGGACATAAAATCCTTTCCACAAAACAAGCAGAAAAAACAACAGCACTGTATGCTGTGCCACTGAAAAGCAGGTTACCTTAACCCAATCTAACCTTCACGAGCCACCATTGTCAGAAACCAAATTGGTGTGTTATATACTGACTCCCAAATTGTCAACAAGCTGTAATTTGTCACAAACTGGCTCAGACAGTGTGAAATTAAGAGCTCCACACCAGAGATTTTTTGTATAATTGATTTAAAGTTCATTTCAATAAAACAATAGAGTGTGAAAGTGAGCAATACTAACAGTGAAAGCAATAAATAGGTGTGTGAAATTCAATGCAGTCTGAGAGCATTTGGACTCTAGACTATCATTAGGGCAGTGACACAATTTGCACGCTCACATTTTGTATCATGACTATGAGGTTAAAAGTGCTGACTCACATTTTCAGTTCGAGGGCATTCACATCAGATGAACAATGCAGGTACTGTATTTTTAGCCATGCTAGTTGCATGGCTCTATGACAATGTCAGCTGGTCCAGCACTTTGGTCCACACTTAAATATCCTAACAAACATTAGATGGATTGTCGTCAAACTTTGACATTCATGGTTTCCAGAGGACGATTCCTACTGACCATCATGCATTTTCTTCTAGAACTTCTAATTGGGTTTTGAGTGAACTGTCTCAACAGTGCATTGTCATTTAAAAGATGATCTTTTGGTATTTTTGCCTGTATTTCAATGCCCCCACCCCTAAAGAGAGAAAGGAAACATGGGGTGAGAGAGAGGGAGAGAGAGAGAGGCATAACATGCAGCCATGTTCCTCTGGGCTGGGAGTTGCAACGTGGATGTTGCAGTTAATGTAGCATGCGCCTTAAAACTCACCCTGTCCTTTGTAATAACGTTGGTGATCCCTTCACTTCTTATCTAGGTATGAGGTCAGAATTTGATCATATCATAACTAAATACCAAATTATTGACGTTCCCATCAGACTCCACTATAGTTTGCTTTTAGTGCTAATGAGCAAATATTAGCACACTAACACATGGAGTACGTAAGTGAACATGGCAAAAAAATGATTGCTGCTAAGCATCAGCATGTTAGCATTGTCACTGTGATCATACCAGCTGAAATTGGCTCAATGCGAAGTACAGCCTCCGAGAGCTTCTAGCATGGCTGTAGACCCCTAGTCTTGTTACACATTACCATAGGGAAAGAAAGGAAATGGAGAAGTTACCATTGATAAGTCATCTACACCCACAGACATCACCAGACACTTGTTATCTCCCCTTGTGATGTACTGTCAGGCCTGCACTACAGCCATCTTTAGGTCTGTCTTTTCTCAGCAGATATTGTCCTTCAGTGTATTCTTCAACAAATGAAACATGTGCTTGGGCTGAGGTCAGATGACTGCCTTGGCCAGTGAAGAACATTCCACTGTTTGACCATAAAACTCCTTAATAATCAATTACTAATAAGGATTACTGTCCTACAACTGGGGGACAATGTACTACAGTAGGAGCTAAGAGTCAAATCTGAGTCAGTTAAATGATACAGTGTTTGATGCAAATAGTCCAGCAACTGTAGGATACACACAGCTGGAGAATCAATTCACCACGAGCTAGAAAGAGGAAAAGCAGTCGCTTCAAAGCCAATAAAAATATGCAGGGACCTACTTTCATAATTGAGGTCAGAGGTAGACACTTGCTTTAATCCCTGTGAAGGCCCAGGTCACCACATCCATCACTCAGACATCCATGCAACAGTCCTGGCCATTCATCACTCACTCTGGGATTTATTAGTCAGGTCTGGAGCCGGAGGGTGAGAGGTTAAATGAGGAGCATTGTGTTAGCAGTTATCAGCGGAGAGAGCCCAAAGTGGATCTGTGGGCTAATCCACACACACACTAACACACACACATACACAAAATCAGATGTTTAATCAACACTGCAGCTGTAGCTGCCTGAGCAGGAAGTTAAATATACGGCCATGTACAAACTTGCATGTGTGAAACAGTACACACACACGCTTATCACATGGTTTACGTTCACACACGCACCAAACAATCTCATAACATTCAAACTCAAACACTTTCACATAAAAACTTCCTGAGGAAATTTGATTGGCCTGAAACCCAGCGTAGCACTCAGTGGGTGCCTAAACACATGAACATACTTCTTTAGCACGCTGTATGACCAAAGAACACACTCTGCTCATTCTCTGTCTAATACATGCACACACATACAAAAAAACAACTTGGTATAAACAGGGCCACTACCAGCTAGCCGGATTGCCTAGGGGCACCACACCATGTCTCGTCACTATAAGCTAATGTTGAAACCAGTGGTAGTGCTTGGCGTAGCTGCTGTCACTTTGGCTTCAGATCCAGGTTATTTGCTTGGAGCTCAAATAGGCCAGGTTCTGCGTTACGGGGTCACTGCTTTCATGTTAGGTGCATACTTTTGTCTGTGACAAACGCAGACAAAAAATGTGTTGCACGAGCTGTTATTACTAGCTGCAGCTTAAAAGCCTGTCTGCTGTGCTCGAATCTTTTACATTCAGCTAGAAAACCAAAGGAGTCAGAGTGTGTCTCTGTGTGTGAGTGTGTGTTTGTGTGTGTAAGTGCTCTCTATCTCGCCAGCCTCAAATCCAAAGCAATTAGCGAGGCCAGATGGTGGGCTGGACTCACAGTAAATAGCTGTGCATTGACAGAAGAAGCCTGCAACAAAAATGAACTGTGACAAGGAGCCAGGATGACACACAGATACATGATGGCATCAAAGCACCAGGCAAACATAGAGGACATGCTGCCATAGCGGGCACAGACCAACTGTCACCCTTGTGGGGATGTTACCAACAGAAGTTGATTGTGTCGTTTGGTGTGAACACATAATGGGGCACTTGTATGTGAACCAAATAAGGCAGGTGCAGATACACACATGAACACACACATTCACTCACATGCAGTAACATTCATAGGTAAACCATGTATGCACATGGACAACCCTCTACATGCTCATCTGTTAAAATTTGACCAAACCAGTTTGGTTTAGTCAGAGTTCAAACAATGCACCCTTTGAGAGGCGCTCCATTCACCGAGTTTCAGTTTGTCCTGCACATTCCCCAACTGAAAACACAAACTGTCTCTCTCCAGGAAAACCACTGAAACTACAGCACCACATTCCTCAACTGTCTTTTTCTGTGTGCGTGTGTGAAGTATTTGCGTGAGAGGTTTTTGGGCCCTCCTGAATATAATGATTATATATATGCATTTTGAAAGAAGAGAGTGCATGGGCGCTTTCTACCCTCACTCTTCATTATCCGCAGGCTCAGGTGATAAATATGCCCTTTAAACAACTATAGCAGTCTCCTACATATGTTACCAAGGCAGCAGGTTCACATCAGCCAACCAGGACACATATACAACAAGAGAGGCTGGAAGGAGGTGGAGCTCGAGTGCAGGGCAAATGGAATCCACAAAATGGCTTCCCCTTATTCCTGTGCTCAGTTTCCCATAAGCCTATTATCACACCTCTGTTGACACACACACAGATTTATCAAAAGTGAAACAAGACAAACAGCCTGAGCAGGAAATGAGAGTGAGGGGAAAAAAAAAAAAAAAAAATACAAACAGCAGGGTGGCGGCGCGTCTGCAGTGTGAAGGATGGGTGACAAGAGACAGAGAGGCCACTTCATAACCCGATCAATTAATCTATAAATCTAATCAGTGAGAATCAATGACTGGCACTTCTATTCAATCTGGCTCCTCAGTCATCCAAGCTAACCCACAAGTGTTAAAGAGACAGAGCGAGGAAAAGGAGAAACAGACACCACACGCAGCAACCATGGAACATTTCAAAAATCAAGAAATCTTTAATAGCAACCAAATACGAAAAAATATAGAAAGACACGACAAAATGGTGACAACAATTCTAATTCAGTTTTTTTTCCAAAGACTAAAATAAATTTAAAATTAAAAAATACAAAAAAAGAAAAAAAAAAACAACAACTTTTACACAGAGCAATCAATAATAAAAAGCACATTTTGGGATAAGACTGTTTTGTTGTGTGTACAGTTCATTTGTATAGAAGAAGCACATTTGCCAGTTTTGGCAGCAATCACAGCGCAGCAGTCAAGAATAAAGCACTCAGAAAACATAAATTATAAAGCACTGCAAAATAACAGAAAAGAGGGGGAACTGTAATAGGACAAACAAAATCCTTCATGCTTGCTGTCACTGAGAAATACACAAACGTGACACCATAAATTAGTAATTCTTTTTCTCTGCTACATATTTATATATTTATACTATGTACACAGAAAGATCTTCTCTTTTTTTTTTGTTCTTTTATGCGAGTGAAATGGAAAATGTTAAGGCTTTGATTAGTCATCAGATGTTTGGAGCTAAAGAAATAGCAACAGAATGCGGCTTTCTGGAAAAAAAAAAAAGAAAAAAAAGATTGGGTTTTCTGACTATCTAACCTTGTGCTAGACCCTGGCCAGGATCGTGGATTTCTCTGAAAGCATTTAGTCTAACAAACCTTACTTGGGTTCTGAGGTGGGTGGCAATAGCGTGTGTGTCAGTGGAGGCGGCTGTGGTGGCTGAGGTGAGAAAAGTCAAAAACAACATTTTGGAGAAGAGTAGGAAGTTGTGACTCTCTAAAAGCATTGAAAAGGGATCTAGTAGGGGGAGGAGGTCGAAGCAGTGGCATTTTTATGAAAGCTATATTTCCCGTGTATGAGAAAAGCGGAATAGATAAACAGTTTCCTAAAAAGCCTGCCTCTCTGATATTAGGTGAAAGGTGTGTGTCCCTGGACGTGCAGTTGTCTCTGTTCTACATGGTCATTGATTCGGGAAAGGGTTGGACTATTCAGGGAATAAGAAGGCAGTGGAGCAGGGGACACATCGTGCTGCGGCTCTTTCCACAGTAACAGGACACGGTATATGTCCTGACAGAGCCACTGAGCAAGAAGAGGAGAAAAAAGAAGTGTTTTCATGTGTGTGTGTGTGTTTGTGTGCAGCTATGTGAGCGTATTTGTGTGGGCTTATGTCAGGAGATGGCAGAGTTGTCAGGTATGAGGTGTCTTGCGCACAGTTTGGCTGTGGGAGTGAGCATAATGAGAGCGACTGAGGGGTGTTTGCGTGTGGGCGAATGTTTCTCTGCATTCTGTGTATGTATGTGTACAGTATGTGTGTGCGAGTGAGCGTGTCTTCAAAATGCACAATAATATCTTCAGTTTGCCAGTTTTCCATGGTGACAGAGGGTGGCTACTCAGGTTACAGCCCCAGTGGCAGTGAGAGATGTCCCAAAGGCCCAGAGCATCATGAAAATGCACACTGACACTCAACCATGTGTACACACACACGCACGCACACACACACACACACACACACACACACACACACACACACACACACACACACACACACACACACACACACGGAGCTGACTCAGATGCAACACGGACTATCGCTTGTGTGGTTACGGTCTACCTGATAAAATATGAGCATTGTAGGTATTTTTGCATTGTGCAGGGTGTCTGTCAAGGACAAGGAGAAGCCAATTGTGCAAAAAATAATGTGTGCTTATTATGTGGAAATGCAGGCAATGCTAACTTGGAAAAAAAAGAAAAGAAAAAATATTATATATACGCAGACATCCCCCCGCCCCCGCCAATACAAATCAACTTTTAGGCTTTGGGTAAACCCAGCAGTTCAGTCTGTTCTAACACCCAAACCACCGAGGTATTCATTAGATTAAAAATTACATTCTGAATGCCCTCTGACATTTGAACTTTAGGCATAGCCAACCCAGAACGCCTTCCACTTTACTTCCACAACACTGGCAACACTGGCTCCATCGACCTGATATTTACATTTTCATAAATATCCACATTTTCACAAGAAAATAAAGATGCTTACATATATAGTACACAGATACCTCACACCAAAATGTACATACAACAGTTTTGTCCCTTATCGCTATTTTTACCCCAAAAACCAAGTATTACACTCGTATTTCTTTTTGTAGCGGTGACACACACAAGTGCAAAAATAAGTAGAGTACATTTTTCTTTTGAGTGGTTGTGACAAGTCAGCTGTGTTCAGAAAATTTACTGTACCCTAGGTTGACAGGAGTTGCATTTATGTATAAGCTAAGGCCATTAGACGATAATCCTATTGAACACACTGGCTTACAATATGCTAGACGGTGCTCAAACACTGAAAGCTGTGTCTGTTTTTGTCATCTGCCCCCTGTGTCTCCCTCCTGTTCTCTCTCCGCCTCTCTGAAGGTTAACAGCCATCAAAATGGCAAACAAGACTGCCTAACTGCCTGTATACAGATACTTGTACTGTATGTGAGTGTATCTCACATCTATAGTTCAAGGTTAAGACTGGCTATGATAGGAAGTGTGGCAGGCGCAGTCATCCTTGCCCTTAGCAATGGGTCATCCTGCATTTGACCTCATGACCTGCAGCGAACTGCAACCAAGATCTTAGCTGGGCCTTACAAGAGGTCAGCACGTCGTCATCTGGAGCCGCACTCACCAGATTCCCAGTGGGTCAAAGGAAAGTCAATTAGAAGTCCAGGAAAAGCATGATTAGAGGAGCTACAGTAGGGCTTCTCTTCGAGATTGTCCATCACAGTCATCCAGTGGCTACATAGATACAGTGATGCATGCAAATGTACACGCTGAGCCTCAAACACAGCAGTGTACAGTAGCCACGCGTAATATTTGCCTGAGCAGGCCTCCGGTGGCTCGTTAGAAGGATAAATTACCAGTCAGGAGACAATCAGCCCTGAAGCTGCATCATAAAGGGCCATTTCACCGCTTGTTGCCCGTTAGTCAATATGACTCGCATAGCCTCGCAGTGGACACAACCTTTTACATCTCCCAATCAATTCACCACATTTAACAACATCCGCTAATGGAAGGAAATATTACATGATCGTATTGAAAATCTATCTATCAGCCGTACTTTGGAGGTGCTGTTCTGTTACATCCAGCCATGTACTGAAAGCATGGGAGGAGGTTGTAGCGCCCATGCAGTGGAGCGAACACGGCCACTCCAGGTGGATTAGTCAGCCCTGGTGTGTCAGGGAAGGCCGGGCTGAAATAGAGTAAGCGGGGCGTTTGACACATCAGGAGCAGTAAAATACTCCTCAGCTCTCCGTGGCCCTGACCTCGACACTGCCCCGGATAAATCATAAACTCCCCATAAACACTGGGAGAGAGGGATGAAGAGAAAGAGGGAGGGAGAGGCAGAGGGGTGATAGAGAAATAGAGGTGGGAGAGGGAGGAATCGCCACGTCATAAACGATAAGTGGTGGCAATCTGTTGGTCCCGGCTAAGAGAGCGACTTCACGGCTCATTACCAATCAAGCCCCTCCTGTCAGGAGCGCTCTGAAGAGACGGGGGATGAAGAGGAAGAGAAAAGAAGAGACGTGCTCCTCTCTAGTCCTCCTGCATCCCTCTCTCCATCCCTTGACCCTGTCAGATCGGCTACACCTCATTCCCTCATCTCGTGTTCACCGCCTCTTTCCCCCAGGCACAGGAGAAAAGTTTGCATGTGAACACCTTGTTAAAAACTTACTTCAAACTCTGCGCAAACTTACTTTGTTAAATTCAGCTGCCCTTGTATTTGTGCAGCACATAAGGACTTAATGTCCTCTTTAAATTTTGCAAATTCAACAGTGTCTACTGTCTGTGATAGTTTGCTGAGATGCTTTTTTAAGTTTGAGAGGAAGGCGGAGAGAGCGGGAATGAAAACTCGCCAGTAGTCATGAGCAAACACATTGTTCTCTTCTCTAAATCACCTGGTGGTTACTGTCTACACCTTCAAATGTTTCCTTCCTAGCACATCACTAGCTACTAACTACCCACCAGCTGTCACAGCACAACGCATTACCAAAACAAAAGGTTTCCCACAGGACGACTGAGAAAAGCAGGCAACACCTAACTGCTTGACAACCCTTTCCACTTCTATTGTTTTGGTGAAGATAAGAGTGAATATTCAAGTGAGTTTCCTCCTCTATAGCAAAGCTTGTATCATGATTCCATTACCCTACACCGACACTACATAGTGTCTCTCTTTCAGTGTGTCTGTCAAGAGTCCTTGTCAAGGTCCCAGTGATAGAGATAGTATGAACAGAGGCTGCGGGAGATGGGTTGTTTCTTTTCTCGGTTTGATTTTCAGTTCTTAGGGACCAGATAACAGAAACGCTCCTTTCAGAACATCCCACCACACCCTCCTGTTCATTCAGTCCATTCTGGGGCTGCAATGTGATTAATAATAGGCTATATTTAAAATCAATTTTCAAAAATAAAAGTGGTATTATTTTCTCTTCGCCGTCAGGCAGGGACGAGACCCTGGAACCACAAAATCCCTGGGAGGAACCCTCCACCCCTCTTTTACTTCCTCCTCCTCTCCTCTCCTCTGCTCCTCCTCTATACGTAAACAGCAGTCCGTGAGATCACAGAGCCATCCCGCTGGGACTCCATGTCATCATCCAGGTAATCTCCAATCATATCGTCCTGGTCATGCGATGGGCGAAGCTGAAGGATGGGTCCCCCTCCAGTGAAGTGGTCATACCTCTCATCCTCCTCCAGCTCATCAAACTTCCGCCTTTCCGCGTCGTCTAATTCATTGCTTAGCAGGATGTCTTGGGCGGTGGGTGTAGTGGCAACAACTTCAGGCCGGCCCCCTATGGTCAGTGGCTGGTGGTGGTTGTTTTTCTCTCCGAGGGCCTGGTGGGATGAGCTCTCATTGTAAACGTAGATGGGGCCGTTGTTGTTGCCACCTCCGACACCGCCACTGCCTGTGCCTCCACCTGTGCCGTTCTTGCTGGCCTTCTTGCCGCCGCCAAAAATGCGCGTCTTCATGTCACTGCCGCCATTGGCACGGTAACCCTGCTGTTGCCTGCGGCTACGGGTGATAAGCACAGCGATCAGAGCGGCGACCAAAAGGAGGGCCAGCAGGGAGCCAATCACAGCTCCCGCCACCACGCCGGCATTGGATGGGTTCACTGAGGGCTCTGTAAGAGGGAGGAGAGGCAGGGAGGGAGAGAAGGGAAGAAAAGAATATGGTTGAGAGAGGGGAAAAAAGAGAACAGCGTGAAACATGGACAGAAGGCAAGAGGGAATATAGAGACAGCATAAAAAGGAGAAGGAAAAAGGGAGGAAAATGAGAGAAAAGTAAAGAGGAACACAGAAAGAAAGCAGGAGTTGGATGATGTCAGTGACGCTGGTCTGAACTGTATTCAGTGAAGTGTTTAAGAGTGCTGAGGTGTCAGTACAATCAAGTGTGTGTGTGTGTGTGTGTGTGTGTGTGTGTGTGTGTGTGCTGAGCCTTTTCCTACACTGACATTTCCTCCTCTCCCTCAGAGCTGCTCCTGTCCCCATTCCCACAGCCACGTCACAACAACGTCGCAGCTACGTTTCCCCCGTGATGCCCTTCAACGGCCAGGGTCTGTCCAAGGTTTACCCACAAATCACAAGGCAAGGCGGGGGGGGCGGAAAAAGTGCAAGTCACATACACACTTTCTGAAGGAGCGGGGAATGGCATGTGCAAGGCAGAACAGGTGGAGGCCATGCAGAGGAGGAGGATAATGATGGATGGAGGAGTGCAAATTAGATGAAGAAGAGCAAGAGGAGGAGGAGGAGGAGGAGGAGAGGGTGGCGAAGTGAGTGAGTGACAAAGTGACACAGCAGACTGACAACTCTTCCTGGAAGCCATGAACGTGAAGCAGGGGGACAGATTGGCACCCCTTTTCACTTCTGTAAACCACAGGCACTGCTTCAGTGCATGTCAGATCCGTGTGTGTCCATTTTCACTGCTGCACTACTAGTTTAGTCATGGCTGCCATGTTACACATGCATAGACATGAGAAGAGGCCATTTTAGGTAGGCTCAGGCTTTCTTAGAGCATGAGAGAGTAAAACTGTGGCTCCACCATCCAATACACAGTATTTCTGTTTGTGCATCCAAACTCCAGGGACAGGAAGCGGTATCAAGGTTGTGAAGACGTCCCATAAGGCCTGTCCGCCATATAGTGCTCCTCCTCTGAACTCACACTTGCCCAATCCCTCGACACCCCTCCGCAGTGATATTAGCACAATATTTTAGAAACACAACTGCTTTCACCGAGAAAAAAGGCAAGTTAATATTAAGGGTGGCTGGTGTTTGAATTTTTTTGATTTATGGTGGCAATAAAATACCATCAAGTATCAGTACCAATGCAACCAATACCAAAGTAATTCTTATCTTGAATCATTACTTAGAGGAATATAAACTTGTTTTCTAGATGGGCCTTTACTTCAAATGCTTCATTTATGTTTGCAGCCATAAAAGGACTTTACCTAAACAAATACAGTATAAAAATCACCAAAATTATGATGTGAATTTAAGAAACCACACTACGAGTCGGACAGAGCACTCAATGCATCTTTCAGTACTCAGTGCCCTGGACACATTTCAAAGACACTACCAGTAAGTAAAATCTCTACGAAAACCATTGACAGTGTTACTGCTTTGCACAGGATTTTCAGGGCCATGAGTTCAGGGTTCTAAGTGCTTTCTGGGAGTGTGACAACTCCCCACTGACCCTGTGACCGTTTTGTGATCATCATCTGTTAGTCAGTGGGGCGTATTGCATTCACACTGGTCAAGTTAAGGCTCAATTCCACCCATGTTGCATCCACTGTACTAACACACATTATTTTACAAAGAAACACATAAAACAAAGTATAACGACGTCTATAGGATGGGGGAGCACCTCAGTATGATGGCTATACAGCTTAGATTTTATTCCACAAGCTGTTTTTGCATCGACGTGCCTTCTTCAGAGATCAGAAAATCAGTGGAAGGGAGGGGAAAATTCATGCCCAAATGTATATTATTCCCACTTTTATAGGGTTCAAAGCAAACAAAGCACTTCATAGTTTAGGGCTTATTGTGTAATGTGTATGAACATGATTTTTGTTTAATATACTGGTTTGTGCTGTTTGAATAATTTTGTACATTTGGATGCCCCAGAAGCAAGGAAATAAAATCCTTTCCTGTCTCTTTCATTCCAAGAAGGCAGCACTTTGATATTGAATAGATTTTATTCCATAATATAATGTTTCTGAAACAGTCACTCCTGCTTCCTTCAGTTTGAGCTTGCGCACTACATAATAAAACCAAATAATTTGTGGTGAGGGAATGAATTTTTAATTTTAGCCCCCAGTTAAAAGTGATCAAGAACCCTTAGCTTAGCTGAACATCCTCTTTGTTGCTCAAGCTTTCCTTTCCACTTTCTGCACTTTCACCAGCCACTGCAGAGGATTAACCAGTTGACGCTGCTGTAGAAATCCCTGCCTAAATTTGAAAGTCGCGAATCAGCCTGATTCTTATTGTCCTTCCCAATTGAAATCCAACAGAAGTCGGCCCTTCTTGTTAAGTGTACAGAGAGCTGACAGAATTATTCTTGTAACACTGATTCTTGTCAAAAGAGAAAATGGTGGTCTAGTGCCGTCTACACCTGTGCTCCGCTCTTCCTCTTTCCACCGCTACCCTTTTCTCCATCTCTGCCTCCACTTCACCAGCTGTCTCCTGCATAAACTCTTTCCATCTACTCTACATTCATTTTCCCTGCCGTCTCTCCAATTTTCGTTTGTATTTCTGTCACATGGTACTTTTCTCTCTTCTCTCCTCTTCATATGCCTAGGGAACACATTTATAATTTCTTGTGGGTATATTTTCTCTTCCTTTCTTTCAATTTTGTCGACCTTCCTCCCCAAGCACACCTTCCTATTCTCCCTCGAGCAGCGCTAAACATTCCTGTTCACACATGAGTGTGAGAGCTAGCCCTCAGTGTCCACTCGTAACAGGAACACAAGAAATGCATTATCACCTTGGGCTCAGCGGAGCTCCAGCACATGCAACGTGGCAACAACCTCTCTGCAAACTTGGGGCCGGATGCTGCCACACATTGCTGTCACATCAAAGAGAATTAGACTAAAATTTAAGCGCAAATTCTCCCTTAATTCCACTCATCCAATTATTTTTAATGCGTTGCTCAAGTCAGATCAAGTGTCTCCCTCAAAGTCTATGCTGATAAATCCTTTTGTGGCTGATAATTCATGTTTTATTCTACCCTTCTGGAGACAACACTTTAAAGATTCAAGAGATAGATGTAAAGAAGCCACTCCAGGCTCCCAGTACAGGCCCACTACAGACCCAGACACTTCTTAACAAAGCACCAGTGGAATCTATTTAAGTGGGTGAAGGGAGGACATCTTATAAACACATGTTGTTGGATGAGCCAGCAGAAAAACTGCAATATGCATGCTGTGTGGATAACTGGGGGTGAAAAAAATAGAAAAACAAACATGCATAACTACAGTAACTGCACCCCCCATCCCATCCCTCTCCAAACACACACACACCATACTGTGGAAGCCAAAAAGCAGCATGCTTCTTATGAAGTCACGTCCAGCACGACCGTAAGCTCCAAGTGACCGCAAGTAATGAGGGAGATGGAGCGGAAGTAACATCTACTGCAGCCTCCCAAAAACATGCATGGACACATACACACACACACACACACACACACACACACACATACACACACACACACACCATTATGGTCATCAGTGGCCTGATGCCGGGCTGGGTTGCACCTACAGCATAGCTTAGTAGTTTTCTCTGTCAGCATGTTAACTTATTGAACAGCAGTGTGTGTGTGTGTGTGTGTGTGTGTGAGTGTGCGACTGTGTGCTAATGAGGGGTGGGAAGGGGGCCAGTTGCAGGCTGGAGGGAGACTTGGCTCCATCAGACCTGTTCTCTGGCTGTTTTCGCATGGCAGGAGACACACACTGACAGACACAGACAGATACAGGCAGTTGCGCACACACACACACACACACACACACACACACACACACACACAGACACACAAACCCACTGGAGGAAAATGACCAAGCCCCTTGCCCTTGAACTGTCTCCTTAGATGAGTCTGAAAATGGGAGAGAATGCACTGAATTGAGAGTAAATTTCTTTTCCATTGAACTGAAGAGCTCCTCGGACAATGTGGGGGATTCATTTGGGGACATTTAACTTTTTGAGGTTCAGCTGAGCCACCCCTGTAAGGAACGATGTGAAAAAAAACAGACAGAAGATGGAGGGAATCTGGGTTAGCCACACAAGAACCCCCGCGAGAGGAGCATGGAATGGAGGGATGGATGGAGGGATGGAGACTACTAAGCTGTGATTAAGGAAGAGCTACTGGTATTTAAGAGTTAAGCTTTTGAGAGAGAGGGAGATAGCATGGGCATGAGCGGGAGAGAGTGAGAGAATGCTGGGGGCAGGAGTCTCTTCTCCACGCAGGGAGATCAGCGCCAGACTTGCGGAGGCTGAAAGACAACCTGGGAGAGATAAGGAGGATGAGGAGAGAGCATATGCTAACTGAGAGGATGAGAGATGCAATGAAAAGAGCAAACTGCAGCGAAAGAGATAGCAAGGGAGAGATAAATCGAAAGGAAAAAGGGGGGTGAGCAGGGTAGGATACGTTTGCGTGTGTGACTAAGCCGCAAGATCGAAGATGAGAGGAGGACAGGCAAGGAGAAGAGAGGACATCCATCCCTCTCACTGCCTCTGGGAGCGCAGGACAAGACTGAGGGCAGAGGACACGGGCAAACACCCACACAGACATTCAGTAGTGTGTAGATTTTTAGATGTGTGTGTGTGTGTGTGTGTGTGTGAGTGTACATGCAGCTGTGGGGTAGAGAGGAGTGGGGGACCTGCTATGTAGCAGGTGCTGGCCATTTCACGCCTGTCGGCCCCTCTTAGCCGTGTTTGTCTACACACATTCACATTAGTCTCCACAGGTCTGCATCCCACCCCCATCTGGAGTCATTCCACATCTTTTTCTCAGACCGTTTCAACCATCATCAGCTCTTTCATTTCACTTCAACCAATTCAACGTCTCCCTCTCTGAACACTTCTCACCATCTCTGTCTTCTACAAAGCTCCCTCTGACACTTTTGCTGGTTGGCTCAGTCACCTCTTAACTGCAGGCAAATTTAGCTCACATCTTGTCCTCCTCCTCTGCCGGTGAGTAAGAGAGGAGTGGGAAGGAGGGAGGAGGTGGTCGGCAACGAGAGAGTGGGACCAGATGGAGGAGGGAGATGACAGGACAAGGAAACTGTAGGAAGTTGAACATTGGAAGAGACCAGAGATGCTAAGAAGAAAAAGGAGGAGAGAGGACGAGAGAGAGAAAGAGAGAGAGAGGGGAGAAAGTGGGATGAAGAATGGGAGTGGAAATGTAGGATAAAAGAGCGAGAAGCAGCCAGGAGCTGAAGCAGCAAAGGGTGACTGATCCTCTCTGAGAGGCTTGGAGACAGACAGACACACACGCTATGCTGAGAGATAGTGGAGGCCAATAGCAGTGGAGATAGGATGCAGTGGCACAAGATTCTCATGGGAGTTTTAAATGCCGTCAGCATCCTCTCTCTCCCTCCATCCCTCATGCCTTTGCTCCCGCTCTCAGTGTGAGGATTGCATGCTGGCACTGATTTATCCTGGTGCACGTTCCCTGGCTTTTTAGTCTAAAAGCAGCAGCCTCCATCTTCCTCCCTCTGCTCCCTGGATCTTTGTATCTTCCTTGCTTGTTGCTTGTAATACACAGCAGGAGATGGTGACATCCTTTGTGCTACAGAAGCCAGTTAGACTACTATGCAGCGGTACAGAATGGCCCCAGAGGAGTGGTGACGCATGCTGTGGCACCATAAGGAGCCAAGGGACTTGAAGAAAGATGGGGGGTGAGAGAAATATGGAGAGACTGAGCAAGAGGACAAGCAAAAAAAAGAAATAAAATGAGGGCATGAAGTTGCTGGGTTGCTCTTAAAATATAGCCATCAGAGAAATGCACTTTTTCCCCATTATGGGCAAGGTTTACCCCCATGTCAGCAGGAAGTAACTTCCGGTTAAGTGCAGGCATATGACAGAAGAGTGGAGAGGGATGTATTTTGTATGAGGTGAAATGCAGGAGTGAACTCTGTAGAGGGGTGCAGCTCAAACTATTGAGGAACAGACAGGAATGACAGTATGAGCTGTTTTCCATCTTGACTGGCGCCACCTGTAGTGGTACAACAACCTTAACAGCACACAGACAGATGCAAACACCTGCACACGTACATACAAACGGAGCACAAATTGAAGGGAAAAAAACAGAGTAAATGAGTGGAAAATCTCATCCCAGGTGAACACAGATGGAGGGTCATGTAAGATAATGCTCTCCACCCCCATCTGCATAAGACTAAATGATATAATATAATCGTTCACCTTCTTTAGTGATGTCTGTGATTGTCTCTAATGCTGTATGTCCTTTTGTTTTGTCTGGCTATGTTCTCACAAATATGAGCCAGCGAACACAAACACACAGACAGACACAATATATCATCACAAGTCGAGTCTCGGCTAAACCCAAAGCAACCCTGAAATCCATTTCAATTCAAAGTCAACAGTGTCAATGTGAGTCAAATGTATCACTTTTAGTGATTGCAGCCTTATCTTTAAGACACTAATGAACACTGCTCATTTGCTTGGCTTCAGTCTCTCCTTTGATTACTGCTGGCCAAGGGTACTGCTGAGAAGCTATTCAGTCGCTTTTGTGAGCATGACGTTAGGGGGAGGGCGAACTGCTCGCTCTCATTCTAGAAATATAGAATAAAAGTGAAAATATCAGCGAGAAGGACCATCTTGCATTTGTGCACCACTCACAGTGTCAACTACCTCTAAAATCCTTGCAAAAATTCACTTTTTAAATGCCATGTGATGTATGAAGCAGACAGACAGACCTTGGGTACCACTGAGGCAAAGACACTTTGATATTAGTGTTATTGAGCGCATGCGAAGAGAAAAGTGACATGCATTCTTAATAGGACAGAGAAAGAGAAAAATGAAATGTTGAAGGGGAGAACCCAATATCATGCAAATGTTTGCACATTCACTCACATACATACACACCATGGACAGAGCAGCTGGACCCTCTAGCCCTACACTACACACCCAAGACAGTCCTCAGCACAGAGTGCGTGTGTGTGTGTGAGTGTGTGAGTGTGTGCGTGTGCGTGTGCGTGTGCGTGTGCGTGTGCGTGTGCGTGTGCGTGTGCGTGTGTGTGTGTGTGTGTGTGAGAGACATGTGAGGCGGAACAAGGTGTATCCCCAGGGAAGACATGAGAGCATCGGACACCAGGAAATGTGTATCATGTGTGATGAAAGTGCACTTTGTTCCAGATCATCAGTTCAGAAGAGACAAATGTTTTCATATACAAGTCAGGGGAAGGTTTAGATGATGAACGAGACCCAAGTGAGCCGCAAATGTGTTCTTCATTTCACTTCTAATATGTTCACTGCTTTACTATTTATTACCTGGTCCACATCTTGAGGGCTGCTATGCTATGTATTTATACTTTTTCGTGTACATGTGCTAAGGGGTATGTGCTTGTTTGTGTCCTTTAACTTACCTCTGACAATGGCCGTGACCTGGTCCCTGCCGATCCCAATGCGATTGTTGACCTCACAGACAAAGGTGGTGTTGACAGCGTCATCCACCTTCAGTACCTTCAGCTCATTGCTGTTGATCTGCACTGTGTCTGGCATCTCTCCCGACATACTGCAGGGACATAAGCATATCGGCATGAGAAACAGAAAAGAGAGAGGGCGAAGAACAAAAAGATACAAGAGTACGACTGTGGTTTGTTTGACTTTGGGCACAATGAGAGCATTGAGACAGATGTACATTCACAGGAACGTGCTGTATTATGCAGTGTCATCAAATCATTCCACTAATCTTGATCAGCAGTGCAAAACCAATCAGTTTCCCCCTTCCTCAAAAGGCAATCCATTAACACGCAGTGTTGGAAAATACGATGGGGACAGGAGGAAAATCAAAACTGCTGGATCCAAGCCCAAAATCTCATCTCTCCCATTTTAAAGTTTCAGACTTTTGGTTATTTTCAAATTTTGTCACAGTTATGGTAATGGCTGATAATACAGAAAAGGGGAGATAGACATTCATATTGTGTTTCTCATTATGCGAGGGTTAAATCTCGAGTCACAGAGTCCATTATGAGAAATTATACGGCTATCTCCATAATCAGAGCACAGGGCTATAGTGGCAATAATAAAAGAGCTGATTACAGCTCTGTGGACCTGGGAATGAAGGTTAAGGAATGGAAAAATGAGAGGAAAAGAGATAAGTGGAAGAAAAAGCAGGAGTCTTTGGAAAAAAAGAGAGCCCATGAGAAGTCGGGACAAAAGCAATGCTGGATGTGCTGATACTCACGTCTTCCACTGGGCGGTGAGTGGAATGGGGTTTCCGGTAGCCAGGCAGGTGAGCACCACATTTGTACGACCCACATACCAATTATTGTCATAACCCACTATTGTTACCTGAGGGGCGTCTGTGGGAGGGACAGATGAATAGCAGAGGGGGGGAAGAAAAAAATAGCAATGAGTTCAATTAATCACTCCAATCGTGTTAGAGTGTGAACATCAAAGGAATTCATGGAATAATAAGAGCTGGTTTGTGTGTGTGTGTGTGTGTGTGTGTGTGGTGTCTTACACTGAACTGCCAGCTTCAGCGGGAAGCTCTCTGATTTAACCTGGGTCCTGTGTGTCACCACGCAGCTGATGTCTTTCCCGTTGTCTGCTGCTGTGGGAACCATACGATACTCGCTGCTCACCGTCACCGTGTTGTCTGCACCCGGCTTGGAAACTGTCGTTGCATTGCCGTTGGCCGTGGTCACCCAGGAGATTTGGGCAGCGGGGCGGCCATCCACAGACTCACAGCGTGCCACAACGACCGGCTTAGTGCCTGCTTCCACTGTTACGATGGAGGCCGAGTTCTTAGGCTTAGCTGATGGATGGATTGATGCAAGGACGGAGGTGTGGGGCGAGGAAGAGAAAGAGAAGATTAAAGGATGTAGAAATAGATAAAATGGAAATAAGACAGCTGAGGGGGAAGATAATGTGCACCATTATTGATAAACAATTTGAGTCACTGGCCTGGCAAAAGCAAATCCAAAACTTCAATCTCCAAATATCCTTTGTCCCGCCACTAACCCTTTCTCTCCTGTCCTGTTTTTTTTTTTTCTCTCCGGAATTCTACATTGATAAACAATTACGAGCACCAATGCAAACACACCCAAACCCTAAATCTTCTTTCCCTCCATTTCTTCAATCTATTCTCTCTATCCCCATCACCTGCCATTGATAAACAATTTGCCTGACTGGTCTAGTGCATTTCCATACACAAATTCTAAATCACTACATGATCTCTGTCATCCCCCACCCCCTCCACTCTACCTCACTCCTCAGTCACCCTCTCTGATACTCAAGTGAGATCAGAAGAGAGCGGGCAGGACAGGAGCTGACAGCAGGCATGACAAGCAGCCAGATCAATAAAGAGCCTGGGGGGAGGCAGGGAGGCGTTGGAGATAGAAGTGAGCAGAGGCACTGGTGCCGGGCCAAGGTTAGACCAATGGTTCCATTGCATTAACAAGAACACAATTGATCTGACAATGCCACTTAAAATAGCAATTAAGCCTTGCTGGACATGCTTTTAACCTGCACACTACCCTTGGGGGAGGGAGAAGACAGACAGAGGCATGTATATGTACAGTTGAGCGAGGTAAGTATGCACAAAATTCCTAAAGGCAGATGGGCAACAAAATTAAGAAAAGACCAACAAAGAACAGCTGCAAAGCACCTTGGCACAGATTCAATACGTTTCTACAAACTCTAAAACACCATGGAACACAGACCTAGGTTTTTGGCAAGAAAAAAAGACAATTCATTTGATAAAGGCAGTTTAAGAAAGTTGGCCAATTTCCTTATTGTAAATTGCTTTGACCGCTGATTCCATTCATGGTATGAAAGTACAGGAAAACCTCTTTGACAAACAACAGATCCTTCACATTGGGTTAGACACTGTGTCTGACAAAGAGCCAGTTTGGGCTTTAAAAATGGCACTTTTCCTAATCAAATAAAATTTTACAGGGAGCATTTAACAGTATTATAAGTCCTTGAGAGACAGAAACCTGGGGTGCATTTGAACCCCATATTGCATATTGGTAAAACATAATTCCAACAGCTTGGATGTTACCACAACTCAGTGTGGCACATAATGTTTATAACAGCAGAGCCCCTGTTTTTTTGTTTTAACTCTGAGGCCTGCTGTCACAGGATTGGGGGAACTCCTGCACACCCAGCATGAGCCACCATTGTTGACACTTAATATCAACGTGAGCACTACTTGTTTAAGCTCTGTGGTGCCAGAAATTAGACAAAGTTTTCTTGGCACATTAAAAAATAAGTAGCTACCAGTTTTCAAAAGGAAGATCAAATCATGACTGAGGGGAACTTTAAAATGTAAGCTTTTTTTTAGTTAGAATTTGTACTTTTAGATATTTTTTATGTTTCGGATGTTTTACGTGGTGTGATTTTATATTGATGATAGTACTGTTGATGTCTCCCTTGAAGTCTTTCTAGTTCTGTGTTATTCAATTCCCTCTATCTCATAATGCAAAACTAGAATGATCCTTGCTGTTGTATGCCCCCGCCATCTGGTCAAGGTGCAGTTTACCTCTATGTCTGTCGAGATCACCAGTGTCATCAATTCAGCAGCTGACCAAATGTGAAATATAATCTTTTCTTCTGCTCCTGAGTTATGATGTTGAATAACAACCAGAAAAGTGTTTTTACTGAACATTATGATAACACAGTGAAGTTGACCTTGGACCTATTGGATATTAAATGTCATCACTACTAGACCTTTGTGTGACATTTTGTCATAAACAGCATATGATTTCTTAAAGTAATGGCCAAAAAACATGTTTTGTGAAGTCACAGTGACCTTTGACCACCAAACATCTAATAAGTTCATCCTTGAGTCCAAGTGGACATTTGTGCAAAATTTGAAGAAAATCCCTCAAGTTTTTCCTGAGACATCGTGTGCATAAAAATTGGAGATACATGGACGCACAACTCTAAAAAAAGAATGCCTTTGACCACAACTATCTCCAACACAGAGGCATATTAAACTAAACGGACGTTACTTTTCTATCTGGTGTTTTGCTACTGGTGGTGCATGGTGCTGTGTTACCACATAAAAGATTAAGGGTTCCCTAAAAAAGGACAGAGGCACCGTTTTGTATTTATCAGCTGTAGCTTCCTCTACCTGCTCCCGACGATGGATTCAAAGTAAAAAATCAAAGCTTGAAACTGAGCCAAAGCCTCTGTTCTTTGTTGGAGCAACATTAGTCTTATTATATTGATTATGTGGGTGACCTACCCAGCATGACCAGGTAGGTGATGCCTTGCTCATTGCCGCTGGGGTAGGTAGCATATTCACAGATGTACTTCCCCTCATCGGTCATCCTGACTTGACTTATCTGGATGGAGGGACTGGCCAGGTTTGGGGGACTGGGTGTGAAGCTGACTCTGCCCTTCATGGGTGAGTCGGGGTAGTTGGGCTCAAAGTTGGGGTGAAACACGGCTATGTTGATCCTTTCTCCTTCCTTTGGCTCATAGATCCATGTGACCTGAGGTGGAGGAGGCACGGGGTCAGTGGTTAGGATGCATACAGTAACTGAGAGAAACAGCAGGCTTCATTTATCACGGCATTGATAAGCGACACTGGAGGGCATTTTATGACACACACATTTTGCTGTAAACTCGACGGGGCAGCCTACATAGCATCCCAATCAAATAAGTGGAGCAGGTTTGAATATGGATGTTCATTTTTTTTCCAGGAGCAGTACACACTCTCTCTCTCTCTCTGTCTCTCACTGTGCTGTTCTTAGTGGAACCAAGCACAGTTGTGCACTTCCCACTTCACTGGGATGAGACTAAGAAGCAGGCAAATTACCATATTCAATCCCCAAAAGCAAAATGAAGCTCAGTATTGTTTGTTTGGAGTAGTAAAACATTAAGCCTAAATGGGATAAAAACCTATTACTAGCCTTAGGATTATTATATGTGGGATATGACTTGATTAAGATTAAGATTTAATGTGCAAGGTAAACAAGGCAAATTGTCCTGTATTATAATTTTATGTTTATTTTGATGACAAGGAATTGCTTGTGTCCACCTGTGCGTCTAAGTTTCTCACACACCTGCAGAAACAGATCAAGACATAATTGACAAATTCTTTAAAAATTGGTCAAATATTAAATTGTGTAGTTGCTTAATATCCAATATGTGTTCTCTGCAATTGTGAAAGCAAATTTTGTTGTCAAGTCAGCACAGTGAGCTGCAAAACAGACATTTTTATCAGAATTTCATACCACCAACCCAGTTTAGAGTTGATGTACATGTGGTGGTATGAAGAGCCAAATCCTTACTGAAAAAAGGAAAGCAAGTGTATCGTGACAGTGTGTATCTGACCATTGTGAGCTGAATCCCA